>NC_060897.1:21742934-22365434 GCF_014805685.1 Silurus meridionalis | reverse complement strand
AAGCTTCAGTTAGTCCAGAATGCAGCAGCAAGGGTCCTCACTAGATCTAGGAAATATGACCACATCAGCCCTGTTTTAATCAGTCTACACTGGCTCCCAATCAAATCTTGCATTGATTATAAAATATTACTACTGACCTATAAAGCACTTAACGGTCTCACACCGCAGTATCTGAGTAAACTTCTGTACCAGTATGATCCTCCACGCCTACTTAGATCAAAAGGTGCTGGCTATCTGTTGGTTCCTCAAATAATGAAGACTACAGCAGGGGGCAGATCTTTCTCTTATAAAGCCCCACAGTTATGGAACAGCCTTCCAATCAGTGTTCGGGACTCAGACACAGTCTCAGTGTTCAAGTCGAGGTTGAAAACTTATTTATTTAGTCAAGCCTTTTATCAGTAGATTTCTCTCAGGTAAAGGCACAGATCTGGAGGGAGCATGGATATAGAGTGTTTGGTGAACTGGTATATTTGTATGCTGTCATCCCCTCACATTCACACGTTCACTCAGGTTTGTTGACGGTGGTGTGGTGGGTCGTCTCTTATCCCAGAGATCCCTCATGTCTGTGTTACCTTCTGGTTCTCCCTTTTAGTTATGCTGCCATAGCGAGTCTTGCCGGAGTCCAAACTGCACAGTGACATTAACTTTCATACACCAACAGTTACACTTAATAATCCATATCCTTCTCTCTCTCTCTCTCTCTCTCTCTCTCTCTCGGTCGAGTTAAACATGCTCCTGAGGCTCCAGTGACCACTGTTCCTGCCCCTCTCACCTCCGTGGATCTTCACACTTCTGTGCAGCTTGGGACGGTCTCTCATCAACACCTTGGGTGGTTCCATGTAATTCCGGAGTAGAACGGGTGCTTTTGAGGACGGATTGGACTGTAGTTGGTGTCGGCGGTCTGCTGCACTGACTCGGGAGTGCAGTTTGCTTCTGATCATCATCACTGTACACCGCAACTTTGTATATCTGCTTCAAATGGACATTTGGTGCAACCCAGATGAGGATGGGTTCCCTCTTGAGTCTGGTTCCTCTCAAGGTTTCTTCCTTATGCCATCTCGGGGAGTTTTTCCTTGCCACAGTTGCTCATCAGGGACAAACATACTTACAAAGAACATATTTACATTTAATCACCACATTATCTGTGTAAAGCTGCTTTGAGACAATGTTCATTGTTAAAAGCGCTATACAAATAAAAATGAATTGAATTGAATTGAATTAAACTGCTGTGTTGTAAGATGAAGAAAACACTTTGAGACAAACAGACACAATGGCAGCAGGAATAACGCTACTGATTATTTTCCTATAACAGCACCCCCCCCGCTGTGTTTTATTCCTCACACAATGACCACCTCCGCACTCTTTCACCAGCTTTCTGATAACTCCTGAGTCTCTGCAGGACATCTGGACCAGAAGCGCTGCATCGTTTCTTCTACTGCTCCCAACAAAAGCGAACGCAGTGATTCAGCGATCGATACCGCTGAAGAAACTAAACACGCCCACGCCAAGAGCTCGAGCATGAGGTCTGTGGAAATCTCGCTTTCTTTACATCGAATTTTATAGAAAAAATTCTTACAGAATTAATTTTTCTGGATTGTATTTGTCCTTCAGCCATATTTGGTCCTTAATTGACCTCGCATCGTCCTCATCCATCTTCTTGCCTGTGTTCCCTGTTCAATGTAATGATTTTCCCGAAGAGCAGATGGCAACCTCAGATTAATTCAGAGATTTCAAAAATCAACTTGTTTTATGTTGATTTGTTGGGTTTGTGAGAGTCAGTGTACAGGGAAGTGAACACAATTTCCACTTGAGGATTCTGAGATGCTTTTCCGCTCACCCCGGCTGTTGAGTGTGATTATAGGAATGATCAGAACCTTCATGTTACTCACTCCAACTAGTTTGTCCTTCTCCTGTGAACTCTCATCGAAAAGGCATTATTCCTCCTGCGTGATCAGACGGGTTTTTCGATTTTCACACACTCATTTGTAAAAATCCCACAAGAACCACAGATTCTGAAACACTCAAAACTGGAACCAACAACCGGGTCACACCGAAAAAAATCACAATTCACCTTTTGAGTATTAATATGATTTTAAATCTCCGGAGCTTGAAGACTTTTTACTATTAAAACAAGAACCTGATAGAATAATTCAACTGGAAGCTGTGGTTTGCCGCTGACTGCTGGACCAATCGGAATGAAGAGTTTAATGAATGAATGGGAAAGTGGTAGCTCAGTGGTTAAGGCATTGCCGTCTGGACCAGAAGTTCATGAGTTCAAATCCCAGCACCACTATGCTACCACTTATAAATGCTTAAACAAAACCCTTAACCCTCCACTGCTCAATTATAAGTGGCTCTGGATGTGCACATCTGTAAAACTCTCACCTGGCTGTCCGACACTATTGAGTCGAGTCATTAGATGGCGAGCGTTTGGGAGCAGTAAGTGCACGTCAGAGAGCACGGTGTCGCAGTGGAAGGTGACCTGGTCCATGGTTCCAGCTTTGTGTCCCTCTGGAGGCTGATAATGAGAAGAAAGCAAAAAAAAGTAAAACACTCGTTTACTGAGATGATTAACGTGTTTTCAATAGAAACAAATGTAAAAAGTAGTTTTAACAAAGGGAACTACTAAAAAAAAAAGTAATACATGAATAAACTACAAATATGCATGTGTTCCTGAAATAGAGAACTAATAAAAAGTGATAAAATGACATATAGAGATAAACAGGGAAAACAACTCGAAAACTAAAATATAAAACAATACACAGGACATGTTAATATAGAGAAACACTGAGAGAGAAATACTCAAACGTGTACATTTCCAACAGACAATGTATATAATAATGTATAATGAGATTTATATCTCTCTGATCATGTGGCAAAGCAACTCAAAGTTGATATCAATCACCATATATATTGATTTCTGTGCATAAATTTACATAAATTAACATAAAAACACGAGTCACTTTAACGTAAACAATCTAATAATCACCCATATCGGGTACAATACTATTATATCCTCCTCATGGACACTAAGTGCACTTGAAAGCCCGGACACTTCATGATGACACTCCCTACATAGTGCACACTTATACACACTCGGGTGGAATTTAGGCTTCGACACCAAAACACACCTGCTGTAATAAGTCAAAGAAAAACCGCTACCCAGACACGGTTTGAGGTTTATTTTAGGTTTCTAGCTACAAAACGAGTTGGATAAATAACTCATTATGAAGTTCTGCGTTCCTTCAGTACCTTAACATGACCTCGAAACTGCGTCGAGATTAAAAACAGCTAAAAACTAGCAAGACTGCGGACGCGTGTGCTACAGCAGGAAATGACCGTGTAGGCACCGAATATCTTCATAATGGTTCCGCATGACATTTTCACTATATTATATGACAATTAACTATGAAATTTTAAATATTTAAGATGAACTGTGTCTCACAACACATAGTAAAATACACGAGTTTTTACTACACAGAAAGGTAGTAAGTAAGAAAACTGTCGAAAAAAGAGGGATATTAATGAACAGAAAAAGTAAGAAAAAAAAGAGGAAGAATAAATGTGTTTGTGTAAGAGTGTGATAGTAGTAGTAGTAGTAGTAGTAGTGTGTGTGTGTGTGTGTATGATAGTGATAGTATGTGTGTATGTGTAACAGTGTGATAGTAGTGTGTGTGTGTAACAGTGTAATAGTAATAGTACTTCACCTGATCACTCAACATCAGCTCCATCAGCAAGAAAGCCCAGCAGCATCTCTACTTCCTGAGAAGGCTGAGGAAAGCCCATCTTCCTCCCTCAATTCTGACCAAGTTCTACAGGAGGACCATTGAGAGCTTTCTGAGCAGCTGCATCACTGCCTGGTTTGGGAACTGCAGTGGAACCCAAGACCCTACAGGTCTTGAGAAAGGCTGAGAAGATCATCAGAGTCTCTCTCCCCTCTCTCACAGACATTTACACCACACACTGTTGTGTGATGGAGCTCTGTGTTGTGTGATGTGGCTCTGTGTTGTGTAATGGAGCTCTGTGTTGTGTGATGTGGCTCTGTGTTGTGTGATGGAGCTCTGTGTTGTGTGATGGAGCTCTGTGTTGTGTGATGGAGCTCTGTGTTGTGTGATGGAGCTCTGTGTGTGATGGAGCTCTGTGTTGTGTGATGGAGCTCTGTGTTGTGTGATGGAGCTCTATGTTGTGTGATGGAGCTCTGTGTTGTGTGATGGAGCTCTGTGTTGTGTGATGGAGCTCTGTGTTGTGTGATGGAGCTCTGTGTTGTGTGATGGAGCTCTGTGTTGTGTGATGGAGCTCTGTGTTGTGTGATGGAGCTCTGTGTTGTGTGATGGAGCTGTGTTGTGTGATGGAGCTGTGTTGTGTGATGGAGCTCTGTGTTGTGTGATGGAGCTCTGTGTTGTGTGATGGAGTTCTGTGTTGTGTGATGGAGCTCTGTGTTGTGTGATGGAGCTGTGTTGTGTGATGGAGCTGTGTTGTGTGATGGAGCTCTATGTTGTGTGATGGAGCTCTGTGTTGTGTGATGGAGCTCTATGTACCTTAACCTATATAATGTGTGTGTGTGTGTAAAACAGTGTGGTAGTAGTAGTAGTAGTAGTAGTGGCGTGTGTGTGTAAAACAGTGTGGTGGTAGTAGTAGCGAGTGTGTGTGTGTGTGTGTGTGTGTGTGTGTGTGTGTGTGTAAAACAGTGTGGTGGTAGTAGTAGTAGTGGCGTGTGTGTGTGTAAAACAGTGTGGTAGTAGTAGTAGTGTGTGTGTGTGTAAAACAGTGTGGTGGTAGTAGTAGCGAGTGTGTGTGTGTGTGTGTGTGTGTGTGTGTGTAAAACAGTATGGTAGTAGTAGTAGTAGCGAGTGTGTATGTATAAGTGTGATAGTAGTAGTAGCAGCGTGCGTGCGTGCGTGCGTGTGTGTGTGTGTGTGTGTGTGAGAAACCCTGCCCCCTGGCGGTGACAGCGCAGTTGTAAAGCCGCACCCTGCCATGCGCGCGGGTCTCAGTGAGCTGCATGCGCGTGCAGGAGCAGGTGATCTTCCTCCAGCTGTGTGAGTGTGAACATCTTCTCCTCCTTCTCCATCATGGAGCTGACTCTGAGCCGCCTGGCTGCTCTCCTCGCTGCCTTCGGGTTCCTCAGCTTCGTGTGTCTGATTGTGGCTATAGGAAGTGATTTCTGGTACATCATAGACACTTCAAAGAGAGACAGCAACAGATCCGCATCTCTCAGCTCTCACTCCGGACTCTGGAGGACCTGCAACTGTAAGACACTTAACTCCGTTTATCCACAGAGTTAATTAGATGGATAAAAAAAAAAAAAAAAAAAGTTTGGCATAAATAATAATAATAGTAATAAAATGTATAATAATAATAAAATAATAATTAAAATGTACATATATAATAATAACAATAATAATAATAATGATTATTGCTGTTATTATTAATATTATTATTATTATGATTATACAACAAAGCTTAATATTTATAGCAAAAATGTTTAGAAGGAGCATCCATCCATCCGTCCGTCCGTCCGTCCGTCCGTCCGTCCGTCCGTCCATCCATCCATCTATCCATCCATCCATCCATCTATCTATCTATCTATCTATCTATCTATCTATCATCTATCTATCTATCTATCTATCTATCTATCTATCTATCTATCTATCTATCTATCTATCTTTTAATCTATACATTTGTTTGTTTTTGCAGTTCAGCATCAGTGCCAGACCTTCATAAACCCTTTTGGAAATGAAGGAAACTTCACAGATTCTCAGAGGCATATATTAAGTAAGTAATTTTTATCTAAAATTGATATCTAATCTATAAATCTAATATATATATATATATATATATATATATATATATATATATAAACACAGTCAGACAGAAGCGAAGCTGGCAGCATGTAGATGCATATCAGTGTTTCATCAGCGGAAAGTAATAATGGAGGAACTGTTACAAAATATTGCACACTAATAAAAAAAAATACAAAATCCCGTTGCCACGGCACCGATCTAATGATCCTTTGGCGATAATCAGAAACCTGAGATGAAAATGTGCTCCTCTTTGTGCTTGGTGTCGAGATGATCCAGGCTTTTTTTTTTGTTTGTTTAATACTTGATAATTAAATTTGGTGCAGGAGGATATTTTTCTACAGGAAAAAAAAGAAATTGATCCTTCTTTCATATTATGCTGTAATAATGTCCTGTACTTCCAGCGTCGCTTTTAGGAGTTACTAAGTCTAGAAATAATCTCATTTCGAACATGTGTGTGTTTATTGGAAAATAATTGACTTTGGTGGGTCAGGTCACGTCACACCACTTTGATGGTCATTGATTATCTCTCTTCAAGTGTTTTCCTCCAGATAATGAGGAACATCTCAGCCCATGGCGAATGCTGAGTCTGTAACAAGGTTTTGAGAATAAATGAAGATCTGAATGTCGTGTAATTCTCACAGTGAGCTGGTGAGCAGACACCAGTTTAGCATGGGGTATCTAGTAGGGCACAGTAGTGTATATTGTCTTTTACAGTAAACAGGAGGATTTGTGAAGATTTTTTTGGTTGTAGTTGCAGAGCATCAGGGTCTAGGGTTTTCTCCAGAGCTGGTGTTTCAGTCTTCATGTCTCTCGGTTTCCTCGTCTCTTAAAAAAACACAGTGAGTGGTTCAGAAAACAAACAGCCTTGGATTTGACTAAAATCTCGACCCACTTACCTTCTTTTTTTCCTCCAATCACCTCATGACCTCTGTCTCCAACATACAAAGCTAGCAGAGAACTGAAGCCTACTTTAGTTTGGGTAAATAACGCAGGCAAACACTCCACTGTGTGGAGATGAACAGCAACGGAGTGCTTGAGTGAATCAGAGATCCTAGAGATTCAGCGGTGCCACTCAAGGTTCAAGTGTGGGACCTGGAGAACCTGAAGGACGTTGTAGCAGGAAATATACACTCTTTATGATCCGAACCTGTTTCCAAGAAAAAAGACGGTGCATAAAAAGTATTAAATGTAAGGAAACGCTACATTAAGTTAAAAACGATTCATTACAATTAAATTATCATTTCTAGAAGGTGTGTGATGTAATAATGTACTAGTAGTTCATAATAATCTCCTTATTCAAATTAAATTGTGAATAGTGATGTAACAACGTCAGCTTGTCACAGTAAACTATTTTCACCAGCTTATATGCAAATATGTTGAATTTGAGTTTTACCTAATGAAAAAAAGGTCAAATTCAGCATATTTGCATCAAATATTCGAGGTCGATTTAAAACCTTGCTGCATTTGATCCTATTTTGCGAATCAGCATTAAATAAATTCAATTTCGAGGGAAGTTTTGATTTGCGTCTATAATGTTAACGATAAAGTCGGTGTTTGTTGAGCCTAGAATAGATTACGCAATTTAACCCCCGATTTCCGTCATGACCTTTTTTAGTGCTCACACGCTTCCGTGTGATTTCTTCAGACTGCAACTGATTGTTGAGCTGTGAATATTTAGATTCAGTTCCCGGGACTGTGTAAGTGGTTCTGTGGCTGGTTAGATGGTCGACAAGAAACCAAATTCAAACCAAATGTGTTGAAGATTGAGAACAAAATAAAAGCGCAATATTATAAATCGAACACCAACAAAAATAGAACAAAAATCTAAAAACATAGAAGAGAAATTGCGACTCTTCTTTTCACTACGTGACCCACGTCTTCGCTTCCACAATCCTGCATCCACATTTCCCCCCTCTTCTCTCGCTCTTATTCCACGTGATAGAGCAATCAGGCAAGAGGATCTTCAGAGAGGTGAAATGTTGTGCAGTGTGTAAATCTCTGTGAGCGTAACCACTGACCATAAGTGATTGGAGTGTGAGCAGGTCAGTCATTCTGAGATTGTGAAGATCATGTAATGTGCAGGAGTCACTCAGGGATGCAGCACAAAGTCGACACCCTGAAGCTGAACCTCCACGTGGTTTCCTTCTGCAGCTTTCCTGCAAGTTTTGTCGCATCCATATGCCATCAGAGCCTCGCTTCCGGAAGTCTACATAACATGCAAACACTTATTAAATAATGAGTCTGATCTTTCTACAGAATTTCAGACTTCTATTATAAGTGAGTTTGTGAGTTTCTCTGTGACGGAAAGTGGAATAGTAACAACACACTTTTGGATGGCAATCAAGCTGAAAAAAGGCGGAGCATCCCTTTAAGTGCACTTAAACACCTCCCTGTTTTGATTTATAATTAGCCGATAATTTGTAGAAATATTTCATTTCTTTCCGAGCAACGTAAAAGCCTCTAAAAAAAGCCAGAAGCAGAAACATTTCATTACACGCGCATTAACAAAAACGGGACGCTTCTTGACGCCATAACCGATGAGGGGATCAGGCTTAAGGCACCGTGCGGTGTACATTCGGAGTAATGCCATGTTCCAGCCGTGTGGACATAAAGCATGTAAACACACACATCAGTGACTCATGTGCATCACAGACCACACGGTTAACCCTTTAAACTCCTTCATTCCATTTACACACTTTACTGAATAAGTAATGAGTAATCTTTAGTAATTTTGTAAGGAATTATACAATCTATGACGTGCTGTTACATTAAATTCACTACTACTAATAATAATAAACAGCTTGTAATGTTAAGGTGAAACTACAAAACAGAACATACAGATAACAGACAAGAATTCTGATGTTTGAACCCATTCCAGACATACACACTATAATACCAAAAGTGTACAGTAAAAAAAAGTATTTGTAGCCTATTTTAACAAACAAATACACAGCACATTACCGTAATGTAAACATAATTGAACACTTACCCGTGTGGTAGTGGTTAATTGAGAGTGTGAGACGCGCACTACGCTCATAACCTTCTTGGTTTCCATGGTAATTCTATTTACTTTCTTTTTCCCAGCACCATTACTGATTTTCTTGGGAGACATTTTTCAAAATTTCTAGTGAAATAAAAATATAACACAAAAAAAAGTTTTTGCTGCACTGAACAACGAGAGCGACCGAGCGATACGTCATTAACTAAGAGACTGATGCTACACTCGTGCCTTCGAAATTTGCTCGCAAAATAGGGTAAAATTTTGCCAGACGGGTTGCTTGTATCTTCGTTTGCTCGTACTATTAGTTGCTCATACAATAGGGTTTTACTGTATATGCTTTTTGAGCATTCCAGTCCACGTTTAGTCTCCATTTGCTCTTATCTGCACTCTTCTGGGAAGATGTTCCACTAGATTTTATGGAGATTTGTGGAAATTCATTCAGTCACAAGGGTGTTAGTAAAGTCAGGATTTTGCACTCCATCCCATGTAAAGTAGATCTTCATGGAGCTGGCTTTGTGCACAGGGGTAATTGTCATGCTGGAACAGGTTCTGGGCTCCTAGTTTAAGTAAAGGGAGAACGTCATGCTACTACATTTAAAGACGTCCAGCACAATTGTGTGCCTTCAAGTTTGTGGAAGAACCGCAGATGGCTGGAAAAGTCTGGCGTCCCATTTTGTTTTGGAACACCTGCATTAAATGCTTCTACAAATAATCCCAGGATCTTCATCTCCACAAAGTGAGTCTGGTGATTGCATAAGAGCTTGATTGAGGGTTACATCAGACTGCCGCCCACCCGACATGCACAGGACTCAAGCTTCATCCATTAAAAAGCGCCTCTAAACATGATAAACGTCTTCTTCCTCGGATCCCTCGCACACCAGATTCTCTCCGTAACAGACCCCCTAACAGCCGCTATCCTCAACACGTTCCTATCTTTCTTTCACTAAAAAAGCCTGCTGAGCTCATCCAGTATTAATGTGTTCAATCAATTCCAGCCCATTGCAACACCTCATCTGACCTCACGCAGTTCGGAGACAATCGCTGGAACGGCTTTTTATTCCGAAAAACCGAGCAATCAAACTGCAGCTCTGCATCACCACTGCTGTTCTGCTGTTCACGACTTTTCATTTGTTACTGATCGCTCTTTTTTTATTCACGCCAACACGTCGACAAACAAGTGAACACACACACACACACACACACACAGAGCTCTTAACGTGAATCTTCACTCTAATTCTGCATCTTTCTCTCAGCTTCACTGTAATATATTACTGAATGATTCTACACTAATAAGGGAAAACTGTACATTAAATTGTAGGGGAAATGGTGAACCTACAGGGAACAACCCTTTATCTTGGCATTTGAGGAAACAGATGCAACACCGAAAATAAAGTTTTGATATTTTGTCGATCAAATTATAATATCCCTTGTCTCCTTCCCGCAGATGATAATAGAGAGTTTAATTCTGATTCTTATTTCAGATTTATTTGCTTTCACTGCCACCGATGCCTGCCTGCCCCCGGCATGTTTGTTTTGTTCGGCAAACGAAAAAAAAGTCAAATTACATTTCCAAACAATGCACACAGCACTTGCTGAGAAGTTCCCAGCTGGAGATGAACAGAATAGAACAATTTCAGAACTGCTGCAGAAAGTGGAGGAGAGCAAAATTTAAACTCAACAACTCTTGGCAGATTTACGGGAGATAATAAAGCGTGGAAAAATGTTCACAGAGAGAGAATATGTGAAAAAAATGTTCATTAAAATATCGGAGCATCTATTCCGCGATGCCACTCTCCCATTACCAGGAAACACACACGACTTTCCAGGGACAAAAAGATATAAATTGCTAACATCCGAATACAACAGAAAACACATTAGTGCCAACTAGTGGTGCAACTAGGCAACTACCCTACATCTACACAAAATAACAAATTGTGAAATTCATTTTAAGGCGTCTGTTATTCAGCAGCGTTTTTAATTAGAGCGCGAGTAGTTTTTATTTGACCGCGTGGAATTTATGCCTGCGCTGAGAATTTGCAGATTTTACAGATATATCGGGGATCGAGTGAATAAGTGAGAGTGAGTTTAAACGTTTTGTCTCATTCATCTCATCATACTGACACACTTCTTTAATAGGATTGATGCAGACTGATTCACATTTATTTACAATTCCCACAAAGAGGCTTTAAACATGATGATAACTGACTGGAGCATCTTCTTCAGGTTCCTTTGGACACATGACTCAATCTCGATCTTGCACCAGTGTATAGAATAGAATAGAATAGAATAGAATAGAATAGAATAGAATAGAATAGAAATTCCTGCTTCTCATATCCCAGCGTGCTTGGAAACTGGAGGTCAAAGCACAGGGTCAGCCATGATACACCGCCCCTGAAGTACAGAGGTTCACCCAGAACCTTCACCACTGAGCTACCAGTGTGTCCTGATTCTCATTAATAATTTATACAGGTTACAACTAACAATACGATCCTCAACACTATCCTCTGTTTCCTCCACCAAAAAGCAGAAATGCCAGCCGAGCTCAGCCCGTATTAATGTGTCCAATCAGTTCTACTTGCTTGCAACGGCTCGTCTGAACTGACATAGTGGTATTAAACATTAGCCGGAATGTCTTTTCCTTCCGAAAAAGATCGCAATCAAATTCAGCTCTGCATCACGGCCGCTGTTCTGCAGATTTTAAATGTGATATTGATTGCTCTTTTTTCTTCTTCCTCCTGTCGCTTAGTTTCGTTCTTATAGAAGAATTTCTCCTTTTGAGGTTTTCTTCTTTTTCATCTCGCACATCAAACGACTGGAAATTAAACAACCGCCGGTCCAAACAGGACACACACTTTATCCGCAGGCTGGAACGTGAGGAGCAGTGCAGAGAATCTCGAGCCTACTTCAAAATAAAAGTTTTGCTTTTGATCAGCGTCTACAATAAGCGGTGGGTCTGGCTTTAATCATGATGCTTTTTAGCAGGGAACCTGAGGAAAGGTCTACGCCGAGGGCAGGAGGAACAACAGATCTAAGTCACTAGGACATAAATCTCACATGGAATTCAAATGACTCTAGAGAAGAAATGAATAAAATATTTAAAGGCAGAAGAAAGAAATATTTGGGGTTTGATTAAAAAAAAAAAAAATCTATTGATGTGCTAAATTAGTGGTCTTCAACCACCAGGTCACGACCCAACACCAGGCTGTGGAGTTTGTGAGGATGTTCTGGGAAAAATGTCTATAGATATGACACTTGTGTGTTTCGCCTTTAAGAACCACAATCCAAAAAAAACGTAGCTACAAATTTACTTCTGACACTGGAGACTCCTTCCATAAATGTTAAGAAAGATCTTCTTATATAAACAGCATCATAATAAAAACACTTTTTCTGATCTGTTGATGTTGTTGAGTCGATGAAATTGTTACTATGGAAACTCGAATGCGTTTGTATCTATAGCCTATTTGAAACGTTACCTGTTCTGCCTGTTTCTGTGTTATATATTTATGAATTCTCCCTGAGGATACAGAATCCTCAGTTTCACTAATCTGCCTCGTTTCAAACCCCCCATAACTAATCCAGTTTGGTTATTATTGCGCCCGCTCTCGGCTCTGGCATCAGTTTAATAGGACATCCAGCAGTGTGATAAAGTGTAGACGGAGAGACAGTGAGTCATTCACCGGAGGAATTTACAGAAACGCTGCAATAATATTTCACAGATCTCACAGTGAGGGTAATGTGCACAGGAAATGGGGACACCGTGACATTTATGATCATTATGTTGGGCACCTGCTTGGAATACTGACATATATAATATTCACAGGGTCACTTTATGAGGTCTATTTCTCTTGGAGCCATGGTACACAGGTCAATCTACTGCTGTCAATGTCCCAAGTGTCCCAAGTTCTATTACACACTTTACACACACTTAAGCTGCTGATGTGAGCGTTACGAGCTTTATGTATTTGAGAAGATGCATTTCCTTATGACAAAAAGTAGGCTTTTGTGTGTGATCTCTACTTTGTGTGGTTCCAAATAGACGGCTGAAATGCGTGTGTAAATGTGTGTTTCAGGAAATATATCACCACACTGCCTCAGACTGCCAGTAACACCAGCCAAAGTGGCATCCATGACTCGTCTTTGCACACGATTCACTATCTGATTTACATTAATGGGCAAAAGTACCGCATTCACATCCACACGCTCTTGCTGAACATCTCATTCCAGATTTAATCCCCATTCCTGCTATTAACTCCACTTTTCTGAGAAGATTTTGGGTTGCGGCTGATGAGATTATTTTTTCTTCATCTACTAGAGCATTAGTGAGATGTGAGTGATTTTGGTGGAGGTGAGGAAGTTCCACGTGATCCCAAAGATGGTCAGTGAAGTTGACGAGAGCTTTGTGCGCTCTGGTTTTTCTACACCAATTTGAACACACCACATCCTCCTTGTTTAAGGAATGAAAAATTGTAAGTCTAAAGAGTACAAAGATACGTTTTTGGGGAAGAACCACACGAAGGTGTGATGGTCAAAGGTCCAGAATCATGTAAAAATGATCAGCTAGACGAGTGCATTTTAATGGAATTCTCACTGATTGTTCAGCATCATCGTTATCTAGTATAGTATATATATTGTTTTTCCCAGTGAAGAACGGCTTTGATGGAATACAGAAACTGCAAACTCCACCGAAATGTGCGAAGAATGGAGTTAAAACTATAATATCGGATTTAATGGCTGCGATCTCCTTACAACTTGTCCAGTCTCGTGCATGAGCTGTTATCACATACTCTTAGCATTTACCATTGGAGTTCTCCGTTCACCCGTTAGCCTTTTGTTCTTTTCTTAGTGAAAAGGGTTCAAATCCTGTGGTAATCAAGCTACAAATACAGATCTGTTAGCTAGAGGTTTGGCTGGAGAATAATGAAGTTATGCTTTAATCCGACTTCTCTCACACACGGTGTCTCACTCAGTCACGTTATCGAAGCACATAATTGGATGTTCGGGGATCCCTGTTTTAATTAACTCTGCGTTACACACGACATCAACGAGGTGAAAAAAAGAAGGATGGGAAAAATTATTCGGATCGGAACACGATATCAACGATATTAAGTGAATTATGTGCCAATCAACAACTGCGATCATTTCAATCTATACTGTCTCAGTTACTTTTACTACCCAGTTTACTTACTTAGTAAACGTATTACTTATTAAATCAATAGAACACGAGGTGGTGTGTGTTCCTCATCCAGAACGCACAATCGTGGATTTTTTTTAAATAAAAGAATAAGCAGAGTAAATACTACAGAAATGTGGTCACACAAGTGCTTTCATTGGTATGCAGATAATGAATATTAATGAACAAAAGGCTCTCCTAATGGATATTAATGAACAAAAGGCTCTCTTAATGAATATTAAATATTAGCTGGTATTTAGAGTTAAAATGGGCTGTGTTCACAAAATCACTTTTCGATTAAGTAGAGATGAAAATGCTGTCACAGATAAATAATCAACACAGAGTAACTCTTACTATCCCTGATGATGCAATGCATCACAAAACCATTTCATTTCAGAAAACGTCATTTTCACATATTTAACAACATCTTTCAAAAGTTTCTTTAGTGGACGCAGTAAGAAAAAAGAACAAGTGATAATGGTGAGACAGTTATGAAGAAGAGGAAGGGGAAAAAAGAAAGAAGACTTTAACAGATAGGACCCGTATCAGCTGGTTTCGTCTTTATGAGCAGATCACATGCTTCAAACCCCTGTGTGTGGAAAAGAATGACTGTTTTGGATGAAAGAGCTGCTGTTTTAGAAAATGATCACCTTCTGGCCAATCCAGAATTCTCCAGCTCTGTGGTGTATCTGTGGTTATAGTTGTGTGTTGGTTATTAGAAGGCTGCCTAATTACCTAAGCGAAAAGAATACAGTTTATTTTGTGCTAAACACAATGTAGCCCCAGCCGGGTGTTTTTAAATTTTAATTCCCCTCCATTTCTATGTGGGATGTGGTAATAGGACAATGCATAATGGAGACCGCTGAAAACAAGGTTTCTGCAATTATATCACATCTCCATTAAAGCATTCCGACTTGGGAGAAAGGCTGGAGATGGAGTTAGCATGGTTGGGGTAAAAAAGCTTAACCATTAAATGAGCTGCTTGAGTCACTATAACCTTCTGCCTCATTATTTATTTATAAATTTTTTTTCTCTCTCAATTTCGATTGTCACTGCTTTGGTAGATTTGAGGGTTTTTAGCAAACACTTCATATAATATACAGTTCAACAGCAAGCAGAAGATTTAGAGAGGAATAATCAACACACGTGACCTTAATTACACCATTCTTTTGAAGGTTTTGGTCTCATGATCATTTCAATAGAAATCAATCAGTGTGTGAGTCATTAATATCATTCTATTAATATTAGAGTCACATTTCACATAAATTGATTATGTGACAGAAATGACAATAGGAACATTACTTTGCATACTTTTGTACTTTTACTCAAGCAAAAGTTTAAATGGAGCACATTCACTTTCACTGGAATAATGTTTGATCTTTCGTATCTTTAATTCAACTACATGGATTGTGCACTTCGTCCACCACCGAAGTTAATTCTTGCCGATCGTATGGAACCTCACATTAGCTACTTGAAGGGATGCATCACGCTGTTGTAGCAACAGTAAGAGTAAATTCTGCTCTGTATGAATTGCACAAGACATCTATAAACGTGACGTTCTTCAGACTTTTCTGTAAGGGAAGGAATCTCAAACGAGTGAAAGATCTCAAATTCATGTTGAATGCAGTTGGAAAAACAGGGATGCATGAAGCAGGGTCTTGATTATCAGTAATCTAGAGTTTTAAGCTGCATAATTGGGAAGTTCATTTGTTGTGTCATGGTTAAATTCACCCAGGATGATAATTGGAACTGGAATGGTGGCTTTCACAGCACTTCATTTGTTCAATTTGCTCAGCAAGCTGCTGCCGGTTGCCATGTGTGCCTGCTGGCTTCCTGTGAGTGTTTTAGAGGAGGCAGTCTGTGTTCCTGCTTCTTGCTGAAGGACTGGGTTTAAAGGACTTTGTGTATTTCTTCGGGGACACACAAAACTATTTGTTTCAGACTTCATAGGATCATTAGCACATGCTGAGTTTTTCTGATGTGCGTAGGAATTCCATCTACATGGTGTTTTTAAGTCGCCCGAATACTTTCCTGTACTAAATGCACCTCATTTTACACAAACCGACTGCTCTGTCCTTCGTTATAAACCTGCTGTAGACGGCGGAACTGCACAAGTTGAGCTTAATCATTATTAGGTCACAAAACCACAACGTAGAAATCAATAAATTGATGAATAAACATTGATTCTCTGGCTTTCTCTTATATATATTATTAATTATTTTTTACCCATTTCCCCAATTTAGTTACACCCACAGAGAGTGAATTCAGACATGTCCTTCCACGAGTCATTTGCTTCCAATGCTGCATCACTGGGCAGGATAGAAACCTCAGAGGAAAATGCTATTCACCATCTTCTGCTCAAATAACAGGTGTCTCAAAAAATGCCTACAATTGCTCAGCTTTGCTGTGACTGACAAGACAGAGACAGAGGGAGGGAGAAAGAGAGACCGAGAGAGAGAGAGAGAAGAAGAAAGAATGCCATCCATCCAAATCAGAAACATGGCTGTGGCATTTCTGAGATTTAAACTCGTCCATTCAGACTTACAGTATATGTTCACCTCAGGTTTTTCGACTTGCTTTTTATAACACGCAAAATATGCAATAATCTTTCCAGATGTGCAAAAACCAGAGGCAGCAAAAGTCCTTCACTTAAGTAGAAGTACAGATGCTAATGTTTTGAAAGAGTTGCTCTAATGTAAAAGTTCTGACTACATGGTTTTATTCTAGTTAAAGTAAAAACTTCTCACATGTGCTTAAGTAAAAAGTAGTTATTACTACTACATGTTTTAGTGTCACGCTGAAAACTGAACCTCACCTCATATTAATATTAGGGCTGTCAATCGATTTAAATATGTAATCGTGATTAATCGCACGATTGTCATGAGTTTGTAAATCATACATAAATCATCAGGCTGATACTTAAACCAGGACACCAAACGGAACCTTTGCTAGGTTTCCACAGGGACGGTTAATGAGGTGACACCGGAGAAACTGTACCTCTTCTAACTTCCATTATGATGAAATCATCAGAGAATATTTTGTTTTGTGAAATGGTTTTAATTAAAAGTAGACATTTTGAGCCTTTTTATATATATTTATTATGTCTGTGAGCCAAATAATCACTGAGATTTAAGTCGTTTTATTTTTCTGTGAAAAGATGGCAGAGATGGCAGAGAGCGCCCCCTGTCTGTTTTCTTTATTTTTAAAAAAGCACAGCGTTTTGTTGTTAACACAAATAAACGTAGACCCTTTACAGATTCGAATGATGTATTGCTCTTATCTGTACGATCAAAAATGTCAGAGTAATTTGAGTTCGTTTCGGTGTTATGAGGAAATAATGCCACAAAACGCGCCGGTGCCTTTGTCGACCCCAGAGGGTTAATTGCCCATCGTGGTAGATTTTGGTGCTGATTTTAGACTTCGCGCATCAGTAAAACAAATGTTTACTGATTAAACGTTATTTTTTGGTGGAGTTTTTTTTATATATATTTGAGTAAAGAAAGGACTTTGTGAATAAACGCTGCAGGTGTTAATTTCACATCCTTTATATTTATTTATTTACACTTCTAATAAAAATCATCAAACATCAAACAACAATCTTTCCTAATCATTTTGTTCAATATGTTATCTCTTGAGATTTATCACTATACAACAGTAACTCGAGTTTTCTAATGAAATCAGCATTCTTTCAAGATAACATCCAATATCGATGGCCAGATAGAGGAAAAGCAATTTTTTAGAAATGTTCGTGATGAGCAACAGCTGCTACTTGCTGCATGCGTGTATTGTGTTAAGAAGAAAGGTCTGTCATTGTGGAAGTGGTTGACATCTCGGTGCATTTTTCCCCTTCAGAGCTGAAAAAGCAGGCAGACTTTAGAACATGTCATGCTCTTTCTCCAGTGATCGCTCAGCCTTTGTTTTCCTCTGGTCCTTCATCACTTATAAAATCACCACCAGCTGAGAAAGGGAAACTGTTGCGTTGTAATCACTTACTTTGCCCAATTTGCCAGCTGCTGTATGCGTGTTTCCTGCAGAGCAGCACAAAAACAATCCACCAGCTCCTCACTAAATCACCTTCACAGCGAATACACTTGTTGGAAAGCCCAGGTCAGAGTCTAGACCTTGTTCCAAACGAGATGCTGTGGCATTGGGAGAACAACATACAAAATATATTGATCGATTAAAACGTGTTGAAAGCAGTGGTTAAAAACTCCTCTTTTTTGTTCTTGTGGAAGTTTAAACATAAACTCCTGGAAATCTAGCGAGAAGGTTTTCACTGATTTTGGAGGTTATGGAGAACAAGGGTGCACATACTTGTTTAAGAATGTACTTGAGCAGTGTTGGACAGTGGAGAAGTAAATGTAATTCGTTACTGTAATTACGTAGCTTTTTCATGTAACTGTACTTTAATGAAGTGTTTCCATTTGACATTTAACTGTAACTTCATTACACTCCAAAGTCAAATCTCTCACTTTTAACTAAACTACATTTTGAGAAATCAGTCGTTCTTTTTTTATTTACGAGGATAAAAACATCTGTAGTAACAAATATTTAGCAAAATGATGCAATTACACATAAACAATAAAAAACAAAACGAACATATAATCTGTATAATTAGAGTGAAAGTACTTGATTGTTGCAGCATTTAATGTAAAATTATTTAATTCTTGTGTTCTTCTATTTACTTCTACATTTATGTACTTAGCTTATGTTTATGTTTGTAGTTTTGTGAATTCTGGTACATTTAATCGGTTTTGTTTATGAAAAGTATTCTTGTTAAAAAAATACTAATTGTACCCTTATTTATTATTGATAGTAGTATTTTTATGATCGATCTCTTACAGACATGCAGGCGACCTTCATCGTGTTGCTGCCCCTTAGTGTGATTGTGCTCTTTATCGGAGGGATGATGGGAGTCATGAGCATCCTGGCTCGAGCCCATCGTCTCCTTCTTGCCACTGGACTGCTTCTACTCAGCGGCGGTGAGCTTCCTCACACTTACAGCTTCCTAATGATGGCTAAGTCATGCTTGACACTCACACACACACACACACACACACACACACCACTAATCAAAGCCTTTTCGTAGCATGCAGTGCTCAGGTCAAACATCATTGAAACAGGTAACAGATAATGGAACAGGAATCAGTGAATGAATGAAGAAGTAAAAATTCATGAATATGTAAATATCATATATCACAGTATTTCTTGTGAATGGTCATATTTTGGTGATTTATTTCACAGCTTTGTGTAGTTCAACGCCATGTTATTTGTGATATCACATATGAATTTACAAGTATTTCATTATTCCAAATCAATATTCCAAAGTAGGAATAACTGAATGAATAAATGCTGGTATTAGCATAAAAATTATCATATTAATAAATGCGTTTATTACTCAGTTCTTGAGTTGTAGAATCGTAGGATGATAACCACTTTGTTATTATGATTATCTAGGTGTGTTCTCACTGGCCGGGGCTTGCAGATATACTTTATATAGATATACACTATAACACCTGACCTCTGTAGCCATAAGTGAAGTGGTGCTTCCAAAACCTTTACCACTACTGTAAAGTTGGATGCGGTAGAATTAAATTTTCCCTTCACTTGAACTACGAGAGCCAAATGTGTTCCAGCATGACAATGCACCTGTGCACAAAGCCAGCTCCATGAAGATCTGCTTTACCCTGGTTGGAATGGAAGATCTCCTGCTATAGAACTACTAAACTTAACATCTTTGGGATGAATGTGAACGCTGACTGCACCCCAGACCTTCTCATCTTCTCACCTTCATCACTACCTGACTTTACTAAAGAGCACAAACCTCCACAAAATCTAGTGGAACATCTTCCCAGAGGGAGTTATAATTACAAAATAGCAAAATGGGAACATTATTTGGTCAGGTGTCCACAAAACTGTAGCCATACAGTGGATTTTGGGGTCTAACAGTGTGCTGATTGGATGTAGGGACATTTTGACATGTATATTGGGTAAATACTTGTATTCGCTTGACTAGAGTGGTATTTTGGGATGTATTGGGAACTACAGTTTGTCTTTTGGGATGCATTCTGGGCCATAAATGTTTTCTGCTCGGCTATGGTAGTGTTCTGGGACGTATTTGAGGCTAAATCTGTATTCTGATGGACTATACTGATGTTTTAAAAAGGTGTCATGGTTGTGATTAGTTAAAAAAGTCAAATCATAATAAATGAAGACTTTTCCCAGATCCACAAAAAATGCCTACTAGATTTGAAACGTATTGTATGATAAAGACACAGAAATGTTAATATTTGCTACAAAAACTTAGATCATTGTAACTGAGAGTAAAAACAAACCAAAAAAAAGATCATAATGTCCTACCACACTGTTGATATTATGTCATACTGGCAACATAGCAAAATGAATTGATATTTTTTTTACTCCGTCTAGCCGTGATTACATTAACGGGCATCTGCGTGTACGTAGCCTACTCTGCAGCTGCCTTCCGAGAGGCCGTGTGTATCTCTGGACGCAAGACTCTGGAAGACATTGACATCTATTTTGGTTGGTCTCTGGCTTTCGCAGCCATTTCCTTCATTAGCGAGCTGATCACGGCCGTCACGTTCCTGCTCACGTCAGCTCGCCTGGGCCAGCTCATGCACCGAGACCAGGACAGGTGCATATCAGAATAAAGTGTCTCTCCGTTTTTTTAAAGGGACGCAGTGTTTTTGTGTACATGTGTAAAAAAATCTTTCATACGACCGTTTTTTTCTGGAACTCAAGAGCTGAAGAGAGCGGAGAGAAATACAGGTGGAAAACGGGAGGAAATGTTCAGTGACAGCGAAGAGGAGAGATGCGGGAACAGATCGCTGCAGAGAATAACGATATTATTGTGGTGTAATGTGATTAGTGTCTGCTAAATAAAGTCTCTGTAATGTCACTTTATAAAATTTCAGGCTAATTACTGACACAGAAGTATGGTTTTCTCTGGAATAAATGGATTCACTAGGTGCCTCCTAGCGTTTCCTGACCAATTCATTATGATGATAAAAATAAACAAAACATTTAATACTGAGTGACTTCATGTTTATAAATCCAGCTTGATTTATTTAATTTATTACAATGTAAAGCTGCCAGTTTTCAGCAGGAAACACAGGTGTGACGAAACATCTGTATCATAATATCTGTTAAAAATGTTTGGTCTTTTCTTCAACGCAGTATTGTGTGTACTGTGGTTTACAGTTTGATACAGCAGTGTGGAATTCTGGGAACATGTTTATAGTTTATACTGTAGTAAAGACCTACTTACCTGCTCCGGCTCATCCTGTGCTTCTTCACTTCATCCATTACTGTCATTCTGAGAAGAAGAGAAAGAAATTCAGTTTGATTGAAGAAGGAATCATGCAATGAGATTGAAATGGAGCGTTAGAGAGCTAATGTTTGCTAGCTTGATTTTTTTGAACAGATAGACCACATAGTGTCTTTTTTCCAATGCTTTATTCAAGACTGTTACTGTTTCCACTCCGTTATTAAAGTTGTGATTTTTTTTCTTTTTTTATAATATAAAATGATGGACAGTGTTTGTTCTGTGTCCTGAAATTAGATTATTGCTACATAACACTTTTAATATTCAGAATTCCCGACTCACATGATGTATATTTAACAGTAAAGGAGTTAAAACAGTATAAGTTCATATACAAGTCTTTTTTCCCTCCTTACAAATCATCATTTATTATTAGAAATAAATTCTTGTACATAAAAAAAAAAAAAAATTACACTTTCACTGATGCCTGAACTTTATCCAGTTAAGGCATCACTGCAATCGCAACTCTATTTTTCATCTCTTGATGTTTAAAATAAAGGAAGTGAATGAAATTCTGACAGCAGATCAGTCTTTCCATGGTGGGAATATACTTATTTATATAAATAAACAAAAGTGAATGTGTTCATAAATGGATATAAACAGGTGTAAAGCATTTATCCAACATTCTGAAGACACACTGAAGGTAATGGAGGCTGAAACAAGACGTCGAGCAGCTCCCCAAGAAGGTTTCCTTCTGATTACTACAGCAATTAATAACAAGTCGTGCGTCATATCAATGACCGAATCTCTCCCTCACCACTGGCAAACTGTAAATGTGTTTACGGAGTTTTACAGGAAGCCGTGGTTATGGTTATTCTGGGATTGGAGTTTGCGTATCAGAGGTGTTGTCCTTAAATAATCTACATTTATAACAGAGTTACAGTTTATAATTTAATATCCAGCCTTGTGTTGATCTGAATCTGAGCAGACAGAACTGTAATTCGAGAAGACACTGATCTGATAGCGCAGTGGATCGGATGTTGGGGAAAGAGGCGTTGTATACTGTACATAATGACAAAAGGCAAAGAGTGGAAATGGACTGGAACAATTGTGTAAACCTGCATAATTTTGGTTTTAACCAGGATTATTTTAGTTCATATATAATAATGTTTTTATGTTTTTACATTTTATTCTGAATTTTATTAGTTTAGATCGTTTGTCACACAAATTTATTTATTTTTCATAAAAATTAGTTTTTATTACTAATAAAATGACTTTTTTAATCACTGGGAAATTGTTCACAAAAGTGTAAAAAACAATAAATGTGTTTTTGTGATCACTTGAGCGCTTCCTGTGCCATATAACAACATAAAACATAACATAACAACATAAAACATAACATAACAACATAAAACATAACATAACATAACAACATAACATAACATAACATAACAACATAAAACATAACATAATATAACAACATAAAACATAACATAATATAACAACATAAAACATAACATAACATAATATAAAACATAACATAACATAATATAACATAACAACATAATATAATATAACATAATATAAAATATAATATAACATAACATAACAACATAAAACATAAATATAACATATAATATAACAATATAAAATATAACATATAATATAACATAACATAATAAATATAAAACATAATATAACATAAATATATAACATAATATAATATAATATAATAACATATAAACATAATATAATATAACAACATAAAACATAACATAATATAACATAACAACATATAAACATAATATAACATAATAACATAAAACATAATAATATAATAACATAAAATATAACATAACATAACAACATAAAATATAATATAACATAATATAACAATATAAAACATAATATAATATAACAATATAAACATATAATATAATATAATAAATATAAAATATAATATAATATAACATAACAATATAAAATATAATATAACATAACAACATAAAACATAATATAACATAACAACATATAAACATAATATAACATAATAAATATAAAATATAACATAATATAACAATATAAAATATAATATAATATAATAATATAAAATATAACATAACAACATATAAACATAATATAATATAATAAATATAACATATAATATAACATAAAATATAACATAATAACATAACATATAATATAACATAACATAAAACATAACATAACATAACAACATAAAACATAACATATAATATAACATAACATATATAAATATAATATAACATAACATAAACATAAAACATAACATAACATAACAACATAAAACATAACATAACATAACAACATAACAACATAAAATAACATAACAACATAAAACATAACATAACATAACATAATAACATAAAACATAACATAACATAACAACATAAAATATAACATATAACATAACAACATAAAACATAACATAACATAACAACATAAAACATAACAACATAAAACATAATATAATATAACAATATAAAATATAATATAATAACATAAAACATAACATAACATAACAACATAAAACATAACATAACAACATAAAACATAATAACATAACATAACATAACAACATAAAACATATAATATAACAACATAACATAAAACATAACATAACATAACATAACATAAAACATAACATAACAACATAAAACATAAAACATAACATAACAACATAAAACATAACATAACATAACAACATAACAACATAAAACATAACATAACAACATAACATAACATAACATAACATAACAATATAAAATATAATATAATATAACAACATAAAACATAACATAACAACATAACAACATAAAACATAACATAACATAACAACATAAAACATAACATAACATAACAACATAAAACATAACATAACATAACAACATAAAACATAACATAACATAAAACATAACATAACAACATAAAACATAACATAACAATATAAAATATAATATAACATAACATATAAAATATAACATAACAACATAAAACATAACATAACAT
The DNA here is from genome assembly GCF_014805685.1 of Silurus meridionalis. Lineage (NCBI taxonomy): Eukaryota > Metazoa > Chordata > Actinopteri > Siluriformes > Siluridae > Silurus > Silurus meridionalis. Next base: position 22,341,129 of record NC_060897.1, on the reverse strand, counting down.
AACAACATATAACATATAACATATAACATAACATAATAACATATAAACATAACAACATAACAACATATAACATAACATAACAACATAAAACATAACATAACAACATAAAACATAACATAACATAACAACATAAAACATAACATAACAACATAAAACATAACATAACATAACAACATAAAACATAACATAACATAACAACATATAACATAACATAACATAACAACATATAACATAACATAACATAACAACATATAACATAACATAACAACATATAACACAACATAACATATACCTCTACCAAACTGATTTAACAAAATTCTTTAACAAACAGCTCTACCTTAACAAAGTGCTTTATTAAACTGCTCTACCAAACAGCTTTAGCCAAGTGCTCTACCAAACAGAGTTAAAAAAAAAAGTGCTCTACTAAACTGCTCTACCAAACAAACTTAACAAAATGCTCTACTAAACTGCTCTACCAAACAAACTTAACAAAATGCTCTACCAAACAGCTCTACCAAATGGTTTTAACAAAGAGCTCTACCAAACGGCTTTAACAAAGAGCTCACCAAACAGCTCTACCAAACAGCTCTACCAAATGGCTTTAACAAAGAGCTCACCAAACAGCTCTACCAAATGGCTTTAACAAAGAGCTCACCAAACAGCCCTACCAAATGGCTTTAACAAAGAGCTCACCAAACAGCTCTACCAAATGGCTTTAACAAAGAGCTCTACCAAACAGCTCACCAAATGGCTTTAACAAAGAGCTCTACCAAACAGCTCTACCAAACAGCTCACCAAATGGCTTTAACAAAGAGCTCTACCAAACAGCTCTACCAAACAGCTTTAGCCAAGTGCTCTACCAAACAGCTCACCAAATGGCTTTAACAAAGAGCTCTACCAAACAGCTCTACCAAATGGCTTTAACAAAGAGCTCTACCAAACAGCTCTACCAAATGGCTTTAACAAAGAGCTCACCAAACAGCTCTACCAAACAGCTCTACCAAATGGCTTTAACAAAGAGCTCTACCAAACAGCTCTACCAAATGGCTTTAACAAAGAGCTCTACCAAACAGCTCTACCAAACAGCTCACCAAATGGCTTTAACAAAGAGCTCTACCAAACAGCTCTACCAAATGGCTTTAACAAAGAGCTCTACCAAACAGCTCTACCAAATGGCTTTAACAAAGAGCTCTACCAAATGGCTTTAACAAAGAGCTCTACCAAACAGCTCTACCAAATGGCTTTAACAAAGAGCTCTACCAAACAGCTCTACCAAATGGCTTCAACAAAGTGCTCTATTAAACTTCTTTAACAAAATGCTCTACCAAACAGCTCTATGAAACTGCTTTAACAAATTGTCCTACCAAACAGCTTCAACAAAGAGATTTAAGAAAGTTCATTAACAGACATCTTTCTCAAACAGTTGAAGAAGAATGTTAAGGGGTGAAGAATAGTTGAAATATGCTTTAAACAGACTCTGTTACAGAGCTTTATTTAACAAAGTGCCATAGAGAAGAGAATTAGTGAAAGAGTACGAGCTTCATTTAACACTGACACCAGCACAGAGTGAAGAGACTTCACTTACACTTATAAAACATTTTATTATCGCATGATGTGTTTCAGTCATAATGCATTCAGGATATAAAAGACATCTATTAGCCGGATATAAATTTGCTCACACACATAATCCTGTACAGATTCACTACTAACAGATGGTTTGACCATTTACTCCACATCTGATAATGAAAGACATGAATGCCTACAAAATGCTAAAATAATTTTAAAGAAATAATTATAATAAAATAAAAATTCTGATAAAATAATAATTAAAATATTGGATTGCAAAGCCACAGTATGGTTTTATGTCATATCATGTATATTGTAATCTTAATTTTTTTTATTATTATACACACAACAAATGTGTGAAAGTAGATCAAATTTGGTTCTCTTCGTTCTATAGTGTTTTTTCTTTATAACAAACAATTTTAAAAAGAAAAATATAAACCATAAATACCTTCATTATAAATGTAAATATTTGCAGCATTTTCTTTTTTATGTAACGCTTATGTATTGCAGGTTGGTTGTATACAGTTCGGGCGCCATCTTGTGGTTGCATGCAATACAGCACCTAAAAAGCACATACGCTCCTAAATGTTGTAGTAATCTTACCTGGTGATAAGCAGAGCCAACTCTTTTTCACACATCCGAGTGTCAGATCCTGTTACATAAAAATATAAAGATAAAAACGTATATGAGATGTGAAGTATGGATAAGAGGAATGGATCTGTAGTTTAGTGATCAAGTCAGTAAAGAGTAAAGAGTGAAGTCTCCAGTCTCAGCACCTTGAAAGCTGTGAAACTTCAGGCTTGAGTTCACACTGCGTATTCTGAGACTTTAAGAGAAAGGAGAAACAGAGAGGGTGACAAAGGAAGGACTGTTTATCTCTGCTATAATGTGATTGAGAAAATGGGTTGTGTAATTGTATATGAGAAACCAATATTACATGTAACTATAAATGCACAAAAAATCAATGCGTCATGTTAAAATGTAACTGATGTCTGATTGCTGTGGTATAAAAATGAAATAAAATGGTGGGCTAGGAGACCATGACAATGCCCATGTGCAGAAAGCCAGCTTCATGAAGATACGCTTTTCATGGATTGGAGAGGAAGATCTTCTGCTATACCGCTCTAATGGGAGCACTGACTCCTCACCTCACCTACATTACTACCTGACTTTAATAACACCCTTGTAGCTGAATACATTTTCCACAAAATCTAGCAGAACATCTTCCCAGGACACTATAAGGGATATAAACAAAGATACGCCACTTCATCACACCAGTCCTCCCTAAAACGTTTTCCTTACAGCTCTTCTCACACACCAAAGCAATTAGCACTAAAACATTCGTTGATGCAATTAAATGATTCATCAACATTCACTGAAATTGGAATGAGTACAATAAATGGGTGTATATACACAGGCTGAATGAGATGAAGAAGAGAACACATGCTAATACTGAGCTAAACAGCTAGCATCTTTTTTGAAACCGGTTCAAATTTGGCGCTAAAAATGGCGTCCCTTAAAGTGATACACACCCAATTTCTCCGCGTGGAAATAAACACACTGAGTACTTTTGGATGTGAGGATCGTCAGCATTTTGGACCAATTTAGCAAATGAGAAGAAATGAGAAGAATCTGCTGTTCCTGAAGCACACTGACAAAGAACTCTATTCATTCCACAAAACACAGACACTCTGAGGAAAGATCAGTAACAGAAACATCTACTACACAAGTAATACACAACTCTTGCACAATAACCAGGTCTGAAGATATTTATATATAGTTTTAGGCAGATGTGGTTAATGCTGTAAACTGAGAATACTTTCATTAATGTAAGTGTTAATAGTTTCTTCTTTTTTTTTTTAAACTAATCACAGAAACATCTCAAAGTCCATGAGAATGGATTTGGACTTAACGTAAACAGTTTGCTACAGTGGCTTAAAGCTGATGATGTAGGTATAATAAATGAACCCAGATGATGATGGTTCCTTTGATGAGTCTGGTTCTTCTCAAGGTTTCTTCCTGAGAGAGAAACCCTGAGATTCTCCTTCTTTCTTTCCTTTAGTTTGTTTCATTAACAGGTTTTAGGAACATAAACTCATAGGGACAAATACATACATTTATTTGCAATCTAATTATTTCTGTTAACCTGCTTATGAAAAAATGTCCATCGTCAAAAACACTATAAAAATAACGAATGAAATTGAATCTCCACATCAATAATTACACACAGTTTTAAATGGATTCACGTGAAGTGTGTACGTCACAAAGTCACTATTAATGGGTTACTATAGAGCCAATGACAAACTTCTGACCAATCAGTGTTGAGAATTCCACAGCAATTGAGGCATAATTTACAGAATACGAATAATTTTAAATGCATTTCATAGACATTAAAAATACAAAAATAAAATGTGAAAGGTTGTGCTCGTCATTCCCAGCACACGCTCATTCACAAACATGCATGCATTTAAAAACGTTTAGGAAATATACAATGCTACAGAAGCAGAACACACAGCAGATGGTTGTGGTAATGCTGCTGCTGCTCGAGCTGCTGTGAGAGATGAGAATATTTAAGAGATTTATGGAAAAGCATTCCAGTGATGCTCTGGAAAGGCATCGACTACATCAGGCAGTTTGCAAATAAGCGCAGTTGCTTCACTCCTCGTAAATCCTGCACATAATTACACAGTCTGCAGAAAGAAGAAGTGAACGGCTGTGACTGATCCAGAAAATCCACTCATGCCGCAGACAAGGTGGAGCTGATTAAATATTAAAGAGGAGAACAGGGGATGAAGTGATGACAGACTGTAAGAGATACTGTATATCCACATATAAGAAGCAAAAAATACAGTTCTAAATGCTAATTTAACATAATTATTATTATTATATATCCCGAACAATGTAATGTTGCAGAAATGTGATTCCACTTTTCTTTATTTCCCCTCATTCTTCATCAACACATTTTGTGATCATCAGGATACTCGCCTCTAAAGCAGGTTGTCTGTAACACATGCAAATGCGATTTTGAAGTGAACACACAGGATGGAAAATCAGATCTGAGCAATGCTGTAATTAAGTGACACCAAAGTTCCTCGTCTTCCTCTATTTGTAACTGCTGTGTTTTCAAAAGCTAAAAGGACATCGGCTTCAGTGTGACTCTACAATTGTCATAGTCATGAAAATAAAGAAAACTCTTTGAATGAGAAGGTGTGTCCAAACTTTTGGTCTGTACTGTATATATATAGGATGTACATGAATTCAAGTCAAGTCAAGTTTATTTCCATAGCGCTTTTCACAACAGACACTGTCTCAAAGCAGCTTTACAGAAATCAACAGTGAAGGTGAATGATGTGTATTTATCCCTGATGAGCAGCCGTGGCGACTGTGACCAGGAAAAACTCCCTTAGATGTTATGAGGAAGAAACCTTGAGAGGAACCAGACTCAAAAGTGAAACCCATCCTCATTTGGGTGACATCAAGAGTTTGATCATAAATCTTTCAACAATACAGAACACTGGAGAGTGAGAACTAACATGAGCACTGGAGTGTGTGATTATAAGTGATGTTCTTTTTACAGTCTTCTACAGTCTTTATGGTTATAAAACTAGGAGCTACTGAGCAACTCATAAAATAGCTCAACATCTGTGATCATCACAGATCCAACACCAGCTTCTCCATGCCAGAGCCTTTAATACAGATGAACCCCATCAGTGTGTATGTTCTGTTTAACCAGCAGATGGCAGTAGAGCATCAAGAATACAACACCAAAAAAATACAACTATAAAACTTTTTCTTTTTTTTTTTTCGGACTCTAAGATTAACAGAGATCTTAAAATCTACTGCACCTGAATATATCTTTAATATATGATTATGATGTTGTGCACATTTATATAATCTGTCACATAAACCATTTAATCTGATGTGTAAACTTGCTGATCTGATTTTATCAGTGGTTTATGATGATGTCATTCGCTTATAATTTACTAAATCGTGGACGGATGTTATATAATTGTAATACATTTGTTTCTCCTTAGAAAATAATGAATGTAAATTAATCACTTCACAGTGAAAAATCCTATGCAGCACACATCTGGACATTATAAATGGTCAGTGGCAGAGAAGTGATCAAAGATCAGCTGTGCTTCAATGCCTCTTCAGTGACTAAAATACTGTTTGGAATTTGCTCATTCCCTCAATTTACCCAATTTTCTGCTCTGATGAACCTAAAATTGAATGATTTGGTCTTGGAACAAAGTGTAGATTTGGAAAGAAGGCCAAGACTGCTTCAGTACACCATCCACACCATGAAGCATGAGGGTGGTAGCATCATCATGATGAACATTAAGGTCCATTTGCATGCTTCTCTATGCTCATGACTGAGTTTTGGTGGACAGCCTATTTTTAGCAATAATGGGTTTAATGTTGCTTAGGAAGATGTTTAAAGTTTGAGATAAATACAGTATTATAACCAAACCTTTATTACACTTTTCCAGAAGCTACTTTAAAATGTCTGTATTTCTCATTGTAGAGAAAATATTTTTTAATATAATGACTACAATATTATTTAAAGCAAGAAAAAAAGTTCTCACGTGAGTAATTTCTTTGCAGGTCTGATGTCTCCAGCGTGTGGATGCGATTCCTCAGGCTCATTTAATTTTGTTATAGCCCACTCTAATGAAATAAACATGGTATCACATTAACGAGAAAACGGTCCGTTTCTTATTGCTTTTTAAAACAGTTAAAAAAAGGAAAAGATTTATTGCACAGTATCTCAAGATCTCAATATTTTCCCGCTTGTATTCGCTCACAATGCTTCCAGCATCTCCTCCATTTCCCAGTAAAACGTGTCGCCCGTCCCACGTCAGCGCCGATGATGTGTGCGGTTTTACTCACTGGAGAAGCTGCAGACACTGGGCTTTTAAATGGACATGTCTGTAATGGAAACTAATGATGGCAGTCATTACAGCACTAGTCATAGCTTTAACAGGAAGTGATCAGTCAGTGTAGACGTGCCCTTTACACTCCGGCCCAATTAGACTTTCCCTTTCACCCGACACTTTCTTACTAACCGTCTCCTGCAAGTTCCTTACGCACAGCCATCAGTTCAGCTTAAGTGATGAGCCGAGAAACTTCTGTGAGATTAAAGCGCCCACTCTGGAAAAAATGTGAAGTCGAACTCAGATTCGAATTTTTTTATATGTGCCAGCTTCATGAAGATCTGCTTTACATGAGTAAGTGTGGAAGATCTCCTGCTATAGAGCTCCAACCCTCTTTGGAATGATTTGGATCGTTGACTGCACCCCAGGCCTCCTCACCTTCTCACCGACACCAGGACCTGACTTTACTGCACCCTTGTGGATGAATGAATCCCACACAAATCTTCACAAGCACACTCCAAACTCCATCATCAACTTCAGGTCAGGTGTACAACTGCACATTCATACACGTTACCTCATCAACCAATCACGTCGCAGCAGCACACTGCTTAAAATCACGCATATGCAAGTCAGGAGCTTCAGGCAATGTTCACGTCACACAGCAGAAGAAAGAAGAAGCATGATCTCTGTGGTGTTAAGCGTGACATGGCTCTGGTGCTGATGTTCTTCTGGGATGCTCGTACAGAACAGTCTCTGGGGTTCAGCTTACATTCAGGATTACGCCTAAAACTAGAAGTATAACAAAATTCTAACTAATATAAATTGGAGTCAGTAGTTCAGCTCAATTCTCAATGAGCTCAATGTTTGATAAAAAACCTATTATTCCACATCGGGTGCTCGGCCTTATTTGTCCAAAAAACACTGAATCTCTGAATGCAACACGTATCTGACATATTGGTTGAGAAAGCTTCAGATTGACTGCAACAAAATTGATTTTTCGGCGATGGATGGCCATGTTCGGTCCCTCGGTCAGACGAAAATGGCGCCTCTGAGTGTGGATTCCACTGGGCCCTCATTACTGCTGAAGGTCGAAACCCAAACAAGGATCTAGAGAACGTGGCGTCGTGTGACTCCTGCTCATTTGCTGAACTGAGGCCTGGATGAGTCATGCAGCGGCTCGGCAAAGGCCATGCAGGAGAAATGATCGTGTGCTCATAGGGAATGTTTATATCACCATAATTGCTTCACTGTAGACCTTTATATTGTTATCACAATATTGTATTAAAAATGAGCAGCTTTGGCTTCATGGTACACAAACAGGCAATACATCATGCATTTAATCGTTCCCATTACTTTCCAAAAAAACCCAAAAAACAACGGTAATACTTATACAGGTGTATGCAAAGACCTTCTTGATTTATGAAGTGAAAACAAAACCTCTGCAGCAAACTTACAAAAAATTCCTTTATCCCTATTTGAAAATGCAGCCATTCTTTATATTTGATAAAAGTATAAAATATATATATATATATATATATATATATATATATATATATATATATATATATATATATATAATATATAAAGAATGTTAAAAAAAAGCTGTGTTTATTTAAAAAATCAACAAAATATGTCCTCAGACATATGGTATAAAGTCCCAGTAACGAAAAAGTGTTTAAATGATGTCTTTGGTGCTTCATGAGACACATGTATATTAATTGTGTTAATATGCAACACTATGTAAAAGGCACAAACACAAGAAAAAACATGGAGATGAACGCTTAATGGTTTGGGGTTGTTTTGAAGCAGGGAAGGTTGGAGACTTATTCCGGAAATTGAAAGCAACCAACATGGCAACCATTCCATATTTCAACATCATGCAATCCGGTCTGGACTGCGGCTCATTTGAACCGACTTCACTGTACAACAAGACGGTGAGCCGAAGCGACCAATAAGACCAAGCTCTGTAAGTGTTGTTTAGAGAGCAAACAGTGGGCTGCAGTGATGTCTATTATAGAATGGCCTGCCCAGTCACTGCACCTAAATCTTACTGAACTGCTCTGGGATGAACCGGATCGCAAAAAAGAGACATGGCAATGTGTTTTAATTGAACGTTTGGTGTTTCAGTATAGTGACAGCACTTTTGATTCATTTTTTTTCTAATAACTGTAAATGTTGAGAATGGGAACAACACACTGGTCTGCACCTGCACTAACGTACTGCATACTGAAAAAACTAAACAAAAAACATAGATTTTAATGAATTTAAACACACTGGTCTGATCTAATCACCATTTACATCCTCCTCAGCATTATATCACTTACCATCTTTTAGACCTTCTGCTCACACTATTTTATTTTGACATAATGAATAAATTACTCTGGATTCAAAACCTTTGGCGAATTGACCTATATATATATATTCATTTTTTTTACTCCTTGGCAGTCAGCAGATCAGCAAATGAGCCCTGCTTTCTTTCCTCTCTCGGCTGACGAAATGGTCGCAAAAGCATGAACAGCTCTTGGAAAATTAAACGTTTTTAGAGGTTTAATAAACGCGAGGGCTGGTGGCACGCCTGATTTGTAAGACTGCAGAGCGCTGAAGGGAGGAGGAAGAGGAGAAAAGGAGAGGGGGGCAGCGGCGGCTAGCTGAGGGCGAGGAAAGCAACCATTCACACACCGGCTGCAATTTGCATGATAATCAATCCAGGCCCATTCAGTGACTCAAACAGAGCAAAGAGACCCAAATTACTTCATTTAATACTTGATTTAATTCAGAAACATGTATCATATTATTACTGACAGGAGCTGTGGGGAGCGAGAGCGCCAGGGTGAGGGCGCGTTAAAGGACTGCAGGAGAAAACAGAAAAGACAGCCAAGGAAGCGAATTAAAGAAACTCCTAAGCTCGTCTCCCTGAGGAACCCCATCTTGAGAGAAAAGCACTTTTTTTCCCTCCTCATATAATGGAATTAATATCCAAATTTAAATTACGCTCCCCGACACGTGACCCGAGATGCGTTAATTATTGATCACCCATTTCTGTGAAGATGAGTTGTAATTACCTAGCATAATGTGACTCCTTCATCACGTTTAAACATTTATATTGCTTATCTTGCCACGTATCCGCTGGCTAAGTTTTTCTAATTACGCCGATCGAGTTGGGAACGGGAGGCAATTCGTCTCGGCCTCAATTAGAACTATCTGCAGTGCGCACAATTTATGAAGTTCCAGCACACCTTGATGAGATGCAGCCCCCATAATAGACCTTTCTAGATTTACATTGGTGAGGAGAAGAAGAACTTCACAAAAACAACTTCTTTCCCGGATATGATCCTCATCTGAAATACACACAAATCTTTAGTTTGTTTTGATTTTTTTTACATATCATTCTTTATTTTTCTTTTCTTTTACAATATCTTCCTTTTCCTCATTTTTTAAATTGATCTTTTCCTTTACATTTGACCACTTCCTTTTCTTTTTCATTTACAATTTTATGCTTTTTTTTTGTTTGACTTTCTCCACCTCTATCTTTCTTCTTTTCTTTTCTATTTATTATTCATTTCAGTTCTCCTTGCTTTTTCTCCCCATTCCTTTTCGCTCATTTGTTCCTTTGTGGTTTTTTCTGTCTATCATCGTCCACATTTTCTAATTTCGATCTTTATTATCTTCCTGCAGTCTTTCCCTTTTCCTCCCAAATCCTTTCAGTTTACTATCTCTAAGCTGCTAGAGGCTCTAGATGCTAGGAGGAGAATGCTCCACTCTTATTTCCATGATAAACACGTCACATTTCCATATCTAACCTTTATGCTGAACATCCTGTATATGTCCCAATGTCTTTTCATGTCTTCTTCTTCATTTATTTTCTGTCCTTTTGTAGCTTAATGAGGAAAATAAACCCCTAGTGTTGGTAAAAAATAAATCACCTCCTACTCATCACCTGATTGTTTTTTCCATATATATATATATATATATATATATATATATATATATATATATATATATATATATATATATATATATATAAGCTCACGCATTTAACCTCAACGATGGCTGGAGCCCCGTTTCATAGCCTTTGTGTGCCGGAAGCCTAGAAGAAGCTGTGCTTTTATCAGATTGCATCCTTCTTTCTCGCCTCTGCATCGCTCTCCCCTCTGGGGGAAAAAAAAACCTGAGGGATGAGTGCATCGCTTCTGGAGGCATCAATTTTACCCAAGCTCCTTGTGCCTTTTAAATGCAATTTAGCTCGGTCAGAATTGAATCAGGGGGAAAAAAACGTACTCCATCACAGAGAAACACGATCCACACGCTATAGTACTTTATGAGTGGAAAGGAAAAAAAAGAAGAAGAAGTTGAGGAAGAAGAAGAAGAAGAAGAAGAAGAAGAAGGAGCAGGCCAACGACGAGTTCTCCTTATCTTGAGAAACTTTATTGATGGTTACTGTTATGCGGATCATAGAGTGCATGCACATACAATGACAAGGAGAAAAGGCCCGTTTCACAACACCTACTGGAAGCAGAAAAGTATAGCAGAGTTACAGCAGTGGAATACGATAAATCTTCTCGCCCCGGGTGTGTGACCACACACACGCGCACACACACACACGCACACACACACACACACACACACACACACACACTCACGAGAGGATATTCGCAGCCGGATAAATTTGAGCTGCTGCCCTATTTTAATTATTTATTTATTTCCATTTTGTTTTTTTTTTATCTACGTATTTTTTTACGTTTTTAAAAAAAGGAGATATGTGACAAACATCTCTAAGTAGATATACTTGTAAACAACAGGAAGGGAAGTTTTTTTTCTTTGTGTAAGCACAGCCAAGTGGAGCACTTGGGTTTCATCGTGTAGCACTTGGAAAAAAAATGACATTGATCCTTAATCGTATTTACATATAGATATCTTTTTTTTCACAAATCCTATAGTTGTCAGGTTTTTTTCTGAAGTGTAAAGGCTGCGTCTCTAGAAAAGAACCTTACAAAGGATGTCACGGTACAAATGATCTCCAAAATAATAAAAAGCTAAATAATAATAATAATAATAATAATATTAGCAAAAAAAAAAAAAACCTCATGGAAAAAAAACAAAGGCAGGTCGCATGTGCAAAATATTACAGACAAAAATATCGTAATCGTATATACAATAGTGTTTGCATTACTTGTGTGAACTGTTGATATAATGTTGATATAAATCTGGAGTATGATTCTCACTTAAAAAAAGAAGAATGAAAAAAAAAAAAAGAAGAGACACGTTCTTTCGAACTACGCTAAAATCTAAAACATTACGTAGCTGTGTGTTTCATAGAAGAGAACATTTTTCCACTGAACAGCTCATATGTAATACACTTGGTTTATTATTTCTAATATTGTAATTATTATTATCATTAATAATAATCGACATAATTATAATTCACCCCTCCCCCGACTTTCATCCGGTACAAATAATTATTACTTTTGAAAAGAAGAAAAAAATAGAAACACCACTACTGTTACTGTACTTTGATCTTTTATTTGTTTTGTTTTATTTTTTCGATATCAAAATCAAATCGATCGGTATAGTGGAAGTGAAAGAAAAAAAAGATAAAAATACAGTAACAGTATATATATATATATTTAGCTGTAAACCAGTAAAGGGTCTAAAACTTCAAACGAGATAAAAGACAAAATGAAATACTGATGTTTTGGAGATTCTTTAAGAGCTGCTATGTAAAACCCATAAAAAATTAAAATAAAGAATCAGACAGGAAAAAAAGAGTAAACTTTGGCTTGAAGTAATGACCGGTATCAGACGGAGGAAATAATCAATGCTTTAGTGGTTTTGCTCCTCCCTGTTGTGTCTTGGTGCCACTCAGGGCGGGGCTTGTTTCCCTCCTGCCCCGTCCTGCTGCTGCTTCCGTGGGTGTCTGGGCCGTTTATCCACCATAAAAAAAACCCCGAGAGAAAAACAAAAACAAAAAAAAAAACAACCAACCAACCATACAAACAAACAAACAAACAAAAAAAAAACTAACAACAAAAAGCAGAAACCCAGTACTACTTTAGTCACTTACAAAATATGATCACCCCGAGGGACTAAATATTTATCATACATAATTCATTTACATAAATGATAAAGCCCTAACAATTTTTTTGTTTTCCTTTAAACATCATGTTTTTTTTTTTTCTTTATCTAGCAGCTCTCTAGATCACCACAGAAACCTCTACAGCCAACGATTCTATGTTTTAGAAATTAAAAACCCACAATATTAAAATACACAGCACAAAATATCTTGAGGTATAAGATGAAAAATATCCATTTTTTTCTGTCCTCTCTCCTCCGCAAGAGGTGCTGAAAAATGATGCACGACTGCATTGTATTGCAATACCCAGGCCTCGGAAAAGTGATTCCCACTGTACCACCCTCGGGAAGAATTCGCGTTGAGTTGAGTTGAGTCGAGTCGAGTTAGGTGTGTGTATTATATTTCCTTTTTCTTTTTTTCTTTTTTTTTTTTTTTTTTTAGTATGGAGCAAAACGGCTGTATCCGCCTCGGTATATACTAGCCTGCAGCGAAGAAAGAACGAGACCAACGTCGTCCGCGTGGCTCCTGGTCTTGGCATCGGTCAGCGGTGCAAAAGCGTTCTGTAAAAAAAAGTGAAATAAAAAAAACGCAGGCGTGCGCACGTTTAACCTCGGCCCCCGTTCGACGGGAAATTTTTTTCCCCTAACGTGTACCTGTACGCAAGACGATCCTCGTGCAGCAAGCAGCACCACACACCCAATGCCAAATGTTTAGCTACATCGAATACAAAGATGAGCTACAAAAAAAACATGAAAGAAAATGGTCATGCACTTCACACATGCATTACTGTCCTGGTGATTAGAGTCATCGCTCCACACAGTGGTATGGAGTTCAATAAAATTTGCTTGGTAATGGAAATCCCAGGATGCTACAGACTAATTCCGGCTCTGTTGATGTCGAGCTCGCTCTTGTTCTCCCTCTCCTCATCTCACCATTCCTTTTTTTTCTTCTTTAGCTCTCACTGCCGCAGCACCACTTAGGTGATGGATTCAATTATCAAAATGACTAATTATTCCATTAAGCCGCGCGCTCGGCTAGGTGATATTCGCAAAATTAGAAATATAATAACTAACACGCACTACACTGCCAAGAAATTAAGACATTCATCACGTTTACCGTGAGGATTAATGTGGCATTTCGGCTGCCGTTAGCACAAAAGACAAATTCAATTAAGTTTAAGCGAGCCGGTGTCAGCTGTACCAAAATCCATGCGATGGAGGGGCGGCGGTGGGGGGGGACACAAAGACACAAACAACAAACAAGAAGAATGCAAAAAAAAAAAAAACCGTACAAAATAGAGAGACGGGAAAAACGAAATGGACACTCACCATGGCACCAACGCTGTATGTGGCTGCTGGAGCAAGTGTGTGGTTGTAGGGGTCGGCAGCATAAACTCGTCCGTAACTGTAAAGACAAAAAGCACGAGCATGTCACATGGGCGCGGGTAGAATACACACACATACACACACACACACACACACACACACACACACACACACACACACACACACACACACGCACACGCACACACAAGTCATACATATGAACAAACCAGGACGAAGCGTGTATTCATACGCAAGCCCACGTGGCGAAGGTGTTAAAGAGTTTTGCAATGATGATCAGATCACAAGAAGGAGGAACCTTAAGGCGTTCTACAGTCATGCTGGAATGCAGGGGAACATCGCTATCCTCAAAACCAAAACAAAACAAGATGTGCCGAGATGGAAAAGAAATAAATATGAATGATGGAGAAAATAAACACATATATACAAAATGAATGGGATTTGTTTACTCCATATGCGTCGACCCATGCAACATGATCATTTCATAAAGAAAAAAATAAAAGGAAAAAAACACAATAAGTGCGTATGCAACAAAGACGAGTGTCTGTCTGTAAATACTGTAGAAAAGTGATTTCAGTTCTTTCAGACAATTGTCTTTGTGGAATCAGGATTTCACTTCCTGTCACAGCAATCAAAAAAACCACACAATACTCATGCACCTCCTCATGCTCTGATGAAGAGGAGTGTGTGTGTGTGTGTGTGTGTGTGTGTATTATCCTGGGGCTCGGTAAGCAAAACAAGGCGCGTTTATCTGCCCGGGTTAAGGACCAGAGAGAGAGCCAATCAGGAGGCAGGGACGACCTGCAAATGAAGTCATTTGCATATTCGCATATCGGATTAAGATTAAGAAGTTAATCCAAATGACTGCAGACGTTGTTATTCGTTTTATTCGTGCTCTGTGTACTAATTTACTTGACCCTGTTTACAGAAGATAATTTTAATGAATATAAACCTGAGAGCGAGGCGAGGGGGCCGGAGGTCACACACACACACACACACACACTCCCAAGCTGAAATGTGCTCTGAGGGCAACAGGCCGGTGGAATTAACCCCGCTTTGGTAATGGAAATGTTGATGAGCTGAGGTTTTAAAAGTTGTATAAATAATATCGCACAAGGGTTCTTCAGAAAGTCAGAGGCTACGGCTAGTGCTTTTATTTCATCAGTTATGGGAAAGATAACAAACTGCATTAATGATGAGTGAAAAAGTGTATCCATTTGAGATCCATCACAAAATGTTCTATTAAACAATATAATCACTGTTGAATTCTTTTTATATCATAATGTAAAGAATAAAACACTCTTATACTGTACTCTTATTAAGAAAATGACCAATCCCAAGGTGATGTCATGAAGCAGTCACTCGCACCGTCACGAGTTTTATTCCTCTTATCTTTCTTATACGACACCAATTTAACCAACAATTACAATTTGCATTAATGAATCATTGACAGCACACTTTTTTAAAAATCTATTAATAGTTACATTAATTGTGGTGGAAGTTCCACGAGACAAGATGGTCCCTTTGATCACTTTCATCAAACAAGCTACACTATATAGCTAAAAGTTTGTGGACACCTGAGCAGGTTGGTATGTGCCTTTTGAACATCCCATTCCACATTTAGTCCCCATTTGCTGTTAGAAAAAACCTTCACTCTTCTTTCCACAGGATTTGATCAAAGTCAGGCACTGATGTGGGTGAGAAAGCGAGGAGGCCTGGGGTGCAGTCAGCGCTCACATTCATCCCAAAGGTGTTCAATAGGAAACCCATATAAAGTATATCTTCATGGACCTGGCTTTGTGCACAGGACCATTGTCATGATAGTAACAGGTTTGGGTCTCCTCATTCATATGAAATGAAAAATGTACAATTTGGGGAAGAAGCACAAATGGCTAGAAAAGTCAGGTGTCCAAATACATGTATCCATATTGTGCATAAATTTGTCACGAATCAGTAATTTAGAGGAAAAAAACACAAAAACCAAAAAAACGTCCTAAAAATGTTGCAAATGATGACGCTGAAACTGGAGACTCCTTCCATAAAACGTCTTACAGAAACCATCGACGATTATACGCTTCCTATCCTACAGTATACTGTTACCATAGAAACAATACAGTATTAAAACACTGATATAAAACTGCGTTTTTTTTTTACCTTCTGACCAATCAGAATTCAACAGTGCTATGGTGAGGAATACACGACAACACAGTATCCATTTTAAATAACTGATGAAATAAAACCAGGTTGGACATTGGACAAATGCGATCATATTAATTTTGTGAGATCTTTATCTCATCGCTTTTCCCATGTGACATTTCAGGTTATTTATTGACGCAGGTTAAAGGTCAAACAGGACCAGGAGCGTGTTTTTGCTAATGAACAACGGCGACTGCGGTACGCTCTACGTTATCGACTACACGCTTCAGGGGGAAATCTGTAGCAGTGGTGTTCTGAACATACTGAGGGTTTTTTAGACGCTGTTAAAATACAATGCTAACCTCGATCCAGAGTGAAGGAGAAACCAGTGTAGCCCAATTCACGCTGGGGGTAAAAGGGGCCGTTCTGGGGTTTTGAGCTTGAACGTTAAACACTGAGCCGTTATGGAAAGCACTTTAACTCACACCGGGGTTGTAGAATTTTTTCTGCATTTGGCTCATGCAGCTATTCGCTCATCCAAATTAGAGATTGCTATTTCGCAAAAATGCTGACGTCGTCAGAATTTGCAGCCGCCGCATATTCATTTCCCCTCGGTTAACAGGAAAGCGGTTTTTGAAGGAAAAAAAAGAAGAAAGAAATCAATGTGTGGATGGATGGAGAGGTCAATTTCCCTTCCAAACACAATGCCTCGAAAAAAGAGAGAAAAAACAAACAACAAAAAAAAGCCAGTCGCAAAACACACACACATGGATGTGTAACCATCCTACAGCCAAGTGTGTGAGATGTAACAAACCAAGCGAGTGAGCTTTAACACAACAAACACACCAAGACCAACCAACACCACCAACACACACACATAAGGAGAAAAATCAGTGGTAAATCAATCACATGAAAAAAAATCCCTACACACAAACACACACGCGTTCATTTCCCTCTTAGGAGGGACGCATGCACCGTTGGAAAGCAGTGGCAATTGGAAAGAAGAAAAAAAGGGGTTGCAATGCCTGCTGGCTGTCCTCATGCAAAATGCTATGGCTACGTCACTCTCTCAAATGAGCATTCAATAAGAAAATAAAAGAAATGAGGGGGAAAAAAAACGAAATCAAATCTACTAATCAAGGAGCGGAAACAGGAGAGAGGCGAGCAATAAAAGCACTCACTGTCGAGGTGCATAAAAAAAGGATATGCCCGCTCCCTCGTGGGTGCATCGAGAAAGTGAGGGTGAGCTGTTATTCATTTTCATATTTTATTTATTTTACCTGAAGAGGTGTTACAAGAAATTTCATCTGCCGCAACGAGGACGAAATGATTTCTGCAAGAGAAGATAAAATTCACAATGCCGCTTGCTGACTGGCTGCATGGACGGTAAAAGAAGGAGGGAAAGAAAAAAATAGAAAAAAGAAAGAAAAAGGAGAAAAAAGGGGGAGGTGGAGGTGATTTATGGCAAATGAGTTTCAGTTCACACACAAATAAGAGCAGAGCTCATGGTGCAGTCTCACACTCGACATAAAGCATGTAGCATGCTCGGGTGGGGGGATGGACGAGAAGAACAGGAGAAGGAAATATATAAAACAGCAGGGTCTGAGAGCATGAAACGTGATTTTATTCATCGATATTTTCTGTTTCGAAAAAAAAAGCGAGGATTTATGGGTTTGTTATTCATTCGTAATCGGCATTAAGTGTGACGAGCAGGGCGTGAGTTAAATCTTCTGAAATTTAGATTATATCTCAGTAAAGGATCCGGCTGTGTATATAGAGGGGGAAAAAAATAACAACGTAAATAATATGACAGATAAGATCAAAATCAGAAGTAAGGCACAGCGCAGCACACATGGCTAAACCCAATCCACACGCCCGATTCAATAAAGAAGTGCAAAATGCGCTCGGGTTCGGCTCTCAGACGCTCTCGGGTTTCTGTTTTTAAAACCATGCCCTTCTCTACAGGGATCGTGTTGCCGAGAAATGGCCTTAAGTCTATTCCTGAGCGTATCAAGGCTCCTGAAACCACTGCAGGCATAGTGGCGCAAATCAAAGTGCTACCAAAATCGAAGCCAGAATGAAAATCGTAATATCCTCAAACTGACACATGCATATAAATTTTGTACACCACAGAGGAAACGGAACAGAAAGAGAGGCGGAGCTTTACATTCAGGGTTCGGTTATTAATTAACGTGAACTTCGGCATTAACGGAACATCAATAATATCACTGCTTAACGATCTTAGATCTCATCGAATGAGAAACGATTTCGTCATTCGCGAGAATTCACAAGAAAGCTGAATCCACTTGGACTAGTTCTATTTTTTTATTTATTAAACACAATAATAATGACTTTTTTTATTATTATTATTTGAGGTTCATTAATGCTGAAGCTTCTGGTTTGTTCACATGTTGATGCAAAGTTAACAATGTTCAAAAATAAATCCTTAATGTAAAGCAGCACCAAAAAAATACAAATAAAACCATAAAAAAAAGGACAGAATAACATTATGCATCTGCATACAGCGCACCACACTTATTCACTACAAAATATTTCATGAAAACATCACAATGTAAAACACAACGTAAGAGATGATGGACTGCAGATCGTACCCGGGGTGGAACGTTATGAAAATTCATAGCATCATAAACAAACAAGCCACAAGTATATGATATCTGGTGTATCTCGAATGTTCTGCACAGCGTAATGTCAAATACAACATGAACAAATCTATAAAGACATGGATCACTTTAGCAGCTCGAATATTATCTGCATTCAGAAATGGCGATTTTGTACTTCAATCTTGTAAAGATTTTTTTTTATTTAATTGTCATAAAAAATATATAATTAAGAATGATGTCATTCATCATTTCTCTATATATCATAATATTAACAATATCCTAATGCTGCACAAAATGAAAAAATAAAGATGAACGACACTGTGTTTGCTTTACTGAATATTAATACTGTAGAGTGTAATGAAAGAGAGTAAAGTCAGTTTCTAAGAAGGACTGTAAAATCTCCATCTAAGGTAGATGTGTAAAGTCTTTTTCTAAGGCAGAAATAAAAAATCAGTGTCTAAGGCAGAGGTGTAAGGCTTCCATCTAAGGCAGTAAAGTAAAGTCAGAGTGTAATGCAGGAGTGTAAAGTCAGAGTGTAATGCAGGAGTGTAAAGTCAGAGTGTAATGCAGGAGTGTAAAGTCAGAGTGTAATGCAGGAGTGAAAAGTCAGAGTGTAAGGCATGAGTGTAAAGTCAGAGTGTAAGGCAGAAGTGTAAAGTCAGAGTGTAAGGCAGAAGTGTAAAGTCAGAGTTTAAGGCAGGAGTGTAAAGTCAGAGTGTAATGCAGGAGTGTAAAGTCAGAGTGTAAAGCAGGAGTGTAAAGTCAGAGTTTAAGGCAGAAGTGTAAAGTCAGAGTGTAAAGCAGGAGTGTAAAGTCAGAGTTTAAGGCAGGAGTGTAAAGTCAGAGTGTAAGGCAGGAGTGTAAAGTCAAAGTCTAAGGCAGGAGTGTAAAGTCAAAGTCAAATGCAGAAGTGTAAAGTCAGAGTGTAAAGTCATAGTGTAAGGCAGAAGTGTACAGTCAGACTCTAAGGCAGGAGTGTAAAGTCAAAGTCTGATGCAGGAGTGTAACGACAGAGTGTGAGGCAGGAGTGTAAAGTCAGAGTGTGAGGCAGGAGTGTAAAGTCAGAGTATAAGGCAGGAGTGTAAAGTCAGACTAAAGTCAGTGTTGAAGAGAGGAATCTAAAGTTAGTATGCAGGGCAGGAGTGTATATTCAGTGTCTAAGGGAAGCATGTAAAAGGCAGCGTTTAGGGAGTGAGAGTGTGATCTAGCAGTTAGCATGCGACATAAACAAACACAGTGAATGTGACCCACATCATTCGCTGCATTACCCAGCCTGCATGACTCAGTGCACAGGTGTGACAAATGACGCATCACGACCTCAATCTCATGTCTAATTAGTGACATGGGCTTGGCAGCCATCTTGCAGGGCCCCTTTTTAATTGCTGCTCGCAGCTATATTTAATAACTTAATGAATCATTCATTCGCTGCGAGTGTTTGGATAGAATCGGCCCTCCTAATCACATTAGTGGACTTGTTTTCAACGTGCAAGCCGATTCAACGTGGCACTATTGACCAAGGGGAAAATAAAGCAGCTTGTTGCGGGTTTGCAATCAAACAAATGAACTGAGCAGCAACTTTTGTTGCACTTTACAAAAGCGTGATGAAAACATGACCCTCTACAGAAGAACGCATGCCAGTTAGACATGACTGAACAATAAAATCACAAACATTCGCACAATTGTTTTGGGGACATTAAAAAGATAATTTGATCTTATAACCCGAAACCAGGAAACCGTGAACAGTTCCATTCCTCACTTTGTCGTCTTTTTCCATGTTCTTAACAAGGAGCCTTAAGGTTCATGAATGTAAAGGAGCATAAAAATGTCAAAAGTAATTATTTATTTTTTAGTTATTAGCATAGAACGGCTAATTCAAGCGTTCTTAGTCAAGCAGAAAAGACAAGGACATGCACAGCAAGCTGTTTCATATCAGTGCAGCATGTTCGTCAGGAATAATCGAGTCAGTGCTCGTGATGGCACAGAAACACAGCTGGTGTGGGTTGTGTGTTAGCCCATGGATTCTGAGCGCACCACAAAACCAAGTGCATGCACATGGAATGTCAAAGTTCACAATGTTTAGTAGGCTAATGCGGGTTTTGAGGCTGGAAGTGAGGGCTTTTTGAGGTGAAGAATGGCAACATACTGTTCAGACCTATCTGGCCTTGACCTAGGGCACTCCAGATGGTGCAATCAGAAATTCAAATCCCGTCCACCTTTTTCACACGAACACTGAATGAACACTTTGATATATAGTGCACTACAGATGGCTGGAAACTATTACCATTTATAACCATTTATATATAAACACCAGTTACAATGCACTATATATCAAACAGGATGATATTTTGGATTAAAGTATATTAAATATAATATTTCATTTTATATAATTTAATGAATTAATATATCATTTGATTTTTATTGATATTGCCTAATGTTTATAGTTTAATGATCCAGTGAATTGTGAGTTTTTGAATGTACCAATCAGCTAAATAAAGCTAAAGGGTAAAGCTCGATGTTATCTGCCGAATGTAGCTTCAAAAAAATTGGTGCCTTCCAATAAAATAAGCAAAATTAAATAGAAAGGTAACCATAAACTTCAAGACACCACATATCGCCACACTTTTACTCCACAATCTTTTGTGTAATAATTAGAATTTTAAGTGAAGTCAGCATCTAAATGTGGAGTGTCTAAAGCAGAAATGTGAAGACAGACTGTTGGGCAGGAGTATAAAGTTAGTGTCTAAGGCAAGAATGTAAATTTTGAGTCTAAAGCAAAAGTGTAAAGTCAGCATCTGAGGAGATGTATAAAGTCTCCGTCAAAGGCAGAAGTGTAATGTCCAGCTTCTAAGGAAAGAGTGTAAAGTCTGCATCTAAAGCAGGAGTGCAAAGTTGGCGTTTAAGAAAGGAGTATAAATTCTGCATCTAAAGAGGGAGTGTAAAGTCAGCATCTGAGGGAGGAGTGTAAAGTCTGCATCTGGGAAGGAGTGTAAAGTCAGCATCTGAGGGAGGAGTGTAAAGTCTGCAGCTAGAGAAGGAGTGCAAAGTCAGCATCTGAGGAAGGAGTGTAAAGTCAGCAATTGTGGGAGGAGTGTAAAGTCTGCATCTAGGGAAGGAATGTAAAGTGAGCAATTGAGGGAGGAGTGTAAAGTCTGCATCTAGGGAAGGAATGTAAAGTCAGCATCTGAGGGAGGAGTGTAAAGTCTGCATCTAGGGAAGGAGTGCAAAGTCAGTGTCTGAGAGAGAAGTGTAAAGTCTGCATCTAGGGAAGGAGTGTAAAGTCAGTGTCTGAGGGAGTGTAAAGTCTGCATCTAAGGAGGGAGTGTAAAGTCAGTGTCTGAGGGAGGAGTGTAAAGTCAGTTTCTGAGGGAGGAGTGTAAAGTCAGCATCTAAGTAAGGAGTGTAAAGTCAGTGTCTGAGGGAGGAGTGTAAAGTCAGTGTCTGAGGGAGGAGTGTAAAGTCAGCATCTAAGTAAGGAGTGTAAAGTCAGTGTCTGTGGGAGTGTAAAGTCAGTGTCTGAGGGAGGAGTGTAAAGTCAGCATCTAAGTAAGGAGTGTAAAGTCAGTGTCTGTGGGAGGAGTGTAAAGTCAGTGTCTGAGGGAGGAGTGTAAAGTCAGCATCTAAGTAAGGAGTGTAAAGTCAGTGTCTGTGGGAGGAGTGTAAAGTCAGTGTCTGAGGGAGGAGTGTAAAGTCAGCATCTAAGTAAGGAGTGTAAAGTCAGTGTCTGTGGGAGGAGTGTAAAGTCTGCATCTAGGGAGGGAGTGTAAAGTCAGCATCTGAGGGATTAGTGTAAAGTCGGAGTCTAAAGCAGGTGTAAGGGTAAAGTCAGACTTTAA
The DNA here is from genome assembly GCF_014805685.1 of Silurus meridionalis. Classification (NCBI taxonomy): domain Eukaryota; kingdom Metazoa; phylum Chordata; class Actinopteri; order Siluriformes; family Siluridae; genus Silurus; species Silurus meridionalis. Next base: position 22,318,683 of record NC_060897.1, on the reverse strand, counting down.
TGCATGAGTGTAAAGTCAGCATTATTTATTTATTCTTCTTTTTATGAAGGATGTTGATATTTCCAGAGCCGACTCTGTACTCTGTAGTTTTAAATCATACTGGTCACCTTGGGTTTTTGTTTCAAGGTTACATAATTATCAAGTTTAAAGCCTAATGGAGTAATAATTATTAAATGAATCCTCTGCCACTATCTTCACTGTCAGGAAAATTAAAATTTGCTTAACTCTTCCGAATGCACCAGAATGAAATGAAGCTGCCAGAGTTTGGCACGGTAAGATTTGGCAAAGATTAAAACCTTATTTAGTTAGTATCTAAATACGCTTGATGAGTAAGCAATTTTACATCTGTTTTTGCTGGAAACGGTTCTCAGCGTCCCCCAGCGGAACATGAATAATTAATTCGAGACAATTACAGTGCTGAGTAATTTGTTTTTATTATTTGGTATAATTTTAAAAATGAAGACCTTGTTAAACAATAATGCATTATAGAGTTGTTTATAAAAAGCCATGTTTGGATTTACTTCGATTTCCTAAAAGTTCACTGCTTGGTGATCTTGGAGCAAATTTCATTTCCTCGAAAAACTATTCTTATTCACCGCCACAGGCAAACAGCGGAACTCGATTGTGACTGAGAGACGCATAATTTGCATAATAGACCTGACACATCGGGGTTTCGTCCAAAACGGCGTTTCAGCAAATATTATTTTGCAGAAATAATCCCAGGGCTAAGAGTACAAAATAAAATAAAAAATCTAAAATATTACATCATAAAACATCCATATGATCATTATATAAACTACCATCTGCTCTATTAGACCAAACAGCTTGTCATGTTGAAACCCTTCATCAATATTTGTATTATTTCACACCATTATCAGAAGTGTTGATTAATTGTCTACAACAGCAGGACAGACGATAGCTCAGGCTAAATACATCCTTGTTTCTATGGAAAACATATGGACTATATGATGGACAGTAACCTGCAGAACAATAAACAGGTTCTGGAAATCCATATTTCTATCATTGATACAGTGACATTTTCTGCAAGGAAATAATTATGGAAGGATTCTCCAGTACCACTGCTTTGTTTATAACTCTGAGGTAAAGCTGCAATTATCAGAAGCAGGACACTTGTTTTGTAAAACAACAAAAAAATTAATATAATTTGGTTATAGTAAGGGAATGGGTGTTTTATAAGAGAAATAAAACGCTGAGGAATGTGTGGTTATAGGAAAATAATCCACTTCGGGGTTGATAACCTCCTGATTCACTGTGTCAGCATTAATTGCTTTCCTACAACCGCACGTCTCATCGTGTGTGTTTCCTTACTTGCTTGAAACTGCAATGAAAATGGATCATACCATTAAGAGAAAGAATAGGGGTGTGTGAGGGGGTATTATAGTGATGCTTTAAACATTACTATATAAAATAGTAGCTTTCTGATTGCATATGATTCTTATTATTACTATTATTTTTATTATAAAACTGATAAACCTGTAGGGCCAGGCAGCATTTCTACCCTTTACGTTAATAAAATATTTCACGATTTAAGACTATACATGAATTAGCATATTTCTCACTGCCAAATAATTAGCAGCTAATAACACGGCTACTTTGCATGACAGGTTAAAGAGATTAGACCGATTTTATGACATTAGATTTTCATACCGAAAAGAAAAAAGTGTGTTTTCTCATCATGTAAATCAGAATTATCCGTGTAAAAAGTGCCGACTTTTGAGAGATTTTTAAAAGATATAGGCAGGAAGTGAACTTTACATTATGCTTCAGGAAGATCGTTGAATTTGACTTGGTTGTAAAGGAGTAAAGTGTTGGATTTCAATGAGAAAGTTCAAATGCTGTAAATGTAAAATACCTTCAAAAGAGCAATAAAGAAAGTGGGATCTCTTTTCCTCTCTGGTGGGTTTATTATTTATTTTTTTATTTACCTCTTTTTAATACTTAAATTAAATTAGCAGTTATAATCCTTTCCATAAAAAAAAAAAAGAAGTTGAATTTCATATTTATGAAGCACCCTGATCTTTAGAGACTGCAGCCTGTCTTTATGCTCCAGCACATTCGCCACAAAAGAGCAAACGCCTGATTAAGGACTTAATTATCTCGCTACTCGGATCTCACACCTGACAACATTCACACCGCCGCCGCCTCTGGAGAGGTTCTGTTAGAGGTGCTACTCGCAGTGTGAACACACTGGGCGTTCTGTATGTGTGTGTGTGTGTGTGTGTGTGTGTGTGTGTGTTAGCGAGTGTGAAAAGACAAGCCGAGAGCAACAGGAGGACATCACACACACCACCACACACACACAAAAAAAGGTGACGTAATGACAGCATGACACCATTCACAATTCATTAGTCGGCATTTCACAGCACAAACATTCAAGTCATGCAGGAAAAAACAAAACAAAAACGAAACGGAAATCGTGACACTGCTGCTCGAACATGACAGGATCATCAAGAGTCACTTCGTGTATGTTTTCTTTGAATACAGAAAATATCAAGAGGTCACATGTTACGGTTCTGACAGGAAGTCACGCTCTCACTTGCGTGACATAAAGGAACAGCATGTTTATAAGGGTCGTTACCTTGACAGAAAGGGAAATGTCAATAAATGAGACAACTGATTGGGGGAGTATTCATTATTGAGAAGCACACTCAAGTTCAAAATTATTGGCACCCGTCAGGAGAAAGGGTAGGTAAAAGAATTAGAATAAAAAACATTGTTGTGCTGATGTTTGGAGAGTTCTGATAAAACCATAATAGTATTTATAGTTGTTTGTAAAATATATGTACTAAAAACTTATTTATTTAAAAGAAAAAAGGCAACAAATTTGTGTTCAGGAAGATTGAGAAGGTAAGTGACTGTCTATATATCAGTCTGTCTGTTTATATATATATACACAGAATCATTTCTAAATTACGAGAAATGAGTAAAAATATTTTGAGAATAAGATCGTAGCAGTACAAGATTAAAGTGGTAACTGTGGTATTGCGAGAAACCTTTCGCTGTTTTGCATAAAATGGATGTAGAGGATTTGGTTAATAAATCCTACTATAGGTTAGAATTTAGCAATAGGGAAATTCTTTGTCTTTATAATCAGATATAATCGGTAAATGGACACTGCAGCGGTTCTGTAGGAAACTTTGTTTATTCAGTAGAAAAACTCAGACAGACGTTGAGGAAATCGCCTCTTTTGTGCAGTCTGAAGGATATCCATGGTGACATCTGCGTGCTGTTTGAAAAGGAAATGTTGGTTCTTAAGAGACTATGAGGATGATGATCACAGGATCGACCCTGAAGGAGTTCGGCATCTCTAACGTCGCCTGTACTTCGGCGAGGATGAAATATGTCAACTTTATTCTCGTATTGCTACGACTGGAATCTCGTAATCTTCGATCTATCACTAAAATGGCATCATTTATATATATGTATGTATATATATATATATATATAACATTAAGATGATAACATGAAGGCATTAGATGAACAGTATCACCCCACAGCTAAAACAGGAGAAATACATCAACTATCTAGTGTTTCTTCCTAGCAAGTGTTTGCAATTAAACTAATAAGCTTCATATGTTTCTACGTAAATACGAAGTTGTAGAATAGTGTCTTGTTTAACAGAACAGATCAATACACAGCAGCATAATGTAGGATATTTGTTTGTAGTATTAGCAAGTATTTAGCTAATATTTGTTTAAACAAAGTAATTTGCGCTGTAAGAAGAAAATCACATTGAATTATTTATTTTAATGCAACTCTTTTGTTCTGTTCTGACCCGAATGTTCCATTTTAAAGGAACAACACGTATGTGTTTGCCTGCATGAAATCAATCAGCCAAGACTAAGGTATCATAACGTCCCTCTTAATCTCAAATCTCATCCTAGTCAAACAGATGCCCTGTAAAACTTTCTGCCAAAATAAACAGGAGCAACAAAAAAATAAAGAAAAGAATTAATCTATACTTGATTTGGGTTTAGATCGAGTTCTAATAATGAAGCATTAGACAACAGAAAAAAAGATAACATTTGGATTGAGCGCAACTTTGCGTAACATTATTGTGTTTATTTAATACTAAAATGAATCTCGAGCAGAGGAACACAATGTTATTTCTCTTGTATTTATTTGACAGATTTATATTAAATAGCAGGAGACTGACTGAAGGAGAAGGTGAAACACTAGTGGGAGAAACGTGTGCACTTTGTAAAGAGCAGAGGAAAGTGATTGGTGATCTACTTCCACATTATAAACACTGTTTACATTCTGAATCTTTAATACGAATGAAACGGGACAGTGTGCATCAGAGAGACTGTGTGTTGTGGGTTCATTTTGCAGTCGCAGTCCACCATGGACGCCTCCTGCCATTACATTTGCCGTGACATCTCAATTTGATTTAATTTGCCAATTATCGTGCCTCGAATTAGACTAATAAATCTGTGCGTCCTTTCTCCCTGTGTGAGGAAGGAGGGGGGTGAGTTTGACCTCGGAAGAAAGGAAAAAAAAACAAAACAAAAAAGCTAATCTGATCCATGCTGGAGTGCAAGGCTCTGCTGGAGATCTGGTGTGTGTGTGTGTGTGTGTGTGAGTAGTAGAGTATGTCTTACCTGTCACTGTAGGCGGCAGCGGCAGCTGTGGCAGGCTGGGCATATCGGTAGGCAGCATAACCGCCCTACAACACACACACACACACACACACACACACACACACACACACACACACAAGCCATTCAAAGGAACACTTATAAGGGACACTTGTTTTACTCCCACGACCTTCACATCAGAATTACTTCAGCATTTTCTGTGATTTTTTATTTTCTTTTAACTTCTTGAACTTTATTTAACATAATCAAAACCGGTTTCTATGGAAACTAAAACCATCAACCTTGAGCAAATTCTGTTTATTTCTCTACATTTATACTAGCATATCTTAATAAAGCCACAGACAGACTGTCTTAATATTGTTATTATTATTATTAATATTATACTGGCAGAAAGTTCTTACAGACAGAATGACTATTTCAGCGACATTTTAATAATTTCAATGTAGTTTAAAAACTATATTTCCTCAGATCTCCACTCATAATCCACCTGTTCCCACCTGCCATTCCTTCGTAATTACTGTTCAATTAATTTTTTGGACACTTCTGTCTTTAATTTCTTATCCTTATTTCTTTTATTCTGCCTTTACAACCAGAAAAATAGTAGCTTGTATTAGTTTGTACTGCAGTCACTGGCTACATTTCCTACTGGTGTTATTACAGTTTTTCTCAGTTGCTTTGCAGCGTTTCTCGAATCATCCTTAATATTTGCAGACCAGTAAAAGCATTTTTAAAAACTAATTTGTACAAACAGTAAAATACATACAATTTTTCTCAAAATCCTTATTTCCTCTCTCAAAAGTAAGTATTTGTGTCAATGAACATCTCATTCCCATCAGAATGAAAAGTCTATTTTTCATTGTTCACAAACAAAGTCGTCATAATGTTTAGTCGTGTTGTCAGTATGACGGCACACGGTTTCAGTTTTTCTTGATATAAACTACTGTGAAACGCTCCAAAGCAACTGAGAATAACTGTAACATTTCCCAGGTGTTGAAGTGTATGTTAGAGTTAGAGTTTAAATATATATTTAACGATACATTTTCTTAACAATTTGTCAATATATATGAGTTAAACATTCCAGACGATTCATCGGCACGACAGTTGATTGCTGAAACTATTGGCAAAAATTCATGGATATTTTTTCCGGGTTGCATTATACAGTTTGAGAGCAGCCCCTAGTGGCGAATCACTGATGCAATTGGCTGTTTTTTTGTGAATGTAAATGTTCTTATTTATTTGGTGTTTCAGTTTCAAGGCATGTCTTTAATATTTTTTAATATTTATTAATGTAATTAATACATTCATATGCATTTCATTTAGCACATTTTCATATTTTTTTCGTAATAAACATGTTCAAGATTTACACGACATGTTATAGGCATGTATGAGTCAACCTAGTTATCAGTATCAATAAAATCCAATAGCGTTCGAAATCTACTTTTTGACAAATTTCTGGTATTGCTCCGTCTTTCCATCTTATATCTGTGAAGTGTTTCGAAGGTTCACTTCCACCCTTTAAAAATCCCACATAGAAGCCTTGTGTTCTCCCTGAACTCTCTCCAAACTCTCTCTCTCTGTGCCATGTTTTATCCCTTCTTCATCTTGTTTTCTCTCTCTCTCCCTCTTTCTCTCTCACTCTCTCAGTTTCTGGTCCTGCACTTCTGTACTGTATTCATGTCAGGGATGGTACACTCCTTCTCACAAACCTCCAGTTTGTCACACTCCACTGCTTCCCTATCTTCTCTCTCCATTTCTCTCTTTCTTTCTCATTCTATTCGTCCTTTTACTTTTTTGTCTATTTTCTCTTCTGCTGTCTCTCCATCACTGCCCTCTCACCTATCCCCTGCTCTCCTCTCCTCCTCAAGGCTGTTTTGATTTATTTCTTTATTTTCGCTCTCCACACATTTTCACTTCTGTACGAGTTTTGATGTGTTACGGGTTTTTCCTGATCTTTAAAAGCCTGTGATTAGGGTGGATATTATCAGCATATTGAGACGATATTGAGACACGTGAATATCATGATGCTGGTTTATGTATTATCACCACTTTATCAGCACTAAATTAACAGAAAGTGAATTTTTTTTGGTCTGCCCTCTTTTTTCACCATCAAATACTTTCTGTAAATGCAAGAATGCAAACCATGTTATTATATTCCACTTATGAACACTATAACACACACTTGGGCAAAAAACATGGCTATTACACTGCTGCTATGTAAAAAAAAAAAAAGTCACTCACACTGTAACCATGGCAACACTATAATTTAGCTATTACAAGCTAACTAACTGCTATTATTATTATTATTTTGTATCATTATTATTACCATCATTATTATCTTTTTAATCATTATTATTATTAATATAAAAATGCTTATGTGACTCGCCATCATTTAGACTACTGCAGCCTATGAACACTACTGAGACATCAGATACTATAAACATTCCACAATAAACATCAGAATTCAGACATGTCTTGCTGTTTATTTACCAAAAATCCTTATTCTTCCCTCTCTCTCTCTCTCTCTCTCTGCATCCTCATTTGCTACTCTAAGGTATTACATTGCAGCATTCTCTCTCTCTCTCTCTCTCTCTCTCTCTCTCTCTCTCCCTCTAGGCCACCACACTGCATCGCTTCTTCCTTGCTCTAAAAATGGGGTTTCCCTGCTTGTTGTGGGTTGCCAGGTCTGTGTAACAAAATCAACCAGGGATGTTGCAGACACTTGCATGGTTTTGTTTGATCATTTGTCGAATTCTGATTGGTCGTTTCGCTTTCAACAGTGCCGCAGGGAACATTAACACACTCGTATGAATATGTGATTACGGATGATGGATGATGATGGAACGTGAGAAAAGGAATATGGATGTTAAGCATAATTATAAATGGATTAAAAATATTTTTGCTCTGGCTCAAAAAAAACCCAGCTCTGTCGGTGAACATTTTTCGACAAAAATAACCCTGGCTGTGGTAATTCTGAAGGAAAGACCTGGCAACCTGGTGTCTGATGACTCACTGCTTAATTGAGTCGTCATCTCTCTACAGCCAGGCCTCTTGACAAATCATTTACTTACACCGTTTCAAGGAATGATCTGGTGAAACAGGGAACATCTAGAACCCGTATTTAAAGCTGGCGTTAGTCCTGAGGCCTCTCTCAGCGATGGGACAGAGCTGGTGGCTCAGGAGGAGTGACGGTGCGGTCAGGAGTTTAATACCGATCTGGAGCTGAGCCATCATTTATCTTTATGACTCGCAGCAAGAAAAGAGGATGAGAGCGAGGGTGACGAAAAGTGTGTGTGTGTGTGTGTGTGTGGACACGGGTGGCGTATCTGCACCACTAAACCCTGCTGCTGGGGATGGAGTGCTCCTGAGTGGGTGTGTGTTTGTCTGGCCAAGTGCTGTTGTGTAAAAGAGACGATAATTGTCACACCTGCTACTGCGCTTGTAATTTCTCTCTAATTCTCACCGTGACATTTGTAGATACGAGAGTGACATGTAAATGTGTGAGACAAGTAGGAATAAAACGCTGCAGTTATTTTCCGATTACGGCACGTCCCGACGTCATGTTCGATCAGGAGGCCTCGGTTTCTATAACGGCACGTTTATATCAACATCATATCAGTATTAATGTGATACTGTGATTAGTGGTGAGAGTAGGGAGCAGGTGGAGAAGATCCTGGAGAGGTGGAGGTACACGCTGGAGAGAAGGGGAATGAAAGTCAGTAGGAGTAAGACAGAGTACATGTGTGTAAATGAGAGGGAGGGCAGTGGAGGGGTGCGGTTGGGTGCAGTGGGTGGAGAAGAGTGATAGCAGGAGTGATTTGTGATAGAAGAGTATCTGTGAGAGTGAAAGGGAAAGTTTATAGGACTGTGGTGAGACCTGAGATGTTGTATGGTTTAGAGACAGTGGCATTGAGTAAAAGACAGGAGGTGGAGCTGGAGGTAGCAGAGCTGAAGATGTTGAGATGTTCGTTGGGAGTGATGACGATGGACAGGATTAGAAATGAGTTTATTAGAGGGACAGCGCATGTAGGACGTTTTGGAGACAAGGTGAGGGAGGTGAGATTGAGATGGTTTGGACAGGAGGAAAAGAGGAAGACCAAGAAGGAGGTTTATGGATGTGGTAAGTAAAAACATGCAGGTAGTTGGGTTGAAAGAGGCAGATGTAGAGGACAAGGGGGTATGGAGACGAATGATCCTCTGTGGCGCCCCCTAATGGGAAAAGCCGAAAGAGGAAGAAGATCGTAGGTGTTAATGCCCTCGTTCTAATTTGTTATCGTTTCCGATAAGCAACAGCTCGCTCACGTGGACTTGTATGATTAACAATCTGCATTATCTGAGAGTAATAAAGACAAAAAAAGGTGTGCTTACTCAACAAACAAAAAACATGAACGTGACTACATTTCTTTTTTTAGGTTTATGAAAGTAGTTTTCAGTGTCAGGTAACATTGTAGGTAAGGTTTCCGCCATCTTGCATGTTTTTCTGTTTAAAAAGGAAAAGAAAAAGCAAGCAGTGTTTTGTTTTTTTTCCCTCATAAACTTTAAGAAGAAGAAAAAAAAGGTCTGGTGAGGGACTTTACATTTACGCCATTTTTCAGACGCCCTTATCTGGGCCGACTCACAACGATCTTATTTTTATACAACCGAGCACTTGAGATTTAAGGGCATTGCTCAAGAGCCCAACAGTGGCCGCTTAGTGGTGCTGGGATTTGAACCCATATGAAGAGCAACATCTTAATCATTGAGCTTCCAATGGAATGACAATTAATGCTTATAACTGCTATATAATTGATAAGTTAATAATAAAAAATAAAGTAACTATTTTGCTCTACAGGATGTGCATTAGGAGGAAAAAATCATCCAACTAACATCACACCACGAGGGGTTTTATTCCTTACAAAGCACAGCAGATCTGCTCATTATTGTAGTCTTTTTTTATTTTCTGAAGAAAGCCAGTCCCTGTGAAATAACTACAAACAATGTGATCGCGGCCTTTTGTTTTTACGACTTCGCCGATTTTCCAGGACGTTTTATTTTCTTTTTCCTCTTTCCCATGACTGTTAAACAAGTCTATACATTTTCCTGGTTTTTCAGGACGTGTGACAGCCTTTTATTTTGTGTACAGTTAATGACAGGAGTCTTTCTGTCAGTTTGCATAATACTAAAAGTATTTGATGGAAAGGGGGCACCAGCGAGCAGAGAGTAACACCTGCCTCATCGTCAGAATTAATACCACCGTCTTTATTTCATCTGCATGAGTGAGGATGATAAATCTGATCCAGACTCTAATCTAGAGGTAGTACTGGTTAAAGCCACTTCTATAGTTGTAGAGTTTCTTGTTTCGTACTAGAATAAACATTGTGAAGGACCAGGAGTTGTAAGTTATAATAAAAGAGCATATTAATATCTGCGTGTCTAAATATCCAAAGTTATTTCCTATAACCTTAAAGCCATACTGATGCTTTTTTTTAATTCTTCTTACTTTGTCTTGTCTACTCCATCAGTGCCAAGAACGACCAAAACCAGAATTCATTTCTATTTGAGATTTTAGAAAAGGAAGAGCTGATTCTGTGATTCTCACAAACTTACACAAAAATAATGAAATCTGCAGATATAATGATAATACATGTAATAAAACAGATATTAACGGACCCCTGTGGGCAGGTGGGGGTGGAGATAAGAGCTGAAGGTCTCTAAGCTAAATGTATTAAAAACAGCTCTAAAAATTATTCGTGCGTTAAAACTTTTTAGCATTAATCTGCATTTTTAGAGCTCACTAGTAAGAGTAAAACATTTTATTAAAAAAAATAAATCGAATCGAATCTAATCTAATCTAATGTAATGACAATGATTTTGTAATAAATATATAAAAATAAATATACACATTTTAAAACAAATAAGTAATATTTATATTTTTGACATTTTAGTAATGTTATAAATATTTAATTAAACATATTTTAATCACATTTGAATCTTGTATAATATTTCGCACCAATACACCAATTCATGCATTTCTTATAATAAATATAACCAAAAAATATAAATAATTTAACACAGTGAATTTTCATTAATTGTCATTTCTTCAACTGACTTCAACTGTTACTGTAATAGAAATAATAAATTGTAATAAATGTTTTTGTCGTATTTAGCATTATTTATTTAAAATTTGTGTTTGAAAAACTTGATCTCTGTGAATAGAATTTTATTTTGTCATATTCACTAAATGCAGATTAAAAAAAAAGATGAATCAACTGGTGTATAGTATAACAGCTCATACTCACATAAATATCTGTACCATAAAATCCATCCTGGTACACGACACTGCAGAGACACACACACACACACACACACACACACACACACACACAGAGAGAGTAATTTCAGGTAAATTCATATTCCCATTCAAGCGCAAACGTGGTTCAACTAATAATCCGGGTTTAAATAACATGAGCACGTAGAAAACTGCACTCAGACACACACGAACACCGAAACTATTCCTCTTTCAGATCCATTTACAGCAATAAAGAATCTTAAAAGAATAAAAAAACAGGTTGGATAAAAAAAAAGAAATATGCAGCAATATTCAATCGAACACAATTGAAGCTTTTATTTAATGTCCTCAATTGAATGGAGTTTTTTTTACTTCTGGGTTTGATATTTGTTTATTGGGTGTATTACTGATTTAGAGAGATTGCTATGTGATTTCTTCTTTCTGCAGAATCCCAGAGGAAGACGGCATAAGTGAGAAAAAAAAAAAGATCCTCGCAGGAAATCAGGGCATGCGAGAGTGCGAGCGTCTCTCATAAAGCGCAATAAGGCCAAATGAGTCATTGAAAATACGGCCCAGGTTTTGCGGTAACCGTGTTACGGGAACGACGTTAGAGGGAACAATTTCGAAGCGAGACGCGCTGCCATCGCAATCGCTTCTGTCAGGTAGACTCTTGGAGGCGACTCATGAGATTTTTGTTTGTTAAAAAAAACTATAGTTTCGGAAGAATACAAACGCCTTCTCGACACATTTATATTAAAGCGTTAAAGCTTCCTGTAGGTTTGAAACAAACTCTAGTGTCACACTACTGACCAAAATAGTAACAATATTTACATTTTATATCTTTTTTCATTCATTTTTTTTGTTAAACCTGAGCGTGTTCTTCATTCTGGTGTGGTTCTTTAGGTGGGTAAGAACCTTCCCGAAGTGAACCAGGTTCGGTCTTGCATTTAAATTGAACTCTAGTGAACGAGAAAACAAATCGACTCGAATCTGGGACGTAAATCAAACATGCTGCTATCTGCCCTCTTCCGCATACACGAGCTCATAAACAGTCACGATTGGCCAGTGTTTGTTTTGATTTACAGGGAAGAGAGTATGCCCTGTCTATACAGTGCCAATTCTGCTCTCTTACACACCCCTGGACGCCGGCATGGCAAAAAAATCATGAAAAACAAAAATACGAACAAACAAATATGTAAAATGTGAAATTTGTTTAAACGATGATCAAAGACCATTTCAAATGGAGGTGCTGTGATCTTTTCTTTACTGCATTTAGGCTTGTGTGTGTGTTTGTGTGTGTGTGTGTGTGTTTGGTCTCTTACCCTCCATATGCTGGGATGTGTGGTGGAGGAGCTGCTGCCCGAAATGTGTTGTAGACGGTGCGTCCTCTCCCTCTTAAATGTGCCCCTCTGTAGGCTGCAGCCGCCGTGGCAGCTGGGTACGGGAAGCCTGGCACTGCAGACACACACACACACACACACACACACACGAATCGGGAATTAGTTGCTGAAACAGCATCTGTCAGCCAAAAAGGGTTTCATTTTTAATGTGCTTTAGAAGGGTGTGTATGGAGCTGCTACGATTCACAAAATGGCCGCTTTAGAGAAGAAAATGGAGGCCATCGAATAAAAACAACATGGTGCTTCGTGCTAAACAATAAACCTGATCATCATTCACACATTAAACACATAGTCTGTAGGGGGGGAAGAAACAAACCAAGTTGCCAAGTCAGACAGAAGTTGCTAGTAAGCTAGGCCGTTCTACAGAGAGGGAATGTCAGGAATTAGCTACCAGGCTAACCCTATGACTCTACAATAAGGTAATAAAATAAAACAGCCTTTCTTTCCACAGGGTGAAATCAATGCAGGAGCACACGATGCTATAAAGTCAGTCAATAAGGTGCTGGACAGTTTATTTTCTCTTTCTGGTTCATGGACACGGAAGAAAATAAAAGCCCCTTCAGGTTGAGATCTTACATTTCCCGCTTCAGAAGTCCTACAGTAGTTAGCAGATGCTAAAGCTAAATTTGAGTCACATGGATTCACTTTTCCTAAAAAATGTTGACAATCCGGACAACTCAGTCTCACATTCATCATCATTATTCGACACGAACTATTTACTTCTAGCTAAATGCTGATCAGCTTCATTTGTGCACGTAGCTAGCGACGGCGTTCAACGTTATCCCTGTTGCCTAGCAACGGCATTTTCATAACTCCTAAATTGGTGCATTTGCATGTAGAAACCTCAAAAGCAACACATATTTCATTATATAAAGGGAATTAAAAATCATAGGAAGGAAAAACAGGAGGTAAACGGATGGCATTCTATAACAGGAAGCGAAGTTACGATGAACAAAAGCCCAATTTATTTTTAATAAGGCTGTTTTTTGAGCACAAGGCAATAAATCCGAGTCTAATGCGTCTCCCAGATAAACTCGTATTCTGAGAAAAATACACCCAGCATCCATTTCAAACCCAGATTATACAGGAAACGCAATAAACAATGCAGAAAAGTGAAATGTAAAGAGATTTACGGCCTCAGTGTGAGAGAGAGAGAGAAAAGTACATTATTATTATTGTAATCATTAATTCTAATGGAGTGATGATGATGATGATGATGATAAGACAAAAGAGGGAAAGTAAATGGAGGAGGAAGATGAAGGGAAGTGCTCTTTTATTCTTTAATTATACAGTTTTACAAAGATGTGGTCTAATAAAAATGTAACAGAAACACTGAATCATTCATCAGGCACATGAAATATTTAGTGCTGGAAGTAAAAGGGCTCGAGTGGAAAGGTGAAGACAATAATGGCTCTATTTCACCTTCTCGTGTTCAGACCTCCGAGTCAGAGATGTGCAACGATTAAACCAAACCAGGACATCGGACACCAAGAAAATGAAATATTATACAAACATCGAACATTTATCAAATATTACACACGTGCATTGGATTAATGGGTTTCATCATCTCATTTCATCAACACTTAAGATGAAGAAAAAGAAGAAGAAAAGAAGAGGAAAATAAAGTAGAAGAAAAACAAAGACGATGAAGAAGAAGACAATAAAGAATAATTATAAGAAAATGAAGATGATGAAGAACAAGGAAAATAAGAAGAAGAAGAAGAAGAAGAAGAAGAAGAAGAAAATGGAGATGGTGAAGAAGAAAATTAAGAGTAAGAAGAAAAAGAACAAAACTGAAAAAAGAAAATGAAGAAGAGAAAGAAAAGTAGAAGATAATGAAAAAAGAAGAATGAGAAGAAAATCAAGATAGTGAAGAGGAAAATAAAGAAGAAGGAGACTGAAAAGAAAAAGGAAACGAAGCAGAAGAAGAAAAAGAAAACAAAGATGGTGAAGAAGAAAGTATATCAGAAGAAGAAGTAAAAGAAAACTGAAAAGAATAAAAAGAAAATGAAGGGAAAAAGAAAATGAAGGGAAAAGAAGAAAATGGAGATAGTGAAGAAGAAAATAAAGAAGAAGGAAACTAAAAAGATGAAGAAAATGAACAAGAAGAGAAAGAAAACTAAGAAGAAAATGAAGCAGACAAAGAAAAAAAGAAAATCAAGATGGTGAAGAAAAAAGTAAAGCAGAAAAAGAAGAGAAAGAAAAAAAGGAAGATAATGAAGAAGGAGAAGAAAATGAAATAATTTGCTACTCGCTACAGTAATTTAATTAACTAATATAAACATCTGGCTAATTATCTGCTAGCGTTAGATACTGAAGCTGACCAACAGCTGCTTGCAAACTATGCTAATTTGAAGCTAGTTAGCGAACATACCAAAGACTACACTGTTAAGAATCAGACATCAGTGAACTCATTTAAATAATATTAGCATAGTGTTTCATATCATCTTCTTCTCCTCCATTCTTCTGAGTTTAATCTTCTTGTTGACACTCAGGGATCAGGGCTTTGTGTCCTGTGTGAGGCTTAATTCTTTATATACTAAACACTCAAATGGTGATGCTGCAGTTATGAGGCCTGAGATGAGGAGATCATGAACACATCTCTCTCTCTTTCTCTGTTTCTCAGTGTGTGTGTGTGTGTGTGTGTGTGTGTGTGTGTGCAGTCACGTCGCTCTGGTTTATAAAACACAGATCAGCACGTGATACGAGCGGTGTATTTACCACATACACAACTAAGATTACACGCCATCATTCAGGAGCGATGAAAGACTGAGAGAGAGTGATGGAGAAAGAGAGAGATATGGAAAGACAGAATCATACAGAGATGGAGTGAGAAAGAAGAAGAACGAAAGAGTAAGAGCATGAGGAAAGCGCATGTGAACCATAAAGCGAGAGAGAAAACGGGAAATGAAATAAAACACGATTTAACGCCGAATTAACAAAAGAATGAACGAAAGAAAGAATAAGGGGGGAAAATGTAACTAGCTGAAATCACAGAGAAGGATGAGAATGAAAGGAAGGAAAATAAAAACAGATGAGAGAGAACAAATAAAAGAGTGAAGAGTGAGAATGAAAGAGAGGACAAATAAATGAATGAGAGGGATGAATAATGTCCGTGCGGGTTCGGTGGAGAGTCAACGCCTGTCATCCAAATTGAAAAGTCTATCTCTCTTTCTCTCTATTTCACACACACACACACACATACACACACACACGTTAAGGACGTACATCTCCAACTGAGGCCGGTGTGATTTATATCTCGATGCATAACCAAAGATTCTGTACATCAAAGACACATATGAAGTTGCTACCGGCGTGATAGGATGCGCCCCCACCCCCCCGTATTACAATGTGATCCGATTTCTATTTGATTCAACACTTTCATTTCTTCGGTTCAGACAAACAGCAAATCATCAATCTACTTAAGAGCGTTCTGACTTCTAACACACGCCCCTTTCACACATGCCTTTATAGTGCAGAAAGGAAATAGAGTAAATAAAACCAGACGTTCTTTTCCTGTAGTGTCTGCAGGAAGTTACAGCTCTACCTCTGCCATGTTAATCTGTGTTCTATGTGACTCTCAGGACACGCCTCCGTCTCCGTAGTGCTGCGATACGTCGAGAACGCGAGAAACAGTTTAGCGACGAGAAATCGATCTACATATCAGTTATTGGTCACAAATTATTGGCATTTATTACTGAACACACATTTTTCTTTCACAGGGGTTTTTCTGCACACACTCGTCTCTAGCACTCGTTGCAAATCTCGTAACGTTTATCCTGCGGCATTTTTGGCAAAATCACTGTGCTGTTGTTTTTGTATTGTTCCTAAAAAAATGTGTACATTTTGTTAAAAGTGTCCAGGAAGTTGGAGAGCACTAGCAGAAGGAGGTCAGTATGGGAATGTAATCAGAATCATTCAGTATCAGAACTCGATGCTAAAACTGAAGAAGTAAAATGAACTTCCTCAGACACACTGTAACCCTGTGCTTCAGCAGTGTCAGCAGTAAAATACACGAGCGTCTGTTGTTGTGTTCGACATGAAAATTACTCCACGCTTGCAAAACTGGAAGGTGAGGAGGCAAAATGAGAGCAATTAAATTTGAAAAGCTTTTTTTTTTGTTTTGCTTTGTACTTTCAGAAGACAATGCTCTGGCTCTGAGCCGGACTTCTCCTCTTCTCCTCTCGTCTGTCTTTATTGGCTTTGTAATCCGAATGGTGTTTTATCTCAAAGTGTGCATGCTGTTCAAATGTGCTCGAAAAAAGAGGACTTAATTAATGTACATGTTTAATCGTCTCCTTACACGTGTCGGGGTCGCTGCGCATTGTTCCTCACCGCTCAGCAATCGCTCGCTTCAAACCGGGAAACGTTCGCGTATTCGTAGGAAATTTACTGCAGGAATTATTACTGCTGTAATTTTACATTTCCTTTCAAGTTATATATATAAAACCCTCGATCATAAACACATTATAAACAATCATTCATTTACTGGTCTCTCTTTTGACATCAATAACATCACATAAAGCTAAGACACTGCAAACTATACATTCCTCATTTCCCCCTACATCTGGAGACTCCTTCAATAAACACACAGAAATCTACAGCATCTCAATAACACATTTCTGCACTAAAGGTTGCACCTGTGAATGAGCCGTTACTATGGAAATCAAAGAGTGTATAACAAGAGCATTAATAAAAACTTGTGATTTTATAGCCGAACATCTGTCGGATTTGCTGCTATAGAAAAACTAAACACCTTCTGACCAATCAGAATCCAGAATTTAATAGCGCTGAGGAACAAACATGCCACCGGTTATTTATATACTCTTCATTGGATGTATGCACATTATATATATATAAACACACACACACAGTGGCGCAGAGAAAGGGTAAATTTTAGAACAAAGATTTGGCAACCCTGGTGGACGGGGTGAGTGGTGAATGAGTGGACGGGACTCGATCATGACGTCCAAACTCTTAATGCCACTGAAATTCCCTTACAATCGCACTCACACTATCACCGTTCTTATAAAACACTTTACAGTGAATGTTAGGTGTATATATATATATATATATATATATATATATATATATATATATATATATATATATATATATATATATATATAGGGTTGTTAAAATGCAAATAAATTTTAACAACACAAATTTTATTTATAAATAATAGATTACGCACCAAAATCCCCCATAACGCACACATCCGGCAATTAAAACCATCCGTGTGGAAACATAACAAAAGTCCGGTTTGGCGTCTGGATGATTTACGTAATTTGAAACACCATCATTACTTTAAAACATTTACCGGAATATTTTGTCTTCATGCTCTATGTTGAGTTTGGATTCACTAATAATAAACATACATTTGCAAAAAGCATCAATATTTCATCATCATGCAATTAATCATAATCACAATTAATCACAATTAAATATTTTAATTGGTTGACAGCCCTAATGTGTGTGTGTGTGTGTGTAGGTTCTGTTTACTCTGTTGGCACTAGAGATGTAAGGTGTTAATGAAATTGAGCTTGAGACTCCAGGCTACAGAGCAGTCCATCTCATAAATCAGAAGCATACACTCAGAATAAGAGCCTTCTGAAAACATGGCGTCTCCAGAATGGGCCACTCGTGCTGATTTATTTTTGCTGTAATTAAAGATGCACTGCGATGCCAACGGCCATTTTTTTTAACCCTCAATCAAGCGAAGCGGTTCGAAATGCCTTCCAGAGTCAGGCCAATCATGCCACATTAATGACCCTCTAATTATAATTAGGCCAAAATGGCAGAGCATCTGATGGGTTCCTTCGTTCTGAAAGAATTAAAAAGTGAGATGAAGACAAATCGATTTCACGTTCCTCCGATGGCTCATCTAAAACTTCCCCACAAAAATAAAAATAACAAAGTTCCTCGATTTCCTCCTAAAATTATTTTTTTGTCTATTTTTTTTTTTTTGCTCTTGCCATCTGCTTACCTAAACTGGCTTTTCTTTGATTCTCGAATGTAATGACAATGATCTTGCTATCACATTATTTATTGTGAAAGAAAAGGTAAAAGTCTCCTCCAGCGTCTGCTTCCTTCCTCCTATCTGGAGTTGGAAATGAAAACAGACCCCAGAAGCTTGCATCCTTTCTCAATCCTGCTGTTTTCACAGATGCATGCTGGGTTTGCAACGGAGTCCACAAGCCCCCTGCTGGTGGGGCGACACACACACACACACACACACACACACACACACACACACACACACACACACACACACACACTTTTCCAGTGCCAAAACCAAGTCTATGCCAAACCCTGTGCTGGAGAAGCCTGCGGTTCACTCCGGAGACTTTACACTCGGCTGAAATGGAAACAGTGACTTATCGATACAGATTGCTGCAATGGTGATGGAGAACGACACGGTTTTAAATAAATGATGAAGAGTATCTCCAGTTCCTGATCTTCTTCACCATAACTACCATACACAATCGTTATTTCTCTCACATTTATCTGCTCTGTTTATCAGTCTGGCTCTTACGGTTGCGTTCAAATTAACTCCACAGTTCCATCCTGAGCACGGGTTACTTTCTGTGTGCTTCTGGATTTCCTCTGAGCTCTCTGGTTTCCTCCAAGGAAAAAGGCATGCAAAAAATTGGAGACTTTAAATCCACTGCATTTCTGACCAGGATAAATCCTACCATGATATTAACATTTAATTACTGCCTATTTCTTGTTGTAGTTTTTTTTTTTTAATGGATGGATAAAACTTGTTTATTTATAAATGATCATTACAACAAGGTCTTTTTCAGCAGCTCATGTTCCACCGAAAGAACCAACATGAAGCAGAGAAAATTCTGAAACCCAAGTTTCCCAAGTTTTCAGGCCAGACTTCTGATGATCTCCAGGCTTTAAATCTGCTCCTCAACATTCACAGACACTAATGAAATTGGTATCTTGGAGAAATTTAGCCTGCTTTTTACAGTTTTCTATCACAGTGTCGTATAAAAGTTTTAAATGCTACTCAGATTCAGGTGAAATGTGTCAGTAAGTCACATGTACTGTATAAAGAGGTTTTTTTTTTCCTTCCAGTTCTACTTTAATGACTTTCTCATGCCTTGATGATGATCTGAATCATGGTTTGTATGAATGTCTGTAGGGGGCATTACGAGCAGATGTCTGTAGATCCCACACACATGCTCACCTGCATAGAATTCTGGGCTGTAGACTGCACCTACCACAGGATTCAACTTCCAGCCTGAATCGAAAAAAAGAGATGAGGAATTAGAATTCGTTGATATCTGTAATTTCCAACATGTTTTTTAAACTGTAAAGAACAAGAGCTCTCAGGATCATTCTGTTTGTATCAGGTCTCATCTCTAATTTGGGAACATGGAGCATTAATACAGTTTTTTAAGCCACTTTATCAATTCATATCTTTTTTTGAACTAGTCATTGTGGTGAAAATAACAGTGAGACAGACGGTAAAGAAAGCAGGATAAATCTATCAATCAGACTTTATTTGCGTTAAATGAACAATCTTGCCTTTTGTATCACTTTGTATTAAGCTCAGACGTGTCCTCAAGGAACTCTGACCACTTACTGATGTTTAAACCGAGATAAAAAAAACGCTACACACATTCCATTTAACAAAAGCCCACTCACCTTGTTCAAAACCTTGTTTGTGGGCATCTCGGGTGATTATTAATAGAGGTTAGACCGATTTGGCGGTTTTGACGATTAAAGGGCACTGATAGTTGATTGCTAAAACTAACGCCTATCAGCAAAAATTCTTACGGATAGTTTTTCCAGGTTGCATTATACAGTACGAGAGCAGCCTCTAGAGGTGAATCACTGATGCCCACGCTGTTTATATTTAAATAGTCTTTTTAAATTTTGTATGTATCCTTTTTGCTACTAATTGTTTCAGTTTGAATGCATGTCTTATTTAAAAAAAAAGATTTATTAATATAATTCATATAATCATATTTATTTCATTTAGCACATTTTCATGATTCAGTACTTTTTTATTTTTTTTGTAACAAAATTCAGTACAATTTTATACTATTTTACTATTTTATTTTATTCAGTAACCATTTTAAAAACAGTCAGTTGATTATTTGCTTATCGGCAAGAACTATTCAACCTAGCTGTCAGTAAGATCCACTATCCATCGGTCGACCTGTAATTATTAAGGATCAAATATCTGCTAGACGTTGCATCACATCCTCCAGCTAAGAAGCTTCCTTTTCGCACGCTCTCAGCTCCAGAATCACTAATTGATCTAAATCCTGTTTACACTGTTTTTATAAAAAAAACTATATATTTTTTATTTATTGCACTGATTTATTGATTCTTAAACATTGTTTAACAGATGAAAATTGTGTTCCTACCGTTTGCATATGGGTTGACTGTCTTTTTGTTTGTCATTACTCGCGCCGTCGCATTGTTCACCTGAGCACAACGAGAGCGAAGTCAGTACGTCACAAGACCGAACTGCATCAAATGTTAAAACAGTCTGCATGCATTACGCTAAAATATATATGAACATAATCCGAATAATTACAGTTGTCATAAGCAAGAGTAGACTTTAAACAGATCTCATTCATCAATACTAAGAAAAGGACATACAAAGCAAATAAAATCAACATTTACAACAGTGTCATCATGAAGAGATTGTTCAGCATGCACCATCAAAACATAAGAGCAAATCTGAAAGGAAAACAATGTGAAAAAACAAACTAACAAACAAAAACAAAGCAAAAAAAATCAAATAAATAAACCCACACATACACACACACACACACACACACACACACGCACACACACACACACACACACACACACAAAATGCACTTAACAAAACGAAATGCTTATCGCACATGAAAGAACATGCAGTGGAAAGAGGGAGGAGGATGAAAGAAAAAAAGAAAGGAAAACAGAAGGACAAACAAGTGAGCTGTTGTGCAACATACACGAAAACTTGAGAAGTAGATCGGAATTGTTGGAAAGGAAGCAACACTGAGCATTCAAACACTCGGGCCAAGAGCCTTTTTTGTGTCATTGCAAGAAAAATCAAATAAATAAAAATAAAGGAAATAATAAAAACGTAAGAAAGAAACACATTCCAGATTGAACGACAGCTAAAAAAAAACAAAAAAAAAAAACAGGGTGCACTGTTTAACACAATAAATGGAGTTAACAGTCGGAGTAAGATGTGCAACGAATCAAGTCCAAGCCAATCAGTGCCTGTCACGCATCTAATAAAGTCCACGTGTACCAAGAGAAACAGTATTAAGGAGAACGTAATAAAGAAGGAAAAAAATATCAAAAATAAAAAAGGTCACGTGGTTTGCAGCGCGAGATGGCAGATGGATTTCTCCACTTACCATTGGGATTTCAGCGTGTGTGTATTGGCTAGTGAGAGTTTGGTGAAGGGCTCTACGGGCTACCGTAGGAGAAGAAAGGGAGGGGAGGGGATGAGAAGCAAAATATGCAATGTCTTACTAAAATGCGACAACACGTCACATCGGAAAATAAAAATAAAAAAGAAGGAAAAGAAAGAAGTGGAGACAGTGTTGAGTGGGAAACCGGTGGTGGCGAGACTCATTGTTTCCTCGCAGTTGCATAATGCAATTTTTCTCTCTGAAAATGTCTTTTTTTTTTAAGTCTATTTTTATTTAAAGTTGAGAACGAAATTGGAAAAAAAAAAGTCGGGGGCAATTAGGGGGCTCCCTGTTAGATGTACAGGCTGTCTAGGTTTGGAGCTGCCGCATATCTCCTGATCAACCTCGCAATAAGGCCTCATCAGATTAAAGCAGGTTGCTCGCTTATGCCGTATCGACACGCTGCACCCATTTGCTTTTTAAATAAGGAACAAAAACGAGATTTAAAAAAAACAAGCCGATGGCAACTTAAAGGGAGAAAAAAACAAAAAAAAACGATAAGCGCTGTTAGAGAAGACGGATATCGGAGCGATACAACTGTCAGAGTTCAATGAGTGAGGCGAAACCAGACGGGTAAAAGGTCAGGAGGCGGGGTTTTTTGGGGGAGGGGAGGAAGGGAAGGGAGGGGGTTGGGAGGTGAGGTCACACACACATATGTAAAAGAGGAATCGACGTATTAAATGACAGTAAAGCAGACACATAAAAAAACACTGATAAAAAAAAAAAAAGCAACATAGAAAGAAAAAAAAAACATAAAAAAGTACTGTTTTTTCGAGAAGGGAAATATTTGTTACATGCACCTCTATTTTACGGCCTTCTACCACCGTGCCGTGTAATTTCTCCCTCGCCCTGTCCGCATCAGCACTACTTTCGAAAGTTACGAAACCAAAACCCTGCATGCAGGTGGGAGAGGGGGGAGAACAACATGCACATCATTAATTCAGTCAGAAAAAAACGATCACGAGGACCAACCAAAAAAACGATAAGAGTGATAAAAAAACCCCTTGAGCTCTACCTCGCTGCCATTCTCTTACACATTACTGCTGCTGCTGCTTTTACAGACCTCCCTGCTCCTTTTAATTTGCCCCTGCGCCATGCAAGCATCAAGACGGGCAACCATTAAGCCAAAGGCGTGAACAATAATTTACCAGTTCAGTTAGAACCTCTAAAGAAAACAATAAAAAAAAGAAAGAAAAAAAAAAAAACAACGAAAAATTATCTAAAGTCATTGTAGCTATAACTTTAATAGTTAAATCTGCTCAAAAAATGTAAAAAATCTTCTTTCCCATCTGATCAAACATTTTTAAATGAATAAATATTAACAAAAATGGCATGTTTAAAAAAGGTATTGCTATTAGGGCACATAGACTTCGAGAAAGACAGAGATAAAATTCAACTCGGAACAAATCATTTGAAACACAATCTCACGGCAAATTTTAAGAAATCGAGATTAAAATAGTGAATGCGACTAACCCCGCCCCCTTTTCTTACAGCGCCTCGCATCATGTCGGGAATTTATCATTGACGAGGTTCTAAATTATTCCAGTTACGACCTTTAATAAAAACAATCTTCGATTTAACTTTTTTATATTCATTAAAAACGGATACAAATCTGAACAAGTAGAATTGGTTGGTTTTTGCTGTACAAAATAGTCAGAACACAAGCCCCGCCTCTAAGTTTCATATATAGTTTTATAAACTGCTTCATAACAATGGTTTTGAATTCGTAATTGCGTTACATCTTCTAAAACTATATCTTAAAACTAACCAGCGAAGAACATTATTACATGTATATCATATAAAAATCTGTTTTTTTAAAGTTAGATATAGTTTGATTTTTTATTAATTAAGTTGTGCAATAAAGTAGAAACTTTATCCCCAACCCTAACCTTTTTATATTTTCTAATAAAATGCAAAGCAAACTTGTTAAATAATGTTAACAATTAATATACTATAGAGAAATGTTTTGTGGACACCTGGCCATAAGATTGGTATTTGCTTCTTTTAGAACATCTCATTCCATATTTAGTCTCCATTTTGCTGTTATAATGAGCTCCACTCTTCTGGGAAGATGTTCCACTAGATTTTGTGGAGATTCCTTCAGCTACGTGGGTGTTAGTAAAGTCATGTACTGATGTAGGTGAAGTGACCTGGCGTGCAGTCAGTGTTCACATTCATCCCAAAGGTGTTCAATCGGATTGGAGCTCTACAGCAGGAGGTCTTCCACTCCCACCCATTTAAAGCTTTTATGCTGGAACAGGTTTGGGGCTGAATTTAATATAAAATTGAATAATACCGCATCTTAAGACATCCTATACAGTTGTGTCTCCAACTTTGTGGTAAGATTTTTCGGGAAGAACCACAAACTGCTGGAAAAGTCAGGTGTCCGAATACTTTGGTCCCTGTAGTGAACGTTACATAACCTAGCATCGACACCCCGACACGATCGTGAAAGTGGACGCACTATTTAACCCCAAACACTCGAAAAATTTACAAATTCTTGGAAATTTGCCAGCATGAGACTGTGTTTACATTGTAAACAATAGATCGTACTGTATAGCAACGTAAATGAAAAAAATCGTCTAGTACTATTACGACTAAAATAAATAGTGTATCATGAGAGAATCTGGGGCTCACACAGGGAGCTAACAGCAGATCTACAGCAGCTTTGTTTAAAGTGTTAGCAAAAATGCTTTTCTCACAATAGCTTGTGTGTTAAAATAAAGAAAGACATTAAATAAAATTACAGTCAATTACATTCCCAGTTTTTTATGAATAAATCAAGAATAATAGCAACACTGTATTTTAAAAAAACATTTAAATATTATTATTATTATAAATATTAAAACTGTATAATATATTTTTATTAAAAGCATGCAAAGGAAATGGATTGTAATACATACCTTAGATCCTCTCTCATTAAAAATGATCTCAACATCTAAGATTTTACCAAATTGCTGAAAGAAAATAGAACAGATTATTATTATTCATATTTCTGTCAAGTATTATGATCATTTATATTCTTAAAAAAAAAAAGATCATCACTAATACTAGCAAAATATCTAACATGTGCTAACAGGATTGTTGCAAGTCCCATTCACAAATTTTTTTTGGCTTTTTTTGGCAATTTTTTTATTTTTGGCTATCATCGCTAGCTAAACGCTAGCTAAAAATGGTAGTTAATCTGATTTTGTAATTGTATTCATAAACATTCTAACTAGCTAGCAACACGGTGCTAATCTAAAAGGATTTCTGAAAGGATTTTAAATAATTCCTTGTCAATTTTGAGACTGTGTACTAGCCAGGTAGCAAACATTTCATGCAATATTTTTACGCAATTAATTTTCTAGCGAAGGTCCGACAGTATTTCCAAAACGTTGCAAGTTTCAGTCATTAAGATTCAGAAGCTAAAACAAGCTACTCTATTTTCATAACTTATTTGAAATCATATGTATTTTATATTCTTATAAATTTTTATAATATTCAATGCTAGCATGCTAGGAATAAAGAGCATACCTGGCACAATTTCTAAGGTAATTTTAGTGAGGGTTTATACCATTCCCCAAACATTTGAGCTAGATTGGTAACATTAGCCTTTTTTTACAAAAGCATAAAAAAAATCTTTTCCTTTTTAATCTTAAACCTGAACATATTAAAATAAAAATAATACTGGTGACCCGAAGCGCAGTAAACACCCGAGCTGAGACTGTGAGAGGGCACGGTACTCACGCCAAACATTTGCCTGAGGTCTGGATCTCTGAACCTGAAGGGAATGTTGGAGACGTGGAGTCGCTTCGGCTGCGACTTGTTTTCTGAGCTTTCGGAGGACTGCGTCTGTTGCTGGCTGTCTGTCTGTGCTGCGTCGTCTGTCTGCTGCAAAAGAGAAGGATAGATGGAGAAAGAGAGGTTAGGTGGAAGAATGCAATGCATTTTCTTTATCTTACATAGTCTACAGAAAGCCAGATGTCTTAGATTCGAAAAAAGCTGTTCTCAAAGGGTTCTCTGAAGGAACCGATGATGCTAGAATTTTTTCATTTCATATCCTGTTCATAGCTGATGGATTTTTTTAAAAATAAAAAGTCCCATGAATGTGACCATTTCAATAAAAACTGATCCTCTTGTTAAAAAAATAAATAAATCTAGAACCTTTATGGGGTCGTTCCTTTAAATTATTCAAACATGAACCGTATAGGTAATGCTCACCGAACCCATGACTACGTAAAGAACACCTCGTTCACAGAACCCTTTTGATTCTCCAGACATTCTGAAGGAGATGGTTTAGGTTTTCTAAAGCAGTCTGATATCAGTAGTGTGTGCACCTGGACGAAATCCATCCACACCTGAAATGTGTAAAACGTTATTTCAGACAATCTAAGACTCCTGTATCATGTGAACTGTACAATAAGACCATCTTTGCTCAGCCTGTCACTCCGTGATGCCCCTTGGAGCCTCAGCACCGTCTACATCCTGTAGGTCTGAGCTTCTTTCTAGCCACCTGCTCCTCCTGACTCCTCTATATGGAAAACGTGGATTTCACATTTCACACACACACACACACACACACACACACACACACACACACACACACACACACTGTGCGTTTGATGCCTCATGCTATAGAAGTGTATGAAGGGAGTTGGAGTGTACAAAAAAGGCAGTGGGTAAAAAGTGACACGGTTGCCTTCTCCTTCTCTCTCTTTCTTTCTGTTCTCTCGTCTTGTTCCATGGCTGAGTGACAGCCAGCACTTGGTGTCTATCTCCCTCCAAGCTAGGCCTCATACATGTGTGTAGAGCGTGTGATGGGCTTTAAATGTGTGTGTGTGTGTGTGTGGGATTTATGTTTCTGAGATACTGCCCTAGCTGGAGAAAATTTCTGCGTTTAGCCCTTTTCTTTTGTGTGTGTGTGTGTGTGTGTGTGTGTGTGTATATAATATGCGCATATGTTTATTTTTCTTACTACTGCCTCATCAAACAGGAGGGGAAGCTTAGCTCAGCTCAGCTCAGCTCAGCTCAGCTCAACTCAACTCAGCAGTGCCTGGAGATATTTTTAAAATCTCAAAGAAGACTACAATCATTGTGGCATCCTCTGCCTAGTCCTTATATACATCCTGTCCTCAACTGTCCTGCTGTCCTCGCTTCCAGCACGTGTGCAATTACATATTCCCATCAAAAACACCATTTTAACCCTTAAATTATACCGTTTCAGATCGTTCATCAATGCATCTTAAAATCCAATAAGGAGTAAAGCACTTGTGTCCTGATGTTGAATCGCCGGAAACACCCAAAAAATGGTTTATGACAAGTCACTTACAATATCTAAAAAAATAATTTGCAGAATGTTTTATCCATTTATAGTTACATTTACAGTTGTTACAAACACACTTGACGTCCTTCCATCTATAAATCGTACACAACAATCGTGTAAAGTTGTTTTATGAGGACCTGTTACTATAGAAACGTGAATAATAGAGAAAACAATTATTAGAGAAATTATTTAAGAAATAATAATTGGAAAATATTTATTTGCGAAAATAAGAATACACATATCCGGATCATTGTTAAAAAAAAATGGCGTTTTCGTTTTTTTTTCCGCTGCGTGTCCACACTTTGTTTCCCAGAAGCTGCTCATGTTTAGGATGTTAAAAATGTTTAGGTCACTGTTCTGCTCGAGCAAAACGTAAGACGCTTCGACCTGCGTCATTTCCACCTGCCTTTTATTTACGTTCTGGCTTTTTGAAACGCCATGGCAACGACTAACATTTTTTCAGAAAATCGCGGTTTTCACACACGGTCCACACTGTGGCACGGAAACAGCGTTTTCAGGTACCACGTTTTGACTGAAAACACCGTCTCAGTGAGGACGAAAGGATAAAATGGAGAGACAATCCGTTTTCAAACAGAAATCTATTAGTGTAAACACGGCCTTAGACAACTGAATGAACACCTTTTAACCAATCAGGATGCAGAATTCAACAGCGAGTGTTGCGGTATAATTAAACCAGATTAGTATTTTGGATTTAACTCTAAAACTGCAAAAAAATGTAAAATGTGTGTGTGTGTGTGTGTGTGTAATAAAGTGGTACCTAAGTGAGTGTGTGTCTTTAGATGGTCTTTAGATACATGTGTTATTATCACAGGAAATGCTGCAGGCAGTATTGCATATTAAACCTGGGACACGATAAAAGAAAGAGAGAAGACATCCTGACGCTCCGAACGTGTACATCAACATCGCAAACGCCGCGAGCTACAACAACGAGAATAGGCAGAGATGTAAAGAATTGCATTGGTAGTCTTTTAAGATGCGAAAGTCCTCGGGGTAAAAAGGCGAAACGACGTCTGTGTGATATTACAAGTCATAAAGAAAAGTCTCGCCCACTCGTCGAGCGGGAAGTTATACAGCGGCACGTGATCCAGATAAACGCAGCAGTCAAGCGTCACGTGTAAAAGTGACACAGTGTTATTGCGCTGGTCAAAATGGAACGACTTTAATGCGTAGAGTTTCGTTTTTAACGATCAGCCTGCAGAAGAGACACACTGGTGAGATTATAATTAGAAATAAGCACATTCTGTTTTACAATAGTAATAAAGAGAAAGGGGACGAGGGGGCGTGGCCAACTGCAGAAACTGACATATCATACCTTAAAGGTGAGGGAAAGAAAGAAAGAAAGAAAGAAAGAAAGAAAGAAAGAAAGAAAGAAAGAAAGAAAGAAAGAAAGAAAGAAAGAAAGAAAGAAAAAAAGAGCAAAGAAGTAGAGAAAAGGAATGAGTAGGGAGAAAAAGGATGGGCAGAAAGAGGGAAAATAAGAGGTAAAGAAAGAAATATGAACGAAGAAAGGAATGCAGGAATAAAGGATGGCAAGAAGTAGAAAAGAAAAGAAATAGATTATTTCTGAAATGGAAAGAAAGAAAGAAAGAAAGAAAGAAAGAAAGAAAGAAAGAAAGAAAGAAAGAAAGAAAGAAACAGAAAGTGATGTAACTGATGAGTGAAAATGGAGGTTAAAATTTCATAGTGTCTGTGTGAAGTGAGAATGAAGGAATGAGAGAATAAAAGAACGAAAGAGAGTAAGACACTGTTTGAAGGCGCAGGTGAATGAACGACAAAGAAAGAATGAAAGAAATAGATGAAAAGAACCAGAGAAAAGAGTGGAAGAGAGGAAAAAATTAGAGGAAAAAAAAAGAACAAATAACAGGATGAGAGAATACTTGAAGAATGAGAGAGAGTAGACACTGGGAGAACAGAAGAATGAAAGAATGATAGAAGGAGAGAATGAAAGAATGCTAGAATGAGCGTATGTCAGAATGAAAGAATGATAGAAGGAAAGAATGACAGAATGAAAAATGATAGAAGGAGAGAATAAAAGAATGAAAGAATGATAGAAGGAGAAAATGACAGAATAAAAGAATGATAGAAGGAAAGAATGACAGAATGAAAGAATGATAGAAGGAGAGAATGACAGAATGAAAGAATGATAGAAGGAGAGAATAAAAGAATGATAGAATGAGAGAATGAGAGAGGGCGACAGAATGAGAGAATGACAGAATGAAAGAATGATAGAAGGAGAGAATAAAAAATTACAGAACAAGAGATTGAGAGAACGACAGAATGAGAGAATGAGAGAACACATAAAGAAAATAAATTATTTTAAATTCATGTTTAAAGTCGCACAAAGTTTCAACAAATCCACTTGTGACACTACAGATTTCTCTGAACTTCAAGTTCACACACCAACTGGGAAACATCTCAGGGTGAACTGAAGGAAATACTGCACTGAAGAAATCAATAAATACATGATGAACTAAAAATAAACCTTTCTGCACAATATCAGAGGAGAGAACAATGTAAGAAAGAAAGAAAGAAACAGAAGAAGCTTTTTCTAAAATAGAGACAGAGGTTAAAAGAAAGATAGAGGTGTAGAGAGGGATGAAGGTAAAAGAGAGATGGGGAAAATAGAGAGATAAATACCAGTGTAACGAGAGAAATGAATGTTAAATGAAAGAGAGAGAGAGAGAGAGAGAGAGAGAGAGAGAGAGAGAGGGATGGAGGTGTACAAAGAGATGAGTGTGGAGAAAAAAGGCATGGAGGGGAAGAGAGAGATTTCTGAATGGAAACAGGAAAAGATTAAAAAAAAATTCATACGTTTTATCCGTTTATAGTCACATTTAATGTTCTCTCTTATAGTACTGAAGCTGTAAAGTGGTTCCCCCTCAGCAGTCTCTCTCTCTCTCTCTCTCTCTGTTTGTGTAAACTCGTCCTCGGCGTGATCTTCTCGTCCTCCCCGGAGCTGACGTCATTATTCTTTAGGTCTCGCTCTGGATTTCTGCAGACGCTGCAGCAAAAACCTGAGCTGGAAGAGACGTCAGCTCCACAGCTCACTGGGATTAAATCAACATTTCAGCCTGTTCAGAACGAGCATAAAGAAGAACAGCTCCGGCTCCTGCAGCCCAGTTAAACGATAAGAATATTCTGTCGTTCCTGTGTTTCAACACAATCACGGGCCCAGAGCCAAAGTTAAAACACACTGCGCGAGGATGCAGCGCGCTAACAGCTGACACTCGGTTCCGCATGCCATCTGCGTAGCGCTCGTCTCCCCGCTGGCACACGCTCTCCACTTCAAACAGGAAAATAAACAAACGTGAGAGAGAGAGAGAGAGAGAGAGAGAGAGAGAGAGAGAGAGAGAGAGAGAGAGAGTGTAGCTTTCACACACGTTTTACTTCACTCCAAAACACTCGTCTATTAACAAATACAAGAGTCACAAAGACGTGAGAGCAAGCGATCGATATATTACACTGTCTCCCACTAACACACTGAGAATAGAGAGAGAGAGAGAGAGAGAGAGAGAGAGAGAGAGAGAGAGAGAGAGAGAGGAAAGAAGAAAAGAAAAGAGCAAAGAAGTTGAGGAACAAGCGGAGAAAAGAAAAAGGTGTGCAGAAAACAGAGAAAACAAAAAGGAAGGAAAGAAGGAGGAAAAATGTAAGAAAAAAGAAGTGCAGGAAGGAAGGCAAAAATAGAGAAAGAAAGGAGAATGGAAAGAAAGAAAGAAAGATAGGAAGAACAGGATTTATGAGTGAAAACAGGAAGTGATGTAACTGATGTGAGTGAAAATGGAGGTCATTGTTGTTATTCCCTTATTGTGTCTGTGTGAAGTGAAAGTCTCCTGATGTGAGAGAATGATAGAATACAGGAAAAAGAGAGAGTAAGACACTGGGAGAATAACAGAATGAGAGAATGCATGAATGAATGTTAAATTAAAAGAATAAGTGAATGATAAAATGAAAGAATGAGTGAATGACAGATTGAAAGAATGAGCGAATGATAAAATGAAGAAAAAGAGACTGATAAAATGAGTGAATGACAGACTGAATGAGATACAAAAACGAGAGAGTAGGACACTGGGAGAATAATAAAAAGAGAGAATGAAAGAATGAGCAAATGAGACAAAGGGAAGAAAAGAACGAGATGAGTGGAAAAGAGTAAAATAATTAGAATAAAGTAGAAGAATGAGAAGAAGAGAGGAAGAGATAAAGAGAGTGAGAGAATAAAGGAGTTGTGCAGCAGCCAATCAGAAGGCAGCGATGTGTGAGGTCATGCTGTAATGTGGGAGTAAGTGATGTGACATGTTTCTCTGTTCCACACTTCACTCTCTCACGCTGCAGGTGTGTGTCTTCTGCGCCCGACAGGAAACACGACTCTCACTCTCCCAGGACAAGGATGAGCGGAGGAAGGCCAACCGAGCAAGACAGCTCACACACACACACACACACACACACACACACACACACACACACACACACACACACACACAGAGCAGTGAGGGCAGAGAAACAGGCCGGTGAAGCATGGATAAAGTGTTGTAATATGTCAAGACCGCTTACTAGATGTGTAAAAGTGTGAGTCCGTCAGTCGTGTCATCACACGTCACACACGCATCGCACACACGCGTCACACACATCGCACACGCATACACACCGTTACTTTCCCTAACCAATATCACAAGGTGTTGATTTCTCTTCTTCAATTCAAGCTAATACTTTATTGTTGCTATAGTAACTGCAGAAACTATTTGTAGGATTAGTAACAAGATATAATAACAATAATAAAGAAAGAAAGAAAGAAAGAAAGAAAGAAAGAAAGAAAGAAAGAAAGAAAGAAAGAAAGAAAGAAAGAAAGAAAGAAAGAAAATTTGACTAGAAAAAGTCATAGTGTCTGTTCTCCTGTTTTAACATAGTAATAACACACAAACACACATACACACACACACACACACACACACACACACACACTATATACATAAAGCTGGACACCTACAGAATGTTCACACAAAGAAAGACAACACAAACTAAGAGGATGTAGAGAGAGGAAAAAAGAAAAATAGTAAGAGGGAGAGAGAGTAAAAGAGGGAGAGAGGGGAGAGAGTAAAAGAGGGAGAGAGGGGAGAGAGAGAGAGAGAGAGAGGTGTAGATTTGAGCTTCTGCAGAAGACTACAGAAAAGAATGCGAGTGAGAAATGACAATCAAAACAACTGTGGATGAGGTCATCGCTTTGGACAGTGCTGCAGTTCTCACTAGAACCCTGCAGAGCCCAATAGAGAGGGGAGAGAGAGAGAAAGGGGGAGAAAGAGAGTGAGGAGAGGGAAAAGAGAAGAGGAGAGGAAAAGAGAAGGGAGAGGAAGAGGGGGTATAATGGCTTTTCCATATGTGCTTTTGCCATTTTCTTCTTCCCGTTGCTACATAAAAAAAAGGTAAAAGGTAGATGTAGGAACATCTGGCACCACATCTGCAGAGCAATCACATTTTCCTTTCTGAAATAAAAATCCCCAAAAAAGTTTGAAGGTCTTTCAGGAAACTAGTTTCACTAATAATCGAGCTTTAAAGGAGAAGTGGTGATAAAAATAAAACCTGCACAGCGTTCGTGTTCACTCCAAACACAATCCATCAGCTCAACCGTCTGCAGTGTGAGGGGTGTGAGACGCCAAAGTCTCTCTCTCTCTCTCTCTCTCTCTCTCTCTCTTGCCTTCTTTTGTTCGGTTATTTGTTATATATAAGAGACAGAATTAGAGGAAAGAAAAGCAAAAAAAGAAAAATGAATAGCAAAAGAAAACAGGAAAGAAGTAGAGGAGAAGAGCAAAGACAGAAGGCCATTGAGAGACAGGATCTATTCAAATGAATAAAAAGACATTGAAAGATAGACAGAAATAGACAGAGGAATAAAAAGAGCGTTAAAAGGAAGACTGTGTGAGACAGACAGAGGAAAAGAAAGGCAGAGAAAACGACAAATGGAAAGAGATGGACTGTTAACGGAATAGAAAGACAGACAAAGTGAGACAAGGAGCGATATATAGAGAAAGAGTATGATAGAACGAGTGTAAGAAAGAGATAAAGGCAGAGCAATTTAGAGAGAAAGACAGAAAGAAGAAAACCAAATAGATGTAGAGAGAAACAGACAGAAAGGCAGATAGAAGGTGGCAAACAGACTGAAAGACTGACAGAGTGAGAGACAGAAAACAGATAGCAACACAGAGTTAAAGGGCAGAGAGAGAGGAGAGAGGAGAGAGGGTGAGGGAGAGAGAACTATAAAAATAAAAAGACATGCGGTGTGAGAGAAGGAGATGTAGGCAAAATAAAAATAAATCCATGCAGACAGAAACAAACTGACAGACAGATAGAGTGACAGACTGAAAGATGGATAATGAGAAAGAGGAGAAAATACAAAGAGAGCGAGAAACCCAGAGAGAAATAAAACGTACAGAAATACACAAGACTGGAGAGAGAGAGAGAGAGAGAGAGAGAGAGAGAGAGAGAGAGAGAGAGAGAGAGAGAGAGAGAGCGAGCAATAAATAGATAGAAAACAGACAGAAAGTACAAGCAGAAAGACCGTTGTGCAGAGAGAGGAGACATACAGACACAGAGAGCAAAAGAAAAACAGACGGAAGGATAGAATCAGTGGGACAGAACGACAGACAGTCTGTAAAATACTGTAAAAGAAAAATGCAAAGATGTACACAAACAAAAGAGAAAAAGGAAGAGAAAGAGAGAGACTGTGTGAGAAAGAGAGAGATTAGAGACAGAGAAAAGAATAGAAAGAGAGAATGTGAAAAAAGAGATGGAAGAAAGCATATAGAGGAATGGATAGACAGACTATGAGAAAAGAAGGGTGAAAATATAGAGAGGAAGGAATAGAAAGACTGAGAGGTAGAGGAATAGAAAGATGCAAAGAGAGAATAAGAAAGACAGACTGAAAAATGAGAGATGGAAAGACAGACTGTGAGAAAGAAAGATAATTAAAAGATACATAGGAAAGAATAGAAAGACGGAGAGGTAGAGGATGGAAAGAAACAAAAAAGAATAAAAAGAGAGACTGTGAGAGAGATGGGTGGAAAGATGCAGAGAGAGGAACAGTAAAACAGACTGTGAGAGAGAGTGGGATGGAGAGAAGAATAAAAACACTGTGAGAAGGAAAGGGATGGAAAGACACCGAGACAGAAATAGAAGGAGAAACTAAGAGAGAATGAGGGATGGAAAGATACAGGTTGTGAAAGCGAGAGAGATAAACAGATATAGAGAGAATGAAGACCATGAAAGGGAGAGTGATATAAAGATGCAGAGAAAAGAGAGGAAAGATGGATTAAAAGATACAAAGAAAATGATAGAAAGACAAACTGTGGGAGAGAGACAGATGGAAAGATATAGAAAGAAGAATGAAAAGACTGTAAAAGGGAGAGCGATGGAGAGATGCAGAAAGAGGAATAAAAGGAATGAATGTGAGATTGGTATAGCAAGGTTCAGAGAGGAACAGAAAGAAAGACTAAGAGAAAGAGGGGGGACAGAAAGAAAGAATGTGAGAGAGAAAGATGGGAAAATGCAGAGAGTAGAAAAATAAGTCAGTCTATAAAGAATAAATAGAAGATGATGATAAGAGTAGACATGTCCAGGCCCGTGTTCAGGACACTTTCTTTGTAAAGGACACTACACCTCCTGGACATTTGACTTGGATTTGTCCAGGTAGGAAAAGCTGATCAGATCTGACTCCTCCCTCTATATACTTAAATCTATTGGAACCATATATTCTGAGAGACGTGTGTGAGGCATGTTCAGGACGTGTTGAGGATGTGTGAGACGTGTTGATAAAGTGTGTGAGACGTGTTGAGGACACAAGTGAGGCGTGTAAGGGACTTGTGTGAGACGTGTTTAGGACATGTGTGAGACGTGTTGAGGACGTGTCTGAGACGTGTTGTGGATGTGTACAAAGCGTGCTCAGGGCGTGCGTGAGACGTGTTTAGAACATGAGTGAGACGTGTTCAGAACGTGTGTGACACGTGTTCAGGACGTGTGTGAGACGTGTTTAGGACGTGTGTGAGACGTGTTTAGGACACGTGTGAGACGTGTTGTGGATGTGTATAAAGTGTGCTCAGGACATGCGTGAGACGTGTTGTGGACATGTTCTCTTACCGTGGCTGTGCCGGAGACGGTGTGTGCGCTGGAGTCGGCGCTCGGCTCGCTGTGTGTGTGCGCTGCAGGATACATGTTCAGCGTGTGTTCAGGTACGCCGCTCGTGCCCGGGTACTCGGGGGCGGGGTGAGGGTGAGACGCCGGGTACTCGGTAGGCAGACCATTCTGAGGGGGGGCGAACTGGGCGGAAGGGTACGGCTGGGCCATGGGCTCTGGTGGGGCGGGGGCGTCTTGATTACCCTGCACACACACACACACACGCATGAATTAGACATAATACACAAAAAACGGATGTTTCTCATTCTTGGTTCAGAGACGTTGCACTGATGAGAAATAATCTCCAAAATACAAGGAAGAACACACCAATAAAAACTTTCATAAATCATCAGTTAATCTTCAAAAAGTTTTATTTTGATTTCTTGGTTAAATTGATGAATTAAATGTAATATTTTTCGATGCAGACGAATAAACATTTTTCTCGACACTCTTTAATTTCCAAACACTGCCAGGTCACATTATGAATCAAATTACAATACACTGCAACAAATAAACAAACAAGCACGTCTAGGGCATGTATACACACACACACACACATACACACACACACACACACACACACACACACACACACACACAAACAAACACACAGTGACTTTTATTTCAGAAGCATCTATCGCATTCAATCAGGTTTATTAACTTAAGCGTGCACCCTCTCTCTCTCACACACACACACACACACACACACACACACACACACACACGCACACATGCACACACACACATGCACACACACGCTTGTCTCTCCAGGTGGATGTCAGGTTTCCAGGTGTACTGAGATGCAGAACGCTACAGTGACTCCGCATTAGCATGCACTAGCAATAAGCAGTGGTGTAGTGAGGAGACGTCTGATTCACAGCAGGATAACGGAGCACCACCATAACAACATCTACTGCACACTCACACACACACACACAAACACACACTGTTACATCGTCACCATGTGGAGTTTATCACATTACCAACACCTGGAAAGGGAACGGGAGACAAATACAAGACACTCACACACACACACACACACACACACACACAATACTAAGACAAGGTTTTTATGCTTAGAGTTTTCCTAAAGCAGGACAAAATTAACAAGCTAAAAAACTGTCCCAAGTAGTTAAATTTCTGTAAATGTCCAACCAACCTACTAACCACCTGACTGACCACCCAACTGACCAACCTACCAACCAAATGACAAACTGACCACCCGACTGAACCCCAACTAACCACCCAACTGACCACCCGACTGACCAACTAACTAAATGACAAACTAACCAACTGACTGACCAACCAGCTAAATAACTAACCAATAAACCAACTAACTAACTAACAAATCACTGTAATAAAAAAACAGAACATCTTTACATTAACAATATTTGATTTTGCGTAAATTCTCTTCATGGGTAAAAAGCGTCTGGTCGTAAAATAAGAGCGTTTCCCAGTGTTTCTTGAGAAATGTTGCGCATGTCACACCGTTTGCCATTAACACCATCAAACACACAAACACCATCCTGCACTGACACCTCTGGGGAAAGAGAGAGGGAGAGAAAGAGAGAAAGAAAGAGAGAACAGACGCCCGGTTCTGTAATTAGGCTTTCACTCGATTGAGAGTGCTAAACTCTTTAGGCCTGAGTGTCAAAGACGTGAGAGATATGTGTGTGTGTGTGTGTGTGTGTGTGTGTGTGTGTGTGTGTGTGTGAGAAAGAGAGCTGGAAAAGAGAGCTAGTGGAAAAGCAGTGCAGAAGGAAGAAGAAAGAAGGAGGGAGAGAATAGATGGCAGACAGTCAGGCTCGGCTCGTCTCGGCTCAGCTCAGCTCGGCCTCAGCTTCAGCCTCCTCCCTAATGAGAACCACATTTTGGAGGCCTGAGCTACTCTTTACGTGGCAGCGTTCAGGACTCGCCGCTCCTCCGCTCCCAGCCAGAGCTATAAAACACGCTCCACAAGCACCGGCAGACGTCACCGCACGTCACGTGACACGCAACCCTTCTTTCAAAGTGCAGAAAAGCAAACAAACAAAAAAAGACAGTGTCCGGTACCCTGGACATCTCATGATTTAAAGGTTTAAACTGCTTGAAATGACTGCAGAAATCCTCATTCAAACCCACACACACACACACACACACACACACACACACACACACACAGAGGGGAAAAAAGCCACCCAGCTGCTGATAAGAGGAGCTGAAGCTCTAAGCTCCGTCTTTCTTTCAGGTGCATGCTCTCTCTCTCTCTCTCTCTCGCCTCACACACATACACACACACACATTTTGCAGATTCTGCACAATATGCTTACTAAGCAAAATAAATAAAAAAATCTACCTCTTCCACCATCTTGCTCTCTTTTTCCTCCATAAACTAAGCAGCTGCCTCCTCAGTCCTGAGCCCTGCAGCATCGGCCCCGAGCGAGCATCAATTATGGATAAGTGAGGTGTGTGTGTGTGTGTGTGTGTGTGCGTGTGTGTGTGTGCGTGTGTGTGTGCGTGCGTGTGTGTAAGAATGAGGGAGTGAGTGCAATGGGAGGGAAGTGAGAGGCGGAGAAGGAGGAGGAGGAGGAGGAGGAAGAGGAGATCCATGCTCTGAAAATATTCACTTTTTTCACTCTCTGTTTCTTTTCTTTTTCTTTCTTAAATTCTTTCTTTGTTTCTGTTTTTTTTTTCATTTGGAAGTTCAGACATTTGCTTCATTTAACCACAAGACGTCAAAATATTAGGGCTGTTAATCGATTAAAATATGTAATCGCGATTAATCGTATGATTATCACCAGTTAACTTGTGATTAGTCGCAACTTAATCGCACCTTTTTATCTGTTTTACTCTAATTTTATACTTTGAGTTTTTTTACTCTAATCAGCATGCGCATGGAGAAATATTGATGCTTTATGCAAATGTATGTTTTCTATTAAAACCAAACTTCACATAGAGCATGAAGACTAAATATTCTTGTTAATATTTAAAAGTAATTATAGTATTTAAAATGACGTAAATCATCAGAACACCAAACGCAACTTTTGCTATGTTTCCACACGGACGGTTTTAATTGCCGGTGTGCATCATGGGGGATTTTGGTGCTTCATTTGAGACTGGAGAAAATAGATTGTTGTATAGGGAGACTGTATGTCCGGGTATGAATAAAAAATGTGTTTATTTGTTTTAAAATACAAAAACAAATAAACAAATAAAATTGCAGAAATTATAGCTATAAATAAAGTCCAACTAATTTAAAAGTTGGTGGAAAAATGGTTTGAAATATAATTGAACGATGGTTGATGTGACCTTTTAACTTTCTCAATTTGTTAAAAATATGTGTTTTAATTTAATTAAAATAAAACAAAGAATAATGAAATTAAAAGTGTTTCAGGTCTGCAGTCTGACTGAGAGACTCAGCTGAAGTCCAGCTGTCTGTGTGAGAAGATTAATCACCTGTGATATTCACGCCATCCTGCTTGATTTAGTAAAGCCATAAACCATGTGGCCCTGTCATATATCTCACACACACACACACACACACACACACACACACGCTTCACTTAAGGGAGAGAGTTGAAGAGCAGGTAAAGGATGCTGAACACACAATACTCCCTGTCTACCTTGCTCTCTCACACACACACACACACACACACACACACACACACACACACACACACACACACATAAACCTGGGAAACCGGGCTGAGGCGAGGCTGTCCCAAGCTCCTGCTGGCTCGGGCGCTTTCCCATGGCTCGGACATTCGATCGACCTTCACCTCCTCTTGCTCAATGTGTGTGTGTGTGTGTGTGTGTGTAAAGAGACAGAAAGAACCTGTAGACTCTCCAACACAGTGCTGGATCCTGTCCAGACCCACAGGGTGCCACTTTGGCCATCGGTTCATCGACTTAAAGGGCAAATTGCTCCCTCGATGCCTTGTGCTTTCTTTCTTTTTCTCTCTCATTCTCTCTCTCTCTTTATACACACACACACACACACACACACACACACACACACACACACACACACTCATTATTTCCACCGTGTGCCACACGTCAATTCATCCCCCATGACTTCAGTGCAGTTCCTGCTCTGCTTTTATCATTTACACAATGTACAGCACTGAAACGCATCCCAAATCCAAAACCGCATTCTTCTCCCCAAAATAGGGCACTATTGCAAGTGCCCTCTATTTCATGGCCTTGTCCCAAATGCATGTATACAAATCTCAAACGGCTATAAGCAATAGCATGGCTATAGTACACACTCCATGCTGAAAATCTTGACCCCCTGTTCTGTACTAGTGACGGGTCGATTTGTTCATTTTGAACGATTCTTTAATGTGATTCAAAAGGACGAGTCGTCTCAAAGAGCGATTCGTTCCTTTTCTACTGGAAAACGCACGTTAGCGAAGCGTCGCAAAATCGCTGTAGGTTACGTACAGTTAACAGAATCGAGTTGTTTACCTCTCGACACTTTTATTACGTGACTCACACACATGCTATGCAGTGCGTTACACAGAAAATGGAATTGAATCTTTCATCTCATGAATCATCTGGTCCGATCTTCCCCTTACTGTTCTGTATGTAAACTAATGTACCAGTAAATATATCCTACAGCGATGCACTGTGATTTCAAACAATGCACAGAGTAAGGGGCGGAGCTTAAATAGTGAAACACCTCCATAACGATGTGATGATCGACAGACACGAGCCAATCCTCTCACAGCCGTGCGTTAAAGTGTGTATACGGGATAAAGAGATAATTTCAGCTGCGGCAATCGTGTGTGAGTGTGAGTGTGTTTTTTTTTAAGTTTTGCGAGCAGCACTATCGGCAGGAACATCGACTCGCTTTCTCTTGCAGTAAACAAATTAATAATGCAGGAGGTTTTGTAGTGCGTTGCTGTGAACCGTTCCAAAAGTAACCCACTTCCCAGCAGGGTTTTTTTCCCCCTCCCCCCTTTTTTTAAACGATATGAGCTTGGTGCAGGAATGCGCAGCGCTAATGTAAGTGTGTGTTTTAACTCTGACGTGACCCAGGCTGATCTTGGCGCAAAAGCTTCCAGAGTGAGTGGGTGGAGGGAGAGAGAGAGAGCGGGAAAAAAACGTGTGTGTGTGTGTGTGTGTGTGGGTTGCGTGTGCATGGACGAGAAGGTGCGTTCGTGGATGCACATGTATATGCACGTATGCTTTCTGCGTGTGTCCCGGTGTGTGTGCGTGCAAAAACATGCATGCATATTAAAATGTGTGTGTGTGTGTGTGTGTGTGTGTGTGTGTGGAGCGAGTTAATGCATGAGGCCTGTGCATGGGCCAAGAAACCTCTGCCTTCTTCCCCCATTATCATATTAGCTTGCATTAGCGACTCTCAGCTGATCTTTATCTTTCTCTCTCTCTTCCCCTCATCCCTCTTTCGCCTGCTCTCTCTTTCTACATCTCTCTCTCTCATGCAAATGAAGACGTAAAGTGGAATCAGTTCATCAATCACACTCGCATGGGGATAACATGGAGCGGGAAGAGGATTAGCCACGTCCTCTCCGGACCCTGCACGGGTCTTTCTCCTGTCACACACACCCACTAGAATCAAACATCTTTTGATTTTTTTTTTTTTATGTTTTCAAAGAGGCGGATTCACAAATCTCCAATCAAATAAAAACAAATAAAATGAACATTCTGTGTTATTTAATTTTGTAACACTTTGGCCAAAAGCACCTCTCCATTTCCCGGTTCATATTTCATCCCGTGCAACACCGAGCCCTGTTTCATTTTCAAGCCAAGCGGTTTGAGACAAAGCCACTGCAGGCACCAAAGTGGGTCCCCGAGCAGTTTAATTAAAATTAAAGAGCTGATATGGATTAAGCGGTGCACCATGACAAACGTAAATCCCGTCAATCACGGAGGATCAAAAAAGCAAAAAATCGGCATGGCCGCGGAAAAGGAAACGCTCATCGGCTACTGACATTTCAGTATTTCCCAAACCCACAGAAACACCCTCTCTCTATAATATCAGAACTATCAGGGTATTTGGGTGACCTGTGAGAAGATAAAACCCCTTATGAAGATGGTCTCCACCCCCCAGTTCAAATATACAATTCTTCCCTGGCACACAGCCAAGTGCTCTCTATTGTTCATGGGGAAAGCCGCAGAACCCCTTGATCGTCTGACCGCATGTGACATTTTTGCAACCGGAGACTAACAATTTTGAGGTCGGCTTTCTGCCATTTCTTTGGCCTAACGTTGCACCAAAGATGCAAAAAATAGCATCTCGGGAGCAGGCTTTCGTGAGAGTCGCTGGCGGAGTCTATTTCCAGCACGCAAAACCATGCAATCACAACCGAGTTCCTATTTCAAACACTGCTGGCTGAATTCCACTGCATTTTCTTCCCTTCAGTCAGGGGTTTGGAGACGATATACAGCGTGTGTGTATGGAGAAACAGTAATGATGTCTCCGTGTGTGTGTGTGTGTGTGTGTGTGGGGAAGACACTGGCTCCTGGCCTCATTATTTCTGCTGCGGTCCCCTCTACAGGCTGGAGCTCAGAGGGGAAAGGAAAAAAACAATGATCAAAAGCATCAGCTTCCCTCCTCCACCACTTTCCCACCATTTCTCACTTGGATGAGATGGAGATGTGATACAATCATCTTTACATTGGTTATCTGTCGAGAGGTTTTGGGTTTACTTCACATTTTACTTCAGCGGATTAATAAATAGGCAGATGGAGGGCAGAATAACTGCAGAATAGAAAATCTTTTCATTTTAACGTTTGGTTTAATGATGCGTTTAACAATTGTGTATTGTTTTTATCTTCCACCCAACAACTAACCAACCTACCTGCCATTTTGGCAAACAACTCCTAAATGAATCTGCAAGCTTTTTGGAGCAACACAACAATTAATATTGATGATCAGCCAAATATATGTGCACCAACCAACCGTATCTACCCACCAATCAATTTACTTACAAACAGGGGGGTGGGCCACTGCCCCCCCGCCCTCATCGGCTGAGGTACCACACTCTATTTTTATTACAACCATAATAATAGTAGGCCCATAAATAGTTAAAAAAGAAAAGGTAATATAAATATTTGAAACGAGTTGTTTATTAGTATATAATATATGTGAATCTCCACAAAATCTACTGGAACAACAGAAGAGTGGATCGTATTTCTTAGAGCAAACTGAAACTAAATGTGGAATAATGCAATATAATTGCAAGATAATCAATCCACCAGATAAGCAATTGATAAATATTCCTATCTACCCACCCATCTGTCTATCTGTCTGTCTATCTGTCTGTCTATGTCAGTCATTACATCTCACTCACTTGGGTATTTGCTCAGACCCTCTGGTCGTTTTAGAAATTCTCTGACGGGAAAGTAGAGAGAAGCAGTTGGCGGCGGTACAGGAGTGGAATGTCAATGACATCATGCCGAGAAGAAAGGGAATATGCATGTGGGAGAGGGAGTGTGAGAACCAGATGGTAGATACGTAGTCTGAGTGTCCTTTGCAGCTGTTCCTCTTCCAGTTCTCCTTTGATACACATCAATCCTGAGCGGCCCTGCTTCGCTCCACATGACAAGAGTGTATACATCTCCAAAGCGAAGGCCCATAACCTTCCTCAGAGCCACCGTGCTGGAACAAATCTGCTTTCAATCCCAAGCTGCAAATCTCATGTTCTAACCAGAGTGAACTTTGGAGCAGCTCAGCCGGCTGTGTCCACCCCGTGCACTCTTTCTTTCTTTCTTTCTTTCTTTCTTTCTTTCTTTCTTTCTTTCTTCTGTCATTCGTTCTTTCTTATCCCTTTGTTGCTCTCCGTAGACCCTCAGTCCCTGCCGGATTTGGCACACTGTAAAGAGCTCAGCATGTTGGCTCAAAATTGTCACAGTCTCTTATAAAGCAAGGCCATTTGAGATCCATGTTTTGGCTTAATTTGTTAATCAGCCATGCTGGGTCACTAACCAGAATACACACACACACACACACACACACACACACACACACACACACAGAGACACATCTGTAATTACTTATTGGCACATGGTGTGGATGAAGGTGGAGCGAATGGTGCTCTACAGCAGGCTTGGTGATATGGATGAAGCATGGATCCTGTCACACTTCCTTTACAGATCTTATTTTGTTGAAAGAAAGATCCTGAGCGTAGTATATATAAAAATGATCATGGCTTTGTGAAGCCAGTATGTTTGCGTTGAAGTACGACAGCCCGTAGAGGAATATGCATCATGCTTGTTGACGTCCTCGGGCTAAGACCGACATGGCACATGGATCACTTCCTGAACTACCTTTTAAACTCCAGACTCCTGCATTCTTCCCTCTTTCCTCCCTCTGAAGCCTCGTGTTAGGGGAGCTGGAGACGTCCTTTGTCATGTTTGCT
The DNA here is from genome assembly GCF_014805685.1 of Silurus meridionalis. Taxonomy (NCBI): domain Eukaryota; kingdom Metazoa; phylum Chordata; class Actinopteri; order Siluriformes; family Siluridae; genus Silurus; species Silurus meridionalis. The sequence goes on along the minus strand of NC_060897.1, from coordinate 22,275,110 downwards.
GCGTTATAGCATGAAAGAAATGGGGCAGGGCTGGGGGAGCTCAGTGATCCAGCTTCAGGCTAACATGAAGAACATTGCGCAGAACAGGAGCTTACTTAACTGCAAAGAAGAAAACTCTGGAATGTGATAGAAAGCTGAACCTGACGCCAGGTACAATAAAGAGTGGCCAATGAGACCTCGGAAGTTTTCCAAGAAAGTCTCCAAGGCCTTAATTAGATTCTAGCAGCATCCTTGGCCAACTGCTAGTGGCTCAGTGGCCCTAAGTGACTGCTTATTCCACTCACGCTAAAATTCTAACAAGCAGAACATGCACAGACCTGAACCTAGCAAGAAAGGGAGGTTTGGAACACAACGAGCTCCATGCAACATGTAATAAAGATTAACCTGTGACGCCTCTCCCCTGATTTTGAATCTTTTGTGACTGTAAGCAACATCGTAGCATTAGAGTTCCATGGGGACATTAAGTGAAGGTTTATACCCCTTCAGGTTAAACGTGTCTTCTAGAGAACACTTACAGAGCCAGGGACATGTCCACACGTTTTCAATTGTAAAGGCATATTTTTTCTCTCTGTTTTGTCCTTCCGTCCACACCCGACAGTGTTTTCAGTCAACAAAAAAGTGGATGCATATCAAAACGCTGTTTGAACTGCGAAAATGTATTCTTGCGAAAACAACGACGCATATTTAATCGTTGCTGCAAAATTTCAAAGAGCGGAAAAAAGATTATGCGGGTCGAAGCGGCTTACATTTTGCTTATGCGCAGGACAGGAATATTTTTCTCATTTCTCAGCTGGACGGCCTATATGCTAGATCTTTATCTCTGAATACCTCAAAGGTTTGAATCTGAGGGCAATTCAATCTAATGGCAAGTGGTAACTCAGTGGTTCAATTCAATTCGATTCATTTTTATTTGTAGAGCAATTTAAACAATGGACATTGTCTCAAGCAGCTTTACAGAGATAAAACGGTTAAAATAATGTATCAGTTTGTTCCCTATAACTGTAAGCTTGTTCTTAATGAGCAAGCGATTGGTGACTGTGGTGAAGGAAAAACTCCCTGAAATGGAAGAAAAACTTGAAGAAACCTTGAGAGGAACCAGACTCAAAAGGCCACCCATTCTTAGTGATATCAGTAATATCTTACAGTATGTCTCCATGGTGGTCCATGGACCATAAGTGACTGTTTATAACCCCTCCAATCTCTTTTTCCTATTCTGCCCTGAGGATAGGGCAGTTTGGGGTCCCCCTAGTGGCTCAGGAGGCCTAAGTTACCATAGCGTTTATAACTAGATATGTTTTTGGGTGAATATTCTACACAGAGATCACAAGTTCAAGTAGCTTTAAAAGAACTGCACTTTCATCTACTGTCTAGAGAAAACTTTTTTGTTCGGCATCACAGCAATCGACTAGTTTACAGCGCGGATGTGTGCAGGGTTAAAGTCCATGTGAAAGGCGCGCTAGACACAGCTAACAGTAATGAATGCTAAGAGCGGTGGCAGCTCAGGCCTGAGTCATCAGCCAGCCTGTAGCACTGAAGCGAGAGCGGGAACAGCACACAATGAAAGACACACTCACTTCTCTAGACCCACACACAGAGCTATTAAAAGACTTTTCTCTACTTAGCTCAAGCAATCAGACACACAAAGGCTAGCTGCTTAATGTCAGAATGTGAGAGCGCTCGGGTTTTTGTGGGTGTGTGCATTTGTGTATCATAGTCACTACAGCGCTTTTGTGGCTGCGCCGATAAAACATTTACGGTGTCGCTGTACGTTTCTGCGTTTAGCCCGAGCCACGTGAGGTGCCACCCGCTGTAAAGGCTGCTGCATCCTCACCCCCTCGACTTGCTGAACAATATGGCTGCTGTCACAGCTGCGAACGCGGCCCGAACACGCAGTGCTCATCAGGCCAACGCTTGTCAGGTACAGGTGACGTTAATTACAGGCATTATTTACACAGCTGAAACGCAAGGTGGCAAGGTGGCTCTGCACCGGGCTGTCGGAGCTCGTCCCCGATCCCCCCACCACCACCACCACCACCACGAGCCCTGCGTGCTTTTTCTCCACTCTCGTAACACTGTCTTTCTACGTTCTGAAAAGAACACGCTGAAAAGAACATTAATCAGACATCACTGTTAACCTTGAAATCGCGTGGCTTCGTCTAGCTCGGCTGTCTGCACACGGGCTGATTAAGTTCAGCTTGCGGAGCCCTGCAAAGAAGCTTTCCTGGTCATTTTGTGTTACTACTGGAATTTGACTAATATTTACATATAATCACTTTGTATCCGAATGGGGCGGAGCTTATTTCCAGAGCCTTTTTAACTACATGTGCATTGCTTTATGAACGAATACATTTTTTTGTTCTGATTATTTAGAGAAAAAAACAAGTAAACAAAATTTGAATGTTTTTCTTAATCACAAAATCCAGTTAAAATAGACACTGATTCTGTTGATCGAGAGCAGATGAAAGGAGAGGGGATAAAAAAAAAAAAACATAGCCAGGAACAAAGGATGAGCTTTTCTCCCCAGATGTCGTGTGGGTCTCTGTAGGCCTTGTCGTGGCAGATGTTAGGAAGCGAACTGCGAGAGGTTATAACCAGGCGTGCAGGTACACTAAGAGCAAGACTAATCAGTCACAGATGGACAGGTGCGGCTAGCAGGCCAGGACGTACAGATGTCCGTTGTCCGCGGTACCCGTGCCAACCGGGCCCGTCTCCCACCGTCACTAATTCCAATCACAACAGTGCGTTGTGTCAACATGTCTATTAGCAAAATCTGAATGAAACACTTCACAAGAATTCATCTCTCACACACACACACACACACACACACAGATTACATTTCACGCCTTCACTCAACATCTTATCAACAATCATCATGCTTGTTTTTAATTTTAACCAATTAATCCCGAGGTGGATTTCCGAGTCACATCGCTACACACATTTCTGCACGACTGAGTCCAGAAGAATGGCATCTGTCATCATTACGCTTTTCTTTTTCTTATTTTTCAGGACGAGCCGTACCACCTAACAAGACGCGTCCCGTCGCTGCCAGATGTTTGATATGAATGTTTACACCGTGTAGTAATCTGAGCTGTTAATTCGGAACATGCAACATAAAAATACTCCGAAAGCAAAGCAACATAAAAACATTCGTGTCAGCTGCTGTAACAGTCGCACTATTAATTTTAGCAGAGGATGCAGCATCTCTGAACGTGGCCCATCTGTTAGCCTTCCAAATGACCTAAATTGATTAGCCACATGCTACAAACGTGCTGCGTGGAACTATTCGGACGACACGTACAATATCAGGGGTGTACTTTTACACAGAGGGATATTTCGGGTGCCGTCTTTCTTTCTGGTGCCTTTGCATCGGCTATGATTTCTATAGGAAGTGTCAGTTCTGCTCAGAGGGACTATCTGCTGGGTTAAGAGGAAAAGATCAGGATCGAGGGCTGTATGTTAAACGTGTGACTGCTGGAAGCCCTGGGGTTTCAAGTTGGCTTACTGAAGGTTTGCACCTATCAGATTTTCACCTCCACGTGTCAAACACTTTCCTCAGAAAGCCACAAGCTGTCAGATGGCATCTTTCTCCCTTGGGCCCAGAACTCCCATGCTTAGAAACGATGCTGTCTTCCACTTCTTTTCTTTTTTTTTTTTTTAAAGCATTTCTAAGAGTCCATCTACAATAATATTCGTGCTGAATCTGAAGGTTGAAACAAAAATGTATTGATTATTTTCAAGCTTTTATGAAACGAATTATTGATTGCATTTAATGCTACCTGAGAAAACTGAGGTCGATGTGATTCGCATCAGGATGCAGAGCCGACGATACGATACATTCAAGATACATACGAAGCAGCTAGAGATGCGATGAGATCCGATTTATATTCGACAAATTGCGATGCAATGGAAAAAATATGATTCAATACAGTACAGACAGTTTACTTTTTTTTCTTTGGTTCAGACAAACAGCAAATTATCAATTCACGACGTGCCTTCTGACTTCTAACGCATGACCCTTCACGTACACGCATTCGTAGTGCAAAAAAAGAGAAAAAGAAGAAAGAAACCACGTTCTTTTCCTGTTGTGTCTCCAGGAAGATGCAGCTCTACCTCTGCCATGTTAATCTGTGTTCTATATGACTCTCGGGACACGCCTCCGTCTCCGCAGTGTTGTGTTGCGCATCTACTGAAAATTATAGAAATAGTTTTTTACCGACGCAATTATGTTAAAAACGATATAAGCGATACGAATGAACACTTTTTTAAATTGATGACAACTTTATGCTGATGCACCGATGCAAATCGTGGGTTTTACCATCCCTAATGCACATGAACGTATTTAAGAATGTAAAGCTGTGATCTTCAGACTGCTTTGATGTTTCTTTTAAACACTTGTGTTAAAAAGTTAAATGGAAATGTCTGATGACACCTGGGGAAGGGGTCTGTCAGAAGTTAAGGTGTTTGTGATCAGAAGGTCGTGAGTTGAAATCCCACCAACACTAAGCTGCCACTGCTGGGCCCTGGAAAAATCTCTGAACCCACAACTGCTCAGTTGTATGAATGAGATCATTTTTAATAGCTTTAAATGCAAATGAAACTCCACATTATTCCACTACTCTATTGTTTAATTCTTTCCGACAATTCCCTACATCAAAACAGTTAGAGATGTGCACTAGCAAGTATGGAAACACACACACACACACACACACACACACACACACACACACACTATATTCAATGTTCCCCAGGATCGCTTCTCTTTGACACCTTCACTAGAGATGAAACCAAGATAATGGTTCACAGATCGATATCCTGGAGGTTTCACAGTTTACACATCGGGGTTAAATCACAAAACAGCATCGTTTACTGTACACCAATCTGCACACAGTGAAGGAACATTCCCGAGTGTGGGAATGGCTCTTCAGCATAGATTTCCACAAAATGTTCATATCGCTAATAACTGAGACACTGACTTCTATAATCCCACCCGATGTCATGGCTCAGTGTGACATCTGCTGATGGATTGTAAACAAAACAGGACGTCAGTGAGAGGTGTTCTGGAGACGAGGACGGCTGTAGTTTAGCGTCCGAGGCGATTTTCGGAGGCTTCTCGACTCGGTGGGCGAGGAAATCCTTGGATTTAGGAGATTCTGTGGATTTAATAGTGTGAACATGTCATGTTCTCTGACTGAAAATGTCCCCATAAACACCTATAAACAGACACACACACACACACACACACACACACACACACACACATCACTGACAAAACACATTAACATTCAAAATCTTGGTTGCGACCTCTTGACTTGTACTCACAGAGGCTTTGCGTACACACGTACCCCAATTCTCAGTGTGTGTGTGTGTGTGTGTGTGTGTGTGTGTGTGTATATGTATCAGGTAGTGCAACTGGTCTCTAATTGAGGAGTGAGCCGCCAGTACGTATGCAGATGACTTATTGACAGATCAGCAAGGCGAGAGCAGCGACCTGACAAAAACACGTTGATTAATTACGAGCCATCCAAGACAATTAGCCAGAATGGAATGCAAAACAACTTCTACACGCATGCGCACGCACACACACACACACACACACACACACCCTAGCCTCATTTAAGCCCGTAGAGGATACATCAAACAATTTCTTTTCCCCGCGTTTCCAGGGCAACGCTAATATGCTAGCGTGCCGGGTTTTACTGGAAAGCATTTGGCTTGACAGTTTTAAAAATGATTTAGAAGTCGGCTCAGGATGGCCACATTATCTGGCCTGCTGCAAATCTTGACGCTCTTAGAGACGAAAGCAGGCAACTCGCTCTTGCGGTTTGGTCCGGAAACATGTAGTTTAGATAAAACATCTCAGCTCGTATTTGTTTTTGTGTTTTGTGAGCCTGATTGAGATATATATATATATATATATATATATATATATATATATATATATATATATATATATATATATTCACATTTTTTTATATATTCCCAAATGCAGTTTGTTAGCGCGTTTAGCCAGGCATGTCATGCTGACAGAGATCAAAAGAAGAGGAGGAGAAATACTGCCCCTGCTGCCTCCGTCTCTTTTGTACTTTTCTGGCTTTGCAGCCATTTCTTAATTGGTTTACTAGCAACTTCAGACAACGTCGCTTTCATCTTCCTCCTCGTACGCACCGGCGCATGTTAACGGGGATGAACTCATCCGCATCTGACGGCTGGAACACGGAAACACACAAAGCAAGTATCTCTAACAGGAGATGACCAGAGCTTGGGTACGGCACGTATACGAGGTGTTTGAATGAAAATAAACTCAAGTGAATGAGAGCGTATGATATGGTATTACGATGCAGTATTTCTGCTCTGTGTGAAGGCTCTTGTCCTGGTCTGGTTTTCCACTATAGTCTGTTCTGCTGTTTACATTTACGACATTTGGAAGACCCCCTTATCCACAGCGACTCACTCATACAACTGATCAGCTATAAGGTTAAGGGCCTTGCTTAGGGACCCAGGATTTGCATTTTGGTGTGGCTGGGAAAAAGTTGCTCATCCGCACTGAAACGTCTGAAAACATCTTTCCAGCTGTGCAGCTTCCCGGCTTATAAATAAGTCATAATTTTTTCGAAAGCCTCGGTTTTTACACAAAGTCCACACTGTGACGTGAAGACGCCGAGAGAGCATTTTTAAAAAGCTACACTTTCTTTGACTGGAAACAGCGTCTCAGTGTGGACGGAGAGGAAAATACGTGTTTTTAAACGAAAAAAAGATGAGTGTGGATACGGCCTTCCTGGATTGTTTTCCTAGTTGGTACACCTGTCCTGTGTTGATGCCACGATCAGTTTCCCGTCTATACCATGTTGTCCATGTGTTTTAACACAGAGAGAGAGAAAGAAATAATATACGCTGGTCAGGAATAATCTGTATTTGAATAGGGAATCAGATTTGTGTACATCAGTTGTCGTAAGGTTCTTATGTAGCCTCTATAAACATTTGTAAAATCTTACCATTGTTGGAACCAGTGTTTCCTTTCTGTTACATTTAATCCTACCCTGGATCTTGTTTCTTTGTTGTTTATAGATCCACTGACACGTTTCATACTCGGATTCTCTCTCTCTGGGCACCGACACAGCATTTCCTGTTATAAAATCCCACTTACTCTTTCTTTTCGGCTCTATTTTTAAACCCCCTCCCAACTCCCTTAAGCTCTTTTTTATCTCACCATGACTGTGTCTCCACTCCCGATTTCTATCTTCCTCTCTTCCAATATCTCTCTCTGTGTCTCTCATTCTCTCTCTCTCTCTCTCTCTCTCTCTCTCTCTCTCTCCATTAGAGCATGGCTCGCCGTCTCCGCCTGCCGTCGTGTTTCCCGGCACTTACAGTAAGCGAGATGCATTAGATTAAGATTAGGTAATGGTGAGATGATTGATGGAGGTGGCCGGCCCGTGCTGCAGAGGTCCAGGAAAATAAGCAGGCGCTGCATATTACGGGCCGCAGATTATACAGGCTGCTGATAGAATAATGTCATCCCGGCGGCGGGCTAAAATTGAACTGTCAAGAACTGTCAAATGCACAATAACGCACTCGGAGAGGCTGAGTAGTGAACGCGATCGGACTCGCCGCCTCAAAACGTCCGACGCCGGACGCCCGTGGTGGTGGTCTGCGAGAGCGTACACGCTTAGGTTTTAGATGCACTCGTATTATTTTAGATGTGTATCTTGATCTACGTTTCTGGATTGTTATGTTATATGCATCATTCGGGTGAAGAACCTAATTCTGTACGTTTTTTCCCAGTATGGAAATTTGCCCCGCCCACAGCATGCACATTTTCACCCATTTTTACTTAAAAGGAAACTCAGGTGCCTCAATAAAAACTCAATAATTAAGAGATTTATAGGTATAATCAATACCTTACTAAATATTTTTTTATATTATAAATATTTGTCCATAAGAGCAGCAATGTAATTATTTAGACCTCCTCCTGCTTAAGCTCAGCATTTCCCCCATCACACGAGCTCCTCATGAATATTCATGCATTTACTTCTGCCTAAAGTCTTTAGCCTTTAAGTGAACCCTTTGCAAGCCAACACTGTATTATCACCAAACCTATAATCACCCGTGCGTGTGATAAATGTAGAATGCAACTCTCCAGCTCGCCGTTTATTTTTTTTCTCCCCTCGCGCTGGAGGATTAAAGACGCAGATATCATCACTTCCTATAAGCCACAAATCAATAGCAGGGAGCTCGTTGGCTCTCTGATGGCGCAGGTTCATTTAGGTAATGGTCTAAAAAGGCAGTGGAGAAAAAAAGAAAGAAAGAAAGAAAAAGAGATAGGGGGAAGAAAAGGTTCAGGACTAATAGAGAAAAGCTCCAGACAGAACAGGCCACTTAGGGCAGAGCCAAGTGGATCAGGGCCAATTAGTGATCCTATGGTTCTGCAGTAATAGAGCCGAGTCCAGGGGTAAAACTGACATGTGGGTGGGGGACACGGTGGGTGGGGGGGATATCATTTCATCATTCATCAAACAATGAATCTGAAGTGTTTTATAAGGTTATTATTGAATACCAAAACTAGCAAATCATGTTTTATATGTGCATTTAGCAGATGCCTTTATCCTGAGCAACTTACAATGATTTAATTTAGACAACTGAGAAATTAAAGGTTAAGGGCCTCGCTCAAGGGCCCAGCAATTGCAACTTAGTGGTTCAGGGATTTGACCATCTTCTAAACGAAATCCAGCATCTTAGCAATGAGCTAACCTACCCTGTGTAGGAGGTCCTCTTCACTTGAACCAAGACATCCAAACATGTTTCAGCATGGCAGTGCACAAAGCCAGCTTTTTAAATATATGCTTTACGTCGGTTGGAGCGAAAGATCTCCAGCTTTAGAAGTTTCGACCCTATTAAACACCTTTGGGATGAATGTGAACACGGACTGTACCCCAGGCCTCCTCACCTCACCTACATCACTACCTGACTTTACTAACACCCCTGTGGCTGAATTTCACACAAATCTCCACAAGCACACCCCAAAATCTAATGGAACATCTCCCCAGAAGAGCAGCAAATGGGGACCTAATGTAGAATAGGATGTCCAGAAATCACACACCATCTTATGTTCAGGTGTTAGAATGGAAAAATGGAAAAAAGAAAAAAAACATCTCCTGACATGGAGTGTACCAATAAGCTCTTTTTATGATACCCAACACTTAAAAACAAATGTAAAATGAATAATGTAAGAAAACTTCTCAGTCGATCAGCAGCAGATCCCCACTCTTTGAATTCTTCATGCTTTCTGTCTTCGTCTTCTCTTTTTATGCAACATTAATTCAGCTGAGGAAAAAAAAAAAAAAGAGGAAAATTCCCCCGTCGCCTCAGCACGAGTGTTTAAAATATTCCAAACCAAAGTCTCCCATAAGACATAACTCATGCTGACAATGCCATCTGCGAGGCAATCCCCGCATGCCCGTCTCTGGCAGACATCTTGAGAGCGAATGATTAGATGTTCTTGTAGATCGAGCGATTACCATGACGGCGGAATCGACCTCGCTCGGGTTTCTTCGCTATCGGTTGATGCTTATCAATCAACTTTAAACCTAAATTCATTACGAACCGATCGGAAAATCCTAAATATTCGGCGGTGGTTTAAAAGACACGAGGTAGCAAAGATCATCTGAAATATGACTCGGTTGATTTATTATTTACACCACCAATGTTTTTCTTGATTTTTTCTTTAGATACAAGAGCAGACCAAACTGGAGGTAAAAATATTAAAAATAGAGCAATGATATCACTGTGAGGCAGCGTAACACCGCCATTACCACACTACCATGTGTTTCTGTACAATTTGGTACTGATCATATTTCGATACAAAACAAATTGGTGCCGGTACGAGAGACCATTTTAGGCATGACATGATACAGACTCTAACACAATAGAATATTCCTGTATTTAGTGCAGTGGAAAAAACAGCCCATGGTCAGAACTGGGATGGGATGTGGGAGAAATGTTAATGCTTCTACGCAAAACGCTAAAAATACTGTGCGACCAGGAGGTTCATCATTAGGAAGCTGGAACCTTTAGATACCATTAAGTACCCTTACGGAACCATTTGTTCTTAGTTATTCAGCTTTTAATACACATATGTAGAATATATAATACATATTATATATTATAATATATATTAAGGATGGTAAGATTCAGACATTTGCATCGATGCGTCGGCATAAAATTTAGCAATGTGATGCATCAATTTTCTTTTGTATCGCGATGCATCGATTTTTAACATATTTGCGTTGCCAAAAAATGATTTATTTATATAAATTATTAGTAGAAGTTCTATATTTTTACTATTCAGAAAGTGACCAATAATTTGTCGTCAATATTTGATATGTAGATCGATTCCTGCAAACCGTTTCTCGAACGCGTTCTCTGCTGCTGCCACGTCAATATGACGCATCAAAACACTACGAGACGGAGGCGTGTCCTGAGAGTCACATAGAATACAGATTAACATGGCAGAGGTAGAGCTGCGTCTTTCTGCAGACGTAACAGGAAAAGAACATCTACTCTGTGTGTTTGTGAAAGGGCCATACATCAGAAGTCAGAATTGATGCTTTGCTGTTGTTAGATTTTACTGTATTTAATTGCAGAGCATCAGATTTTTTTAAATTTAATCTGCTTCATGTGTATCTTTAATGTAACATATCATTGGCAATGCATCCAGATGTGAATCACTTCGGCCTCAGTAATGGAGATGCACATCCTAAAAATGTATATATATAAAACAGTGTTTCCCATTCAGGGACTTGATAAGTATTTTTGCAACATTAAACATAAATATACATAGGTCACATGACATGCTATTCTTTAACACATGAAAAAAATCAGTACTAAAGGCATCTTTAGAGACCGGATCCTGACCACAGTGTTATTCATCACACACACACACACACACACACACACACACACACACACACACACAAGCTCCCCCTGTTTGTCATTGTCACTGTGGATATCCATATATACAATGCAATTAAAGATAAGACTAATCTCACACACGGCCCGCGCCAGATCTTTCCTTCTCTTCCTTATACGAGCTTCTGCTACGTACGAACGAGAGGGATTAGCTGCTCGCTCACATCCTTTAGATTCACCGTGAAACACAGACGAAAGAAAAGCAGAAATTGCACACGATGAACGTGGAGTTGAACTGTAATGAGAAAATGGCAGTGCGGATTAGCCGATTCATCACTTCATATATATTTTTATTGGATATTAATCGAAATTGTCCAACGGTGGTACTGCGATTACTAAACTAGCATCATCTGCTAATCATCTACAGGCTCTGACTTCACTTCTGTTTTGTGCAGGAAAGATGGTGTAGGCCACACTGCACTTTCTGTACAGAGCTGAATTAGTGTTTCAGCTAACATAGCTAGCTGGAATGATTCACACAGCGAGCTCATCTCTGACAGGGTTTAGTGAAGCATCGCAGCTCAAAGATTCCATATAAAATCTGACATGCATTTAAGTTTCTTCAAACCAAAGATCAAATTGTTCAGTGAATTCAGTACAATTCCGGTTGTAGCCGTTAGCTAGTCGGAAAACGAGTCAGCTAAAGTAATAACTGAATAAATATTCAGCATGTTCTGATTGTTCAGTAGATTAAACCGACACATTCAGCAGTGTGTAAATAAACCCTCTATCCTCTGAATCACGACAGCGTGCACAACATGCAGCGCGAGCGTGATCTAAATGTAAATAGAACGCATAGGAGAAACAGGTTCTCTCGGTGTGAACACAAAACTGCAGATTTTGCCCGAAGCCCTCAGCGTGATGGGAACCAAACTCTGATTATGAACGATATTCTTTTGCAAGATGTCTGTCTCATTTTGGCAACATTTGAATTTATCTCTTTTTAACTTCTTCACATCTGCAGAAGGTATTAATTCTGCTCTGTTATGGCTCCGAGCCTTGTAATTGCATGATTTGCATTTTTTTTTCTCTGGCACCCATTATAAATAATCCACGCGATGCTGCCAAGCTGGCACCCGGCTCGCTTTTTAATCTGGTGAAGCAGTCGCTTTATCGTCGTGTTCGACCCGGGGTTTATCTTTCTGTTGTGGCGGCGCGTCCGCTCATGTGGAAATGTTTACAAAGAGCCAGGCTCGCCCTTCTGCTCGCTAATGCTTCAGTTTAAAGTATTAAGACAGTCGCCGAGCGTTGCTCTAACGTGTACGCATTTCATAACCCACTCGGCTTGCTTGTACTTGCTCCTTTTTTTCTTTTAATAGCGGCGCATCACACAGGAAGGTGCGTTTGTATTTATATCGTCGTGTCGTTTATTTCCTTGCTCTGTTCCACGAATCCCTGAGGGGGTTCAGACTTCGTTTCCTGACCATCTGCATTCGCCACATTAACATTTCAAGTGGAAGGCAATGTTCCCAAGTCATAAAGCATCACAGACTCCCTGATGTGAGGTTTCTCCCGTCCTCCCCTCCCCGTTCGGACCCGGAGAAGCAGAGCTAAAAACGAATGCAACGCGTTTGCTGCAGGCCTCATCGAGCCTCGGAATAGAAATACGCCAGTCGTTACGTAACCTGCGCATAAGCGAGCGAATTTCACAGCACTAAAGTTCGGCCAGAAAATGACAGAGCAACCCTGAAGGGAACGATGCAAGAACGAGAGGAAATGGATCGTGGAGTTCAGCTAAGCATATTCCACACATCCAAACATGAAATCACAGCAGCGCACAGTCACACTGCGGCAGGATTACATTTATATCATCACATTCGCTCTGTTACTACATCATAAATTATATCGTGATGTCGTAAGAAGGCTGTGGGGTGAAAACCAATACATACAGAAGTCTACACGTCTGCTTCTATTCCAAAGCAGGGTTCACTTTTTTCACAAAAACTAACAGAAAGCGTCGACCCAAACCGTCCCTACACTCTGGTCTAGGAAGAATTCAGCCTCTTTTCTCGCTTCTTCACGCCACCAGTGTTTTCTCTTACAACTGTCTACGATGATGATACACCGACTTACTTACAGATTCTTACTCTGGCTTCTTTTTAAAGGAAAAAAGAAACGCGTCAACTTGAGCGGCGTGACTTTGATTATACACCCCCCCCCCCCCATCCAACTTCTGTCAAGTAGAGCGGAATTTTAAATGAGAGGACCGGGCAGAAAATCTGCATGATGTATTCGAGGTCTAATGAGTGCTAAAGTAGATTGCAGGCATGGGGCATATGCAGGATCCAGCGTCTTTTCCTCACTCTGGAATAATTTAGCCCAGACGTGCGAGCGTGCTGCCGCCCATCAGGATTTACCCATCGAAACATCGCCCGACGCGAACACACACACACACACACACACGCGCGCTCTGCTGATGGGAGCAGGGGGTGCAGTCAAGCGTGTTTTTTGCCAGGAACCTCGTAGGTGCTGCACAGACAAGCAATTATTCAAAGCGCAGTCCAGAACTTGCATAACGCCCCGGTGCACCCACATCATGAGTCACCGAATTACATAAACTGGATATGGGGGTATTCTAGCACTCGCGGCTGCTTCCTACAGAAAAAAAACGTCTGAAAACCGATACATCGCGCTGGGATGACACGAGGAAAAAAAAAAAAACGGACGTGTAGTTTACGGAGGATGATTTGTTTTCCGTGTGTAAACGCGTGCCATGTTCCATCCTCGCCTCCGAGCACGCTGCGCAACCGAACTATACACACAGCAGGAGAAACACAACGGCGTGGAAATGTACTGATATCGTTTGCTTTTTTTTGTGTGCAATTTTCAAAGCACAATATGCGAAACCTCTACGATGGCTTTCTGAAACACAATGCGAGGGATATTTCAACGTCTATTTGTTCTTAGTAATGCAAAGTGGGCGGGGCTTGTTTCATGTGAATGTGTAACAAATGGTACTGGTGTCACTTGTAGGGTGGGGGCATGGCCTGTTTATAAAATTATAAGTAGCGTCTTATGCCAGCTAACTAAACACTGACTAGCCAAACAATTATCAAACCAAAGCAGTTGAACTTTTCCAGCTACGTACTCATCCGAGGTCACGCCATCGAGCTCTGCTGCTTCCATCCTTATTTAGTTTATTGCATTAAGTTACTAAAAAACAACACACCACAAACACATTGGAGGAATCGTTCGACCCGATTTGGGGTCGTTTGGATTTGTCTCTATACTGAGTTTTAATGAAATTGCTAATAAGTAGCATGAACAGTGACGATGATGTTTCCTGTAGACGTTCAATCAAAACCATGTGAACTAGCAAGTGAACATGAACTAGCTAATACAGCCTGGGTGACTAGCGTGGAGCATGGCTCGAAGAATCGTTAAAAGTTCTTGAGATTTAAGTTAATGTGCTTAATATGCATCAGACAAGAGAGCTGCCAGTTAAGTATGCTCTTTTGAATAATAGGCCACGCCCACTGGGTCAGGTCAGTTCTTAATGTTAGGGTTTGATTTACTTTCTTCACACTGCTGGATGTTTGGAAAAGTTAGAAACTCCAGCATTCATCTGTTTATCTGATCTGTCAATTAAGTATGCTGTTTAGAATAATAGGTCACACCCACTCTGTCTCTGTCGGGTCAGTTCTCAATGTTGGGTTTTGATTTTGTGTCTCCACACTGCTGGATGTTTGTTAAAAACTTAGGTGTCAAACAAATATTCATTTATTCATATGAGCTGTCAATCAAGTATGCTGTTTAGAATAATAGGCCACACCCACTGGAACAGGTCAATTTCCGTTTTTAGGGTTTGATTTAATTCTTCACACTGCTGAATGTTTGGTATAAACTCTGGTGTCAAACAAATATTTATTTATTCATCTTAGCTGTCAATCAAGTATGCTGTTTTAGAATAATAGGCCACTCCCACTCTGTCAGGTCAGTTCTCAATGTTGGGGTTTGATTTTGTGTCTCCACACTGCTGAATGTTTGGTATAAACGTTGGCGTCAAACAAATATTGATTTATTCATCAGTGCTGTCAATCAAGTATGTTGTTTAGAATAATAGGCCACGCCCACTGGAACAGGTCAATTTCCGGTTTCAGGGTTTGATTTAGTTTCTTCACACTGTGGGATGTTTGGTAGAAACTCTGGTGTCAAACAAATATTTATTTATTTATTTTCAGTACACGCTTTCAACTTTTTTTTATAACCTATTTCACTAATTACCACCCCTGCATTGTCTTTTAAAAAAAAAAAAAAAAACAGATGCGAACGCAATCCAAACCACAACATCAGGCTCCACCCCTCCATCCATCCCTGCACATATTTTAAATCTTAGATCTATTCAAGAGCAATTATTCTTCATCGTTCTTATCACAACAAACAATTTAGTGCCTTAAGCAGGACATATAAATAGCTGAGTGTTCAATTAGAACTTATTATTGCTTCCATAACTCATTTCCAATGCAAATGTCATTAGTGTCGTTATTGTTTCTGCAGCCGGAGAGCCATCAATATTTGAACATGGAGAGCAAGCAATTGAGATAGAGATGCGATTGGCGTGTGTGTGTGTGTGTGTGTGTGTGTGTGTGTGTGTGTGTGTGTGGGAGAGAGAGAGAGAAAGAGAGAGAATGAGATCGAATGGGATCAACAAAATAAACGGTAATTCCCAGCTATTTCAATTAAGCCTCATTATCATTATTATCATCAGCATTTAGACACTGCTTGCCATTTTCGCCTCCATTAACAACAAAGGTAACTATGGCCATTACACTTTGAGTGCATCTCTCTCTCTCTCTCTCACACACACACACACACACACACACTCGCTTGGCGAGCACCGGCGCATGGTCCTCCGAAACTGCATCATGTTTATGGTCGGAGCGTTTCGTTAGTAAACGCACCCCTCCGTCACTCCGTCACCCCTCTGCATCCCGGCGTCCTTCTTCCTCGCTCGTTCTAACATGTGTGATCCACTCACCGGCTGCGTGTCTCTCGCGAGGAGGAGGAAGAGGATTGGCGTTAGCAGCGGCGGCAGCTACCGAGCGGCTCCATGCAGCCCACTCGCACGCTCTCGCACGTGAGCGAAAGGATCATTTCAAGAAAAGGAGGAGAAGCGAAAAAGAAAGAAGGAGCGAGAGGTAAAAGGAAAAACCGAGAAACAACAACAACAAAAAAAGAGTGCCCGAGAGCAACGAGTGCATGAGATGGAGAAAGAGAAAGAAAGAGAGGGGGAGCGTGAGCACACACGAGAGTAGAAGAAAGAAAGAAAGAAAGAAAGAGAGAGAGAGAGAGAGAAAGAGAGAGATGGAAATTAATAATCCCAGAGACAAGTCCCTTCTCTGTTATTCATCAGGCTTTGCGCGAGCTGCAGAGGAGCGGAGATGTACGAGCGGGAGGGGTAGAGCTCCACACTCCATTGGCTCTCTCTTCTCATTCCTATACATCGCAGCCAATGCACTCGTCCTCCCTCCCTCTCCGTCTCCTTCTCTCTCTATCTCTCTCTCTCACGTGTACTTTTCTTTTCTATCTGCCCAGAAGTGCAAATATACAGTATGAAGAGAAAATGAGTGCATAAAGCAGAACTCACATTCTCACTAGAATCTCTTTCACTTCATCATAAACGCTTCCACTTGAGTTGTAATTATCGGGATAGCAGTATTATATATATATATATTACTATTATTATATATAATACTATTGTACCATACACAATGCTTTTTCACTAAAGGCTGGTGTGGAACTGTCAATAATTTGGATGAGTTTGAATAAAACAAAATTGATTGTAGTAGAAAAAACAAAACAAATAAATCGAAAATAAAGAAAAATAATTAGGGTACTAAACTAAACCTGTAGCTTTCTCGTGTGATCTCGTGTGATCTCCTGTAGCTTTCTCGTGTGAGGTTATTTTGAGCTTTATGAGGTTTCCTTGAAATCCAATGAGCAAGCACACAACACACCCTGATTTTTTCCTCTCTGTCGCATCATCGAGGGGGTTCGATCTTTAGCATGAATTACTGTACGGAGTTCCGCATGTTTTTCTCGTGTCCCCGAGTTGCTCCTCGTTCTCCAGTTTCCTCCATCCTTCACAAAACATTCCCTAGGTGTATCAAAGACACATTATTACCCCTAGGTGTGTATGTGTGAAAAAAATGTGTGATTCCTTGCAGGATATATTCCCACCCTCACTCTGGGAAATCCCAAAATATACACCAGATCCAAGAATTCCTGAATGAATGAAGATGATTATCCGTATGATTGGGTGATTTCGGGACAGAAATCTGGGCGAGAGGTTCTTCTCTTTGTGCTGCAGCTAAAAGGCAGACTCCTGAAACTGCATTTCGAGCGCAGGAGTTTTGCGTGCACAGCTGTCAATAATTGATGAGCTTGGCGGAGTGTGCAGCTTTGGAGATGGGCTCAAGCCGTTAGATATTCTCTCTCTCTTCTCTCTCTCTCTCTCTCTCTCTCCTGCATGCTGTGTAGGATGTTATGCCGTGCCACCCACACTTTTAGAGCAAGTGAGCTGTGAAATGTATTCATTGTTAACGTGAGGGGGGAAAAAGAAAATGGGATGGCCGGGAATTCTGGCCCGTATTTTCAGACAGCGACAAATAACACAAGTACTTGGGGTTATTTTCTTCTTTTCAGCCAATGATTCAGCATTTAAGCAAATATTTGATATTCGAAGATATCACTCGATCTAAAATTCGATATTTTTTATTTGATAAGGTAATGATCGGATAATTGACGATACCTTGGAATCTGGTACAAAAATTGTACTGTACGATTTACATATACGAATCATCCAATCATCTGCCTCCGCTTGTGAATATGATGAATATAAAGGGAGGGGCCACCATGAATAGAAGTCATGTGACTCTGTAATGGTTACGTTTTAATCGAGAGTGCTGCGGTTATATGCCAGCGAGCTGAATCATTAGCATCAGTCATTAGCTACGTATGAATGGTTATTAACCACTCATTAATTAATAGATAGTTAATGATTAATTAATGACTGAGGAAAAAAACTCAGCTAGTCATAAAGCTTAAAACATTTGTTTATTGGAACCTTGTGAAGAGAAAATGGCTATGAAAATTATACAAGAAGTTATAATGTTCCAAGAAGTTGCACCAGCGACTTTCCTCAAAACCAACGTCAAACACACATCCATGCTTGAACACATCATTCGTCCAAGGAATCGTACATGCTTTCGTAGACTTCTCAGAAAACATTCAGAATAAATACTCAATAATAAACAATCGTTCCCACTTTGGGATAAATATTATAGAGGGCTAAACATTAAAAACCAAAAAACAAACAAACAAACAAACACACACAACCCCGTCAAAAGCTTATAATATGAAGGAGTCATGTGGAATCTCATTATTATCTGCAAATTAAGCACTTCAGCTGGGTCTGCGTTTAGCGCCACGCTCTCTCGTAATCAGATGCATTTTTCGAGGCAAGAAAATAGACGATGTGGAAGATGAGAAAAAGGAAATGATGAGCTGCCACACACACACACACACAACACAGATTAAGGGGAAAGAAAGAACCAGTGAGGAATGAATCTGTCCGAAATTGCACCTAGCATGAGTCGCAATGGAGAAGACTGAGCACATTTAAGAAATCCCATCATGCACTTGGGTAGAATGTGGGCAGGATGTGATTATTTCCGACATTTCTGTGTCTTATTTGGGTCAGGAATTCGATACTCATGGAATGCAAACACAAGTTGCTTAGCTGATTTTGTTTGAAGGTGTGTGTGTGTGTGTGTGTGTGTGTGTGTGTGTGTGTGTGTGTGTGTGTGTTTTGGGATGGTTTTGCAGTGCGCCACAGAAACAGACGGTAATTACCATTGCCCTTTCTGTCACACCTCCAGCATGCGAGCACACCCACACAGGAAATGGGAAATGGGTTGAGGCTGCAGCGAGCCACCGAAGTCTCTGAGCCTCATTCCCGACCAATTCAAGCTAATCTGCTGGTTGATTTTGGGAGGGGGGGAATCAACAAACATTCACGCCGCCGAATCCTTGACGCGGCATGCGTCGAGGGCGTGTGGCGTTAGGGAGGAAAAGCGAGCTGCGGGAGCCCCATTCACAATGATTGTCTCATTCAGCCGAAGGCGCTGGCGAGAGAGGCCTTTGTCCGGAACCTGGTTTTGAAGTTCATCCAAAAGTGTTTTTAACAAATGCTAGTGGAGCTGCACAAATCGCTCTAATCAAAGCCTAAATACATGTTTGTGTGGACTGATAATGAGCTGTCCAGAGGAAGGCGTTATTATCCGGTACGCCCCTGTCTGAAACGCAGATGATGCTACATGCTTTGGAATCTCCTCAGCGTTATTAGTTACTAGCGCAGGCGAAGGCATCAGGATGCATATTTTTAAAACGATACTATTAAAAACATAAAATTTCATGTTACATTCATTTATTTGGTGGTAGCTTAGTGAACGAGGCATCGGACTTTAAATACCAACCACACCAAATTGCCATTCCTGGGCCCCTGAGCAAGGCCCTTAACCCTATAGCTGCTCAGCTGTATGAATGAGATGAATGTAAGTTGCACTGCTCAGCAATAGGATCTGACCCGTCTAGACATTTTTTTTGCAAGAAATGAGTCTTTTTAATAAAATACGTTTTTTTGGACCATGGTAAGAAAAGGAATATAACATTTACAGGAAAAACAATGAACTCATGGTGTAATAAAGCAGAACCATCATTACCGTCCTGAAGATTATTTTCTTCTAACATGACCACTAAACTGTTTTATTCCTCTCACACCACAGCCTTTCTTTTACTTAACATCAAGAACAAACATTTATAGTTTATTCAGTTCCTGTTCTCGCTTACCTTAGAGCAGCTATAAACAGTCAATACTCGTCAGCTTTAGCTTCTTTAAAGCATGACAGCATGGCCTAACACAGTTTGTCACATTCCCCCGAACTGCTCTGAAGCCTTGACACTGAAGACTCCTTCTATCAACATTAAGCAAACTTCTGTAAATAAAACCGTTCACGAGCCTCCAGCAGACGAGTCCCAATGCGAGCTGTTACTATAGAAACTCTAACATTATTAGACCGAGAGCATTCTGTATAACGTGATTAGATGCCGCACCTCTGTCAGAGCTGCTGTTGTAGAAAATTCATCAATACTGCTGTGGTATGGAACCTTATAAACACTTAATATATCTCAATCTGGCATTATGTAAATAGTTACACAAACTTTTCTTATTTCTAGCAGTGCTGGTTTTATCAGTCAGGGTTACGCGTTATGTGTTATAGAAATATGAGAAGTTATAATCATTTTGATTTAATTTACTCAAATTCTATCTGTCATCTGTTGCAGTTTATTCTCTGTACATGTTTGTATACATTTATTATTGTTGTCATTAAAATTATATCAATATTATATGTCTATTATAATGCCGTCTTCTTCTTTCGGCTTCTCCCATTAGGGGGCGCCACGGTGGATCATCCGTCTCCATACCCCCCTGTCCTCTACATCTGCTCTTTCACCCCAACCACCTGCATGTCATCCCTCCTCTTGGGTCTTCCTCTTTTCCTCCCTCCTGGTGTCTCCATCCTCGGCATTCTTCTACCGATATACCCCATGTCCCTCCTCTGCACATGTCCAAACCATCCCAGTCCTGCCTCCCTCACCTTGTCTCCAAAACGTTCTACATGCTCTGTCCCTCTAATAAACTAATTTCTAATCCTGTCTATCGTCGTCACTCCCAACGAACATCTCAACATCTTCAGCTCTGCTACCTCCAGCTTCACCTCCTGTCTTTTACTCAATGCCACTGTCTCTAAACCTACAACATCTCAGGTCTCACCACAGTCCTATAAACTTTCCCTTTCACTCTCACAGATACTCTTCTATCACAATATGTCTATTACAATGTAATACTAATATTTTAATTTTATTATCCCTAATAATATTTTAATCTTGTAAACCACTTTTAATATTAATATATGAATACTGCTAATAATAATTACTATTATAATTATAATTATTTCTTCATAATGAGTATTATTATTATTATTATTATTATTATTAATATTTACAGAAGTAGTTTTATGGGATT
The DNA here is from genome assembly GCF_014805685.1 of Silurus meridionalis. Classification (NCBI taxonomy): domain Eukaryota; kingdom Metazoa; phylum Chordata; class Actinopteri; order Siluriformes; family Siluridae; genus Silurus; species Silurus meridionalis. The sequence continues at coordinate 22,254,061 of NC_060897.1, read as the reverse complement.
GTCTGTTCTCCTGGTGAAGTTTTCATCTCAAACTTCTCTGACTTCAGAGTCGTGAATCTCGAATCTTGTCCTTCCACCTTGTTAATATTACGACCGTAAGCACATCATCCGTCACGTGTCGCCCGCAGCTTAAAAGAAAAACAGAACCATTTTCCCCCGAATCGATATTGAAATCCTTTTGGTCATAAAACATTGTAATTCCTTAAAGCTCCGTTTCGCATGTACGGCGCGAGACCACGGAACCCCGGGGTCGATTTTCTGCGTTCTCTGCCTCTCCTCCGTCTCCGCGGCCTCGCCGAGATCCGATAGCTTTTATTTTCTGTCATTAAATTCAATGATAGAATTAGAGATACGCGTGGCCGGCCAGTGCATCAATAGAAAATCAATTACACTGTCAGGATGTAGATGTACAGCCTGCAACATTTCATATGTGGAGCACCAGAAGAAATCAACAGTGATTTTTTTTTGGGTTACTTGATTTATTTTTTTGCATACACAAGTTTAATCTCGTTTAATGATCGCGATCCAGAAAAGCTGTTTATCTGCTTCGACTGTGCCATTCATATTTCTGACAAACTTTAAAGGTGTTCCCTACTCAACTACACACCCATCACTTTATAATTCTTGATAAATCTAATATTAATCTTCGATTATCCATATTATGATTTTTTTTACTATAAATTTCCAATCAACTTTTAATTAAGAAAAAATCTTATCACCATCAAAAAATGCCTAAATATTAATTATTTTTGCATTTTGTATTTAAATGTAAATTGTAGTTAAATATTTATTTAAAAAAATGGAAGACCAGAAAATTTATCAACCATGAAATAAGTTTTATTTAATTAAACTATTGTATTATTTTTTTTACATTTCTACCATAGAAATGAATGTTTTATGACATTTCTGTTTGTATTTTTTATAGAAACATATATAAAATAAAATCTACTATAACAAAACATTTTTCAAAAATACTCTTTAATGCTATACAAATTAGAAGAATTGTTTTAAATATGAAACTGTTATTGATATTAATAAGAATTGAAGGTCATCTGAGGGTAAATGTATTTGTTACTACATTCGTGTCTCTTCCAGGTCAAGATCTCTCACCGAATATCATTTGAAAGCTAGTTTGTGGTAATGTTTGAGGTGTAAAAAGTGTAATGGCTGCTTTTGGGCTCGATCCGAGAGCATCTTGTCACTTTCGGTCCGGCTAACACACGGCAGGAGACACGCAGCACGCTGGAACACATCTGTTTTAATTGCGCTGATTAAGAGGACATATTAAGAATTCCCTGCTCCCGTGTCGCCTTCGCGCTTGAGAACTTCTCAGATGGCAGCGTGAAGGACTGCTCAAGTCCTTGTTGAAATAATTAGAGGGCAACGCTCTGACCTCTCGTACCTGAAGCACCCTTTTAATCTATCGACGCGAGCGCAGCGCAAATAATAATCAGCCCTCACCGGCGTTATCTTTTCCCCAGTCATCAGCAGGGTTTCACAGAACTGCTGATTCTCCTCCTCCAGTCCACAGAGCCCTGAGGTTAAAACAACATGGCTAGGGTGACCTGGAGACATGTACCACCGCTTATGTGTATATACCACGTGTACCGTGTGTGTGTGTGTGTGTGTGTGTGTGTGTGTGTGTGTGTGTGTGTGTGTGTGTGTGTGAGGGGGACATTATCTCAGAGCTGTGCTGTGATTGGCTGAAAAAATAAACAATAAAAAAGTGTCAATGATTATATGAACTGTTGGTAATGCAGTTCCAGCCAATCCATCCATCCATCCATCCATCCATTAAAGTGTCTATCCTTTTGATTATATATCTATCCATCTGTAAAAGCACAGGATACAAAATATGTGGAAACGTGGTGTTCTGGTCTCTGCTCTGTAATCGTCAGGCAAAAATTTTTGGCACCTCTGATACGATCTGTCGCAGATACACACACACACACACACACACACACACACACACACACACACACACACACACACATGCACGCACACACTGCAAACCAATAAGCAATCACTTGGCCATGTGTGAGCATGTGTACATTCTGTCAGCACGCACACTTAAAAAAAAGAAAAATAATCACAGATATTTATGGGTTACGACGTGAGCCGTGTGTTTAATCATCTGAAAAGGGCATGATGTAGAGCGTAATCACGTCAGCTAATAAAGCCTCAGAGTGTTCCAGTCACAATCTACTATATTTGAATTTCCAATATTCCATATCCAGCTGAGACTAAACATCAACAGCGGCGGGAACGTAATGACAATATCCACTGTATTATTTTTTTTTATTAACTATGAACCCTATCACTATGTCCCCAGAAATACTGAGAAAAAAAAAACAAAGCATCTGGAAATAGACATCAATTTTTATTCACAGTTGATAAAAAAAGAAAAACTTCAATTCCATATTCAAACTGCACAGTTCCTCAGACTCAGCTGCATCACCCGAGTTCATGCTCGGAGTCAAACAGACGTCCTATGAAGTTTCTGAAACAGCGTTTTTGTATTTCTTTACATTCCAGAACCTACTAAGGAATGCTGCTAAGATTTGAAGACCTTTAAGGAGTATTATACAGCATTATAATTTCTGAAATATTTTCTCTTAATAACGATGGAGTATGCGGAAAATCGTCTCAGAAGAAAAAAGGAGACGTCTCTTGCTGTGCGTATCTCTACATGTTTTTGTTTAGAACACAATTGTATTTAATCTGAATAAAGTACTTGTATTCTATATTGTATCGATTTTGTGTTGGGGGCTAAAATCTTGAGGAAGAACAACCCCGGGATGTGAGAGCATGTTTTCCGGTTGCCTCCACCCTCCTTTTCTCCGCTCCCTGTAGGAGCTGTAATTGACTTTATGTTCGTTCCACTCCTGATATCTTTGCCGTAGTTGATGGGAGCTCTCAGCGGAGCGCTAGAGATATGTCATACAATCCAATCTCCTGCTCTGGCTCTGATTGCATAGACGATTTAATTAAAGGCAACAATGAACATTTTATTTAATGGCTCTGACCCTCCTCCCTTTATCCACACCCACTCCGCCACCCCCAACACCACCCTCCGGCCCCTCACCCCTCACCCGGCTCACACAACCCCTTCTCGTTTCTACACGGTACGCGTCACATTCAGATTCCAACTGTAACTTCACGACCGAGGTGTCCAAGCGTGTTCCTTGGGTGTATCCTATAATCTCTATGCAGTACACTATGCATAATTCTGAGAATGAGAGAGAGAGAGAGAGAGAGAAGGAGAGAGAGGAGAGCTGGCTGGCTTGATGCATACGCTGTGATTTATGCATCAGATTGGATTTATGCATTAATGGAGTTCGGTGAAGGTCGCATTTCTGACACGGAAATTCATGGATGCGCGAATTAAAGAGAAGAAAACACACTCGTGACCGGATTTCCATAACGAGTTTGAAATCACTAACCCTGAGGGTGTATGTGGGTGAAAAAAAAAGTATATAAATATATATAAAATTACAAATAAAAATAACTGCTTTGGAGAAATGAGACGGTGATACATGGGAGGGCTGAATAATAAGAGCTGTAACAACAATGTTATAATAACTGCTAATGTTGTAATGACACTGAGGTCTGAAAAAATCATCCCTCATCCTAAATCTGACTTTACTTTGGGTGATGACGCTTTTGAATGTCAATAATAATAATAATAAGATGATGATGATGAAGGGGCTGATGATGTTGAGACATAACAAATACCAAATAGAATGGTATGTCCCATCCACTAATCCCTAAACGTGTAGCTGAAAATCATATTGAATTAAAGTATAGATTCCTTTCTGCAAAACCGACTCCATTAAGCCACCGATCCCAATATGACTTGAGTAAAAGTCTTTGCGTATCTGATTTGAACAACACTTGAGTATTTGACTCGTATTGAACGTAGCCTCAAAGATGGACGAGTCCTCAACACCAAGACACGTGTTAATGCAAAGTCAAAAACTGTTGATTTGTGAGGTTTTATTTCCTCAAATACAAATTGAATTGTTTCACCTCAACACTGCATTAACAACATTAAGATCAACACAACAACCTCTTCAACACACCAGAACGCAACGCAACGAAAATAACGAATCGGTCAAAAAAAAAGACAAAGTAGTAAAGCGGTCTTTCAAAAAAGGTATCTTCAATTAACAACTAAAATTACTGAATCTTGCCACAAAGTAGAACCATCATTAATATTCAACAGATAAATGTACAATTTGTAAAAACCAAATATTCAGAGCTGTGTGACTTGATGCCTCAGAGAAGAGCAATATATTAACAAAAGCTGGTTCTTAAAGTTTTTGGAATTGATTCCAGCATGTTTTGGAATGAAAATGAGGCCAGTGGAGTCAAAAAGTCGCTCACAGGCAGCGGAGGCGAGTAGGGCAGTGCCTTAATGACGTCTTCAACAGAGGGGAAAAATGTAGTTGGTAAAGTTCATCATCAATTAAAATATCGCCGGAGTAAAAAGAACATCTATTGTGTCATTATGTAGTTAAGTAAGAAATAAGTTGCTGGTATTTTTAAAACTAGTAGACAATGACGTAAGAACAGTAACAAAGTACATTTACTCAAATAATTTACATCTCTGCCAATCCCCCATCACCCCTTACCTCCTCCTGAACAAGAAGAAAAGTAAAACCTTTGATATATAGTTTTATATAACAGTCGTATGAAACTATCTTGCCACACATTATTCTGCCATTTGAATAAAAGCAACAAAATGACATAAAACTTTACACTTTTCTAGTATCTTCATTATACTTTCTCCAAATTTGTCCCTTTGCCACTGAGCTACTGACCTACAGAAGATAAAAGCAAAGGTTTTTTATTTTATTTTACTGTTCGATCCGATCTGAAAGCTGCAGTTGTCTGGTTGTCTCCCGTATCGCTGTATCAAAAGGTCAGCAAATCAGAAGTGCTACAGCTTCGTTATTTAATAATACAGAACCCTATCTGTGATCCAATTACAGCCGCATTGTAGCGATGAGATGGTTACGGTTATTTGTATGCGCGGAGTAATACGCGTCTCGGGCAGCCGGATTATCGCTCAGCCACCGTGTCACTTCTCATTTCAGTTAACACACTGTTGAGTCAAGTTCATCACTGAAGAAACAAACAAAAACTGATCTGGCCACAAATTGGGAGGGCTTCTAAAAAAAAAAAAATGGTGGCAATTTGAGAAAATAAATATTGTACAAGTACGTGAAAGGGATGCGAAGAAACAGTTCATTATAGAGTAAAACGATGCGGTCATTACCATATGCAAGCACGGGAACATCCTTTGTGTTGTGCTGTTACAGAAAAAATCATCAACAACACAATCATCATCAACACAACTTTCTTTCTGAAGAACATCACATGGTCCGGAGTGACTACCAGTATTATTGTAGAGATTTTATTACCATTTAAATGTATCTATTTTGCCTCCTGATGCTTGATTTAGTTTATAATTTTGTTCTGCACCGTACAGGCAAATGAGCATCACGTTTAAAGAAATACATCACCAATTAAAAGAGCATTAATTTTATTATAATGACATTTTTTTTCATATCCGTTGCTCTTGAGATCAAAACATGCAAATTATGCATATGTATATGGTTGGTGTGTGAATCTAACAAGTAATTATTCTATGTTTATAACTACAAGTCGATGGATAGAAAAATTTTAATATGTTCATTAATTAATCGAATGATATAATTAATACATTATAAATAATAAATATAACCGAATGCTCTCCGTGCAGCGCGCCGTCTCGTGTAAAAACAAACAGCACGTGGCATCAGTGATTCCCCTCTAGAGGCCGCTCTCGTAACGACGGTGGACCGGAAGCCGGAAAAACTATTGGTGTGGATTTTTTGCCGATAGCCGATTGTTTCAGCAAATAATTATCGGTGACTCGACCTCTATTAATTACAGGGACATTTTAATTTGAAAGCCAACCTTTCTTATCAAATACAGATATGATACGAGTAAAACATATATCTAAAATTTAATTCCCAAAATATGTCTCTGGCATTGTTCAGAGGGTCGTTCTATATGCAGGGGCCGTTTTCGACCCGCGAGCTTTAACTTGGGGACTCCTGGTTTAGTGTTACATTATAGCTGCTAGAAACATCATTCCCTCACCGGCCTTTTTATTTTTCCTCACTCTTGAAATTGTCACGTTACAGAGAAGTTCCTATAGAAACTGTTCTGTATTAGAACAAGTACAATAATATAAACCTGTGATTTGTTGCTGCTTTCATAGTAACTGAAGCACAAACAGAATCCAGAATACAACAGTAAGTAGTATTTAGAATAGTTTAATACTGTGACATCGGACCATGTGTGTGTGTGTGTGTGTGTGTGTGTGTGTGTGAATGTGTTATGGTGTGTTAGAGTGTGTGTGTGTGTGTGTGTGTGTGTGTGTGTGTGTGTGTGAGGGTGGATAGGGGTTAACTGGCTTTTGAGCAATGTGTGTACTCGGGTCTATGTCATTTAGAAGGGGTTGCAGTTCACTTGATATCTATCATCTACGGCTGTCCTCTCGCACAGATGCGGATCAGCGCGCAGTATATTTGATTTGACAGGGTCACGAGGTGCTGCCTGGAGGCATTAATAAACTCGGCAAGTCCTCTAGTCTGAGAAGTCACTTGACCCGAGCGCGCCAAACAAACCCCGACAATGAAATGAAAGACCAACACCAATGGAGGCACAGTTACACTCTCAACCGGGGGGTTATGATCTAACGTCCTCTGGAATGGCCGGGAAAAATGGAGGTTATTTCTTTTTATCAGGGGTTGAAATATCCAATTTCGATCATGAAACCTGAAATCAACAAATTTACAACAATAATAATCATAATGTCCGACTGTCCAAGGGCTCCAAGAAATAATAAAACGACCTTCATCACATCACAGTATCAAATCAAAATCAGTTCTTCAGTCCCAATACTTTTGCCCAATGACTAAGAACATGATCACACAAACTTGAAGTCTGGTATCAATTGTCTTCAAGCTCGATTACTAGCCATTAGCTAAGAGAATTACGTTATTGATTTAATATTCGGTTGTTTTGATGGCAGGAGAACACGAGGTCATGGGATTTTCTCTACCACTGATTTCACTTCGATATCATTCCCGTAAAACCTTTTTCCTCCCGGTCCATTTTCAAAACGCAAAGGCTACAATGAAATCACAGAGGGCAGAGAGCGCAGCGCCCGATGTTTGACGTCGTAACCCTCCCTGTTCTTTATACAAGACTGAATATTTCAAAACAGAATCCATCCTTACGGAGAGAATTTACACAGGGGAAGCGAAGGGCTTATTATATGCTGTTTACTTATTCATGTATTTCCGCCTGGCGTTAATTAAAGAACGAATGAGTGAGATATCAAGAGAGAGAGAGAGAGAGTATGTAAGAGAAAGAAGGAGACGATATGAAACACAGGGAGTTTCTTCTTCCAAGCAATTGCAATATGGCCGAAGGGACTGTGCTAACCCACTTTGAGCAGCTGATTACGGGGCTGTGCTTCAAATAAAAGGAAGTCCAGATCTGACACTGTAAAACACTCGAAACCCGCTGAGGACGTTTCGCTCGTGGCGCTGGAACAGAATCAAAATAAGGTCCAATATCATCCGGTTTTATGGTTATAGACCTCAGGGATGTAAGGCCTCTGTCCTATTAGCGGCGTGGAGATACACCAGCTTGACGGTTTTCTGTGAGAACTAAAATCAAGAATCTGTGGAATAGTCTGTAATCTTTTATCAAGATTATTACTTGTCACATGGGAGATGATTTTATAAGGGATGATCGGATAGCATGATAGCTTCTGACAGTGTATAGGTTTTTGCGTGATTTTGAGGAAAAACTTCGGTTCTCATGCGTTGGCCTCGGTGTTCACAATAAATTAATCGCTAGTTCGACATGCCTGAAAAAAAAAAAGCTATAAAAAAGGATCAAGTGACGTACGAGATGCTCTCCGTCTATAACAGACTGTGTGATAACGTGTAGTTTACATCATCAAGCCATCTCGCGGACACAATACAAGCTTGATTTGATTTTATGCATCATTTTTTATATATACATCTCGTTTTTGGTTCTCCAGAGATGCTACCATGGCTGTGGCTGTTTTGTGAGTTTGCCTTTGTCCCCTAAGTAACGCTTTGTGTTTTGCTCAGTTATGAACAGCATAAATAATAACCAAAAAACAAACAGCATCGGTAAATCAACCGAGAGTATAAGTTGCTCTGAACGCAATAGAGTGAAGCACAGGGGGGAAAAGGTGATAAAAGAAAGCATGGAGAACTTGAATAGGGGGTTGTGTAAACAATGGCAGCATCTGCTGGAGCTGACAGAAATTACACACACACACACACACACACACACACACACACACACACACACACCCATGCATATTGAAGTCTGATAATTGAATCATAATCTAATTTGTATTTCAGACAGCCGAGGCTTTTCCGACTCCTTCTGATAATGACAATTATCTCTGTTCGCTTTAATGTTTTATTAATTTATTTATTTTTCACCAGACGCTGTTATGTGGGAGCTGATAGGGAGGGGAGCGCCGATTAAAATACCAACCTGTACTCGGTTCGGAGTTTTAGGGAGGGGAAAAAAAAAGAAAAAAGACGACTTGTCCTATCAGGAAAAAAGGGACATGAAAAAAGGAGAGTCCGTAACTCCTCCACACACGGTGTATTGTTCACCCGTGGCTGGTAAATTAGTCACATCTGCAATAGCCTAATTAACAGATAGGGGCTTAACCTACTTATTAGAGCACGGGACCCGGAAATATTAGAGCTTTTTATGAGGGGTTTGAGGTGTGTGTGTGTGTGTGTGTGTGTGTGTGTGTGTGTGTGTGTGTGTGGTTTCAGAAAAGTGTGGTAGCACTTGAAGGCAGCACGAGTCAAATAAGATGTCAGTGAACATACTTTACATAGGAAATATATAAATTTTTTTATTTTTATTTTACGTGATATATCTATAAATGGGTGAGTAATGCTTTAATGGCAAAAAAATAGTTTTAAAAAAGCATTTTTCTTGAAATATATACTATATACATCAGAAAACACAATAAACGTTGCCTAAATTATTGATGTTGTCTCTCTTCTCTTCTCTTCTCTTCTCTCTCTCTCTCTCTTTCTCATCCCCACCCACTCATAACCACTATGTTTCTCACTGATCCGTTTCCACGACTAAAAAGCATACGCATGATGTCGGGTGTCGAGAAGAATAGCTGACAGCCCAGCAATAGCGAACAATTGGCCGAGGTGGCTTGGAAAACAACGCACCGCTCGCGATCTCTCCATTAGCGAGATAGAAAAAAAAATCGTTCAGCATTGAGTTTAATGTTATTTGCTAATGATGCAGTATTTAACTACCCCTCTATCAAAACCCCCACCCACCCAACTTTCCTGCTTCTCTTCTTTCCCATTGAAAGCCAAATTGCTAGTTAGGGGATTGATTTAAAACAATTTATGCGAGCTGAAAAGCATGAGGATCGTTCACTTTCCGTCCCCGAATCAGTGTTTGTGCAATAGATCTCCAATTAAAACGGCCATAAGGAACGCTTTCAGGGTCTTGATGGAGGTTTTGGATTCTCATCATTTTGTTATGTATAAAATGAAGATGGGTTGTATTTGGCTCGTTTCCATGTTTACTCATATAAATACTGATTAGCAGCAGGGTGTGTTTTAGGGGAGGGGTTTAAACGCTATTAAGAACATTTCACTGGATGCCAAAAAGTAGTACACTGTTAGGGTGAGTAGACTCATGATGGAAAAATAAATATGTTTAAATGTGTTATACATAACTTTTTAACACCAGCAAAACAAAGAATGATCATGATATATTAGGTTTACGATCACATGACCTACAGTTTTACTATTTCAATCCAAATCAAGGTGTAATTATGGGCGTGGCTTGTCTTGAACACTTCTGCCTCCTGGACACAGGGTCACTTTCTGTTTTAAAAAAAATCACAGCACCATCCTGATCCTGTGAGCGTTTCAAAGGTACTTTAATGGCAGATTTCAGTAGCACCATCTGAGCCGTAGATGCGGTTTATAACTCGGCTCTCGCTCCGCTTTTGTGCTGCACACTTTTAACAGCGGAAAGGGGGAGGAAAAAAAAAAAAGCACTTCCACAGCTAGTAGCCAAGCATATTAGAAAATAAAATACAATTCTGCCACCTGACACTTCAATTTAGGCCGCGCCGACTGCGAGAGCCGTCAGCTTCCCGGCCTGCCTGGCGTGATGGAGGAGACCCCAAATATCATTTAACCGATCCGAGCTGCGAGGGTAATGCACATACACTCTCCCCTACTGCATTAAAGACACACACACACACACACCAATGCTCAGCGCTCGGCTCTCACACACAATCTCATTTTAATTGACTGCATTATCTGCGATGTAGCATGTGGAAGAATGGGGGTAGTTATAGAAAGGAGGGAGGGGTAGTAGGGAGTAGTTGGGGGTAGTAGCGAGTGCCTCCATATACCTCCTCCCAGCCTTTCAGATATGTGTATGTTCCTCTAATCATCTAAATGCATCTATTACACATAATAAACACACATAATCAGAAATGTTACCACCGTTTCTTTCGTATATTTTAAATACTTGTTTTTTTTTTATCTTGAGTGCTACTAATGTTCGCCTTTACGGAATTAAATTGTATGAAATTAAATTGCTCGACTATTTGTTGTCTTTTACTTTAGAGGAAAAATTCTACAGATTGCATTCACTTCATACTTTGGAAAATGAAATGGAAATTTTTTTTGGTTTGTGCTTAAAAAAAATTCCCATTAACAAAGATAAAATATGACATACTGAAAATGACAGTCACATTTCTTTATTATTATAATTAGAATTCATATTTTGTTCGTCTTGACTGGTTTGATGTCTAACTTATTGCTTTTATATGAATTTTTAACTAGCAGAACCTAAATATCTACATACGCAGGAATGAATTATGTGTGCCATAAAAATACAGTGTATCCTGATTACATTTTTTTTATAAATCCTACCTTTGCAGTGAAATAAAATCAATGATGCGTCCTGATTAATTTCATGACTACCATTATATTAATATCACTGTATCTTATATATGCGCTGTGAAGTCCTACTGAGAAACAATCACGCATTTTAAACAGTTTTATTCTATTCATCCTCCTCTTTCTTTCCGCTCTCTTCCTCTCACTTCCTCTCTCCCACTTGACTTCCTTTCTCTGACGCTTTCTTTTCAAGCCTACTCTCCTGTACTTCATCTCCCAAATCACTTCTTCTTCTCTCTCTCTCTCTCTCTCTCTCTCTCTCTCTCTTCACTCATTCTATGTAGCTCCTTTCACGTTCTGCCTTCCATCCCACTTCCGTTTTTTTTTTTCTTTTTCGGACTTTTCTCCCAACCTACACCTCTCCTTGTCATTCCTGCACTTTTCCCCTCTCCCACATTTCTCTCCCACCTTTACTTCTCGATCTTTCTGTGTTCTATCCCGCCTCCTCTCTTTTTCTCTTGGCTGCACTTTTTTTTATTTCCCATCAATTCCCTCTCCCTCTGTAAGAGACAATGCTGAGGTAAGGATGCCGGGGCAGCAGGCGCAGCAATCTCGCAGCGCCGCCATTGCTCACCACATCAAGCGATCGTTTAGCGCCGGCCTCCCTCGCCGTGATTGATCGATTTGGCCCGTGTCTAAATCACCCTCATAAAGTTGGTATTGTGACAATGGCGGGAGAGCGACAGCTGATTCGCAGCGGGACAGAAGGAGAGGGCGATGATGGAAGCCAAGGTGACAGTCAGCAGTGTACACACATTACACAGACGCCTGGGACATACACACTGCGGGGGTTTAGGGGTGAACTGTGCTAAGCTAGGACACAATCTGTACTGAAATAAATAAGCACTGAGTGGGGAAAAAATCCTGGATGGTTGATTTAAATTCTATAGATTTAGGCCATTCACCGTTTACATACGAGGTGGAATCAAAAAGGTTTAAGACGAGCTCTGTTTACAAAAAGTACTTTATTTATCTACATTTGCACACCATCACTTTCAAAATAATCCCCCTGCACAGCAATGCAGCATTTCAAGAGTTCCTGCCACTTCTGGAACGTGTCCTGAAAGTGTGTACATTTCGTGAAGCGTGTCAAGCACCTTCTGCGATTCGCTCCGGATCGCCGCAACTGTGTAAAAATGGTGACCTTTGAGCTGGCGAAGTCCAGAGGAGCCAAATCTGGCGAGTAGGGTGGGTGCAGAAATGAGATTATAAGGACATGAAAAGCGTGTCGAATCGTGTCAAACTAATCATGTCTGTGGCAGATTCACGCAAAATTTCACGTTTGCTATTTGTTCCAAATTGCGATATGATAAAATTGCATACGTGGTAACGCACGTGGTCAGAATAGCACCAGTTGCACAGGACTCAGGACTTTGGGAAGATCGGTGCTCCCTGTGCCTGTGTGTGTAGCCTTGTGCAGCCATTTGTTGGCATCTTACAAAAAAGAAAAGTACAGCTTTCTCAAAACATCTGAATCCCAGAGATGTAAACATCACCACTATTACTCTGTGACTTTAGTTAGAATGTCTATAACATCGTGATTTCACAAAGTACATCTGCTGCATTGTGATGTCACAAAACGTAACACCTAATGTTGAGCAATGTGAACAAATATTCTGGAAGGTTGTTCGCTGAAAATAATAATTTATAAGCAGAAATCACTAAATCAAACACTCACTACAGGACGACTACTGAAAAGCGGTACCGACTGGCCAACGAGCTGTTTAACAGGAGGAACAACAACAAAAAAATCTGAACTCCTGCCACACGTGAACAACAAAGAATTAGTCATAAATCCGGAAATGCTCTTTATTGCCGCTGTTTTACAGCGCTGACGTGTGACGCATCAGCCCTCGCGAATCGACAGCAGGTCCCGCAGACAAATCGCACACAGCCAAAGCAATATACAAGGCTCATGTTGCTGGCGCAGGACTGCTGATATCAGCAACTCTGCAGGGTCAGGGCCCACTTTCTCTCTCAGACGCACTCTCATTCTCTCAGCCCACTTCCTCCCCACACCCCCCTTTTACCTCACCAGCGAGACGCCAAAGCAATCAATTTTAACTAGAGCCATTTCTTCTGTGGAGTGAAGGGTGCCATTTGTTTTCCTCCCGTCTTTTACTTCTGCTCATTTTCTCTCTCCTCTCTGCTGCAGTTTTACATATTCCTCTCTTTATTGGTTTTTAGAAGAGCAATAATAACTTTAATGGCCGTTTCTTTCCGCATTGTGCTTCTTGCTTTAAGCGAGATATCTTCACATTTATTCAATTGGCAGATGCTTTCTGAATCCAAAAAGACTAATAAGTGACAGAAAACACAATCCAGATTACAAGATGAGCAGGTGAAAGTTAAACTATGAGGGTTTTACTTGAAGGCTCAGTGGGTCTGTGATCATCCTGGCATTGAATATACAGTGCAACCTCGATACTCGCGTAGAACTTACGTTCTATGACAAAAATTTAGGAAATTTTGACTCTCTCCTTTTGATGGTTCCTTTTTCAAGGTGAATTTTACATGTACTGTACTGTAAACTCACATTCTAATACTGTACTGTAAACTCACTTATAATACAATAATAAAATAGTTTTTCAAACATTTCAATGTAATTTATTAGTAGTAAATCTCAGTTACTCTCAGTCCGGTTCCAAACGAAAAGTCGCGAACTATCAAGGTCGCTAGTGTCAAGGTCGTGACTATTGAGGTTCCACTGTACATTCTTCTGGTCAGCAGAGCAAAAACCTTAACCAGAGAGCCACCATGCATAGCTAGTCATCATCATCCTATTGTGTCTGGAGCATGATTGAAAACTGAAAAAAGCCAAGACTGGAACCTTGAGGTACCCCAGGTGTCTAATCAATCGCCCCATTCCTTAGAGATGCCACACTGGCCTGTGTGAAAAATCTGCATAATAAAATTGAACAAGTGTCTACTGTGTAGGAAGGACAAGTTATTTGTCAAACATCCAAGGAACAACACGAAAAAAACTGAATGAGAGGGTGAGGGAGAAAATAAGAGATAGAGAGAGCGAGAGAGAGAGAGAGAGAGAGAGAGAGAGAGAGAGGAGAGTACGCTTTCATTAATCCGTGAATGTAATTACTGTTTAAACAGTCCTCCCCTTGATTGATGTCCTTCAGACATGTTTCATTTACTTGAACATGTTCTAATATTCAAGGGAAATAAATAAGCAGATTCCTCAAAGGACGTGCTCTCTCTCTCTCTCTCTCTCTCTCTAGATATATATATATATATATATATATATATATATATATATATATATATATATATATATATATATATATAAAAACACCATAAGACCTGGTGCGGAAAGAATCCGAAGACAGAGAGAACGCAGGCGAAATGGGCCGTAGATTATACATTACATAAAGAAAGATGATGGATGCACAGGGAAAGCATTTAAAGGCAGCCTACAGCTGCTGATGACATGGATACACCTCGAGAGCTTCAATCATATTGGCAATACCGCAAATGGCTGTTCAGTCTGCAAGGCACGCCCTGACTCGGGCCTCGTTCCACAATACATATACCTTTATAAAGTACATTTGGAGATGCTGACTTAATACGGGTTATGTGAAGACATTAACATTTGATACATGACTAGGATCCTTTTTCTTAAGGCCTATTCAGCAACGAGAGTCAGGGCCTTGAATTAATTCATAATATCAGCATCTTCAGTTCTTTCTTCGTTTTTTTATTTTTATTTTAATTTGTCAAGTCAGATCCAAGTAATAAAAATGATTTAAGTCCAAATGTTTGAAAACCCATAGATCCATTTTTCTAGGGAGGTGTGGCTTAGTTAGAGTAAGAAATGTAATGAAATCAGGTTGGAAGGTTGAAGACTTATAAAAAATGAAAGGAATCTTAAACCAACATGGCTACCATTCTGTACTTCCACTTCAGCTTCCGTCTGGACTGCAGCTCATTGAAACCGACTTTACTGTACAACAAGACGATGATCTGAAGTATACCTCCAAACTCTGTAAGCGTTATTTAGAGAGCAAGCAATTGGCTGGAGTGTTATCTATCATGGTCATAGCACCGCAGCTTAATCCTATTGAACTGCTCTGGGATGAACTGGATCACAAGAAAGAAATCTTCAACCAGTGAAAAACATCTTTGACAAGGTTTACAAGAGGCATGGCAAAATATTTTATTGTGTTTTTTTAGTTCAAGTGAAGGGAAAATGTAATACTCCAAAAACACCCTATACAACTGTATGCCTTCAACATATGGTTGGAAAAGTCCAGTGTCCAAATACTTATGTTTATAAAGTGTACGTGGATGTTCAAGAGAAGTTTATAGCAGAGGGACAACCTACATAATTTACAGTCACATGAGCTACTTATATTCAAAAGCAACTTTCTACACTTTCAAAACAAGCACTTATAATAAGAACAAAACAATCAGCTTGCATTACAATGGAATACAGTATTTCTACTGTCTATTAAATTCATTAAAAACACACCTATTATCAATCTTATCTCCATCTTAAAATCTAAAATTGCAAAAGATTATGTCATATCCAACAAAGACTCATCACACATCCAAATGTACAAAAATATCGATTCTGATTAATGGTTTGACATAAAAGTGGACTGTGTCAGCAACTGCTTGGTGCAGATACAATTACCCTTACCATATCATAAAAAACACGCATAAGCACAAATATGATGAGCAAACGATAAATCACTATGAAATGTGATCCTAAATATGATCCTGGGCTAGTAGACAAAAAAATATGATATCGTGACAAATCGTCGCTAAGATGAAGATCAGAGTGGGTTGGATGATTTCAGGACCGTGGACAGCACCAACCTCGCCGAGAGCTACTTATATTAAACTGTTTAATATATCATTTTAATATATAATCCCTTAAAATATTTAATCATTAATCGCTTGATTGTCATGAGTTAAGTCGTGATTAATTGCATCTTATTTGCACATTTCTATCTGTTCTAAATGTACCTTAAATTAATAAATGTTTTTAACACGCTTTCCCTTAGTTCGTGACAAGCACGGCTGAGGAGAGGTCAATGCTGAAATTGTCTGGGAAGGCAATGTTTATTAATTAAAAATATTTTTCAGTGAAGTTTATTATTTTTTTAAAATAAAGAAAGGACGTTGAGAATAAATGAGTGTTGGGTTGAAGCTTTTCATTTCGCCTCTTTTATATTTTTATTTATTTATATCTTTAATAAAAATGGTGAAACAGAAAAGCATGCTGCATTAATCACGCATTAATAAAATTCGTGCCTTTAAAATTTATTTTATAGATAATATTTTTACAAAAAGAAAGATATCTCTAAATCTAATGAGTAAAAATGGTAATACTGTTTTGCGGCCTTTAGGCCAGTTGGGATCTTCGCCTCAGTATCCGTTGCATGAAAAGGTTATTTCCACCTAGGCCTTGGCAGCCTGTCATAAATTTCCCACAATGCAACAGGCTGGTGCTCCGATGGCACGTTCCGGTATTCAGACATCATATTTGACTTAAACCCCGCTGGTATTTGTTTGGCTTGATGCCGGTGACACTTTGATTAATCCAATTTGCTCGACCGCGTTTACAGCTTCTTTCCATTTCATCCGACTGAAATTATCAAGCACTCCAATTAAATTAAACTCTGCGGCATTTACATTGACGCCTAATGGCTGGGATGCTCATTTCTCTTTCCTTCTCTGGCTTAAAGCTGCCTATTAGAAACATTTCCCCGGTGTACGGAGATAAACCGAGCAGCACCCTGACGTGGGTCACTCTCACGTCCTCGCCATCTGTAAAATATTTACTCATGAAGTGGAAATAAAACCTGGTGAGTCAGAGAGTGAATTATTTTGAGAAGCAACTCTAAATAAGCAACTTGCTTCCTTCCTGCCTTACATATGGCAGGCTGTCTGCTTTGGTGAGCAGTGGACTGCTTTCCATGACTTTTGTTCCAATGCTATTTGCAATGTTTTAGCCTTAATTCTTTGCTCACTCTGGGAAAAATGTGTGCTTTTCTACAATTATGCATGAAGAGGAAGTTTCTCACTTTCTCGAACTCTTAATACGGTGAGATTTAAACTAATAAACATGTATGGCAGAACCTTACTAAACTAGCCATAAATGTGCTATTTGTGCACCAAACTTGAATCTGGTGAAAAGAACCATGCCATTACATTAAAAATAATAATCAGGCAAGTGATGGCTGCAGAGGGGCGTGAAGGTTAACCTCAATGCATTTACATACATTCCAGTGGTACTAAAGACACTGAGATTATGATCAAGCAAGCGGAGTTTTAATGCCCCTTTGTTGTACAGTATACCTTTTACATGGGTAAAATACCACTGTAATAAACCCTAAAACCTTTTTTCTAAGTTAAATATGCAAACACAAAGGTACAAAAAAACAGGAAGGAAAAATCGATACAAAAATATTTACAGTATAAGATTTATTGGATGTACAAATTATATATTTTTATAGGAAGTAAACTAAATAAACCACCACATTTTAGCACAATTATTTTTTATTAAACGTAAAAGGCACTTTCTCACCAACGCTCTGTTGTTTTTGGTGTATTTTTTAATATAAAAATAGGCATAGTGTAAAAATTGCCATAGATCAGCACGTTTTAAAACACACTGGCCGTCAATAACACAGCCTGCTTGCAATTCCCCGGCTCTAAGCAAACATCGCCCTCTCTCTCTCTCTCTCTCTCTCTCCTTGCCCCTGTCTTCTGACCTGGCAAAAATAAACACGACAGAATAAATAGAGGAATTACGCTTCATAACCAAAACAGCTCATGTGATCGTGCCACCCTCAGCGTTTTCCCTCATCTCTCACATCCTTCAGGCCACTTGCTGCGGCTTTCTGCAGAGCTTAGCACGTTCCTCACAACGGGGCCCTCGTCACAGATAACAAGCTGGTCAATATTCAAAAGCGCCACTTTAATTGGCCGTCACCCCCTCCTTCCTTCTCCAACCCTTCGACCCCCTCCATCTCTCCCCTACCTGTCAAGAGGGCTTGCAGAGGAGCGTATTAAGTGCTTCTCTCCATTAGGCCAGCGGGAATTAAGGAGCTCTGCTTGGCACAAGAAGAGACGCTCATTTGCTTCGCCTTTATTTCCATCGTCTTTTAGATATCGTTTTTCTGTTCGTGTGGCTTAATACGCTGAGCCACTAACCTGCATTGCTGCTTCTTTTTAAATACTAGTAGTTGTATTACTGAAACAGCAATTTGCCCTTATTGTATTTTCATACAGCCCCGGATTGTATCAGAAATTATTTTCAGGATCTCTTGTGAACGAGACAGGCGTGACTCAGCGGGTTTAAAATAACTCCGCTACAATATTTCCAGAATTCTGTAACGCAAATTGTTTCACTACAGATGCAGAAATGAGGAGTCGCCCTGAGTGGCTGTTTTTGTCAGCTATTAACGTTGTTAGGGAAGTGAGTGAGGGGGCAATTCCAGCTGTGAAAGGTTAAGTTGCAGTGAGATGCCGCTGTCTGGCGACAGGCTTTGACCCCACGTGCCTTGTCATCTCAGAGCGAGCTCGGTAAATCCCTCAAGTGCATTATCTGCCCTCCTGCAACACAATTACCCCTAAGTGCCGCCTTTATTTTAAACCCCTCCTGGTGCTGCTTATTGACCGTTTTAATGACGATTATTATCTATATAATTCTTTTTAAAAAAAATACATTTAAAGGTGTTTATGGAACTGCTGCACAGCTACATAACAGTGATGTTATCACAGAAAGAGTGCACAAAAAAAGAAAGAAAGACAGACAGACAGACAGACAGACAGACAGACAGACAGACAGACAGACAGACAGAAAGAAAGAAAGAAAGAAAGAAAGAAAGAAACCCAGCATGCTCAGTCTGGCTCCAACTGTGACCAAGTCACAAATGAAACAACCTGAACGTGTGTTAAACGTCTTTAAATGACTCACATTTGCTCTAGAGGGTGAAACAGACTCTGTTACATTAAACACTGCACAATTTCACTGCAATATTCTTAGAAATAATATATAATATTATAATATTTGACATAATACATAATTGTTTCATGTTAGGTTAAGCTCCACTACAGGTTTTTTTTTATTTCTGCCAGCTTGCACTCTAATTCTATTTGCATGGCCTTAAAAGAAAAAAAAAGTAAAATTACCTTACTATGATTTATATAAAACTAAAAGCTGTATACATGTTAGAAATATCCTGTTGTATAATATAAAAATGTATCCTGTGTAGAACGTTACAATGTAACACAAGGTGATATTATGTAACAAGTGTCCTACAAATGTGATAGGGTTAAGTATTAATGGCCCGCTGTTACTGTACATGGTGTACATTCTTTGCTTACCTTTTTTTCCCCTGGATGTTTTTAATATTTTTGACTGTTGCCGCAAAACCTCTCAGGATTTGTTGTTTTAAATTAAATGCTGCTGTGTGAGCAAATCAGCTTGGATACATTTGGATCCGATCTATCGTTATTTCTGGTTGTGGTATACTGTATATTCTCTGAATAGAGAGGAAGAAACTTTGCCATCCGACTTCTGTCTCTGTGTGTCGTTTGGCAACTCTCCACGACGCGTCAAGCAGGGAGTTACATAACGCTGCAGAACGTAATGTATCATTTTATATATATATACATCGCATCATAATGCACATTCTCCTTCATAACTGCATCATAATACACATTCTCCTTCATAACTGCATCATAATACACATTCTCCTTCATAACTGCATCATAATACACATTCTCCTTCATAACTGCATCATAATACACATTCTCCTTCATAACTGCATCATAATACACATTCTCCTTCATAACTGCAACATGATGCACATTCTCCTTCATAACTGCATCATAATACACATTCTCCTTCATAACTGCATCATAATACACATTCTCCTTCATAACTGCATCATAATACACATTCTCCTTCATAACTGCATCATAATACACATTCTCCTTCATAACTGCAACATGATGCACATTCTCCTTCATAACTGCATCATAATACACATTCTCCTTCATAACTGCATCATAATACACATTCTCCTTCATAACTGCATCATAATACACATTCTCCTTCATAACTGCATCATAATACACATTCTCCTTCATAACTGCATCATAATACACATTCTCCTTCATAACTGCATCATAATACACATTCTCCTTCATAACTGCATCATAATACACATTCTCCTTCATAACTGCATCATAATACATTCTCCTTCATAACTGCATCATAATACACATTCTCCTTCATAACTGCATCATAATCTACATTCTGCTACATAACATGTTCCTGCTCCATTCTTCGCTTTGGATCTGCCTATTTCGTCTGGCCGAGACTCCAGATGGAATTCTGTTTTCGTGTGTAGCTGAGGATGGTTCCATATCAACAGCCCAAAGATTCGTAAAGATACTGAGCAACTTGAGAACTTTCAGGATGGATTTGGGCTGTAATTTATATAAACAGACTGCTACAGTGATTCAGGACTGCAAGGTGCATGAACATTTATGCATTTATGCGTCCACCACTGAACATTGTGTCTCAATATTGGAACTGTAATGAATGGACATTGAGGATGAGGATTTGTTTTCTTTCGAGTCTGGTTTCTCTCAAGGTTTCTTCCTCGTGCCATCTCAGAGTTTTTCCTTGCCACTGGAGTGCTCGTTAGGGATAAATTGAGAATTATTGTATAAGTAATATATATATATATATATATATATATATATATATATAAAGCTGCTTCGAGCTTTGTCCATTGTTAAAAGCGCTCTACAAATAAAAATGAATTAAATGGAATAACATCAGATGCCGGTCCTGTTATATAGATTAATGTAATTTCATTTAACATCGTAGCTGGAATGATAACGTACCTATACAATAGAACACTTCTTCTGATTCCATTCGATTCATTGTCGCAGCTCCTGAACAACAAAAGCTCAGGATTATTAGGAAGGACATTAACCTTCACTGGCAAAATGATGGGTTTGAAATCATTCAGCAATTCGGCTATTCTCAGTCTTTGTCCACTAAATCGGTGTCACGTTAGCTCCAAAATCGGCATGGTACTGCACTACCCCACCGGTCCTGACAATGGGGAAATAATAACAGGCTTTCAGATGCTATTCAGCTTCGGCGAGTAAAAAACACTGGTATTATTGCGTTCAGACCACTTTCAGGCAACTGGTTAACCTGCGACCCGCGACACTAATTGCATATTTATACTCGGAAAGATCAGACGTATTAAACATCACTGCTTTTATAAGGCCCGGTGTGGTGTTTCCAGTCTTACAGTCTTACATCTGTAAATCTTGTGCACGCTCGTATAGTTCTGGTGAGCTATAGAGCGCATGTCAGTGACTGTGTGTGTGTGTGTGTGTGTGTGTGTGTGTGTGTGTGTGTGTGTGTGTGAATACTGCTGTTGGGTGACATGTTGCAATTTCCCAAACCCCTGTCCAAGCAATTACAGCCACTGCAGTGTGTGCATGGCTGCTCATGGACATCCTCCATTCTACACACACAGAGAGAGAGAGAGAGAGAGAGAGAGAGCGAGAGAGAGAGAGAGATTTATGTATTTCTGTATTTCCCCATCCATCTCTCTCATTCTCTCTCTCTGTTCATATTTCTCCCTGCCTGACTCCCTGTCTTTTCAGCTGTGTTTTCATGTCTGTCTATCTATCCATCTATCCATCTATCCATCTATCTATCTATCTATCTATCTATCTATCTATCTATCTATCTATCTATCTCTTTCTCTCTCTGTCTGTCTGCCAGTTTATCGTATGTTTCTGTTTGTTTGCAATTCTGTGCCCGTGGCCCTTTTTGCACATCTGCATCTCTGTGTTTCTCTCTCTTTGTCTGTCTGTCTGTCTGTCATTTTGTGTCACTCTCTCTCTGACGGTTTCTTTGTCCCTGTCATTCTCTGCCTGTCTCTGACTCTTTGTGTCTCTGCCTGTCTCTGACTCTCTCCCACTATCTGCCTCTCTGTCTCTGACTCCCTGTGTGTCTCTGACTGCCTTTCTGACTCTCTGTGTCTCTGACTCACTCTGCCTGTCTGTCTCTTTCTGATTTTGTCTCTGTCTGTCTTTCTGTCTCTTTGACTCCAATGCAAACATTTCTTCCACTCTGTTGGACTGTCTCTTTGACTGTCTCTGAATACTTGTCTGTTTCCCTGCCTCTCTGTCTCCTACTGCCTGTCTCTATGTCTGTTGAACTGTCTCTCTGTCTGTCTGTTAACCTCTCTGGTTCTTTGCCTCACTCTGTCTTTAGGCCTCTTTCTCTGAGTCTCTTCCTGTCTATGTCTCCCTCTGTCTGTCTCTTTGTGAGTAATAATAAGCACTATTCTGACCCAAATAACACTCATGTTGGAAACAAAGAAAGAACGAAAGGAAGATGGTGTGATGTAAAATAAAGGTCTGTGCAGGAATTTGAGTGTCTGTATAAGTGTGTATGTGTGTACACACACATCCAAAGACACGGTTTAAAATCCCCAGACACGTGAGACATACTTTATTTTTTCCCTCTCTCACTTTTTTATTTAAACCCGTGGTGAAACTGTGGCTCGTCTCTCGGCCGCTCCGACTGAAGTTCATCAGTATTCATGAACTGGAAGTGTGTGAAGTTTAGTGATTAGCTCGAGCGGTTAAACAAGATTAATGATAGAAGCCGAGGCACAACTCCAAACACTCGGAGAAAATTCGAGCGATTTACGAATTCAGGGTCTGTTCCAGCACTTAACTAGTCGCCTGGTCATTTTTTTGTACCGCCTGTTATTAAATTATCTCAAATTAGCCCGATATTTAATCTCGCTCCCTCAAGCAATTTGAAGAAATCAGGAAAGACGGGGGTGCGCAGGAGCGCTAATCAGGGTTGGATAAATAAATGCTAATGGCTCGCTTGAAAACTAAAGCTAACTTTACATCTGCTTGTTTGAATGTTAAAGGGGAAAGGATATTATCGGGAACGTGGGAGATCAGATCATGGTTTTTTTGTAAAGCATGCACGTTTAAAAGATTTAATCGGTACAAAAAAAATAGTTTTAATTAGGAAACTTTTAACCAAATTAGCAAACAGGATCATGCTGCAGCCTGGTGTGTGAACGTTTGGGAAAAACAATAAGAGAATAAGAGTTGAAGTTCAGGGTAAAGGGGAAGACAAAGACACGGTAATGAGGTGAATATGAAATCATGCTAATTGACGTTTCTTTGACAGTCGAGCACGCAGAGATGAGATTATTATTTGTGTATGTGGTTTGGGCAGACTGACAATAGCCCGGGATAGAGCTTCCCACTCTCTCTCCGTGTGGCTCTCAGTATTCGCTTTCATTCCCGATCTCATCTCTCATCCTGTAAAACACGCAGCACACAGGGGAGGTGAATCTGCTCCTCGTCCCAGAAAACAGTTCAAAACAAGGCTAATCCACTGCGAGCGCTTGTGATCGCTCAGGACACAAAGATCCGGGATGAGAACTTAAACACACAAACACACACACACACACAATAAGAGCTTTTTAAGCATGAACCAGAAACCAGAAAGACAAGAAATAATAATAGTAATAATGAAACACGTCGTCTCTACACTGAACCATATTCACCCTGCTCTCTAAATCACAACATTCGTTGTGCCTGCTTTCGTGTCTCATTCGAGGGAATCTGTAGAGAACAGTTGCGTAACACAAACCCTAAATTGCTGACGAGGCAAGCGTTTCTGTCCACTGCCGGACTCTAATCAGAGCAACACCATCGACTGTAATGACTGTCAAAGGGGAAATAAATAGCGACAGGAACGCTATTCTCAGCACCCTGCACATGAGGGGGATAAAGAGGGAAGGAAGAACCACGTTGCACTTCTCAAATCCTGTAATGGCGTCTTTACATCAGCTGGTCGATCTGCTCGCTGGGTTAAATCGCTTAAAAGTGCATTAGAAGGTTCTGATAAAGAGCAGGTAAAGAATAGACCATGCTGTAAGTAATTGACAGAGAGGTGGACTTCCTGTTCCTGTTCCTGTTCCCACCTTAAACCTGATTTTCCTATGATGCCAACTGTAAATGCAAATGATCCATTTAGAGTTAAATTTCATATCCATGAAACAAGCTTGTATTTACGTTTCCGTACCAGCCTGTTTTATTGTTTAGAAAACTGCACCGCATCAACAAATGTCTTATTATTGGTCTTACATTATGTCTACATCCACCCCAGGAACCCGTTTGAATCTGCTGTTACAATAAAATACAGCTATTAGCTGTTTTAAATACTTAGCATATTTAAATATTAATGTATCACGTCATTCCCGTATTCTAGCATATATCGGTTTTGTGTGTGTGGCTAAAAGTACATCCTAAAATGTACAATAATCCAACCAATAAGCAACAAGCACAGTGTTTGCGTGTAGAGTAGCCAGCTAGCAGTGTCTACCATGTGTCAAAAATGTGTGCAGATGATTGAAATATAAAAAATATTCATTGATATCGGCTTCAAACCAGCACTAGTAGGAGTAGCTACTGCTGAATGAGTTTCTATTAAGGGTGCGATGGGAGGGTTAAAGGGTTACCTGAAAACAAAGCTCCAAAAATGGCTAAAATTGATGATTGTAAAAAACCGGAAGCTATCAGGGTTTTAGTCACTTTTTAATGCAGATATTTCCTGTTAAGGTAACAATACAAAGAACCGCTTTCTTCACAAAGACCTAGTCTTCTGCACTCTGTCCAGATTTTAACGCTATGAGTGAGACAGAATGAGACAAGAGCAAGAGAGAGAGGGAGGGAAGGAGAGAGAGAGTTTGACTGTTCCAGCATGTTCGGCAGGGGAGGGATAGTTCTTGAAAGCCGAGCGGTGAAATCCCAGCAGCCTCTCTTCAGCTCAGCATGAAGTGCTGTCACCGTCTCCGAGACGAAACGCTCCCAAATTACTCCGTAAAAAAAAAAAAGTCGGAAAAGTTGGGGCTTTTCAAACGTGCAGTGGACCGAGTTTATCGTGGACTCCATGTCCTCAGGAACGTTTTATCATGACTGGAAGCAAAGTCGAAACCAAAACGGGACACTTTTGTGTAAAACATGGCTCTGTGGGAACTCGAGATTATTACCGTTGAGGCAGCAGAGGAAATATATGACAAAGGGCCGCCTCGTTGACTGTTATCAGACGTGTGGAACACCGCTTTCGTGGTTTCGAGCATTTTCTGTCACGTCTAGTCCGCACCCTTGGGTTAACACAAAGTTTTCTTTTACTCGGAGCGATCGAGACCGTCTCCAGACTTCACATGGACGACAAAAAAAAAGAATAAAGGGAAGAAAATAGCGGGATAATCAGGACATTAAACTCAAACGCGAGAACCATATGTTAATTATGTAAATGCTTCATTCTAATCAGCTCGAACCGATGTAACGAGTTAGCAGGAAAAGAAGTGAACGTTGAGAGTTATCAAAAACGTCATTAATATTCATCGGCGCAGCGCCGCGGCACGCGCACCCATCCGCACACATGAATTAATAGTTTGATGAGGGATGAAAGTGCTGGAGGTGGTGTTTATACGGCGAACCATCTGTCTTACTCAGAGTCCTCTCCACCACGGCTCAGGAGCGAGGTACGCTAGCCGCAAGACAGACTTCCGCAACAAACAAATGGTTAGCGAGAGGGTGGGGAGGAAATATATTCTTATAAAAATTGTGTTCCATTTGGGAGAGTGGCTCATCACTGAGAAAAATGTATTCAGCAAATAAGAAAGTAAGTAAATAAGTCAATAAATAAATGAATCGTTACTGTGTGCTAGTTACGATTAGCCGTAACGCTAAACGCACGCCTATCCGAAACATGTGTTTTATTAAATAATGCATATCTGTGCATTTACATAATTATTTACATAATTACATTTAGTGCTTGTGCTAACCATTTGCTCACAACAAAATGAAAAATGTGATTAATTTAGAGGGAAAATATGAATAATAAATATCTTATGATGTGCATATATAACAGCTGTATGTCATATAACGATGCAAAGCCACATGTCCTATTCATCATGTTCATGTTTTTGTCTGTTTGACAGAACCAGACACATTTGTGTATCATGTATTAGAGCAGATAAAATCTGGATGTTCAACATGGTACCTCATGGTAAAGAGACTCTGAGGATTTGAGAATTAGAATTGTTGCTCTCCACAAACATGCCGAGGCTGTAAGAAGATCAGAAACACCCTAAAACTGAGTTACAGTACAGTAATCAAGGTCATACAGTGGTTTTTCAAGACGTTTTCTCTCAGAACAGACCTCGCAAGGATCCATCAAAGAAGTCGGAAACCCTCGTGCAAAAGTTGCTTTAAAAAACAGACACGGGTGCTGTAGTGTTGCTTTAGAGGTCGCAGAAGCGAAAAGTCTGTGTGTCAGTCAAGCATGGGGGTGGTAGCATCATGGTCTGGGGCTGCATGAGTGCTGCTGGTACTGAGGAGCTGTGGTTTATTGAGGGAAACATGAATTCCAACAGGAACTGTGACATTCTGAAGCAGAACTCTGTCCGAATGGCAGATTTCAACATAATAGCGACCCCAAACACAGCACCAAGATAAAAACTGCCTTGCTGAGGAAGCTGAAGGTGATGGAGGGGCCAAGTATGTCTCCAGACCTGAACCCTACTGTTCAGGTGTGGGGATCCTCAAGCGGAAGGTGGAGGATCCCTGCAACAACCTGTGCAGCTCTGGTGAATTTCATACCCAGGAGGATGAAAGCAGTGCTGGATAACAACGGTGCTACACAAAATATTCACTTGGGACACAGTTTTGACATGTTCACTGAGGGTGTATTTACTTTTGTTGACAGTTATTTTGACAGTAATAGCCGTATATTGAGTTATTATATCTGAACTGATATACAAACTGCACACTCTAAAATATATCCAAGTGTCATTTCTATATGTGTGTGTGTGTGTGTGTGTGTGTGTGTGTGTGTGTGTGTGTGTGTGTGTGTGTGTGAGACAGAGGGGGGAACAAGCTGGCATTGTGGCAGGAGAACAGTCCAGGCCAGCATGAATATGAGGATGGAAAAGCAACTGCCCCCGTGCTGCCCTCTGCCCCTGGCACTGTCCAGCTCCGCTCCATCTGGAGCCCTCATCTGTGCCCACCTCATTCTTTTTCCTCCACCACCCCACATGCCCTGTCCCCTCTCTTTTTTCCGCGATAAATCTCTCATAAACATCACTTTAACGTCTTTTAACAGTTACACAACATATTTTAGATTTTTCCTTGAACCTTTAGTGCCAACATGTAGATTCAGTGCAGGATCTTTACAAGACTTGATGTAGTGAACATGTACTGTACAGTGTGTGTGTGTGTGTGTGGCAGTGTGATCAATAAAATAACTGAAGAAAAAAATGTATTACTACAAGAAGAAAGTAAAAGATTTAAAAAAAAATGCTAAAAATATCTAATATTTATTGTGATAATATTTGATATCGTATTAAAAGCAAACCCCACACACTGCTTCGTCCTTTTGTTCACAAATAGTTTTTGCTCATGATGCCAAAGCTCTGAAGTGAGCTCA
This sequence comes from Silurus meridionalis, assembly GCF_014805685.1. Lineage (NCBI taxonomy): Eukaryota > Metazoa > Chordata > Actinopteri > Siluriformes > Siluridae > Silurus > Silurus meridionalis. The sequence goes on along the minus strand of NC_060897.1, from coordinate 22,226,449 downwards.
GCAAAGAAACACGGCTAAGTTTGGCATTCAGGTCTCTCATATCGGCGTGTGCACGTGTGTGTGTGTGTGTGTGTGTGTGTGTGTGTGTGTGTGTGTGTGTGTGTGTGAGAGACAGAGCAGCACCCTGACATACACCCTAATGGAGCTCCTCTGGTCCATCCTACTCGGATCACGGGTTCAGCAGATCTCTCTGTACGTGACTAGAACGCTTTCATGGTTAAGCTCTCAAAAAAACCTTCTCTTTTTTGAGACGAGAGAAAGAGAGAGAGAGAACTCGTAACCACATCACAGCTCCAGCGTCACGTGTGTGTTCGTTCGTTTTTTCTCTCGCACAGTGCTAGGCATGTCGTTCGAGCATGAAAGAACGTTTTGCCATAAAGGAGATTTTGAGTTCATACCTTCTTAATGTTCAGGAGGGTTATATAACACTGTATAGTGCGGCTCATGAAACGATTTGAAGTTATAAATAGAATATGATGGCTAATAACGTGCAATACATAATTAACACTAACTATTTGTACCACTGGCCAGACAACCGAAGTCCTTGAATTTATTAAAATAAATGGTGTGCGCTTATTCAATGGGGCTGATTTATAAAATGATTAATAAATAAGCAGTTTATAATGTTTAATGAATGAATTGAGTATGGAGGTCAATGCTGCCGAATTTGATCAGATGTGCTCCTGCGCGCTCATCGATTTCCTGTCCGGGGTTTTTAATGTCTGAGAGATTCGGGGGTTTAAATATATATTTTATTAATGGATCCCATATCAGTGATAATGTAGTGGTGTGTGTGTGTGTGTGTGTGTGTGTGTGTGTGTGTGTGTGTGTGTGTGTGTGTGTGGGAGAGCGAGATAACAGCTTCATGAGAACGACAATGTGTCTCCTGTCATTCTCTAATCACTAAACAGGAATTTCCTCAGCAACTTAAATTTTTTCAGGTGGGAGACTTGAGTCTTTACTGAGTCACGTGTGTGCAGTAATGTTAAATCCATTTCCGATGCATTTCTCTCTGTAAGTATGTGATAATGTTTGGCGTATCAGCTTTCCTTTCTTTCTTGTTCTGTTCCTAATACTGGGCGAAGGTTCAGCACCTGCTCACTTTTCTAAAGCACACAATTGACCAATCAAAGTCTGATCATCAAGAACATTTAGCTTCCTGTACAGGGGGGTTAAAGGTTAATGCACCGAATTTACAAAAAAAAAAAAAAGATGAAAGAAAAAAGGGGACTCTACATCGATACGTAATTCTGGCTTGCTCTCATGTGCGCTAGCGGTGTTTGGTAATAACCGGAACATTCCAACAAATCAATGGTTATTTAATTCTCAGCGAGCTCCTGAGTCCATTAAACCTGATTACGTTCGGCCATTTTCTTCTCGCTGCCTTCTCGTGCTTTTTTTTCCCCCCTACACTCAATCTATACGGCCGACTTATGAGCGAGGACCTTCTGAGGCAATTTCAGCCTCTATTAAACATAGCATGCTAGGCGCTAATTATTTATTGGATTGAGGCCCCGCCGCTCCAGAACTCCACCACGCCTCAAACCCCCTCCCTGCCTTCGACCCAGCCCCCTCCGCTCGGTCCCTAAAAACCAGGATATAACCCGGAGAAGATCCGGAACGAGGCGTGACACAAGCGGAGCAGGGATAACAAAGGCTCGTTAGTAGCCGCGGAATCTGTAACGATCAATCATCTTTTTGGTGATCCAAGCATTTTTATTTATTTTGTTGCCATGTAGGTCAGCAGCAACAGGAGTCTGATTAATGTGGAAAGGATTCTTCCTGACCCACTTCCCAGATAAACACAACTCTGTGCAGGAAGATGATCAAACAACACGCAACCATGCTCCTCAAAACTCTTTCAACTTTATTTAACCTTTGACTTGGACTCTGATTGCTTTTTTTTTTTTGGTGGCAATGCAGCAAGAGAGATTATTTTTAACTAGGGCTGGCTGATATAATGCTATAATATCGATATCATGATATGTTGATATTATGTATATATTTTTTTTTTTCAAAATAACTCAAAAACTCAGCAGAAGTAGCTGATAATGTATTCAAATTAGGTAATTAAATATAGAAACAGCAAAAAGACATCCAAAGACCATCTTTTCTATTGAGCAAGTCTGACAAATTGTGACGTCTAGACGTCTGGGTCAGAGCATCCCCAAAACTGCAGCTCTTGTGAGATGTTCCTGGTCTGCAATGGTCAGTATCTATCTAAAGTGCTCCAAGGAAGGAACAGTGGTGAACCAGCGACAGGTTTGTGGGCGGACGAGGCTCAGTGATGCACGTGGGGAGCTAAAGCTGGTCCGAGTGGTCCAATCCAACAGACGAGCTCCTGTAGCTCACATTACTGTTTTAGCAGCAAAAGGGAATCAACACAATATTCAGCATAATGTTATGCCTGATGATGTATCGCTATAAAAAAATCAAGTCAAACCATCGTAACTCTGGGAACTGCTGGTATATATAAAATTCAGTTTTTAAATTCCTTTAAAAAAGTCTATATAACATGATACTTCTTTGTTCAAAAATCTATAGATCAGTGTGATAGCGAGAGAGAGAGAGAGAGAGAGAGATAGAGAGATGCTCTCTCTACCATTTAAAGATTCAAACTTAGAAGTCCTGATTTTTTTTTTTTTTTTAGTCTTCACACACATGACCATCGGTGCAGAATATGAGACGTGTTAGACACGGAGCGGAGCAGAAAACCGATCCGGTTTGTGATTAGGTGGAGGAGCGGCGCCGGATTGATCCGAGTGGACGTGATGTCAGAGAGTGAACAGATCTTCTCACCGACTGATAAGGAGTGATGTAGTATCAATTACTTGAGCGTGTGCAATTTCATTTGCTCCTGAGCGGCACGTCACTTCGCTTCCGAACGCTGACGCCTAATAAGCAGCTCCTCGAGCCGGCAGCCATTAAAAAGCCACAGAAAGAAGGAGTGGAATTTGCATTTTGTCCCATCAGCAGAACCGACAGCCATTAGTGATTGCCTCTCGGGCCTATATACGCCAGGCAAGCGTCCAGAGTGGCTCTGTGGAGATGTATGCGCGCTCTCCATCACGTCCTTGTGCTTTTTTGCTCCATTATCATTTGCATGTTTTATCGGTTTATCAGGACTTTTTTTTTGTGTGTGCGAGTGTTTTTACAACACTCACAATGAGGAGCGTAAACATGCAGCATCTTAAAAAAAAGACCTTATATTATATAATGTAACAGATACATTTGGGTTTTGTTAATAAGCGATTAAAGCACACACACACACACACACACACACACACACATTTAAATGTATGAAACATCTGAACACCTCTGTCAGGGAAGCGGCCGATAATGTTGCTCTGAGGAGCGTGTCAGCCCGAGACATTTATCACTGTTAAAAAATGCCACGCCGAAACGCTTCCTTCGCTTTACTTCGGAGTTATGATGATAAGTTAGGAAGAGATGGACTGTTGTGTAAAGCCCCTGCCCTGTGGTCAACCTCCGGGAGCGAGGGCATGAATGCTAAGCAGGCCAGGAATCGATATGGGCGAATATAGCTCAACTGCACCATTTGTTCAGCCATGAGAGATGTCAATACACAGATTAGGGTGATCTATCTTTTTGATTTCGCACTGTCTTCCAAACACGCCGCGTGAGGGCTTTTGCCTGTATTAAAAGTGTTTGCTTTCTGGAGCATAAACATTCCAATTATTGCTCCAAGTGTGACGATGCCGGAAATCTTCACGGGGGTTCTTCTTGCGGATACTCGCTATTACCTGAACGCTGCTAAAAACCGAGACACGTGTAGATTTTTTGGGGCAACTGTTTTTCTCTCTCTAAAAAAAAAATCTATTTGATACAAAAGTTTGAGAGCAGAGCAGAAGCAAGGTTTCTGGAGAACATACAGCAATTATCGCTCGCTGGATATGAATCCACACAAGATGTGAATTAGGTGCATTATTTCCATCTGAGGCAGGAGCAGGAATCTATACATATGCAAATAAAGCCGTAATGAAGCCTCGGCCATGTTTGAGGAGCTTCATCGTGGCCTGCAGAAGTGTAAATAAGAAGCAGAGGTCATATAACACCAATTAAAATCAGCTTTGTGTTTAGTCTTGGAAAATTTATACTCCTGGGGGAATTCTTAAAGGTTCTCTGCTGATGCCTATAACAGAGTGGGTTTCTATCAGACCAGCTTCTAAGCAGGACCTCTAATTATTCCATGAACTCTAAAGAACCTACAGTAAAAGCATACACACCAGTTTTCATAAAGGGTTTCTTTCACATTGTTACTGTATGAAACATCCATATCTGCTCTTCGGTAGTCCTTGGAATTTTTCGGCATATTTACAAGAGTTGTTTGTTGGAAGTACACATAAATCTAGAGAACCTGATCCACCCTCATGGACTTCATTTATATCTGTTAATGTAAATAAATATGTTTTTAAAACTCGTTTAAAATATTGTTAATAATTGTTTACCAAATATATCATGCAATAATTAAATAAAAAGAGAAGAGATTTATAATTTTTTGTAAAAAATAAATAAATAAATAAACATTTTATAAACTAGAATGATTGTAACTACTTTTTTTTTCCCAAATAGCAAAATAGATAAAGACATACAATGCACAATGACTCACCTCTAAGCAACAGATGTTAATAGCAATTTATGTACAAATCACATTATTCACTGGCACTTTATGCACACATACATACACTAAAAATGATTGTTTGTGTAACCTGCTGCTACTGTAATGCAATAATTCCCCTCACAGGATCAATAAAGTATATCTAAGAATAAATCTAATATGGCAAAATTTGAATTAATTTTAAAACTTTTAAATCTTTTATTTTTTACTTTTCGCTTGAAACATCTTATAATCATGTTATACACTAAAACATATCCAACCAAACAGGAGAAATGACTAAAAACCGATTGTAACTTCATTAAAACGCACATTATTAAATTTATTTATTCATTTTTGAAAAACTTTTCTGATGTTGGAAACAGTTACGACTTCTACGCAAGGAGAAACTACATCGAGCCTGCTGGACAAAAGAGCGTAATTATCTCTCTCAGGAATATTTACTCGTTATTGTTGTTTTGTCCAAATTCACTAATCACTGATAGTATGAGGGCTATCACATGTGTGTGTGTGTGTGTGTGTGTGTGTGTGTGTGTGTGTGTGTGTAACGTGTGAAGGTTGAAAGGATGCACTATTTGGTTAATTAGCGAGCATACTGTCTGTCCCCCAGCACGCCTTAACTTCTCTCATCACACACACATTCCTGCTTATTTAAGATGCTTGATTATAAAACAACAGTAATAAAGTATTTGCAGTTGTATTCGGCCTGAACTGACCGTAACGATGATCTTCAGAGATGCGCGTTAATGTCAGATGGAGTTAATTAGCTCGTCTTCCACTAGCCATGTTCATGATGCTCCTTAAATCACTTTTTATTTTTTCCTGATTTTTTTCCCCTCTATGAGCAGAGCGAGTATAAAGCGAGTTGCTTTACAGAGGGGACCTAATTAGGGCCGTGAATCTTAGTAAGAAGTCACTCTGACTCTTAAATTACCAAACATTTCACTTTTCAGCTATTTCTTTAACACATGTTCAGGGTTGTTTCAGGTCAGTTTGTGTCATACTTCCAAACATTGCCTCTCTAATATATAGTGTTTGGCCACCCCACTGGCCACCCTGTTGCCCACCTCATTGCCTTCCAGCTGCATTCAGAGATACTGTTTTGACTTAAGAAATCTGTGTTGATGCTCCACTGACAAAATACTCAGTACATGGATAAGTCCCCAACACACACACCTCAGACCAGTCGTATCGGATCGGTACCACAAATCCTAGTGACGTTGCTGGAGAATGAACCCCAGCGAGAGGTTGTTTTACGACTTGACTTCGTTAGCTCCATTAGCAATAACACATTAGCGTTCCTTTCAACCAAGCTAAGGGTTCCATCGCTTATGTGGATGTTATCTGCGTCCTGAGAGCACTTCGGCCGTGGATTAAAACAACGCAGCAGTATACCAACCACGTCGTTCATACATGGGTACGCTTCACGCTCCTGTGCGCATTTGTACTTTATGCATCCGCAATCAAAGCTAATTGGATCGGAAGGAGCGGGGAGCTAGCTTTGGCGCCTTTCGCTTGTCTGCGCGTGGATACGCCGACCGTCTGCACGAGTAACTGGATTTCCGTCCCATTATGGTGGCAGAGCCACTCCAGAGAGCGGCTAATGAATCAAGTGGCCGGCGCAGCCCACTCCTTTCTCCTGTAAACAATGGCCGTTAAACTACTGCCTTCACCCTGCTTCAGACTAACAAAGTGCCTCTGGCGAGCCGAGAATCTACAGCCGAGGAAATATTTACTGAGCTTAAAGACTAACGAGCTTCTAAACTCCGAGTGGAAAGATGATAAAGATGAAGACTAACGAGCTGCAGGTATTCACAGTTTATATATATATAAAATGCTTTCCTGAACAAGAACCAGCAGCTAGCATTAGGATATTAAGCTTAAATAAAGTCAAATAACTTCAGACTTCCAAACTAATATGAGCAATTAGGGTTCTGGGAATTTTCAAGACTAAAAACTTTTCCAAAAAATTGATGAAAATTTAATGGAATAATTTGGGAATTTACAAAATTGCAGGTGAGCCTTTAACAGGGAACTTAAATGAAGTAAAAAAAAAAAAAACTTGACGTGTAAACTCTGTTAAAACCACCAGATTTAAAGCAATTTCATTTGAATTTCAAACAAAATTATACTATCAATTCTATAAAAAATTACTTTTTATTATCTGTATTAGTTTGCATGCGTCATCTTATGATCAAACAAAAAGCTTTTATTTATGTTTGCATATGATGAAGTTTATATGCATTTGCCCAAATTTCTAATTAATTCCCATAACTTCCTATTAAACTTGGAATATTTAAAAAATTCCCCAGATGAAGTTCCCATGGAAAGTTTCTGGAAATTTACGGGAAATTCTCCGCCCCTTCACAACCCTACAAGGCACTGCACAAACACGCTTTCTGTGCCCCCAACCCCTCTGCAAACATACACTGATTATATGGCGATGTCTGATAATTAAACACACACATTCACACATTCACAATTTCACCAAAATTCAAAAACCGAAAGAACAATTCCAAAGGTCAGGAAGTGAGCGACGACGTATCAGGCGAACTCGGACTCTGGGACGTCTTCTGAATTGATACTTGACATGCTCTCTTCTACATCGTGCTGTACTTTTCCTCTTCGAAAAGGTCACGCATCGAGTAAATAAATAAATAACCTGATGAGTCTGGGAGACGTTTCTGCTTTACACAAAGTGCAGATTTGTAACGGCTGGTAAAAATCCCCATCGTAGGGCCATCATTTCTCATCCAGCTCTGAGGTTTGATCCCAGAAGCTCGTCGTGCACACACACACACACACACACACACACACACACACACACGCACAGCATGCTTCGGATGGAGGTGACGGTGCAGTCAAAGCTCAAATTATTTACGCCGTCTCTTAGCGCCGGTCCCGCAAGGCAGATGAAAAGTCTGCCACTACATCAAATGCGATATTAACGACCCTGGGAGTCTTCATGCAAATTCGAGACAGAACGTGAAAACTTCCAGACTCGCGCTCGATCACTCCCAAGGTTGCCATGAATCTTCTTCAAGTGAACGTCATAAAGCATTTGCATACTGACGGAGCGGGAATAGGCTCCTACGTCATGCTCATTTGCTCTCTCTCTCTTTCTCTCTTTTAATTTCTCTTCCTTCTCTATGATACCCTAAAAGCCTGAAGAGAAAGACCTGCACCTGGATTACGCACATCAGATGAGTTCTTTTATGACTATCCACTGAGCCAAAATCAATTTATTTACCGCTATCAGATCCGGCGTTTAAAGCCGTGCACTCACGCTTGAAATTCGATGCGCTTTCTCTTAAAGAGGGCAAAAAAAACACACAAAATAATTAGTCATTTACAAAACAACACAAATACAGAGCAAAGCTTTTCGAGTTCTGGATTCTGATTGGTTAAAGTGCTGCTTCTTGAACGTTATCGCTGGGAAAGTGGTGTTTAGGGTTCTGGGGTACTGATCGGACAGAGTGATCGGTTCAAGCCCCGGTATTGCCAAGCTGCATCTCTTGGGGCCCTTGAGCAAGGCCCCTAAACCTCTGTGCTCCAGGAGCACTGTATCATGCACTCTTACTTCCTTGGCTTTCAAACATCGCTTGGATATGTGAAGAAAGAATTTCACTGTGCTGTAAACTACATGTGACAATTCTATATGTTCTTTATTTTTGTAAGGAGGCAGCAGCATCTCTAAAAGGAGTCTCGAATGTCAGTTCTTTGTAACAGCAGCTGGGGAAGTGGTAACCGATGGGACACCTGTATCATGGCTCATGCTGCATTCTGACCCCAGCTTTTTAACATTGCTGGGATATGAGAAGAAGAATGCATGTGACACAGGTATCGCAATAGAGTGTGAACTTGTTTCCCGCAACAATAAATAGACAAGAACCATTCTTTCACCGAATAAAGCAGTGCCAGTCGTATAAAAGGAAAGTCTTTTTTTTTTTGCCATGATATTTTGACATTGACTTTTGTTTCTTTAGTCAACTTTTTCTTTGAGTGCATCCTCATGACTTTCTCGTGTCATTGTCAAGCACAGAAGCCGTCTGTCTGCGGTCGGGGAACCCGTCTGTCTTCCTAAAACACTCTCATGCAATGAACTGCTGCCTCGCGATCGAGGGATTACGACTCCTACCGAGACATGCACCTGTCTCTCCTCGGGCATTCCGAGCCGAAAGAACATTCCCGATGATTGTCCGGAATCACCTGTGCTTTCCGGATCCCAGCTTCATTAACAGAAAACTACAAAGCTTTTTCTTGGAATCAAAAAGCGACAACATGCAAAAACTAAATAAATAAATAACTCCTCAGTCCATGATGGTGAAGAGGTGTTTGTAACTTTGTGACAGCTTTAAATGTTGATAAGTTTTTTGTTGTTGTTTTTCAAGCTTGTGCCGAACTACGGCTCAAACGAGCCCTCGGTGGGATCAATTTGTACCATGTTTTATGGCGGATTTTTTTTAGCGCTGTTTATTTACTCTGGGTTTGTGTCTTATATAAAAGCCTCGTCCTGTTCACGTGATGTATTGCAATTTTAATAGCGCAAACATGCCGCACGGTAAGGAAGAGGAAATGATTTGGAATAATGGCCTCCTCTTAAATATTTACCAAACCATCCAGAGAAAAAAAAAAGAAGAGTCAACATGTCCACTTGTCAAGCACATATGTTTGTTTGCAGGCTTTGTGCAGCTGCAGCTCGTAGCCATGTGGGACTCATCCTTTCTTTCATGACTTCCTATTATTCCTCACTCCTCTGACCGCTGCGCTGTATAATCCCATACCGCAGTGGCTTGTGAGCAAACAGAGCAGACAAAGACGCAGCTGTCCTCGTGTCCCCGTACACCTTGTGGGCACGCATGCGGATGATGCGCCCGGTGAACCCGAACAGTGCCGGAGAGTTTCATCCGAATCACATCTCAAATCATTTCTCATTTTACTTGGTGAAGATGGGGACGAGGATGAGGAGGAGGATGAGGATGACGAGGAGGAGAAGAAGAGGGAATCAGTTTGTAAATGTCCAAAAAATAAAAGAAAAGAAAAGTAAAGCAGTGTTCGCCATACTTTCGATTTCTGGAAGGAAAAAAAAGACAATGAAAGCAGAATTATTTAAAACCTTTGCCTCCTGAGCCTCGCCTTTGTCTCTCCGGCAGCACCTCGCTAGCCTTCTGGCCTTTGATGAGGCTCTCGAGGCAGTTCGACCCAGATAAAGTAAAAAATTGTACGCATTCAAGAACCACCATTAAAGACCCCGTTTCTTCTTTCTTTTTCCCCCTTAAAAAACGACAAGTTTGCGAAACAGTGTCAAGAAAATGCTCATCTAGGTTCACTTAATCATCAAAAGAAGTTAAAATGCCAGTAGACATAATGAGGTTGAATAGTGACAGAGCTTGTGAGGATATTTTCCTCCTCCTCCTCCTCCTCATCATCCTCCTCCGTTTCTCTCCGCTTTTTCCTCTCCAGCACAATAAAGATGCAAAACAAAGTAATTAGGTCACTGAAAAGATCTGAACGCTGACAACAACAACAACAAAACAAAGAAGGAAAGCCAATTGTGCTTATTTATTTGGTTTTCTTTTTAATCGTAGCAGCTTCTCTCCTCTTGTTCTCTCTTCCATTCTCTTCTCTCTCTCTTTCTCTCTCTCTCTCTTTACCTTCTTTTCTAACCGGAATTAGATTACTACTCCTCCGGCTATGCTCTGTATTAAAGGGGGAAAAAAACATCTTCTTGTAACGATGCCTATTGTTTAATTATTCGGCACCTGAATGATTGTTGAAGACCCAAAAGCAGAACTGCAGAAAGCCATTTCCTGTGACGAGGCCCGGTCTCAAGGTGATATCGAAAAGTTTCGAGACTAGTTTGGTAAAGGCCAACAGATGGCAGCACAAGTCTGCACACACAGTTACAGGGAGCACCGACTTTCATGAATCAGTGCACCATAAGACATCATCCTGTCTGCTGTCCTGACCACGTTCGCACCCTGTCACCGAGATCAGCTCACACGTGAAACAACATGATTTGTTTCTTGCGGACTTCGCCCTCCTCCCGAAGATGAAGATCCGGCTCAAAGATCGCTGTTTTGACACCGTTGTTGAGATCCAGTGTGAATTGCAGAAGGTGAAGGTGACACGCTTCGAAAAGAGGACTTCTAGGACACGTTCCAGAAGTGGCAGAAACACTGAAAGCTCTGTATTGCTGTGCTGTGGGTCTATTTTGAAGGTAATAGTGTGTAAATGTAGATAAATAAACTACTTTTTATATGTTATAAAAATTGTAATCGTTTAATGCGACGTACAATTCGCAAGAACTGTTTTTTTGGTAGAAATGCCTGTCTGTGGACATCAATCTTCACTTTGTGTAGTTTGTGGACAGAGTTGCATGTGGACAGCTATCTGTCACCTAAACGCCGTTTGATTGACGGTGCATCGCAGCAAAGTTCATTTTCCAAACCTCCTTTTGTCTATCATACAGCGGTCCTCGCGGCTACACGGCCACAATACCGTTCAGGCTTCCGTTACATGTGGTGGCATAATGCGACTGTGTGTTATGCTCTGTTTTGTCTTTTTTTGTGCATTCCTCTCACCATGACATGAGAAAAGGCTGCTGCAACAATATATCTCATTATTATATTCGTCTTCAACAGCTCGGAAACAATCCTCGTGACAAATTGTTTCTTCCGGAAATCACTTATGCCTCTGAAATCAGACCCTGATGTCGCCACATGACTGTACGCCTCTAATTACACTCCAGAAAGCAAAAAAACAAAAAGGAATGCTGAAATGTGGCTTCCTTAAGGGCTGGGTTAAAGATCTCCGCATACTGTAGCACGCGGCTCAAATGGATATATATAATATATTGTCAGCCTTTGGGAAACAACTTTATAATGACTTCATACATTACACTGAAAAGAAAAAAGATTCGCCGTGATCATGTGAGATCTGGAGCAAAAGATCAGAATAATAATCTCGTCTAAAATGAGAGCAGGAAAATAACCAAAAGGACAAACGATGTGAAACATATTCACATAAATATCACAGCGCTGCTGGATTCTGCATTTTGATTGGCAATATTACAACATCTATGCTCAATGTGTAATTTATGGTAGAAGTCAACAGTTTCAGTTATGATACAGTAGGAGTATTTAACATGCGATGTATAAGGAGTCTCCATTGTCAGCTAAGGATGAATTCTTCAGTATCAGTTATAGAAGGAGTCTCCAGTTTTAGATAAGGAAGGAGTCTCCAGTTTTAGATAAGGAAGGAGTCTCCAGTTTTAGATAAGGAAGAAGTCTCCAGTTTTAGATAAGGAAGGAGTCTCCAGTTTTATATAAGGAAGGAGTCTCCAATTTTAGATAAGGAAGAAGTCTCCAGTTTTAGATAAGGAAGGAGTCTCCAGTTTTATATAAGGAAGGAGTCTCCAGTTTTATATAAGGAAGGAGTCTCCAATTTTAGATAAGGAAGGAGTTTCCAGTATCAGTCATATAAAGAGTTAGAGGTATGAGAGAAGGATTTCCTGCATCAGTTAAGGAAGGAGGTTTCCAGTGCTAGTTATAAAAGGAATCTCTAGCATTTGTTATTGAAAGGAGACTCTGGAGTCCTACATATCAATAAAATGAAGGAGTCTTCAGTGCAATTTAAAGAAACAGCCCATGAGGAACCCTCATAAACAACACACACTAGCACACACCTGAACTAGTCTGTCCCGAGGTACTTTTTCAAAACTCAATGCAAACTACTGACACTAATGAGACAGCGCTTCTCTAAACCTCACTTGTGATTTTCTGAACTTTTCTCTCCTGAAAAACTCAAAGAACGAAGTAGGTGTTTTGAGTCCTGAGCTCCCGAGGGGTTCCTTTGGACGTCTTTTTTCCCTACTCACTTTGTTCTCATGGGGGTTCTTTTCTAATGAGCTGCCTGCTAGCTGGAGTGTGATTCATGCGTGGAAAACGGTTAAGGCGTCTTTAATCTACCACCAAAAGTCCATCCTCACTCAATTTCACCCCCCCACCCCCCACCGAGCGAACAGTACAGAAGAAGAGCAGGATCCGTACTGGAAATGGGTTACGGGCCGACATTGCTGCAAGCTGACACTTCTTCATTCAGATGTGTTAAACACAGAGCAGCCAATCTCTCAGCGGTGATGTAATTATTCCAAGACGGCCAGAAAATGCACAAACACACACACCCCTAATGTGTATCAGCTCTGAATCTACACTTAATGCAAAAGTTTGCATGCTCTCAGCACACTGAAATCTTGAATCTGATTGGTCAGGGAAAAGTGCTAATTTTAATGAGTTGTGAGTGAGCAAATATATTACACAATGCATATCAGAGACCAAATTCTTTACTAAACACCAAAAACCGTAAAACTGCATCCCAGTTTTCGCACACTTGCTCGCATCTGTACATATTCGCCTGTAGGGTTTCGTCATAAAACGAAAGCATCATAAAGTTTTGGATGATTTTAGAATGCGCAGTCGCTCGTTTGCACAATCAGCAGAGTGTTTTATAAAATAAATATATAAACAAACAAACAAACAAAAATAAGACTGTTTTGCGAAATGAGAAATGGCGATGTGGTGCCAAATAGTGCAACAGCTGCAAAAGCAAACAAACATTATTACGAATGCCAGAGACTAATCACTCATGCACAAACACACACACACACACACACACACACACACACACACACACACACACACACACAGAGAAACACATGTGCCCGGCGAGGCTTAGCAGATGGTCTCCGCCCCGTTTCTATCCATACATCAAATATCTCTCTCTCTTTCTCTTTCTCTGTGTGTCATTCATTCAGGCACAAACACACAATAACACAAACACACAATAACACAAACACACACACACACACACACACACATATCCCTCCTGTTTGCAATCAAACAATAAGCGGGCTGTATTGAGCGTGTGCAAACATCGCAGACAAAAGCCGGCATCCTTTTTGTTCTCTCGGCTCAGTTGCGCATCTCTCACTGCTTACTGAAGGTTACGGAGGCTCATCATCTCCTGATGACATGGACTATCACTCATTTCATCGACTGGCGTAGCCTCTGAAACCTGAGAGCACAACATGATAGCGAACGTGCGCTCTGTAGAGCACTCTCTATAATAAAACAATACACCCCTTACACACACACACCTCACATGCAACATAATCGAAATCCTAAATTCTTTAACAGCATATTCAAAAACTATTGTTTTTAGTATATAAAATAATGATGCATTTCTGAATTTTCCAGAAATTGTAGTTCAGCATTCATTTGCATACTGCATCCTGATTACCTCTTGAACTTTATGACACAAAAACTTCATTCATAACTATGTTCAAATATTCTATATGTTTTCAATTATCAGCTTATTTTAGCATTTCATTTGTTCATGCTCATTTATTTTATTGTATCGTATCTATTATGTAGAACCATTTAACCCCTCACTTCCTAATTTGCATATCAGAAGCCTACTGGCTCATCCATTTTATGACATAATAACTTCAACGTTGAATGCTTACATGTCCTCCCTGTTTTTCCCGTATTATTAAAAGAGGTGGTGGCTTAGTGGTTAAGGCTATGGACTATTTATCGGAAGGTCACAAGTTCAAATCCAAAACCAAAACTGCCACTGTTGGGCCCTTGAGCAAGGCCCTTAACCCCTAAAATGCTCAGTTGTAAGCTGCACTGGATAACCAGGCCTGTCAAATGCTGTAAATGTTTTCCACTTGTTGTACTTTTTAATTAAATTTTTTATTTTCTAAATTTGTACATAGTAGAAAGTCAGTATAACTCGAACCTTCTAAACTTCTAACCAGGATTTCCTATGCTTTCATTTTTTCCCTTTTAATTACGCTTCATTGGAGCGCAGGCTGTTTATATAACATGCAATGGATTTGTTATAATCGTGCAATTTTATATGATTTAATAAATATAATTTTATTATAAATTATATTAAACAACATCTAGCTAAAGGGACGTTTTGGTATTTTTTTATTTGTAAATATAAAACAGATCAGAGGCACGTTCAGGTTGAACTTTAGTGCATTTACGCTGAGAAAATAATTTTTCCTCTCCATCACTGTATGTAATACAGAGCATGGAAACATTCTGGCTGCATGGAGCATAAGTAAATAAAAACACAAGCTATGTTTGAGAACACACATTGCATTGGTGTTATTAACACACACACACACACACACACACACACACACACACACATGCATGTGCTCTCCATCTCTGAACCGGCATGAAACAAGCAAGAGAGAGAGAGAGAGAGAGAGAGAGAGAGAGAGAGAGAGAGAGAGAGGAAGGAGTGATGAATTCTGGGAAATGATGCTGCGGCTCTGCTGAACGAGAAACGAGGAACAGATGTAATGAAGGAACAACGGAGAGAGAGCAACTCAGCTGAGTCAGCATAGATAGAAAAAGAGCAAGGGAGAGATGGAAAACAACGAAGAAGAGCGAGGGAGGATGAGGAGAGAGAGACTGAGAAAGGAAGAGAGAAAGAGGTGGAAAAAAGGATGGTCAGACTTGAAAAATGAGAAATGAAAAATTAGCATAGAAAGAGAAAGACGAAAAGATGTTGCACATAAACAAACAGAGTGAGAGAAAGAAGGGTAGATTGTGAGAAAGAGAAAGTAATTGAATGAAAGAGAAAAGGAGACAGAGTAAGGAGCGGTGACAGAAAGGAGGAAAAGAAGAAAGAGTTCAAGAAAGAAAAAGTGGTAGAGAAATGAATGAGCAGGAAAATGATAAAGGGAGGGATAAGAGAGATGAGGAATGGCAGTGTGTGTGAGAGAGAGAGAGAGAGAGAGAGAGAGAGAAGAAACTGGCGAGCACACAAGGGGATGATGGAGAGAAATTTAATAGAAAGAGAGAGAAATTGAGAGGAGATAGAGAGAGATAGAGAGAGAGAGAGAGAGAGAGAGAGAGAGAGAGACAGGGGAGATAGAGAAAGGGAAGAGGGAGAGAGAAAAAGAAGATCGAAGAGAAGAAGCAAAAGAGAGGAAAAGACACACACACACACACACACACACACACACACACAGCAGGAAAGTGAAGCGCAACAAACGGCTGAATGAGCGAGTGAGAGCGAGAGTGGTGGAGAACGACAGAAGGCCAGAGAGGAACAGATTGATTTCGCTCAGGGAGGCCTGGCCACACCCCCACACTGCCCACTCAGGGTCACACGGAGGTCATAGGGCTTCTGTGAGGCCGAAGAGGTCATCTGAGGTCAGTTTAAAATCCACTCGATGATATTATATCCTGCGGCCGTGAAGCTGGAACTCTGAAGTTCATCCACAACTCGGAAAAAACTTCATGCTTCACAATCAGACTCTTAAAGATGCAGTGCGTTTTTTTATCAACCAATCCACTCTATACACTTCCTCAGCCAATCAGGTGACATTCAGGGGTCAGGTGATCACACTAAGTGACATGCTCTCTAGATTTAAAGCAGTTTGAGTGACAAGAAATTCAGCTGTGTAATAAAAAGGAATGCTGCGCACACACACACACACACACGCACACACACACACACACACACACACACACACACACAAGCTGTCTTTATACTTTCGATTCCCCTGCAGGTGTGTGTGCACAGGTGAGTGTGTCAATAACAGCACCACACAGAGTCTTTTATAAAGTGTGATTAAGAAAAAAACTTGAGTACCATTCTATACACACGAACACAGTGGCCACTTTATTTAATCAGCCAATCAGGAAGCAGCGGCGCAATGCACACTATCACACCGATTCAGTTTTCTTAAATTCAGATTCATCGAACAAGCCAAATATTTTAGTTTGATGTAATCCATTCAATTCAAGTTACTCTTTACACCCATGCTACGCAAAGTGAAAAATCCTGCATCACACAATCACAGCACAATTGACCTGTTGGACAAAAACGTACGTAGTGTCAGATTCCAGCTGTTTGCCGACAAAAAAGTAAAACCCAATTTTCTGTTCTGCTTTTGCAGGCGCAATATACATGAATGTTCTGAGATGCATTTCTGCTTAACACCGGTGTGTTAGTGTTAGTTACCTTCCTCACACAGTTACTGTTCCTTATTTAGCATCCAAATGTAACATTTCTGAGAACAAATCTATTACTACTTATTTTTATTCATTATTGAATACAGTCCATATGATCTGACATTTAAGTGTAAATCAATTCAAGAAAAAGAAAAAAAAAAAGATGAGAATAAAGCATAACATGCTTTAATCCAACCCACACAGAAGATCTGAGCAGGTCGGGGTTAAGGGCCATCCCAGAGAGCCCAACAATGGCTCCAAACTGCAGAGCTCCTACTGCCATGATGCTGATAAATTATTTATAAAAGCACCACTGCGTAAAAAAAAAAAAATTAATAAATAAGGAAACACCAAAGCATGGTGCAGAGAGAAGACACCCACTTGTCCAGCATGCTACTGTAAATGCAAATGCGTGTGATTTCACATGTACAACGGCGGCTGTATGCACACCATGCGTTCTCAGTGTCTTACATCTCGACTAAAAATAGCCTCAAAGACCCAGATTCCTCCGTTCACACAAGAAATCTCTCTCTCTCTCTCTCTCTCTCTCTCTCTCATAAAAACAGAAGCTTCAGCATGGAGAACGAAGAGACATACAGTTTATATATATATAAATTTACAGTTTTATGCTCTCTCTCTCTCTCTCTCTCTCTCTCTCTCTCTCTCTCTCTCTCTCTATATATATCATACTGCTGTTATTTCAAGCATAAATGCTTAACAGTTTTTCAGGAGGTTAATTGTGACTCAGTGAAACGATTGAAGCTGAACTGAACACACACACACACACACACACACACAAAAGCATGGCTCAGTGTGGGATCTGACAATATGATCGATATGACAGATTCACCTCTGATTTGATAAATCCTCTGGAATCGTCGTCGCAAAGACAAAATGAAAACGGATGAAGTGCGAGATGAAATATGGCAGCGAATTAAGCCATGTGATGGTGAAAGAAGTGCCCCAGTGTCGAATTAACGCTGAATGAACACAACGACACTCGGTGTGCTGTTAACATCGATGGCACAGCATAGAATCGACCCTTACACTGCTGAGTTTTCTCCTACAGCATCAAATCTGCCCTTTCACTGCTGAATTAAACCCTATACTGTTCACTTTCAGCCTGTGTTATAGAATTAACCTATACTTTATTGAATTTGGTATATAACATCGAATTAACCTCTATTCTTCTAAAGTATACTGCTGAATTCAATCAAATAACCGTTATAGTGCATAATTAACTTTTTAACCCTAGAATTAACCCCCATTCACACTGCATTAAATCAAACACATATATAATAATTAATTAAATTTACAGCATATACTTATTTACTACGCTGCTCTATTAACAGAAATAATATTATTAATGACCATAATAATAATAGATTAAAATCAAAGACCCTTAGTCATCCCTTATACTGTGAAATTAACACCAATAATGTTTAATTCATTCAAACATTAGTGAATAATGGCTTACTGTACACAATACTATAAAAAAATAACCCCTATACTGATAACACAAAGTAACTGAATTACTTGTGTGTACTGGTAAATGAAATTCTTGAGAGTGGAATGAACACACATCAAGTCAATCAGTGTTTCAGTTCTCACTACTGGCTCATTCTGATTCTGTTATACAGTATTAACACAAGTTTCCTTTAATATAGAAATATTGCATTTAATGTTGTATGAATTGAACCCATTTAGTGTTTGTATGAATATAACCAGTATCAGTACCAAGATGATAAACAATAGGAAAGGAATGAATTTCAGGAAAGAAATGCAAATGTGTACAAATATTAGAGCCATATGGATTTGGGTTTTATATTTCAGTATCAGTAATGTACTGGAGAAGAGAAAAAAGTGATTGTAACCACCTCTAGTTATAGGAAAGATTATTGAACGACACATACAGAAGTACCAACACCAAAAACACAAAAAAATCCTGAACCGATATCAATAACACTGATACCATTCACACCATTCCATTAACACCATTGCTGTGATCACCAAGGTCCACGTGCACCGAGCACCTGCGCATATGCGTCATCTGTATAAAAAGCGAAATGGCTCTGTGTGCGCGCGCGCGCGTGTGTGCGTGTGTGTGTGTGTTGGGAGGAGACGAGTGCGGCCAGTGCGCAGTCTGGTGCTCCCGCAAAGCTCCCGTTGCACGCACGTGCGTAAACAACAAGCAAACAAACAATCAAAACAAACAAAACATAAAGACGAACGCATTGAGGAGAAAGGATGCACGTGGACCGCATACGCGCGCACCCCCTCTCCCACACACCCCCGCCCCCCGACCACCCAGGTTATCCATCCAAGAAGATCGCTCACCTGCTGCAGGTAGACAAATGTCAAGGCGCACGAGGAAGAAAGCTGTGGGCGCGCGCCCACCTCAGCCAGGGCCACGCACGGGGCTCCGGTGAGCGGATGCAGCATCTCTTTCTCTCGTTCGCTCGTGCGCGCTCCTTCTCTTTCTGCAGGCTCTGCTCCGACAAAAACTCGGTATGTCGCTCCCTCGATGGCGTTTTCTCTCTCTCTCTCTCTCTCTCTCTCTCTCTTTCACACACACACACACACACTGGGTAGACTGGATAGCGCTGGATAGGCGGGTGTAACGTTACGCGTAAAAAGTGGCCGGTATCGCGCGTCCACGAGTAAAGGATGCTCACACAAAGAAGCGCCTGGGTGGATTTCTTTAAGTACAAATGAAAGAAAGATAAAAGGAATAGTACACGTAACAACAATAAAAAAAAAAAGGGAAAGTTTTTTTTTTGTTGAACGAGTTCAATTACACCTCCGCGTCCACGCTCGCGCTTACGGTGCCGGTGACCACGCGCCGTTGTGACCGAATTTCTTCTCTCTTTTTTTTCCGAGCGCGCCTAATCATCTCCGCGAGGAGGAGGAGGAGGAGGAGGAGCGAGCAGGGGGTGGATGAAGAGGTGAAGAGTGGTGGGGAAATCCCAAAACACGCAACACACACACACACACACAATCCTAAAGCGTTTCAGGTGCTTTTATTATATTGCTCTCGAACACGTGAGTTGCAAAAACACAAAAGATAGATAGATAGATAGATAGATAGATAGATAGATAGATAGATAGATAGATAGATAGATAGATAGATAGATAGATAGATAGATAGATAGATAGATAGATAAAAATCGGTACAAATGCATTTAAAGAATTAAACAGAAACCATATACAGTATTTACACAGGTATGAGGAAATATTTCCTAATTCACCTTAAAAGATGTTAATGGATAATTGAATTATTTCCCTTTTCTCCCTGGTGCTAGCCTTAACAGGAGTGAACCACAGCTGCACCTTCACGAAAAAAGTCATATTAATAATTGAGTAATATATTACTAAAAGGGAGCAGGTCAAAAGAGTCAATTCCAGCACTCAAACATTAGCGAGCTCTCATTAGCACAAGCCTGAACCTTTTATTTATTTTTGGTTGGCAATGGTTCCTGAGAAGAATGAAGATTTAAAAAAATATATCTAAATATATCTAATAAATATATATTATGATTACATTACATTTAATATGTTTAATAATATTTGGTTTATTTGTTGTGCAAAATCAATGTTTACTAAACAAACAAGCATGGAATATATGTCATGCAACAGATTAGTATTGTGATGTGTTTATTTTTTAATTGCTAAGGAATTACAAGGGGAAATAAAAACATTAAAATAGGAAACAACAATAATTAATTAATGAATTTAAAACACAGAAAGAAATATGCAGTTGTCCTTAAGGTAAATCTAAAATATATTCTTTTTGTCTCTTTCTGACTTGTTTGTATCAGCAGAATCAATTAATCAATTAAACATGCTTCTGAGGTTCTCTCCTCGGTTCTGCCGGCTTCGTCCCGGCCTGCCCCTGGATGGTCGTCTCTCCGATTGGAGGCCACTCTGTGCAGCTGGGGATCCATGAAATCATGGAGTAACTCAGAAGAGCTTTTGGATTTGGACTGTAGTTAAAGTCAACAGTCTGCTACACTGATTCAGGACTACACTTTGCATCTGATCTCCATCACTGCACCTCAACATCGTTTATCTGTAATAAATGGAGAATCAGTGCCAAACAGATGAGGATGAGGTTCCCTCTTGAGTCTGGTTCCTCTCAAGGTTTCTTCCTTATGCCGTCACAGGGAAGTTTTTTTCTTCACCACAGTCTCCACCGGCTCGTTCATCAGGGACAAACTCACACTTATAAAGAACATCTCATCACCACATTATCTGTGTAAAGCTGCTTTGGGACAATGTTTATTGTTAAAAGCACAATACAAATAAACATGAATTGAATCATTTACTAGTGGCTTGTGTATCCAAAAGCAGCGCAATATTATCATAGATGACGTACGCTATATTGTCCAGAGCAGACCTAGTGAACACCCAGTCCCAGCTTTTCTTTTTTTTCTCTTTTTTTTTTCTACTTTCTCCAGTAAGAAAAAAAAAAATCATCCTAATGATGCAACATGCACACAGAAATTACTCTGCAAGCCAGGAATCATAAATAAAACTAGCTTACTATCATTTTGCTTCAGGCTACATATGTAGTCCCCATATACAAAAAAATAAATAAATAATCCAACACATTTCATCAGCTGTAGGTGTGTTTCACAGTCTGGCGTCTGCACAAGCATGAAACATTGCATCGTCTCGCTGTTCAACAGTGATTTTAACCTCGTGCAGGACTTCTTAACGAGCTAATGAGGTGCGTCAGTTAGCTGTAGTAAAAGAAAACGCTGAGCCGAAGCGGCATCTGAGTGAAGCAAGTGGAGAATTAAACACTCCATGTTATGCTGTGATTGGGAAATAACCGACAAAGAGGTGGTGTGATGAAGCGTAGTTACTTGGTATCTTATAAACAATACGACGTGTACTCTTTATCCGTTTATCATTACATTTAATGTTGCTGAATGTCCATATACAAGCTATCACCCTCCTTATAGCAGCTATAAACGCTCATTCTTTCACCAGCACCATGTTTTCTTTTAGAAGAGATCCATCATGTTACATGACTGTTAAACTGTAACCTTTGCAAAAACGTGGCACTGACACTGAAGATTCCCTCCAAAAGGATGTGTAATGACATATTGTGCTTTTTTTTTTGTTTGATTTGTTACTATGGAAACGAATAAGATTTGCAGCCACACTTCTGTCAGCACTTCTGTTATACAGTACAAAAGTTAAACATGCTGACCAATCAGAATTCAGAATGATTGATAATGATGCTAAAAGCAAACCGGAATCTAATAACCATCAAACGTTGTCCATCTTGAATCTTGAATTCATTGATTATTAACACCAGCAGCATGAGGAATTAAACTATTTCGTACAGTATTACTTTTGCAGATGTGCATTATGGGAAACGTTTTCTTCTTTTTGCTCTGCTCCTTCCTTTTTTTCCCTCTTATTTCCCTTTTTTTCTCGACCACGGACACGTCTTTTCCGTCTCCTTGTGTGTTTTCCCTTCATGCAGAAATCCTGACCACTGACCCGTATGGACGGATTGTCATCTGTGCCATCGTCTGTTTGTGTGTGTGTGTGTGTGTGTGTGTGCGCACACCCCATGTTTCCTTCCCTACAGTGATGAAGCATGGCTATCCTGCGCAGTGCATCTGTTCGCCTTTTTTTTTTGCTGAATAAGAGCAGTTTTGTGGTGGGCTTGGTTGGTGCATGCTCAGCCTCACTCTGTTAAACGTCTTGTATAATTTATCATGTCGCCTGCGTGGGGTGAGGACTCCGATAACTGAATTGTGTCTGAAACTTGCGCTGTTACTTACACATGACCATCTTGTTGCACTAGCGATAGCAAAATTTAGCAATTCCTTCGGCTTTTCTGTTTCCTCCCAAACCTGTTTGAGCAGATTTTACTAAGTCAATGGATATATATCCTATATCTATTATTATTGTGTTTCTCATCGCTACCTTCATATTCCTTTAAATTTAAAAACATTCTAATTATTAATCTATTCTATTCTAATTCCTTATGTCTTTGACTAATATCCTTTATATTTTTACATTTTTAATACTTTATTGATCCTACAGGAAAACTGTTATTTCTGTGCATAGCCCAGCTGGGGTCAGAGCACAGGGTCCGCCATGTTACAGCGCCCTTGGAACACAGAGAGTTAGGGCCTTGCTAAAGGGCCCCAAGAGCGACAGCTTGACGATCCCAGAGCTTGGACCCTCTCCCTTTCAATCAGTAACCCACTGAGCTGAATCTTCACCAAATTATTTTATTTAATGTCATAGAGCAGTAATTACAAATATTTGACAGGTGTGTTCAAAAATAAGGAATTTGTTCCATCCTAGTGTCTTCAATTCCTCTTGTTTCACTGCCATTTGGAAACACGTTATTAATAAAAAAAAACAATTGCCAATGTTTATCCATTTAATATTGTAGAATGCAGGTGAAAAACGTATCAATTACCATATCAATTCTCTATAAAAGGTTATGTTCATGTTGAGTCTCCACTGAAACGCTATCGCATTAGAACGGCAGCACAAGCGACTACTGCAAGACCAATCAGGACAAAGAATTAAACATGCTATACTGGTAATATGCCTGTTTCAGGATGTCTCTCTGCTCTAACAGCTGTTTTAGCCACATAAAGGATGTGTTAGTAATCTATTGAGCTGAAACATCTCTGCATCGTCTAAGCATCCAAATCACCCGATTACACACAAACGATTCTTCACAAACATGCTAATCGCACAAACGGCGAACGTCCGAGAAACCACTCGAACGAATCCCACAGCTGCTCGCTCACCTCCGGCACAAAGCCTTGTTTCAAATCACACAAAGGATCCTAAGGTTATAAAGAACTGAAAATAATGACAGTACAAATGTGATTAATGAGGGCTTCAAATAAACAGAAACATGACTGAACAAATGAAATGCTTTCTGTTTACAATATAGAACAAGTGGTGTCATGGCATAGAAGTGGTTAATGCCATGGCAACGCTGTTTCTATGTAACCAGGAAATATCTGGTGCTATGCCTAAACTAGCTAATCACATCAGATCGGAATTTCAGTAGTTAAATCATTTTTAGAGAAGAACCGAACTGAAATGGGGTCCACAACACCTGAAACATCATCATCCACCTCAGATAAATTCCTGAAATAACAACTTACGTGTGGCTAACATTATCCTGTATTTATACATAGCATGATCTGCTGATGAAGCTCTCACAAATTCCACCATAGAGGAAAATGTGTATTGAAATTGCTTAGAAATTTGATGTTCAGACTCAATCTATTCCAGAAGAACCCACAATGATTCGTGATGCTTCCTCTACATCATCCAAGAGTTTCCTCAGGAACACAAGAACCAAACTATGAGCTGTAGTAGGAAAACATTATGGCCATTAAAACCATCATGGTGTCATGTAGCAGATGTACTGATACCCCAAACATCTCCAAACATGCTTTCTATCCAGTTATAGTTACTTTTCATGTAGTTTTAATGTGGTCTCACTAGCCTGTTTTTTACTTACAGCTGTAACTTCTCTATTAAGGTTACAGCTTTACTGCTTACACTGGAGACTCCTTCCTGTTACAATAAATAAACTTCTTCCTTTACATAAAACATCACAACATCAACGATTACTTATAGAATAGAATAAACAAGACTGAATTATAGTAATAATACTAGTACGAATTAGAAGTGCATAATAATATTATCCATACATTAGTACCACTTTAAGTATACAATAATAAACTAGTACTAAGGTATGTATTATAAGTACATAATAATAATAATCTTGTACTTATTATAAGAACCTAATAAACTAGTAATGAGATAAGAATTATAAGTACATAATAAACTAGTCCTAAGGTACTAATTATAAGTACATAATAACAATATTGTACTAATAAGAAGTGCAAAATAATAAACAAGTAATAAAGAATGAATTATAAGCACATAAAAATATTTTATTATTATAAGTACATAATAAACTAGTAATAAGATATGAGTTATAAGTACATATTTATAATATTGTACTAATTAAAAGTACATAATAATAAACTGGTAATAAAGAATGAATTATAAGTTGATAATCTTGTACTAATTAGAAGTACATTCTAAACTATTACTGAGGTATGAATTATAAGTACATAATAAAGCGTACTGAAAGCATGCGTGGAGAGAAACATGCCCAAGTTCTCGTTTGTGCTCTTGTTTCTCAACATGGCCGAATGGAACGGTTTCCCCGAGTGGAAATTCTTCATTATTTTCTACCACAGTAAATAAAGTACAAGAGTTGAGGATTCTGCTTCTTTAATAATTAATGATGAATTACAGGACAGAAAACACAGTCCTGCTCTCAGGCTGTAGCCATGATGTTAATTTTACTTTCAGAAAAATTACCAGCTTTTTTTTCTTTTTTCAAGCTTGGGGTGTCTGAGCAGATAAGCCGTGGCAGTGTTCACCACATTGTCATTTAGTATCAGGATCGGTGTCGGATTGTGCAGATTTCTTGGGGCCCGGGCTCCATTTTGGCATCAGCAGCGCTGACAGACTAATAAGGGAGGACTGGCTGCCTCCACCCTGCGTCAGGAAAGTGACAGCGGCACGCCAGGTGCCCGAATATGTGGAGAAGATTGATGAAGTCTCGTGGAGGTGGATTGCAGTGAGCTGCCTGAGCCGTTCTTAGTGTTAGCAAAGGTTTTTTTGTTTTGTTTATGAGTACTGGTGGTCAGCTAATGTAAAAACAAAATCGGGATGATGGACAACATTCTGAGCAACAGGAAATAAAAAACAGCCTGAATTGTTTACAATGCTTTAACAATCTTTATCAATACAATAATAACTAAGTAATGAAGCAATAGATTCTGTTGATGAGGTGAACTCATCCTGACCACTCAGAGCTCAGTGCTTTAGTCCTTTCAGTTTTCCAACAAGATTATTTTTTATTCAATTGAAAACATCACATGATATTTTTTCTCAATTTATAGTTACATATAATGCTTGGACTGTCCATGTATCAAGTTATCACTTATGTTACTGCATCTATAAACATTCATTTTCCTGCTAGCCTCAATTTTTTCTCTTTATTTATAAAAGAAGAGCAAAAATCAAGACGTACAGTGCACTCTGTCTCTAAAGTCAATCTATAACCTTTAGAAATATTGTGGATACTGGATACTGCTTCCTTAATCCGTTTATGTGGTCTCTCTGAATGAGCCGCTACAACGGAAACCGTGCCGAATTCGACCTAACGCAACTGTCTGCGCATGAATCCATAATAATAATAATAATAATGATAATAAATAGATAAAATGAAGCACTTTGCTTTTACCTCCGATAGAGAACCGTTATTCATCCAAGGCCGCATCTTAGTTTCTTTGTTTTTTAGAAAAAGAATATAAAGCAGAAATGCTAACTAGCTTTCAGTCTAACTAACATTTGAATCCACACTGGCTCTTCAAATACCTCTGCAGAGTGACGGATGCTTTGGAGGTCTTTTAAAATTGAGTTGCTATGGTTTACATCACCTACATCGTGTCTTCACTCGGAGGCCATTAGAAGGAAAAATAAAATAGACCAAAGAGCGAACGACTCTGCAGGGTGGTTACATTGACCATTATAATGACAGCTACAGCCGGCTATAAAGCCTCGCCTCTTGAATTCACGTTATGTCACGATTGTGATTGTTTATAAATAGAAAAAAAATTGCGATACGGTTATCTCTGTGTGTGATGCAAACATGCAGAGAAACCTGTGGGGAAACTGGCTCACGTCGTGAGAATTTGATCATAGTTATTACAGTTTATTATTAAAAACGCTGTTGTTTTTAGATATGTTTCTAATTAGAGGTTTGTATATAAAGAAATCTTATTAGACAAGCTACACTTTCGAGACATTGTCGAGACACATCAGTGTTGTTCACAAATTGCACATTATATATAAAAATAATTTTAAATTAATATAGATTTTAATGCTCTATTTAGGTTTTTGAAAAGTGGCTTGCAAATATTCAAAATATTAAGATGGGGGTGGAGCTAAATTCTGGTCTATAAGCAAAATATAAAACAGTAGCCTTAGTTGGTTTATTGAATGTGAAAACTATTATGATATATAAAATTTTAAGAGATGTCTAAAATTGGATGATCTTTAAAGGACAATGCAACATTGCGGAGACGGAAGCGTGTCCTGAGAGTCACATAGAATACAGATTAACATGGCAGAGGTAGAGCTGCATCTTGCTGCAGACAGAACAGGAAAAGAACGTCTGGTTGATTTCATCTTGTCCCTTGATTGTGTGAAATGGTCATGAAGTCAGAAAGCTCTTACATAAACTGATGATTTGCTTTTTTTGTCTAAAGAAGCAAACTATCTGTACTGTATTGAATTTAATTGCAGAGCATTATATTTTTTCCATGGAATCCCCTTATGTTGAATCGCATTGTGTTGAATCAAATAGAAAATCGGATCGCACTGCATCGTAATAGTGGGGAATCGATCGTATCGTATCATATCGGTAGCTGATTCTTTAGTATCTTTAATGGATTGTAGGCTATGCATCCAGAATCGCATCGGCCTCGGTTATGGAGATGCACGTGCCTGGAAACCACAGTAATAAACACACCAAACTTTACACAGACGTCTTTACACCAGAAAAGGTTAGTAAAGCATATTTATTACAATAATTTATGGCACATAACTGACTCTTAGGAACCATTTAATGCCCTTTAAATAGAAATAGAAATGAAAAAAAAAATACACCACACTGTAAGACTGAGCTATCGATCTCTTGTAGAGCTACACAGTGTGGAACAAACCACAGATGGCACCATTTTTGCCAATTTCTACCAGCAGGCTTTCCAGCTAACTGTGATAAGTCATGTATATTTGCTTTTTTAAAACTATATTTGGTGATCTAACAGGTTTTTAACATGTAGATGTAGACAAACTAAAACGCTTTGTTCACTGATTTTTCAGGTCACTTGATAGAAATTCCGAGTTAAGAGGACGTTCTATGAGTTTAGTTGTAGAAAACTCGATCCCCCTTTGGGTTGAGTCAGCGTGATGATGACAGTCTGCGATCCTGCGTTCTGTGATGGCTGCTAAATATTTCTGGTTTTGTTGTCGATTGGGGTGTAAAAAGCTAATCAGTTTATTTAGTGCGCTTAAAAAAAAACGTGTTATATATTTATTTCAAGCACAATTGGGGTGCAAGTCAGTTTACATGACAGTAATTACGGAAACAGATGGGAGCTCAGAAATGCGCCGCTGCAGAGACACTGGGCTCAACGACTGCACCGGGGACGACTGGGGGCCGGTGAGAGGGGGTGGGAGCCCAGATTGCTCAGCAGCTGAGACTGCCTTTCATTAGTGTGTGTGTGTGTGTGTGTGTGTGTGTGTTAAGAAATGCAGAGTCGTTTGTTATAACGCACTTGCCGTCGCGCGCTACAGGGCCTGCAAATTGATTGCCGGGTGGGACGAGTCGCGCGATCCTTAGCACCTCCGCGCATCTGGCTCACAGGAAAGAAGGAAAAGGAAGAAATAAATATATAAATAAATAAAAAAAGACACTTTCTGCTTGTCCACCCCCAGCTTTTTAGGCTGACAGCGCCTGCTGATTTGCGCTCCTGTCGATGCAATAAGACGCCGCTGTCCTTTTAATTGGTGACAAAAACAATCCGCGGTGCAGTTAATCGCCTCGGTGGAAATGTGCCAAAAAACAATCAGCGCTCTTCCTCTTTCTTTGTACCATTTCTTTTCTGGAAATCCAGGAAAAACAAAAAAGCGAGAGCGTGCATCATACGGCAGGGAGAAGAGGCGCGGGTCAGCGGTGAGGGAGCTAATGGCTTGGCTGCAAGGCCACACATCATAACATGTGATGTGTTTGTGTCTAATTAATCCCACGATTCATAGATTTTACACGGAGCGAAATAAAGAACGGAAGGAACGTGGAAAGAAGCACGCGAAGGGCGTTGTTTTAACGCTGATTCGCCGTGACACGGCGTGCCGAATTCCGCGTGACTCCCGGGCGCTGCCATTACACTGCTTTAGCTTCCATTAACGTGTCACTTTTCGTTGGAGCACACGGTCACCGAAGGAATACGTTATGACAGCACCGGGGGCCTGCCACGTGCGCTGACACTGGGAAAAGCCCTGGAGCTGACACGTGCCGACAGGAGTGCGTTAATTAAGCGCTCACTCAAACATTCTGACACGAAGGTGTGTTTCGCCGTCTTCGGCATTGCCTCCCGCTTCTTTCAGAGTTTACAGAAACGATCATTATAAAGACGATGATATAAAACCCGCCCGTACAGATGCACATCTACACAGATGCTGTGAGGGAGATGAAGCAGAAATGAGGCAGAACAGTTACCACTGACTTCAGCTCCAAAGATTGTGGGAAATGAGATTTCGAACAGAAGGGAGCTTTAGAATCATTATTGATAATTAAAAAAACGTGCTGATGGCAAAAAAAAACACAACAAATTTGAAAAGCCAAAGATAAGATTTTTTTTTTCTTTAGCTTTGAGCTTCGGCTAAATGTATAAATAAAATTGCATGGCGAGTCATTCGATCTAAAAAGTTAACTGACAAAGTCTCTCAGTATGAAAAATACCAATTAGCTGTAAAATACCTTTTAATATAATATATACAATCACAATAACTTCATTAAAAACAAATCAAAGGTCAAGATCAGCTCCTATTTACAGAATGCACTACAATTTCCAGTAATACAGCTCAGCCATTGCAGCTCTTCCCCTGAATGTGCTCAAACTCATAGACGTATGTTAGCAAATTAACTTAGCAGCAGAAAGAATAGTAAAATATCAACATTTCTCCAACTTGATTTCCATGAAATCCTCTTGTGCATAAATATTCAGAGTAAAAAGTATTTACATCGGGTGCATGAACATCTTGTCTTTTGTTCGAATCTCGAGCTCAGCATCGTAAAACAATAGAGACATCCATACTGCAGGAACATTGCAATGGGACGCTGTGCTCCAGTCATTAGCATATCATTAATTAGCCTCCCGCTTCCTGATGATTAACGGAGAGCAAAGGGCCTCCGCAGGGACGCGTCTTCATTTGGGAGGCTGGTAGGAGGTGAGGAACAGTTGGGGGAGTGAACTTCACAAACACACACAAACAGCTGAATTAGAAACTCAGCAGGGTCACGTTACAGCCAGAGGGCGCTAGCGAGACACAGTCCAATTCAAAACAGCAATAAGCATTCATTCTGCTAGCTAGTGTTCACTTTCACTAGAAAGCTCGGCGTGGAAACACTCAGTTGTTGTTGTTGCGTGTTAATAAATTATAATTATAATAAACGTCCAAAAGATTCTTTCATCAGTTCTTTTATAGACAAATGCAAGCGTTTTTATGTCCTTCTTAATGAAGATGTTTGGGTTGTTTTCATGTCACAGTCACTTTTTCCCTTTCCGTTTGGTTGCAAAAGGTTACAAAAGTGCAAAAGTTTACACCCCCCAGGACTAAATGAAAAATATTTTTACTTGTATGAAAAAGTCTTCTGTGCAGTGAACCTCAAATAATTTCACTGACCAGATTTTTATTTGAAAAGAATTTTATTAATTTAATAATTTATTTTAAAGCATTTAGTTATTCTGAGTGCAAAAGTTTACACTCGCTTGTTATTGTATTGTCTTGTATAGTCTGTTTTTGTCTTGTCTTGTCTGTTTTGTCATGTATAGGTATTATTTATGTCTGTACTTTTGAGAGTCACTAACAGCTGGAACCAAATTCCTTGTGTGTGTCAACACACTTGGCCAATAAACCTGATTCTGATTCTGATTAGACACTAGGGGATTAGATAGTTTTATATTGCTAACTGCTACATAAAAAAATGTGTTCTTAACACCTCAGAAATAGTATATATATATATATATATATATATATATATATATATATATATATATATATATATATATATCTGAATGGTAAAATAGAGATGTCCCTTTTTTATGCATGAACCATGACAAATGTCTGTGCTTAACAGTAGGACAGGATGATTTCCTGTCATAATTTATATTAAAAGACTGCTTTACTCTGCCAGACAAGGACGCCTAACTCACGGGGCAGCTACTTATACAGAATGTTTTTGTTCATGCATGTTTTCTGTACAAGCCGGTTTACGCTGGTTGATAATGTAACGAGACTGAACGTAGCCGTTTTCTTAAATCTCACATCAATCATTAGAGGATCGATCAGTTGTATATGCACATTATCCAACAATCTGTTGCAGAATTTAGCCAAGATTTTATTGTGATCTCAGGGTTTACAAACAAACAAGGACCATCAGAACTAACATATTTCCATAACAACAAGTTCAAATCTAGGGTCTGCCGTTTAGAACACAATCATTATTCCAGAAGTCAGCAGTCAGAGAGCTGGTGAATAATGCATACTTCCATCTAAAAAGTCGAAACCAATAAATGTTTTTTTTTTTCGCTGGAAGACAGATGGGGATGCTAATTTAAGCACGCATGGTTAAATAAAAAAAAAAACAGAAGAAAAAAAAACTTTGACCATAAAAACTGTTTGCACGAAATCAGACTTTGATCCGGAGGTGATCTGAAATCTACACGCATCCGAAATCTATTTCTAATATGTGCAATGACCTGACTCGACACGACTCCATTAGAAAATGACGATAAAGCCTGCAGGTAGGCGAAACGGCCCCGAGATCAATTGATGAAATAAACAAAGTAAATCTGCGCATACCAAAAATGAGCTGTTCTCCAATACAATCGTCAATTACCTCCTCCAGTTTAAATAACCACTGATGTGTACACAATACTTTGCCTTTTCTTTCTTTTTTTTTCTTCTCTGCATATTCGTTCAACTCCCACAGCTCATTAAAAGCCCTTCCATTTATTTGCTGTGTGCTCAGGTCCTTAAATCTGCCACAACATACGAAAGCAAGCCAATTTTGTTTCTTCCTGCAGTGTTAATAGAAGGCGCACGCTGCTTCCTCATTAATTATGGCGATGTGGAAGAAACATCCGGCACAAAATGGCTCGGAGAGAAACGTCTCCTGAGCAGGACCCACACGCCGTGGGATGGACGATGTTTTCACCATTCGCCTCGAGGTCACATCTGCACATCACGTTCTGCTGAGACGTGTTAGATTCTCATCCCAGCAGTGTGAGGGTGAAGTTTTAGCCCTCTACTGAGATGACTTATTTCTTTATTTTTTTTTTTTATTATAAATTGAACTCCGGACCGGTCATGTCGGCCAGCAGATGTTCTACATGCAGTGTGAAAGCACTGCTGAGTGACAATTTTCTTTGTGTGGTTCGTTAATTATTGTTTGTCATTATTGCAGCTATTTCAGTGGAAATTAAACCCTGCATTGCAGTTATAGCTTTGGAAAAAAATAATTAAATGTCAACATGACTGATTGCTGTTCACCCATACAGAGAATAAATAAGGAGTATTAAATGTACTTACAGGTGCTATTTAGGACCCTACTCGATACGAACTTCAAGAAATTTAAAACCTTTACCTGCATTTATCATTTATTTTACTATCATTTATTATGTTGGTAAACCAAACACATTCAATAGTAAGAGAGTTGCCTAAATATACTTTCTTCTATTACTAGAGATTTATTTAAAAAATTACCTACAGTAAAATAAACCATATTTTAGGTCATTTTCCAGCCATATGTGGTTCTTCCCTAATTTTGGAGGCACACAATTGTATAGGACGTCTTTGGATGTGGCAAAGTGGAATTTTCCCTTCACTTGAACGAAAAGACCCAAACCAGCATCACAATAACTGTGCACAAAGCCAGCTCCATAAAGATCTGCTTTACGTGTGCTGGAGTGGAACATCTCCTGCAATAAAGCTCTGAACACCTGTGAGATGAATGTGAACGCTGACTGCACCCCAGGCCTCCTCACCTCACCTACATCCCTACCTGCCTTTACTAACACCCTTGTGGCTGAATGAGCACAAAATCTCCACATAATTTAGTACAACATCTCACCAGAAGAGTGAAGGATTTTATAACAGGAAATAGGAACTAAATGTGGTATGTTCAAAAAACACATTACTAATCTTTGTTCAGGTGTCCACAAACTTTTGTCTGTAGAGTGTATACACCAATGTGCAAATCTGAAATTAGTCAATGCTTCCTCATACTCAACTGCAGTAACTGACTGTACAGTATAACAGTATACATTGACTTTCCGGCATTTTGCAGACAACCTTATCCAGAGCATTAAAGAGGTTAAGGGCCTTGTTCAAGGGCCCAGCAGTTGCAGCTTGGTGGTGCTGGGATTTGAACTCACGACCATGCGAACACTTTAACCACTGAGCTACCACTTCCCTTGTAAAACAGTTTAACATTATACTTCTCTCAGGTATTATCATTATCTCATTTTTTAAAGAATATAACTTTAGCAGAAACTTTTACATGTGCAATACTCTGCAGAAGATGAGAGAAAAAGAAAGAGTTAAAGAGAGAGAGAGAGAGAGAGAGAGAGAGAGAGAGAGAGAGAGACAGAAATGAATAAGAACATTGACAGTGTTTAAGACCAGGAGTTTCTTCAAAATGCCAAAGAAAAATATAATAATAACAAAGGAACATTGACATTGGTGGATTTAAAGCTGACTTGCAGTAATTATCCAGCTGCTGGAGCACCACAGTGGTACGGTCCAAAACGAGTGCCAATTACTAAACGCACCACAGAGAAGCCGTACCGTTACATGAGGCCAATGACAGAGCTCACGCTGGTTCACATCAACTCTATAAATGTTCAACTGGATAGGAAGCTGAGCATTAATATCTCAGAGGAAGTTACCTCCTGGATATGGATGAAATGTTTCCTTAATAGAAGCACTTGCCCTTGAACTTCCGAAAAGCAGTAAAATATTGTTGCCTGCAAATCTGCTGCTGCGATCATAATACTGCACGCACTTCAGTAACTATAGAACTACAGATGTATTAAGGTATTAAAGTATTAAGGACGTAAGGACACAGGGGGCGACGCTTGTTCGAGAAGTGTTTTTCAGTTTTACATGATATGCAAAATCATCTCGAGTGTCGAGACATTTTAGTTCTACCGCCGTTTAAGTTAATGCATATTGTAAAGTGTGTTTTTTATACATTTAAATAAAATTGCCTTTGCTCATAAGGGTTTCATAAGCGAGTGTACCTCCAGCAAGGGCCTCATAATGTCGTTAAGTGCTATTTTCTAGGACAGAACAAAATCCTGGACTATTCCTGTACTACACCCTGGAAACAACACGATAAATCTGGTGTAACTTCTGGATTTCAGTTTGAATTGAATACATAATTCATGTGTTTTCAGGATGGTGTTCTCTCGTTTGAGTCTTAACCATTTATATTTACATTCTGATGCTTATGAAGTGCTGGATCAATACAACTGATCTGAATTTCACATACTGTTTTGGTTTATGTATAAACTTTTCTCTGGTCTAAAAACAAGAAGATTAACCCCAGTGGTGATAGGCTGGTTATCTAATTCCCTGTGATCATTTTTTAGCAAATCCCTGCCGTGCCATTAAATGAATCCGTAACACAGGGGTTTTAAGTGACCATTTAGCCCAAAAAAAAAATCCAAACAAACAAAAAAAACACTGCTAGTTTTTATTAAATCAGATGACCAAGGTGTGTAACATAAGCAATTAATCGACTGGATCAACATCCCACATTTCCTTTCTTTTTAGCAGAAGCTCCTGAAGTCGTTTGCACTGTATTATCCCGGGACTTATTAACTCGCCGTATCGTCGCGGGCCCTCATAGCGAGATAACCCTTAGCCAGCCTTATCACCTACAGCACAAAAGCGCCGCGATCCAATAGGCCTTCGTGTAATCCATCTCTGTCAGCCGCATTACCAAAATTACCTGTCACAAGAATCATGGTCCAGATCCTGTGATTAAAACACACACACACACATAATTTGGGCACATGCCTGAAAAGTTTCTTGCTTCCCATACTTTTCCAGTTCTGTATTAATTGCTAATTATAAATTATAACATTGAAACTCGTTATGGAGGACAATGCAAGAGAACCTCCAGGAGAACCTTACAGACTGATGCAAAACAATTCATCAGAGAGAGTGTGTGTGTGTGTGTGTGTGTGTGTGTCATTGTCAAGAGGTGTAAAGTTTGACCTGTGTTTGTAATTCACACTTGCACAGATGTTGTTTGTTTTCTATACAACCCATAGAGCTTCCAACTTCCAACAATTATACTAACAGAACACACACACACACACACACACACACACACACACACACACAGGCTTAAGCACGGTTTAAAATAGAAATGACAATGATACCACCGATTGAGAATGTTCCAGGGTGATAAATGTGTTAATATAAAAGTCTTTGGCGACGCTAATGAACTGGCTTCCGCTCCCGGCGTGTACAAATGAAACGTGGATGTCAGAGATCATCTCGCGCGAGCGCTTCTTTTAACACGTACTTTAAAGACACATATAACCTCGACTCGACTCGCAAATGTGCTCCGATCTCCACAAATTAATCCGCTTTCATCTTCCTCATCTCTTTCTGCTTATTGAAGAGGAAACTTTATACAGGCTACGTTTAGAATAAAGGTTATTTATTGCACGTGTAACACGTTTTCTGAATTCTCGATTCTGATTGGTCAGAAGTTGTCAATATTTACAGGTCAATAACAATCACATGGATCTGAGGGGGAAGAAGCGCTGTATAAATTAATAAAGATATAAAGTGGCTACAGTAGCTGATGAGGTGGAGTTTAGTTTATATATTAAAGGAAGGAGTCTCCAGTGTCAGAAGTAACTTTACAGGTTTGTTGTTTCTGGTAACATGCTAAAAAAGTTTTCTTATAAATTTGTGGAGTAGGAAAAAGTGATGAGACTAAAGGTGAGAGAAAGACTATTTCTGTCAGGGTGCGAGCGAAACAGAAGGCGGAAGCCGGAGTACAGCTCGCTTGGGCTTTAACGCACGTGTGAGGGAGAGAGAGAGATATGAGCACACACACACACAGACGCGCATACGCGCACACACACACAAGCACAAGCCCACGGCAGTCCTACGGTTGAGAAAGTCAGAGGTGCGCTAGCTGACCCGAGATGCACGGGGAGGTGAAGCACAGCCGGTATGGGATTGTGGAGTCCGGATGGAACGGTCAAGTGGAGTCCTGGATGACAACCGGTACGTGAAGACATGCAGCACGGAAAATCAAACATAAACAATAACGAACGGGGAGTGAATGTGAGTGAGGGGTTTATGTAGGAGCGGGGTGGAGTGATGAGCTTCAGGTGTGCCTCGTTAAACCTGGAGCTTC
Organism: Silurus meridionalis; assembly: GCF_014805685.1. Lineage (NCBI taxonomy): Eukaryota > Metazoa > Chordata > Actinopteri > Siluriformes > Siluridae > Silurus > Silurus meridionalis. Next base: position 22,190,454 of record NC_060897.1, on the reverse strand, counting down.
TGAGAGAGTGGAGGCATGAGTGATGATGAGCTCCAGGTGTGCGTGGTTGAACCTGGAGCTCTATGGAGCGTGGAGGCATAGAGAGCCACCAAAGGGGGCGTGGCAGGTGGATCCCTGACAATTTCAGGGACATTATATTAAATATAACTGTTAAAGAATAAAAAGCGTGTTACTAATTAGCACAATTAATGAGTAAATTTCTGTATGAATAAACCACTTATGGATGCAAATTTAGGGGCAGGGCTAAATTATGGGTTCTTTAGATCAAAACAGAAACCTGATATTGTTGTAGAATCACACATCTAGAAACGTCAAACTTTTGTATTAATTATTTGATCATCCAGGTATAAAAAACCCAAAACTTCATTCCACCCACAAAAAAAGCTTAATTTTTTTAAATTAAAGCATTTAAATTGTTTAAAATATATATATTTTCTATTTAATACATATGGCACTGTGAATGATATAAACCTTACCGTTGAATACTGATAGGACAACCTATTTTGTATAATTTATGGAACAGACTCAATTATGTCACGTTTAACATTTTCTCGATATATATTTTGTGACTGACGAGAGTAAAAATGTCACCTCGTCTTTACGGATTAAAGTTATATTCCACGCCTTTCCACGCTGCCCATAATTCTGTTTAATACGCCGTGTCTGTCTTTTAGGGAAATGTATTCATAGTCACACAGCACTTTTTTTGTGAGGTTTGGATTTTGTTAGCAGACGGATGTGACTTTAAGAGACCGAGAGAAGGCACACACTGAGTGCTGGTTTTATTCATAATTCACCACGGTCTGGGGTTATCCATCTGCCTGGTTTAAATAGAAACACTGCACCATTTGGGCAAGTACAACTATATATATACGTATATGTATGTGTGTGTATATATATATATATATATATATATATATATATATATATATATATATATATATATATATACATACATACACAGTATTTGTGTGTGTGTGTGAAAAAGAGAGAGAGTCAAAGGGTCTTATCTGCATCCCAATTCTACACAAAATCGATTCCCTGTGCAGAATTTATAACCAAACACTACTTTCCTTTGCTGTCTTATTTTAATAAATATTAAAGGGGGAGGGGGGGGGGGGTGTGGAGGCTAAGTATTGTCCAGAATTATAATTCCAACATGATGTGTTTAAAATAAAGTGAACACACAAATAAATCTTCAAATAGAAACTTATTTAGAAACACTTCTTGGTTTATAGTCCTTGCCAGCACTACTACTGTACATTTCTACTGTGCGTTTCTATAGCAACAGCTATTGGGACATAACATTTTTAGAAGAGTAAGGAGAAGTTTATTCTACATTTACAAAAAGAGTCTCCAGTGTTAGTGCTTTGATACTCTATCTGATAGCTATCTTTTCTGTTATTATTCTTATTTTCTATAAAGGAGAATAAATGATGGTTAATAGCTGCTAAACATTATAAAGAAAACAGGAAGTAACTGAATGGGTAGAAATCTATACGTAATGATAAACATTGGGGGGGGGGGGGTGTAGCCTGGTTAATATGATTTGTCATATGTACAGATGTCTGTGACAGTTTGTACAATGAACATGAGGCTACAGGCAAACTACAGCAAACTACAGCAAATATTAGTTATATTTATCTACACATGTGTAAAGAAAGTGTATGTACCAAATATAAATTAAAAATGTAATAAAGTTAGTGCTGTTAAAATTAATTTGCATTAACGAGTTATTTCTGACAGCCATATAACCTCATATATATTAGCCATATATATTAGCATGAGGTACTTTTTTTATTTAAAAAAATGAAGGAAGATTGGGGTGTACAAAGAGAATGTATATCTTACAGTAGATGTGCAAAAATGATGCACATACTGTATACATGTGCAACTAAGTGCTATGGTATTAAGAGTTCTGAGAATTGGTTGAATACTGTCCATCACCACTGCAAACCAGAAAGAGCTCAGAGCCGATCCTTGATGCAGTTCCACCTCCACCTTCAACCATTCTGTCATTCCTTTATTCTGTCCACCTTGTCTAGATACATGTCCTTAAGATTTTAGTGTAAGTAATAAGTACAAAGGGATGTAAAATAAAATAAATACATTATTATAAAGGATGCTTTAGGTTTAAATAGAACCAGGCCACATGCTCCTGTAATCAAGCATGGTGTGAACGTTTGACTTTGCTGTAGTCCAGTCCAGGGCCGGGAACATAAGAGCATTATGAAACATCTGCGTCAGCGAGCTGCATTGGAGATGACAGTATGTCTTTCAGAGCAGGATAGCTGCCTGCTTAAAATATTTATAGCCCAACACACTATCTATCTATCTATCTATCTATCTATCTATCTATCTATCTATCTATCTATCTATCTATCTATCTATCTATCTATCTATCTATCTATCTATCTATCTATATATATATATATATATATATATATATAAAATGTCTATACAGTACATGCTGCTGTATATTGCTCTAACAATGCACTTTCTGTTTATATCGTACAGTGTTTACTTTGGGCCGTAGTCCACCTGCTCTGAGCACAATGCATTACAATCACAGGCTACATAATAGCTTTAGGGCAAAAACGCAGGACAAGCGATCATTAACAGCAAGTTGGTTTTACACACACACACACACACACACACACACACACACACACACACGCACACGCACGTACACACACGAACACACATGAACACAAAAGAGCCATAATGCGATGTCATTATGCAACTAATCACCAACGTTTGCAGCTTAAAAATGGTTATTATTCATTTACGTTTCCATTCAGCGGGTTGTACCCAGTAGTAAAGCTCATTCTCTTATTGAAAAGCTCTCTTCCATTATCTCAGCCCTATTTCTTTTTTATCATTATACACAACGTTAATGGAACGATTCCCAAGGAATTGCTACAGATCGGACGATAGGGCTGAGGAAAATAGAGTGCAGATCCGCCGACGTGGGAGCTCCGATGGCGCTTTGTCATGATAAATAGGTTGGTAATGTACATGGCTCGTGGTGGAGGGATAGACGGAGCATCCGTGATCGCTCGTTCTCCTGCGATTTTCAATAGCATGTCAAGCGCAGGAACGCTCCCCACGGCCAGTTCCAAGCGTCTGACACAACATGTCCTGTCCTCGGTCATCTATTAAGGCCGCGCTCGACTTTTCATGAAGCTAATGACGTTCACTATTGTTTTAGAAGTTTCCTAGAAAAGGCAATGTGTGTGTGTGTGTATTTGTGTAGGCTTTTATATCTAAACGGACACCCAATGGCCCCATATGAATAAGAACATCTGAGTGAATAAGATTCAATACAATGACACATTATAGCTGACAAGTACAGTAGTAAAATCTTTTGATATTTAGGACAATGTATTAACTACTGATGTTGTGGAGACATTTAGCTGGTCCTCATAAAAAGGTTAGTTATTTATGAATGTATGTCTGCTATTTATTATTAATCTCTTCTCGGGTTTCCTCGGGTTATGGCTACTGGACTGTGTCAATGGAAGGTCCTCTCAAGACTATTAAGCAGGACAGAGGCATGTGTTTCTATGTCCCAATGAAGACCAAATGTCCCCATAAGAATAGAAATATCTATTTGTAATCCTGTGGGGACATATGGCAAGTGACTAAATTATGTCAATAAAAGGTCCATAGAAGGATTGTGTGTGTGTGTGTGTGTGTGTGTGTGTGTGTGTGTGTGTGTGTGCGCGTGTGTTGGAGGTTGGGAATGAGAGTTCTCTCAACTAGCTGAGAGAAATAAAAGAAAGAGCGTGCAAGAGCGACTCACTCTGCGTATTTGTGTGTGTGTGTGTGTGTGTGAGTGTGTGTGTCTCACAGTGCTATTGTTCACCGCACAGAACCTGTCAGCACAATTTTGCTAATATGCAAGCAAATCTACGGGAATGGTGCAGAGCAGAGGTCAGTGCTTATAATATAAATGACACCGTATTTTCCTGCACACACACTTTTCTCGTTTTTTTTACACACTACTACTCCATATGCTCGGGTGTAGTAGCCGAGAGGTGTAAGGCTAAATTGCAGTGTGTGTGTGTGTGTGTGTGTGTGTGTGTGTGTGTGTGTGTGTGTGTGTGTGTGTGAGGGAGCAGGAGTTTGTTTCACATTAATATTTCTGTGCATTAATTACCCAAGTGCCCCAGCTCCCTCACTAAATAATTTAATGTCATGTTTGATAGACCTCCCCCCCTCGCTAATTGCTAATTTGAGTGTCGATCATTTATTAGCGCTGTTTGATTGCTTTATGACTGCTAATGCAGTAACAACATGCTGTGTTCACACAATTTTTAAAAAATGTTTCAATCAATAATAAAGTGTGTTGCTTTTGCATTGCAGGGATCAACCCCCCCTGCCCCCTCCCATTGCCCACTCTTCCAGTTGGGTATTATGTTGAATAATATGTTCCCCATTGGTTTTGCACTGAGGAGATGTTTCTTTCTGGTCACTCTGCCAAAATGTCCAGATCGGTGGAGGGCAGCAGTGGTGGTTGTCCTTCTGGAACTTTGTCCCGTCTCCAAACAGGATCTTTGGGGCTCATAGAGGCCATCGGGTTCTTGGTCAGCTCTCTTACTAAGGCCCTTCTCCCCCGATTGCTCATGGAGGCCACCGTGATCTCAGAAATCTTCAATGCAGCAGCAGTTTTTTATCCTTCCCCAGATCTGTGCCTTGCAACAATTAGCTCTGTAGGCATTTTCTTTGACCTCACGGCTTGGTTTTAGCTATAATATGATTGTCAGCTATGAGGCCTACTATAGAGAGGTGGGTGCCTGTTCAAATCATGTCTAATCAATAATCAATCTACAGGTAGACTCCAGTCAAAGTGTAGAAACATCTCAGCAATAGTCAAAAGAAATGGGAGGCATCTGGGCTCATTTCTAGAATTCTATTGATTTGATTAATACGATTGTAGTATCAGGCTACAACATAACAACACTGAAAAAAGCAAAGGGGTTTGATTTTATATATACATACAGTACAGACCAAAAGTTTGGACACACCTTCTCATTCAAAGAGTTTTCTTTATTTTCATGACTATGAAAATTGTAGAGTCACACTGAAGGCATCAAAACTATGAATTAACACATGTGGAATTATATACATAACACAAAAGTGTGAAACAACTGAAAATATGTCATATTGTAGGTTCTTCAAAGTAGCCACCTTTTGCTTAGATTACTGCTTTGCACACTCTTGGCATTCTCTTGATGCCTACTTTGAAGAACCTACAATATGACATATTTTCAGTTCACTTTTTGTTATGTATATAACTTGTCTGTACTGTATATATATATATATATATATATATATATATATATATATATATATATATATATATATTTTTTTTTTTTTTTTTTTTTTTTTTAACATCCCATTCCACATTTAGTCCCCTTTTTCTCCACTAGATTTAGAAGTGTGTCAGGTACTGATATTTGTGAGGTCAGTAGACCTGGGGTGCAGTCAGGGTTCACATTCATCCTAAAGGTGTTCAGTAAGATAAGGTAAGGGCTCTATAGCAGACCACTAAAATCTTCCATGATGCCTACCCATAGAGCTGGCTTTGTGCACAGGGGCAATGTCATGTGCTGGAACAGGTTTGGGTCTCCTAGTTACAGTCAAATTTAATTCTACCGCATCCAAAGAGCTTACAGTTTGGGAAAGAACCACACTTTTGTGCATAGGGTAAATATAAATTGCTACTAAAATCCATTTTCCTTCCTGGTTGTACCACCACCAGGAGCTGACTACCTTTAATTTTATGCCCAGGAACATGCTGTTAAGCATTGTAACCTCAAGTCACTAATTTGAACTCATCTACCAGTGGATGAGCATTAAAAAGTGACTGAACCCAAGTTGTGCACCTTCATGCTGTTTTGTTAAAACACATCATAACACGCTCTCTCTAAGACCAGTTGAATCAATCTGCACAAAAATTACACATTTTATAACAATACATGACAAAAGGTCATTATTGAGAGGAAAAAACCCACGTTATTTGTCTAAATGTGGCTGAAAACTGTCACTAATTAAGGCGTCACCTGCAGACATGACTTTTACACCTGCTCTGGAACGGAATCCTCATTATGGAAACGCTTGGAAGTGACGCATTCCTGTCACCCAAGTGTGTATCATGTCCAGCTCGTTATGACTGTGTAGGCTGGTCACCTCTAGCACACACACACACACACACACACACACACACACACACACACACACACACGGTCCTAATGAGACTACGAGGTCCAATCTGGCTGCACATGAAAGCACGTCTTTGCTCAACAACCTGAAAACTGGCTTCGGAGACGTTCCTTTCAAGATGTTCCTGCTTTGAACGATCCAAGGTTTTATCACGGCGGGATGACATTCCGTGTCGGCTTAAAGGAAAAGTCCGTCCTGAAATGCAGTAAAGGTGTTTATTTGGAAATATCTGTCAAGCGCTAATTTGCCACTGCAGTTCCTGTGAGAAGTTAGAGGTTGTGACGCGACGTCATGTGCTATCGTTACTGCTGTGCGAAGTTACAATGCTATTTAAGAAAAAAGGGAAAATGTGTAAAAATGAACAATAGTAACTGCTGGAATCAATTGAAACAAGAGAGAAGTCCCCGAATGTAACGTAAGTATCAGTACAGAGTCGGCACGGATGGTTAGTGATCTACTTAACCATGAGTCTTGAGAAAGCTTTGGACAGCTTGAGCAGTGTGTACAGTTAATAAAGCTGGCCAGAAAATGCAAATACTGTATCCAAGTGCACGGCTTTGAGCAGGTGATATTATTTCCGGTAATGTCAGAAAGTGAATGTCTCCGCTGTTATGAGTAAAAATGCTCTAACGCAGGTCTGAAACAAAACCGTCTTGCTTATATTATTATAAATCATTGGCAAACCTCGGCAGAATGCGCCACACATGGCCGCCGTTTGTTAAGCACGCCATTAACGCGAACGGGAGAGCAAACGAGGACGGATGATCATGAGCGCTTAAACATTCTGTTGCTTTGTTACTGAGAATGGATGATGCTAGAGGCGTTTTTTTTTTTCCCAGAATCGCTTTACTTTGCTCGAGACGTTGCTAAAAATGGAGGAGCGATATCACGAATGACCGAAGAATGCCTCCGCATGGCACGTCGCTCAATCGCAGGGTCTCGTGCGTTATAAATAAGTGCCTTTGCAATTTAAAGACTTTTTTTTTTTCAGGGCATGGTGTGTGCCGGTGTACAGTCTCTAGAGCTTATCCTTGGGCGCAAAAAAGCGAAATAAATCCCGCCTGCACTAGAAATTAACAATATGCAAGATTGTGTAAACATGTGGGAGGAATAAATGTCTTCCATTCACACTGGTGTGGAATTATATGTACATAGAGTTCGACGAGCATGAAGGCGACGGCGTGCAATGAATCAAGAAAGGCAGGACAATTGCTTTCGGGCCTTTTCAGGGTTTTTTTTGTTTTTTTTTTGTGCTCCGAAAATGCCAAACACAACCTCGCATCAATAAAGGATTAGCCCTGCAGTGGCGACTGTAGGCCGCCTGAGCAAATAAACAACGGTTTATTCTGCACATTCTCTCGCTCTGCAGTCATCCAAACAATAACTCATTCCTGTGCCCGTCTGAGATGGCAGAGCATCGTGGGTACGAGTGACAGTGAGCAATGGAGCCGGAGGCGGCTTGGAAAAGCCATGTTGTTATTATCTAACCAGAGCGATACGGCGCACCTTGAAGGGAAGACTCAGATCCAAGCGTCCCTATCTTTCCTCCAATTCCCCCGAGTGTGAAATCAGTCACCTATCTCTAAAACGCAAACCCTCCGGCCTCTTTATTCACATGAACGACAAAAGATTCGCTCCTACACCTCGTCCGGCGTCGTATCTATTACCGCTGATGTTAAAGGCATCATTCTATTTTTTTCCACCTTCCCTTTCGTCTCTTGCCTTCTCTCTATATGGGTTTCCTGTGCAACAGTCCGATCTGATGAAATCAATATCTGCCCCTTTACAGGCATTAAAAACCAGGCAGGCGGAGACTGCTGATACGACTCAGTCTTATCAGTGTAGGAAAAGCACAGCGCTAGGAGAAAAGTGAGAAGTGCTTCCTCCTCGCCGACCCCTCCACCCTCTTGTTTTTTTTACACCATGACTCTGATCCTGAGTCCCGCGTACTCCTTTAAATACAGCGACATGAAAAGTTCACCTTGACTCGAGTGATTTTCATAATCAAACTTTTTTTGACGTATGCAACACCCCAGAAATCTAATTTCCATTAACTGTCTTCATACACTACCTGCCTAAATAAAAGTCTCACAATTTAAAATTTTGTTGAAGTTTAGCTTTGATCTTTTGCTACGGCATTATTTCCATAAGCTTCCGCAACGTCGCAACGTTTATTACCATCCAGAGTAACTTTTTTTCAAGATCTTGTATTGATGATGGGAGAGTCAGACCACTGAGCAAAGTCTTTCCCAGCACATCACAAAGATGTGAAAATGACTCTCATGCTCCCTAAAACCCTCTTTCACAATTTGAGCCTGAAGAATCCTGGCATCGTCATTTTGGAATCTGTCCGTGCCATCAGGTAGTCAGCTGACTTCATTCTTTGGGCACATAATGTTGCTGAACCGAGACATGACCAACTGCAGCAACCCTAGATCATAGCACTGCCCCCACAGGCTTGTACAATAGGCACTAGGCATGATTGGTGCATCGGTTTATTCACCTGTCTTCTTACCCTGATGCACCCATCACTTTGAAACAGGGTAAATCTGGACTCATCAGATCACATGCTCCCTAGCTAATTGGAGCCTTTTTTCCGATTAGCTTCACTGATAAGTGGCTTTTTTAAAGCTACACATCTGTTTAGTCCCAATCCCTTGAGTTCCCTTCACATTGTGCGTCAGAAATGCTCTTACTTTCCCTATCAAACACAGCCGTGAGTTCTGCTGTTGTTTTTTTACATATTGTTTTCACCAATTGTTTGAGTGATCGCCGATCAGGATCATTCAATAGGTTTTTTCCACCATATTTCTTCCCGAAGATGATGTTCCCCACTATCCTTCCAGTTTTTATACTGCGTTGGACAGTTCTTAACCCAATTTTAGTAGTCTCAGCGATTTGTTTTCTTTAATTGATGCATTCCAATAATTTGACTCTTCCAAAACAGATTAACTTCTTTTCCATGACCTTTGTTTGTTTAAGAAATATGAAGCTACTCACTGCATCAGTTAAATCATGTGTTGCCACCTGAAACATAATCATCCATGCAGTAATTATCCAGTGGGAGGATCTTACATATTTGCTAAGTTAAATCCAGGTGGTGTCTTTTTGTTTTTGGATGGGCAGTGTATACGCATTCACATTCTGTAACAATCAAAAAGGACATCCAAATCCTCCAAACACACAGGAATCACTGTCTAATTATAAAAATACACTAGACTATAGCTACTGTTTAAAACATTTTAAATACAGGATTTGGAGAGTAATGTAGTAATATCAGGATGTTTTTAATATCAGATTTTGCCAAAAAGAAAAAAAAAATTGGGGGGAAAAAGGAAAAAAAAATTACAAACATATAGGAATAAAATGCCAAATAAAAAAATACAATAAGAATTTGTCTGCCATTCTCTGCATTTAATAAATGTTTTGACCAGTGAATAAAATTGAAAACCTCATATATCACAATATAACTAAAAAGCGCAAAAAAAAACCCTCACACATTTTTATAAACCAAATGTTAAATGTTGAAATTCAATGAAATATGCAAATTAGCAGAATACCACGCTTTAAATAAGCATATAAACTAATTTAGGGAGCACCGCATATGAAACATTTGACTGTGTTTTACCTTGGTGCTTCCCAGGTCATAGGTCAAAAGATGACCATGCATCTGTTTTAATAAAATACAAGTTGTTAATGAACTTTTTACAAATTGAAAATAATTCATAGAATAATTTTCTGATGCTGGAGTGATTAATGTTCAGTGCTGTTACATGGTGATGACACTATTTAAAAAAAGTACATCTTTAAAACTAATTTGTCACTGATGCGCCTGTATCACTTGTTAAAGATCCAGAGAACATCAACAATAAAAATCTCCCAAAATTGACACTTTTCCTGAGTGAAAGATAATCGCTATCAGATCCTGTACAATCTCCTAAACCTGATCTTATTTTGTGTTTTGAGGGTTTTCTGGTGAAATAAAATGAAAGAAAAACACCACATTAAAATAAAAAAAAGAACGAAATTTGGACAAAATCCCAAACAGAATCTCATCACGCTATATTGAGGAACTCCTGATGAGATGCACTGAGGCTCCAGTCTACATTTGGGACCCTGCGAGTGCCACTCGTATCCCTGCAGTGGAGAGCTACGAAGCTCACACTTCAATTCCACGCTGCTAATTAAAAACGTTAATCTGGAGACATTTGGGGTCAGGCGGGGTTAAGTCACTAGAACTGTAGTTCACTTCAGGGACAGTATCTCTGGACGAAAGCGAACTCCATGATTAATCCCTTAAATTCTTCAGAGGTTTGGGTGGAGGGTCAGCAATTAAATTAACAACTACAAAGTTCGAAGGTGATTATGGAAGGAAGCGTCATCTTTATACAGGTTTGTACAGTTTCTCTGAATCGTTACAGAGAAACAAACTACACTTTCTGTGATATATTAATCAAACACTGTGTTTAAAAAGTATTTTATGAACTTCTTTTTTATCTTTTACTCTATCACAGCTATAAACAGATTTATTAGCTTCATTCTTGAAGCAAACCAGGAAAAAAAAAAATAAAGCCATGAAGGATCAGATGCAGCTTCAAAAAACTTATAGTTACAGTGTCCATTATTTTTCAACATCTCCTTATAAAAATCAGAATCCACTGTGTAGTGGTGGTTTGGTTCATCATTATTCACTGGTAACTGGATGATTTATAGCACATTAATAAAGGTTTATAAGGGATTCATTAATTAGAGTTAATAAAAATGTTTACAAGGATTCATGTTTCTCACTGGACTGACATTTTCTAGTCGCCTTAAACCTTTGAAGCGTTCGATCGTGCTCGGTGATCTCGATACCCAACAGCTTGACAAACAACATTCAGAACACACTGGGTCATTACCAGGGCCGTAAAAGATCTGGTTGGGTTTTTTTTCGTTTTGTTTTTTATGGTCGAAGGGAAGCATTCGATATTAAACCAAGCCTCAGAACTGGTGAAGAGGACTGGAGGTGATTGCTCTGGCTGGTGCTGATATTTGTAGATAAATGCCATGTCCCTGGAGGTTCTGCCTGCCGTGAATTATTAGCAAAGCTTCATTGATCTCCATCAAAATCACAATAATCTCCGGTTTTCATCCAGGTCTTTACCGGATGCTCTGCTGCAACTGTTATCACAAAGGTGTTTTCCCATCCCTTCTTTTTGTGTGTGTGTGTGTGTGTGTGTGTGTGTGTGTGTGTGTGTGTGTGTGTGAGCAGGGGGGGCTGCACTAAGGTGATTTCCTCCCATCCTTTGCAGTGTGTGTGTGTGTGTGTGTGTGTGTGTGAGAGAGAGAGAGAGAGAGAGTGTGTGCGCGGTGTATTGGTTTTATAGGCTCAATAAAAAGACTAAAGCCCCCTGCATGACTGCAAAGCTCTGCACCATATGTGGACAAACTCGATTCCTTTTACGGTGATGAATACTGATATAATAAAGACATGTTTATGGAAGAGCTTCTCCATTTTTTTTTTTTTTTTTTTGTGCTGGAGAATTTCATTACCGAGTCCATGGCCGTTGCGGGTCGCACTCGAGCGTAACGGAGTGATGCACAGTGCTTGGACGATAAAGATAAATATTCAGCTATCATTCGATGATGATGTATTTATATCGGAAAAAATACAATCTTAATATTCGTAGTAGTGCTTATAGAATCACGTTATATCAGAAAGACTATGCATTGCAAATCAGGAAAGATGAACACCAATGCAAAAGATTCGATGTTTGTGAAATTGAAAAATATCTCTAAACATAAACGAGTTTTGCCTCCTTTTATAGGCGCCGAAAGCCGACCTGTCGTTACCGCGGTGCCACGTAGCAATCAAATGCTAAAACACAGTCAGCTCTTGTCAGTCATCGATGCCAAAACCCTTGTCATTTCGAGACGCTGAGCAGGTAATCACCAAATAAACAGAGAACAACATGGCAAGAAGGAAATGTAATATCGGACAGGCAGGACCGAAACCTCCCAGGGCGCGGTGCGAAACAGCGGAATCAAATGAGATCGCCTTCTTGTGACACGGGCCTTGTTCCTTCTTGCCCCGGTGCATGCTGGGATAGAAAGTGGGGTCAGTAAGGCTGTCTCTCGCTCTCGATTTGTGAGCTGTAATGAAATGCAGCAGCCCTGCTTGTCACAGGTCAGCGAGCCATCTTGCACTGCAAATGCCAAGCCCATTCGTTATGAAAATGCTATGCATTGATTTGTCATACGCCGCAAAGCTCTGTCGAGAGGGGCCATTTTTAAATCTGCACCGTGCCGACCGTGGCGTTACCATTAATACCTTTCACACTGGCTGAGATTAGAGAGTATTAGAGTAGCATGAATAACATGGTGCTGAGTCTGGCTGGAATTAAAAACAGAATGACAAACCAGTTGTAATGCAATCGTTTAGGTTCTATATACACACACACACACACACACACACACACACACAGTATCACACAAAAGTGAGTGCACCCCTCACATATCAGCAACCATTTTAGTAAAATCTTCTCAAGGTACAAGACTATAGAAATGACACTTGGATATATTTTAGAGTGTGCAGTTTGTATATCAGTACAGATTTACTGTCCTCTGAAAATAACTCAACCTACAACCACTATTGTCCTCATAACCTGCAACAAAAGTGAGTACACCGCAGAGAACATGTCAAAACTGTGTCCAAAGTGTCAGTATTTTATGTGAGCACCGTTGATATCCAGCGCTGCTTTAATCCTCCTGGGTATGAAATTCACCAGAGCTGCACAGGTTGTTGCTGGGATCCTGTTCATTATTACACCAGTATCATTATGCATCGGTCAAGTTACCACTCCATGTAAGCCATGCTTTATGTCAGAGCCATAATATAGCACATGACAGTACTTAGTGTACTTCCTACAGTATAAACATAAGGAAAATGTGACATAAGGTGCATGGCATAAAACGTTAATAACTGTTTAGCTGTTATTATCCAAAGTGCACGTTATGTAAGCTAAATTATAATTATTATCACTGCCTATTAATGGTTATGACAAGTACATGATAATTACAGACTTGTAATGCAGAGTTCACGTATTGCCATGTACCTCACTTTATTGGTAGCTTCGTGGTTAAAGAATTGAAGTTTGGCACAGAAGATCATGAGTTCAAATCCCAGCCATACCAAGCTGTCACTCTTGGGCCCCTGAGCAAGGCTCTTGACCCTATGGCTGTTCAGTTGTATAAATGAGATAAATGTATGTTACTCTGAATAAGGGCGTCTGTCAAATGCCACAAATATAATTAAAATATGTTTATATATAATCTGATGTTATGACAGCATATAACAGCCACATGCTTGTTCTTTATAGTCAGTGTAAATGCATTCTAAATGCTCCAAGATAACAATGCTGCATTAGCATTATGTTACAACAGTCGTGTCACCTGTCAGGGTTATAATTAAATGTCATTGTGCTACATAACACTTTTATAACATGTAATAACCAGGGCCTGAGCAGCATCTCTAAATACACTACGTAATAAAATGCCTGTTGAAACCCTAACCCAGACTTCTGTTTGGAAAGTCATGGGTTCAAATCCCAGCACAACTGAGCACCCACTGAGCAAGGCCCTCAACTGCTCAGCTGTAGCACTGAGATAACTGTAACTCGCTATTTTATGGGGCATCTCCCATGTGCCCTCATTTAAATGTAAATGTTGATGCAAGTGTTAATGGCTGGAATAACAGCTGTCAACAGAAATACCCTAAACATTTGAGTTATAAGAAAAACTAGCAAGTGGAATAACGTAACATTGCGGTAGTTATCATTACACATAACGTATTCATATTTCACTGCATTTCATTGACTTGTACTCTGCACAAATGACAATAAAGTTGAATCAAATCTAAAAACAATTACGACAACTCCCTGACATGCTTACAACCTGATTATACCAGTCTTATAATGTTTCCTCCACCTCCACCATTATCTGAACCCAACCTCATGTTATAAACGTTCTTTTTTAGCACTTCGTATGCTTTGATGACAGATTACACAATGTTGCAATATCATGATTATTTAACTATTGTTTAAACACAGGTCATGCGTAATGACATGTCAGCCTGTGCCACTGAATTTCCTGCTGCTTATGGTAATTCTCATGCGATTCTCATCTGCTTTATAGCACATTTATGACGCTTTATATCCTGATCGATAGTTTGATGCTAGACAAAAGCTGTCTCAATGTTTCAGTTAGAATAATTTCACTGCAAATGAACTGAAAATATGAGTGCATGTCATTAGGAATGTTATAGAAATGACTGGGAAAATAGATGTCACTGCAGGATGAGTAATACAACATGAGCATTTAGACTGTAGATCTTCAAAGTCATATACAATGATATTAAACATTTTTCCAGAATGCTGCTGCTGTTTTGCCGATAGACAACCAGAGCAATTTTAGCTGAGTGTCTAAAATCCGAGTCACAAGGCAAACACGGTGGCTGAGATGCTGTAAGGAAAAGACATCAACGAATTTTGCCAAAAAACGGTAAAAAAAAAAAGTCTTTTGAATGCAGCGATCGTATAGTCAGATGAATTTTTTTAAGAAGTAAGGATGCCAAGGTTCATGGAGCCAATAGCTCAAAAGATAAATAACAAATTCCAAACAAACGAAACACACACACACACACACACACACACACACACACACACACACACACACACACACACACAACCTCACATGTGTGTCACGCTTCCTGCATGGAATATAATCGAGGGCGACCTTTATCAATCAATTGAATAAACTGCTTTCAGAGCATCCATTGAAAGCCAACTCTGAGCAGGAGGTGCTTTCGCAAGCACTTTTTTTTTCCAGGGAGCAGGGGCAGCTGAAGATGAGAGAGAAGCAATACCGTCAGGCTGGCCAGTTTGGATGGTGTTTCTGCTGCATCAATTTATTGGCCAAAACCACAATCCAACTGGAGGAGGTCCAACTGACAGTAGAGCAAAAAAAAAAAAAAAAAGAGCGAGAACGCTAATGCAACACTTTTTCACTTTTTAAGAGGGTGAGATTTAAGGGTAATGGACAGGGTGTCATGGGTATGATCTTCTCTTTCATGAAACGTACAGCAACAAAACTCCAGGATACAATTTTATCCTGCGACAGAGGACCGTTAGCTTTTAGCTACTGTATGGACAAAGCAACAATGATGTAATGTGTGAATAAATGCAACAGGACAAGAGTGAGGTAAAAAAACTGAAATGAAAAAGGTAGTTCATCATTTAGAAGCAGGTTGAAAGAAGGGGGAAGTGAAATCTGTATTAACAACCTAATAACTGTCAGGCGCAATAACGATTAGGCCAAACTTGTCAAAACATTAGCAGACAGACCAAAAAACAATTACAAATCCTCACAAAAAAATGGCACAAAAATAAATTGCGTAAAAAAAAAAAAATGCTCAGATAATAACAACCAAATGCCACATTATAAACAAGAATAATACATAATCCAGAAACAAGCATGATTATAAAAATGGACATACCCAGAAAAGAAAAACAGGATTTCTCACAACATAACGATAAAAATAAAGACTTGATGAGTCACACAATAAACACACATTTGTTAGATGCTCAACACATAGTAGGTGTGCACATTAGAGAGACAGTCACAGAGCAATACCCATGCCAACATATTGAGAACCACAGAAAGGCATAAGAAACTATAAAACTATCAGATGCACACGTTTGTTTGAGAAATTTGTAAAAATCTTCTTATTCATTTTTTATATATTTATTGTAGAGCATCTTATTGATCCCAAAAGGAAATTGTAATTTCTTCGCATATCCTAGTGATGTAAGAAGCTGGGGTCCGAGCGCAAGGTTATCCATGGAGCACAGAGGGTTAAGGGATTTGCTCAAGGGCCCCCAAAAGTGGCAGCTTGGCGATCCTGGGGCTTAGACCCCCGACCTTCTGATCAGTAACCCAGAGCCTTAATCTTTGTCCTACCACCTCCCTGACCTATGCAAATTAGGCAAAAAAAATCAACCAATCCAAACGATTGGCTTAAGTGATTCTATGGTCCAATCATGTGGCTTGTGTGATTCAACGTTTGAAAACTACCTTTGAAGACACCATGGTTTCAGAAAGAAAGAAAGTGCTTTATACCTTAACAGCACAGTGAAGTTCTATTTTTGGCATACTGTATCTGAGTGATGTTAGGAAGCTGAGAGGTCAGAGTGCGATTTAACCATAATACACCTGGAGCACAGAGGGTTAACAGCCTTGCTCAAGGGCCCTGAAAGTGGCAGTTTGGGGCTTGAACACCCAACCTTCCGATCAGTAACCCAGAACCTTGACCACTGATCTACAACTTCCCTATTAGACAATAAACATTTTAAAGTGATATAATAATAGTGAATAATAGTAGCTTGGACAGAAGTACAGAGATTGTTGGTGCTTTTGATGGCTAATACAGTTCTCACTTTGCTAAACTTAACAGTTATGGAAAAATAAAACGTCACCTTGTAGCATGTGCTGTAAATCAACTGATTTGACACTAAATATTGCGTTATCCGAATAGTGCTTTAACAGCTATATTGCTAAAAACAAAAGACACCGTACACACCCACAGCACAACACCACGTTTTATATAAAATAAAATAATTCCTAATTAAAATTAATTCCCAAACATGTTCCTAATGACATCTTACCAAGAAAACTACCATCTGTAAAGATAAAAAAACTCAACGTTACATGCTATATTCCTAACAGCAGCATGTAGGAGGCTTTTGGTTGATCCACTGCAGCATAAAAAAAACCTCCTTGCAAGTAATAACAGCTTTCCGAAGAGCATGAATTGTTTGGGACGGGCTCTCAACGTGAAGAGCCAGGGTGCTTTTGTAATGTTGTGATAAGGAATAATCTCCTGCAGCCAGATGATGCACCAGAAGTTGAGAGGGTGACTCAGGTCGCCCTAAAATCATGCTCATCTAAATAAATCCTCTGGTTCCAGTTGAACAAAGTAAGAAAGCGGGAAAAAGTGCGATAGTCAGATTTACCCCAGAGGTCAGGGGGAAAAAATACAAATAAAAAACACTTCACATTGCACATTAGTGTTCCTTTCAGCAAAGAACGAGGGAGAAGGGAGGTGGTATGTGCTTTTTTTTTTTACATTCCAATCCACAGAAGCTGTTATGATACCCTCCACTCTTCTCAGAAGATGTTCTACTAGATTTTGTGGAGATTTGTGCTCTTTCAGCTACACCGGTGTTAGTGAAGTCAGGTAGTGATGTAGATGAGAAGGTGAGGAGGCCTGGGGTGCAGTCAGCGTTCACATTTATCCTAAAAGTGTTCAATAGGATTGAAGATCTATAGCAAGAGATTTTCCACTCCATTCCAAGTAAATTATGGAGCACCATTTCATCCTCCCACATCCAAAGATGTCCTGAAAGTTCCTGAAAAGTCCTGAAGCATCATATTGCACTTATAGCACAGCAATCTAGCAAAACAAACCATTTCTTATTAATTAAAGAAGAACAAAATGTCGGTTTATAGTTAAAAGTGTGTATAGAGTTTAAAAACTTTTTTTTTTTTTTACATTCCTGTGTTACTCCATTCCAACAAGAACGTTCATATAAAGCCACCAGAGCTGCTGTTCTAGGAAAAAATTCCACTTCTGACCAATCAGAATCCAGGATGAACTAAAACAAAGCTGAGGATTTAATATCGGGTCATGATTTTAAAACTTTGAGTCTGTAAGTGCTGTTTTGTTCAAACGAACGAGGGAAAAAAAAGGAACAGAGTGATATCTGCTCCTCGAGGGAAATTTCAGCCTCTTTCTGCGGCGTCTATTCCTTCAAGACGGTCCACGTTTCAATTAAACATTCAATATTCATCACTTTAATATCAAAGATTCAATTCGCTGTAGTTACACCAGAAGGCAATCAGAGAGAGAGAGAGAGAGAGAGAGAGAGAGAGAGAGAGAGAGAGAGAGGAATTCTCTGAAATGTTCTTAAAGCAGTGGGGGAGTTTTTTTTTTTATATAATATACTCTATATACCCGGTATGAATGTTATTAATGCTCATGATACTACGTATGCACGCTGGATTAATGGATTACATCAGGAAAGTGGTGTAAAAAAAAAACATTAAATAAAAAAATGAACAAGAAATAGAAATAATGATACTTATTAATACGAATTTAACATCACTTTTCACCACACAAACATCTACAGAATTAATCCTTTATAAGAAACTCCAGAGCTTTTCAATAACAAGTTTGTTAAATAATCTTTTTCACAACTAGAAATGATTCCAGGGAGCACAATTGCCACAATTCTCTCATTACTTTAGTCACTCAAACTGCCCGTTAGATTACGAGCGGTTAAAAAGAGATTAATTTCCTGATAAAACCGCACAGTGGGGATGCTTCAAATTTATAGCGCGGGCAATTAAGTGCGGCGAAGTCTTTCCTTTGTCTCGGACTGATTCCGAAGCGATAATGGCAGGTGAAGAGGAAGATAATGAGCGGGCCAGGACACACTCGTGTGCTTTAGAACGCTCGAAACAAGAGTTCCTGTGTTTCCGGCTGTCGTTATGCGTCACACTTGACTTGTCTTACAGATTCTGACTTTTTTTTTGGTTGTGAAACAAAATCATATTTTAGTAGTTCTATGGAAAGTGACTCGAGATCTTTCAGCATCAGATTTCTCATCCCAACTATAAACAAACCAACACAAAACTCAGAATAGTGCAGAATACAGGAACTGCACACACACACACACACACACACACACACACACACACACACACACACACACTGTATACGCAAACGCAGCGTCTTGAAAAAACAGGATGTAGACAAATGTTACATACCCACAGATACATCATCATCTTGAGCGAGGGGGTCAGGTGCACTCGTTTGACGAAAGCGACGCAGAGTCTCCCAAGTTCTAAAATCCGTCCTGCTTCTCCCAGTCCTGTTCTTCTCGTCTATAATTTAGAGAAATCGCTCTGGAGCGCTTATTAGGAGGACGCTCTGAGAAAAAAAAGAGGGAACGAGATCTTCACCGAGGAAGAAGAAAAACAAAAAAAAAGATGCTTCTAGTAGATCTCTTGGTGGCGGTGTTTTTTTTTTTTTTCTTCCTTCACTGTGTATCGGTCTGACTCTCGCTCTCGCGCTCACAATCCGTGGCTCGGGCAACAAATCTTGACATGAGCGTTTAATGAGAAGATCCGTGCGCAGAGGAAGTCCGGCAAAAGTGCCCTTGCAAAGTAACAGAGAGAACGAGAGACAGAGAGAGAGAGAGTGAGAGAGAGAAAGAGAGAGGGAGAGAGAGAGAGAGAGAGAGAGAGAGGCGGGGGTGGACAGGGAGGGGTGGGGTGATGGTGAGAGGCTTTTCCAATACGCACACACACACACACACACACACACACACACACACACTGCTGGAGGAAAAACAGGCAGTGCAGAAGATGGTGTGAGGAGCAAACACCAAGACGATGATGCCTTAACTTACAAAAAGAAAATTATCATTTTTTTTTATCTAGATTTTATCTTATGTTCAATGTGATGGTTTTTACATGTAACCTGCCATCTGAATACAAAGGCTACAGAAAACACACTCCAGGCTCAAATGTGCTGTGCAAAAAAGAAAAAAAAAAGCTGTAGGCTTTGTTAAACACACCTGACTTCTGCCTAGACTCCCTCTCTCTCTGTCTCTCTCTCTCTCCCTCTCTCTATTTTCTCCTGTTTTAGGACGCCAAGGCCTTCCCGCTCGTCTGCCTCTGACGCACTCGCTCTCTCATTCTTGCACTTTCCTACAGCCATCTACTGACACCGAATCAGTACTTTCACTCGTAAATCTGACGAACAAACATCGCGACTCCTTCGCTAATTACTCCGCTTCAGCTCGTGGTTACGAAGCCACTTCAATCCCAACACCGTTCCCTCTGGCATCTGGTAGAAACCTCGTGAGGACGAGGGAATGGAAATATACGTTCGGAAATAGAACCGGACAGGACAGGATATTGCAAACTGATGCAACAATCTCTGTTTTTGTCTTAAGTTATTTCATAGTTAGGAGCAACTGGAAATATCTGTGCACTTGCATCGGCTTCCCATCAGACATCAGAGCTCGAACAAACTAATACGGAGCGAGGTAGTTGGAGAGAGAGAGTTATTGACTGATCCCAAGATTAACCTCAGGGATAAGGGTGCTTAATTTAAGACTGGGCAAAGATTGCGGGAGATCACCATCACAGCCCCTCTACGGAGCATTGAACACTTTCAGCAATCCGGTCTCATGGCGCCGGATTTCTGAAGCGTCAGCTGGTATGGAAAGCTCTAGATGGTGAAGGTGTGAGCGTGAGGTGAGGTCAGGGGTGTGAAAGGAGTGTTCTTGCATCATAATTACAAAACTAATGGTGAATATCATACGTGACATGGAAAAAGAGGGAGATAAAGATGATTATTTCCGAGAAGCATCAATAGGAAGAGTCATTTCTAAACCATTAAAGCAGATCAATTTACTCCATATACTTGCATATTGTGAAAACAAAGTTTAGTTACATAAGATGGATTTTGGCACCAAGTCAAATTAAATTTAGTTGTTTGTTTTTTTTCATCATTTTGCATCCTGAAGCTCTGTGACGCCCAGAATTTTGCTCCATTTGCTAATGTTTGACCTTGGATCAGAAGGTTGTGGTTTTAAATTCCACCACCAGGCTGACACTGCTGGGCCCCTGAGCAAGGCCCTTAACTCTCAACTGCTCAGTTTTATGAATGAGAGTTATAACTAACATTTGAGAAGAACACATGCCAAATGCATAAATGTTAAAAATCATCAAAACAGCATACAAAATCAGTACGGCGATATTTCAGCTTGATTATTGTTTGGAATTTTTGCTTTGCGGATGCACGGCATGTGATTGTGCAGGAATAGGTGTACACAAGAGCAGTTCTTATCGACACAATGCACCACAACAGTACTAATCACACTAATTACAGATGTTCCATGTTCTATAGTAGACAACACCTATCACTTACGGCACTCTCTGACACTGTTGCTTGCTTCAATTAAACCACACAGACTACTGTTTTCATAAGGTTCAGCCTTCAGTGTTGTTTTCTCTAAACTCTTGTACACATTTATGCTGTAATGACATATATCTCACTTTCTGGGTCTGGTTCCTCTTCATGATTATTTTTCCCCTCATGGTTCTTCCTCACTATGGTCTAGAAAAGCTTTTTCAAAAAGGATCTAAATCTACATCTGTATTCTTGTAAAGCTACATGTAAAAGCATTTTTAGAAATAAAACACTTTTAAGGGTGGCATTTTGTTAGCTGGTTATTACTCTGTAATTGGAGTTTGTTAAAAAATAATACGGACGAGATTTTAACGCTTAAAGCATGATTCCTTATAACATGATGGTCCCTACAGAGAAGGTGAATGTTGTTTGTGTTTCCTTCCCGAGAAGCACTTAACCTGTAGTGGCCTGTAAAACCCGAGCACATCACAGTAAGTAGAAAAGTGACCGTAAGCGTCGATCCGGCAGCAGGCGTCTGAAGGAAAAGGGGCAGCAATTATGAAATTGCAAGCAGAAAGGACGGCTCATTACCGAGACTGCATAGCTCTCAGCTTAATTGGACGGCGTGTCTGAGCGTCATATCCCAATCACGACTATTGATCGCGTTGATCCGTGGCAAGGTGCGAGCGAACCCGAGACATTGTGACACAGTGTTAAACCTCTGGAGGGCCGACCAAAAGGCTCGATAAAGGTGAGAAATGATTTGTCCAGGATGTTTTTTTTTTTGCTTTTCCGATTTGCCGGAGAGGATTGGTTGCGAATAAAAAGCCCATTTGTGATCTTCCTGATCCGCTTGCCCGCTCTAATTTCCAGAAAGTTCAGATCATTAAAAGCAAATAAACAAGCCAGCGCAGGCTGCAGGAATTAGAATGATCACGGCGTATGAGCGCCAGCATCAGACACATTAATCATCCCATGGCGTTCAGACTCAAAATCCCTCAACAAACCATGATAAATTACAGAGAGGTTTGGAGGAACAGAATGTTACAAAAATCTCTCCCATATGTACTGTACGATTCATCTCCTGCTCCATACCTTCACTCACTCCGCAGAGCTTCGAAGAACTGGTATGTAACGGAATAGGATATTTGGGGAAACAGCTTTAGATAACATTTTTCACGTGTGTGTAAAAAAATGTGCACATTTGCAGTTGCTGGCAGACACACGACCACAATATTGCAAAATCAGCATCATAGCGCATGTCATTTTCATTGATTACTACTACTTTTTTATATTTTGAGAAACAGAACGAATTGTATGAGCTACAATTCATTGTAACTTTCCATTTTGTTTTTGAGCATACTCACATGTCCATTTTCAGTCTGAATACACATATACACAGTGCCAATTCTAATTTCAATGTGCATCACTGGGAATGAAAAAAAGGCAGCTTTCCTTTACATGAAAATAGGGGTGCCAATAAATATGAACAAGTATAAAACATGGACATTGAGAGAGGGGTTGTGGTATCACTTAAACCACTTTCTTCAACCTACTATTAAACTTCCGACCGGTCAGACCTTCAAGCAAAACATAAATAAATAAAATAAAACAAAACACAAAAATTCACCAACACAAGTGTTTTCTCTTTTTTTTCATCAAACTGATTAATTGAGTGTGTTTGATTTAATAATCCATAACCGGAACAGAGAGAATATCAGTCGAGGGTAATGCAGGCATAAAAAAAAAAAAAAAAAGAACACAAATAAATGCAGATAAGCTGACACACACACACACACACACACACACACACACACACACTCACACTTACAGACACACTCACACACACACACACACACACACACACACACACACACACACACACAAAACATTGCAGCGTCACTTACCCTGAGCTGGTTGGCATCACAACTCATTTGCTGGCCTGGAATCTGTCAAAAGAGACACACAAATTATAGTAACACATTACACACACCAAATACTGTAGATACCCCCACCCCTCCACCCCCCAACTTCCGCACACCCAAAAATACCCTCCCAACACACACACACACACACACAGTGAGTAATTACAAGTCAATCAAACAGAGCAGGCCGAGGAGCAGGAAAATGAGATCTGTCAGATTCTGTAGAGCCATGCAAGGGGAAAAATGCATAATAAAAGGCAAGACAGTTGTTTCCATGCCAGTGGGAGAAATCGCACAATTCCACCGGGAAGGAGGACAACGGCGGGAAATGTATCACGGTGCAGGTCCATTCCACATGCCATAGTGAACCCGGGATTCACACAAACAGCCTGATATTGATCCAGATAACCAAAATGCTAAGCAGGAAACCTCTGTATCATGCTGCTACTGTGTTTTATTACTTTTGACTGACACTGGAGACTCCTTCCATACATTTTTAAACATCCTGTTGGATGCTTTGTTTTTTTTAATCCTTTGTGCACATGTTGCAAAATTACAAAATTATTTTATTTATTTTGCTAGACACATTAAACACCTTTTTAATTACTGTCATTACTAGACACAGGATACACTCCTCACGCCTTCACGTCATTTTCTCCGTCTCTGAAACTCCACTAGGCGTGTAACTGACTCGCTCTGTCTGTAATATCATTAACAGTTTCACTTTCCACTCTTAGCTCAGCGCACGTGTCGGCCATTAGTCCGGTTTCAGAGTGCTCGGGAATGAGATTTCATCATTCCCGGACTGCAGGAATCACCCGGTGTGAAGATTAACACACACACACACACACACACACACACACACACACACACACACACACACACACACAATGGAAGGAAAAATCTTGATGATACTAACATTAAGACAAAACAAGTCAGTGTCTTGTACTGAAATGTAAATCATGTTTTCTCATAGTTCAAAAGATGTCTCATGATCGCCTCATTAGGAACAAATAAGGGAAAAAAATTTTTATCAGTTAAATAATGATGTTCATGTTAGGTGTCCGATTTAATACAGAACTTAAAGAATATACATCTTAGATGAAAATTTGGAGGAACATCTAGAATTGATCAGAATAATCAAAATTATTTAGCTATTTATTTTTAGTAATAGCAGTAAGATGAAGAAGAAGAAGGATTACAGCTGCTATTTGCTTGTATGAATTTATACCCAACACAAGCAGTAGAAATACAGTGTACCTTGACCTATGACTGCATTAATGTACGAGTTTTCAGAGGTACGAACGGTCACTCTGCAAAATTGAGGTACGAGGTCGAGAAGCCAGAAAGCGAAGATTGTGACGAAAATTAAGATAAGCAAAAATTTAAAAATTTAAAGTTTAGGGATACTTAGTGTACAGGAGTGATAGTAAAAAAACAAGTTTTCCCTCCGCCTCCGCTTATCGCCTCCACCATTGTATAGTGAACTTTTACTCAGTCTGTTACCCCAATAAACTACAATGACACATACATGTGTAACCAGTTTGTTTGTGTTTTTCACGTTGTACACTGTAGCCACTAGTTGTCAGTGTAGAGCTCTGCTGTATCGACTGCTTTACAGCAGGCCCTTAACCACTGCTCATATTTGTCCTCTCTTTATGTATTACTTTTAAAGCGCAGTGTCAATATCGAGTGTAAATTGCTTGAGCACTTGACCAATTTAAGGTGCTTGAAGCTGCAGCAATCGCTCACAGGAAACGGCGCAGCTTCAAACAGCACCGCGGAGACTCTCGTTCGGTAATGACTCTTTCCACAGGAAATCGAGAGGAAAAAGGACCGAGGGAGCACAAACGGAACAATTTGGTGCGAAAAGGGAAAAAAAGAGGCCTCTGTAGGCTTTGTTTCTTTTTTACTTTTTCATTCTCAGACCTTACTGAAAGATTGATTCACGCCTGCACTCTCTTTTACACTCTTTCTTTCTCAACAACTAGGAACACACTCCGGCCTCAGGTTTTGTTTTTTTTCTTTAGTACCGCATTTTATCTGTAATAAATCAGAACCAACTCAGAACTCAGAGAACCGGGACTCCGTTGACGTGTCACTGTAAATGTCGTAAAGTAAATGAAATAGCAATTTATTTGCAAATCATTTATTTATTGATTTATTGATTCATTTGCATTTATCATTTATGTGCAAAATCAATACCATATGTGAATTCATTTATGAAATGCCAGTCATTGAGTCAATATGACTAATCGACAAGTCACTAAACAAATTCATTTGTAAAAGTTAAATTAGCTGATCGATAAGCAAAAAAGCAGCTGGTATGTTCAATCTAAACGAGCGAATCGTTACGAGAACAAATTCAGCTGAGAAATATTTATCAGCCGTTCATTAAAAGAACTGAATAAAGTGTGAAAGCAAATTCACAAAGCTGTCAATCAGTCACCCAATTGTGAACTGTGAATCTGTTACCACACAATTTTAATTGTATTTTCACATAATAAACCGTATAAATTATCTAGTAGCCTAAAAGATCTGATTAAATACCAGACCACATTCTTTGTGTCACTGAGAGTCAGAATTAATAAATTAGGGGCATTGTTGTGATTTCTTTCATCTCCTCATCCCTACCAGTGAAATATCGACGTGTGGCCGATCTTTAATATAATCAAATCACTCGTTAATAAAAAATAAAAAGAAACAGGGTTTATTTGATTGGATTTAAGATTGAATTTGAAAATTAAAAAATAGGCCCCTGTAAATCAGTTTTGAACCAGGAAGATAAAACGAAGAGCAAAATGAGGTTTGGATTCAAGTCCTTCGTCCTCCAGTGGCTTCTGAGCATCTTAGCCATGCAGAAAAAGAGCAGAATGAAGAAGAAGAAGAAGAAGAAGAAGGAAAAAGAGCACAGATAACTCTGCTGACTCCAGGCAAAGGGACACGGGCGAGCAGAATGGGCTTATTAAGCTGACACAGTGGAGAGCACTGAACTGGTCTGCTGGAGAACGACGGAATGGTGCAAATAAAAAAAACGTGGCGGGGGATCAGGGGTGTTAGGGGAAGACAATGGCAAAGGAAAGCCGTGGTGCGAGTGAAAATCAATCCGCTGATAAATTGGTAAAACAGAGACACGGTTAAAAGAGCTGCATTAAAAACACATAAAAGTGTGTGCAAGGGAATGCGATCCTGCGTCGGCCATTTTAGCGTGGATAAATATCGTTTTTAAGGGAAGAAGAAATGTGCAATGGGAGTGTGCTGAAGATACAGTTAATTTATGCAACCCCACCTTTGATGAGAAGGGAAGGGGAAAGAGAAGGATAGTGAGAAAGAGAGAGAGAGCGAGAGAGAGAGAGGGAGGGAAAGTGCGCTGACCAAGCACAATTCCCCATGCGGTGGCGGCTGCTGCAGTGCACTTTCGCAGCACTCAGCTTATGAGAACACGGCCAGATCCTAAGCCTTTTTACACTCCTCGTCAATATTACAATACACGGACCAGCATGACTGCTGTGCCTTTATAGTGTGTGTGTGTGTGTGTGTGTGTGTGTGTGTGTGTGTGTGTGTGTGTACAGGTTTCAGAGATAGCACAGCAGCACGCAAGCTAATTACTGGACTGTGCACGGGCAGAAATGCTGAGTGAGAAACCACTGGCATTTCCTCAACGTGGCCTTTTACAAACAGAAGCACATGATGAATCACCAACCAAGCGACGAATTAAAAAAAGAAGTTTTACAGAATACAGAGTTCTGGAAATCCGCATTCTGTGTTTGCATTATAGGTAAGGAACGTAACAGTACATGCAATGCGGATAAACGATGCAGCAGTGTGGAGAAGCTGTGAAGACTTGCCACACTGCATGACCAAAGGTTTTATTCCTTTATATATCATGATAAATATTATTGTACTGTTTATTTACCTTTTATGAAAGGAGTCTCCAGTTTCAGTGTTTCATTTGTTTCTATAGCGCTTTTTTCACGACCCACATTTTCTCAAATCATCTTTTCAGAATAAGTGACCAAAATTCTCATATTTTGACTGATTTGTACAGTATTTTTCCTCGATCATGAAGCCTGGGACGACTTTGAAATTAAAAACTCCAT
Source organism: Silurus meridionalis (assembly GCF_014805685.1). NCBI lineage: Eukaryota > Metazoa > Chordata > Actinopteri > Siluriformes > Siluridae > Silurus > Silurus meridionalis. The sequence goes on along the minus strand of NC_060897.1, from coordinate 22,163,182 downwards.
TAGATGGTATGAGGAAGAAACCTTGAGAGGAACCAGACTCAAAAGGAGAACCCATCCTATCACCACGGTGTCACCAAGAGCATGATTTAAATACCAATGCCGATATCTAGGTTGGATCGCACTTGGAAAAAACAAACACACCGTGTAAAATATTACTGAACTTGCTGAAAAAACACGAACAAAAAAATGTGCTAAAGAAAATATAAATATAATTATTAAAAGAGATATTTATATAATTAATAAATTATAAATAGTATATAAAACGAAGCCCTCTCTGTGCAGCGCATAAAAACAAACTGCAAGTGGCATCAGCGATTCGCCTCTAGAGGCCGCTCTTGTAATGAAAGCAGACCGTAACCAGGAAAAACTATGGGTGTGAATTTGTTTAGAGAGCTGATAGTTCCAGCAATCAACTATTGGCACCAATTAATCGGCAAAACCAATTAGAAAGTAGATGTCGACCTCTACAGTGAAACCAGGCGCTCCTGAAGCATTTGCGATCATTATAGACTCCTCCATGCTAAATTCTTTAACTGTTCAATGAATATGTACAGTCGAATGGTTTTTAGGTCTTGATTAAGCGGTTGTTTATTCTCAAAGTGCAATATCCAAAATCTTCCTGAAGTGGGATTTAACTGGAGCTAGTATGTCTCTGGATGTCCATGTAAGAGGAACAAAACCTCTTTCACCTTTTATTTAAATTTTCAACCTTAGGATGGCAAAAGTAACTCACATTATGCCTCTCTGATGTTTCTTTCTTTTCTTTTTCCTTTACAGCTAAGAGGAAATATCCGACACATTTTGCAAACATAATATTACTAGGCAACACCGCTTATTGCTATCTTGTGAAAGTCCATATAGCGTGATTGAAGAACCTGTTTTACTTTTATGACTTTACCACATTTTGTTCTAAACGCACCTTGGTCCACTTAAAAAAAAGCGTTTCGACCCCATCCGCATCGTACACCTTTGTCTCCATACAGACGAAATGAGTAGAGACGTGTCTTTTAATTGAGGCTCTGAACTTCCAATTCCCGAGGGGAGCATCAGGATCCCAGCGTCCCCCTCAGGTCCTTGCCAGACCGCGATCCTTTACTGTGACCGAACCGTGCAGTGAAAAACCAATAGAGAATACATCAGGTTCTCAATTATTGGATTATCTCAATGTGATATCATTACCGCTGAACGTTCGCTCCGATCATTGATTGCATTTTTCAATTTCGTCTCGCGACTAATGCGAGTAGCCCCGCTGAACCATCTTCTGATGAGTTTGGGATCCAGTCGATATATGTCCTCATGGCCCGGCGCGAGTTTTATGGCCGGGGCAAAATATTTTTCATCCGCTTGTCTCATGTTTCTCAATTATACTAAACAGATCGCAATCTCGCCCTGCAGGCAATAAGGATGCGTGGGGTTGAATTACAATTCTACATGCAAATACGCCAATGTTTCACAGCAACACTCGCTCGTGAGAAGTGACCACAAGTGAAAACTTGTGGAATGGCAACGAGGCACTGGGACATACTGCAGGCTTTCAAATTAAACAAACGCAGAACAGTCAAAAGTATTTACATCCAACATGCATACTATTTTCATGTCAAATTAAACAGCATACAGTACAGATACGCAGAAAACCTACTTAAGTACATTAACAAATTACTTTTACTTCCTCACTGTCCACCACTGATATTTATAATACCTAGGGCATCAATTTCTGGTGCCTCCACCGGTAACCATGTTGTCGGCCTAAAGTTTGAATGATGTTGGTGTATGAATGAGGCTCCTCTGCTTCATTTGTCTTGTTCCGTCTCCTCCCGAGTTGATTGTTAGACAGATTGTTCTCCAAGGAGGCTTAGTTTGATACCATGCAATTTTTCAAATAACAAGATCTTACGGTTTGTGAAACCACGCCTAAAATAGTCCTTTTTGACTTGATCCATAGTTAAACAGATCGATCTATTGATTGAAGTCAATTCCATTTTCAACGTGTAAAGGAAACAAATGAATTGTTGATTTTAAGAGACCTGTCTCATTTTCTCCTGTATATTCACTATTGCTCTTTGATGAGGTAAAAAGTACTTTTTATCCGATTACTCAATAAATCGATGAAATAATCGGTAAAATATTCGTTTACTAAAATAATCGATAGCTGTGATCCTGGTGAGAACCTACTTTTTCATCTTCAAATTTCTGTTATGTATTTATGTGTTCAGGTTACATGATTAGATCAATAATTTGGGCCTCAAATTCAAAGAAGTTCTGCATAGTTATAGCAAACATAAATAATAAACCAAACAACAGATTACTAACGATAGCTGAGACAAGGGGGCGGGGCTTCGAAAGACTTCAGGTGATATTCAGGTATACCTCAAAACACTTACGCAGCTGTCAATCATTCCAGATTCCCATTTCGATTAACTTATTAAATGTTTTCAGAGGAGAAAACTTTATTCAATATGAAAGTGTGAAGTTATCACAGAAAATGCTGTATGTAAACTGTAGTTAATACGAACATTCATTAGAAACCAATTTAATGCCATTTAAACTCAGACTCTTAATATTTTGTAAATATTGACCAAAATTAGTGCTGTCTCTAGCAGTTTATTATCCTCAAGTATTATAGAAAACATATACAAATACATTTATTTATATATTTTACCGCTATTTATATTTTTAATGTGTACACAGATTTACCTCAGAGACCCACATGGCGGCCTTGACCCCAACATCTGTTGAGCTTTTCCCCTTTTTCTCAGAGATTTCGCTCTATTTCAGGTTTCTGTTCTCCCTCTAACTTTTTTTGTTCTCAGTTTTTATTACGTACACTGTGGTAGTAAAATAAATGTATATAAATAAAATAAATATATAGAAATAAGCGGTTGAGCTCGACGGTCTCTCTGATTCGCCTGAGCGCGAGCTCAGGTGCGCGTGACAGAGAGGCGCGCGCGTGCGCTCGTGGGCGCGTGCGCTCGAGGGCCCGGGCGCGCGCACGATTAAACGACGCCCTGGCAAAATTGTGACAGAGGAATGTGACGTGTTCAGGTCATTTATTACTATGATCTTTTTATTATTATTATTATTATTTATTAATATATTCAATTAAATCATATTTCTAATGCGTAAAAGCAAGTTTCACTTTCAATTTAATTTATCAAACAAAAAAAAAAAAAGAGGGGTTACATGGATTATTATGTCCTAAGCATGTTTTTCACACGTGATCCTCGGCTGATCACGTGCCGAGCACGTGGCTAAAATGTGCGCGTAGCCGCAAAGAGCAGACTGTGTAAGTTCACTAGTTGAACTCCATTTGCGTATGACAGAAAAACACAAATACAAATGCAAAAAACAAAGTGTATTACTGTATATGTGGATAAACTCTTAAAACTGAAAGATCCGTGTTCTTGTGAGAGAAGAGTAAACTATATATTAAGGGGAAGTGGCAGCTCAGTGTTCAAGAAATTGGACTTTGGCTCGGAAGGTCATGAGTTCAAATCCCATCACCAACCAGCTGCCACTCCTGAGCCAACAAAGCAGCAAAAAAATGCTACTGTACGTTATGCTTGGCCTCTTTAATAAATCAATTCCTTTATTTAAAAAAGGGACGATTATAAGTTCTGTGAGCAGGTAATTCCACATCTCGCTCTGAATGAATGAACGAGTAGCGACACTGCAGCGAATTACTGTTTAGTGTACCGTCATAACGTAACTTACAGGATATAACGTGGAATAACATTCACAGCATAAAACACTACTCACTACTGCGTTTAAAAGGGCACATTTTTGCTCGTATTCCGAGTAGTGTTTACGACAGGTACTTTTACTCTACTCACACTACATATTTTTGGGAAGTAATAGTACCCGAGTATGGTTTTCCACCACTGCATGTCAACAATTTTCAATCTGTTCATGTATTTATTCTACAATAAACAACATATAAGGACCTTAAAAATTAATACATTATAGAAACCAATGAGAAACCGAATTTTAAAAATCAGTAATGTGGATATTCTTTCTGTCCTGTGCAGTGGCTCGTTTACTCGTTTACTCTTCTTTACAACGGCTTCATCTTTAGTGTCCATCACTTACATGTGATATAGTTAATTAGCACTTACATACACAGCACTCAAGGGAGAAAAGAATATATATCTGGATACATCAAGTCAGCTGAGATTTCGGTTGTGGTGAAAATGCGTCCTCGTTGATGACTACAGGTTCTGATTGTAATTCGCTCATTTCGAAACAGACGACTGGTGTCGATGCAGAGGTCTCGCTTACGAGCAGTGTTATAAATTATCTTAATTAGCTTGAGCAGCTGTATGTTAGTCCATACTACGCTCATGATGGAAAGTGTATGCAGCTGAAATCAGGAAGAGTGGAGATAGAGGGAATACTCAATTTGACCAAAAAAAAGGAAACAAATGTTATTTTGGTTTTGCGTTCCCATTCAGCCTTCCTGTCAACTCGAAGCAGTCTGGCCTTTCTCTCGAAATCTCTTTTTTAACAAGATATTTCTGGATGTTTTTTGTTTTCTGCACCACTCTGTGTCAACCTCAGAGACTCTTGTGTATGAAAATACCAAAAGATAAGCACGTAGGTGTACAGTTGTTTCTGATAATGTGGTTTTCAATCAAAGCAAACGAACGACTATTTTTACATCAAGGACTATTCATTCATGAGAATTCATTCATCAAAAACAGTTTTTATGCTAGTAGGCTATCAGACAAACATAATGTTGTCTGACAGATCACTCCTGTTGGTGGCTTTTGTGAAGCTGGTGGGATTTTCCATGGATTCCATGTCAGATGCAGCCAGTAGATTCTGGCAAAAAGCCTAAAACTGTAACTCAAGCCTGGGGCTGCCTTCAGGAGGAGTTAAAAAACGAGTGCTGTCATAGAGTAACTGCGAGCCTTCACGATTTATTTGCCCCCCTTCCTCAATTAATTATCCTATTTTTTTAAGCAGTCATGCTGACCAATGACTCGTGCAGAACTTTTAAAATAATTAGGATGGCACTGGACCATATTCTGTGACTAAGAAGCCATCCAAAATGCATCACGCTTTGGAGCCATTAATGCTCTTTCGCAGAGGAAGGAGCTCATCTTTCAAAAAAAAAGAAAAGACAAAACGAGATCAAACCATAGCTTGAACTCAAATGGAGAACAACATTCTCGAGGAAAAGTTCCAAACCGGAAATGGGCGACGCAGTAAAGATGGCAGTGACTTGGAGATCTGTATCTAATCAACGGTTAAAATGTTTAGAGAGGTGTCTAGAGCTGCTAGGCGAGCGATCTGTTACCAGTGAGGAGAATAATATGCTTTCCCGGAAGCTGCAATTTTACAGCACTCATTTATTCATTACGTCCGTAGGAACCCCTTAAGTGCATCGAGAGCTTTTTAGGCTAAGCAATGAATCGCACTGCCAGTCACGCCGCATCGGAGACAACTCCGTAAATCTGCCGCTAGCGCGGGGTACGCCAGGACGTCAGGACGTATTCAGATTCACAGCAGTTCATGTGACAGTTTAAAACACAGCAGCATCGACATTAAAGTTCTTACTGCCACAACTAAAGGTTGCATACACAGACATCATGACAGATGTATTACACACACACACACATATATATATATATATATATATATATATATATATATATATATATATATATATATATATATATATATATACACACACACACACACATATGTCAAGAATGTGCAAAGCTGTCATCAAAGCAAAAAGTGGCTACTTTGAAAAATTTAAAAGATCAAATATATTTTAGTTATTGAACATGTTTTTGTTTACTTCATAATTTCATACGTCTTCTTTTATACTTTGAATGTCTTCAATATTAAAGTAATGTTGAAAATACAGATAAAGAAACACCACTGAAGGGAAAGGTGTGTACAAACCTGACATATATACATGCATAACCTTATATTATTAAAAATTTATACATGCATAACCTTATATTATAATTTTTTATAAATAAATAAATAAATAAATAAATAAATAAATAATAATAATAATCCTTTAACTCCTGGATATTATTGTTGCTTTACATGTAGTATACACACCTACTCTATACACACCTACTCTATACACACACACACACACACACACACACACACACACACACACACACACACACACTGAATCCCACTATAAGAAGACTCTCAAGTCAATCTCCGATCCAACCACTAAAGCTGATCATGTTTAAGAAGAAAAATGAAGAATAACCACACCCCCACACACTTGATATCCCCCACCTCTCTCTCTCTCTTACACACACACACACACACACACACACACACACACACACACACACACACACACACATGATAATGTTAGAAAGCCCAGCTAAGAGAAACCATTGTAAAAGACTCAATTTAGTTTTAAAGGTCAAATATCCAGTCACCGCTGAGGAGACTAATTAAGTGCCCTTCAAAGCCCTGGGAGTCCATATGAATAGATAATAGAACTGATCCGGTACCTCGGCGAGGAGAAGAATGAGCGTTGGCTCGTTTGCATGCAGCTGGGTCTGCATTAAAAATGTTCTCAGCGGGAAGGGTCTTATGTTGAGCAAACAGAAATATCACACCGGTGGCCGTTATCATTTTGCACTATGTTTCAGCGGGATGCAAAAAGAAACACGACCGAAACGCTGATTTTTAAAGAAACATCCCTGATAGAACCGGCTGGGATCCCTCAGTCAGGGAATCAGGGTTTGGAATATTTACCCTTAGGACATGTGTGAAAGTCTTTCAGTCTTTCATTATGCATTGTTTCAAATATGATCTTTGTTCACTACTGAAATCGGATGGTTTTCATAAGGATTCCTTTCTTTTTTGATGGGAACATTAAAATGGTGAAGACTTAAGCACTCTTCAGCCTGTTCCAATTCGCCTATTTTGGAAGGTAAGCACATAATACCATCCAAATAAAAAAAACCCTGAGAGCCCCTTATGTTTGCATGAATATTTACAAACAAAAACTCCAGCCAATCTGAGACAAATAAATTGTAATACTGTAATATAAAGTCATCATTATGAGAAAAGCATTCATTTCCATGAGACATGAGCGTTCTCAAACATCGCTGTTGAGTTCTGTTTTGTGATTCATCAGGTGTTGATTCATTTCCCATAACAAAAGGTTTTAATGAAAGATTTGATTTGTAATGAGATGTTTATTAAACACCTGGATGGAGTCCCCAGTGTCAGTGCTTTGTAACAGGTCTTAGGCCAAACGCGCAAAATAAACAGATACCTTGCATTAAAAAAACAGCCATATTTCGAGCACTGGTTGCATTTCTGATGAATCGGTCTGACAAGATGCCCCTCAAAACAAAAGCTTTTTGTTCATCCCCATCCATCTTTTCTCCGGAAAAAACACGCAAGATGGTCTGCGCTTTCTTATACAAACACTCTTGCCCTGTTCATTGGGAGGCAGTGAGGCTGCAGAGTGCTGGTGGAGAGGTCGTGGTTGTGGAGCGTCTTTCCCCAGGGCTATAGGGGCTCAATTAAGGGCAGAACAATGGCCTCGGCTCACTTCAGCCTCTCACTTCAGCAAATCTGCCAGAGCTGCAGCGAGACCTCTTTAATCTCCCCCGCCTGCTCGGCTTGGCATTCGAATCCAACCTACAGAGGGCACACAGGAGCTTCGGACGGCCACGGCAACGCTGCGGCATCCCACGCAAGCCCGAACACGCCGCAGGCCACAACCATTCCAGCTGTTCCCTCAGCCTCATGGCATCGAAGAGAAGTGCACATTTAGAAGTGGTAGAGGAGCTGAAAATATCATCCTGCATCAGGTAGGAAAAAAAATGTGAAAAGCAAGCGTGGTTAATTACGAGCGGATCTGCTGATGCTGGTGCAGAGGGGGAGACGGTCTGTTTCAGCTGTAATGTCATGAGAATGGCGTCAAGACAAAGGCTTTTCAATGGGCTTTCACACCTGTTAGTCCATGTGTCAGGTGTGAATCGGATTAACAGTGATCCTTTTGTTGTTTAATTATTTTGATGGATTTGTTTTCAACCCATGCATGAGCAAATATACCAAAAAGTATATAGTTTATAGTGGTACTATATAAAGGGTATATAGTGGTAAAAAAATCGATCACTCAAGCAAACCTACTGTATATGGAGAGTATATTTGAATAGCTTTTGTATCACGTCCGTATTTTGCAGCGAAACACACTCTAATTACTACACCTCTGTCTTGCGTCTAGACAAAATCGAAATCGGAAATTTGAACTGCAATCTGAAACACAGCACTTATTGTTAGTTTACTTTCCGCACTATATATTTAAGTATAAATGCACAGAGTTCACCTTGACTCTCTTGGACGCAAGTGTGACCGCCTAAATAACCAAAAACACACCAGGGCCTGGCAGCAACCAGGAGACAACAAGTCCATACTGTACATATGTGCTTAGTTATTAAATAATTCATCTGTATATCTAGTATTTTTTACTCCTACATGCTTTACCGCCATTAGCAGACCACAGAACCGTCTCTGCCGTCCAGGGTCAAAGGGAAATCCCTGCATGTGTTTTTTTTATTTTTTAGATCCTCTTCATGGTGCATCTGATCAATCCTCAAATTACTCAATCACCTATAACCTTAGTACCTAAATAAAATTTTTAAAAGAAGGCTGCAAATTTTCCTCCCACAAGATTCCACAAGAACCACTGAAACTTCATTTGCGTGTGAGTCTAATTAGAAGTCGGAATATTGCCTCCGCGTTAAAATACCGACCGTAATACCGTAATACCAAAACTTAATATCCCGTACAAAACAACAAAAAACCCTTGCACCAGCACAACACTCCCACTCAGAACCTCCCTTCCCGTCTTTTATTTAATAAGTCAATACGCCATTGCAGAACAGTAGACATTTCTGACACAAATTATGTTCTGAACGGGATGAAGCTCTCCCACACCATTCTTTATTGATTGTACCGGCTCATAAAAAAAAAAAAAAAAAAAAAAAAGAGAATGGATGGGGGCGAGCGATGGACTGCTGACTGGGACCGTTTCTGCAGGCCGGATAATAAAAGCGCTACTTCAGGACTTAGAAGGTTAAGTTCTAATGAGTATTTTGGATTGCATGTGCTCGTTTAATGGTCTCATAAAGGAATGCTTTGCTTGGGTAATAGAGGCGAGCTCAGAGCCAGACGAAATGCACTTTTTTTTTAAGCACTGTTAAAACAAGAAAAAAAAAGAAAACGTGTCTAGGGATGGAGGATTTTTTTTTGGGGGGATTTTTTTTTTTTCCAAGAACAAATAGGCATCCAGGTTTTTCTTCCTTTTTTCAAATATTGTGGAGGAATTTAATGTATACGATGCCTATGTTTACTGACTAGACTGTATTCAAACAAACAAACAAATAAAAAACAAATTTATTCCACAAATAATAATAATAATAATAAAAAAAACAACAGTTTCTTAAGGGGTTTCCTTTCTTTTAAATTTCTTACTAGAACAAATACTCTGGAAAATATGATATGTGATGATAAATATATAGCAGATTTACACTGTGGCCTGTGGATGAGAGAAAATCTATTTGGAAATTGTGGTTTGGAATGTTTATTTATTTGATATATTCCGATATTGCTGTATATTTTTTGCTGAGGAAACCCTGTTGCAGCAATGTTGTCATAAACATATTTCATTAAACTTTCAAAAATTGTATCGCGTTTGCTTTACCCTAACGGTGCAATACTTGATTTCTAGCTAATATCTGTATCCTGTAGCGAAGGAGGAAAGAAACACTGCAGACTCCTTCCATGAATGTTAAATAAACATCTCCTTGCTATGATCAAATGCTTGTAAAATTGGTCTGTAATAGTTTCTATGGAAGCTATTTCTTTTATTAGTATCGTTATTATAATTATTTATTGTCGCTTTGGGAGATGCCGCATACCAAAATGTTTGAAGGAGAGGAATACTAAGAGTTAAAAACTGTTTAATTGTAATGGGTCGTGGAGAAAAGCGAGGCAACTGGATTTAAAGACAGAGTCGAAAGCCGAGGAGGGAAAAAAAAAACATAACGAATGTAGCTTGTGAAGTAGAGGCTTGAGACCTCATTATAAGAAACAATGCACTTGCTCAGGCCGGCGCTCAGCTGTGCATCCGCTATAGGCTTTGTCAGTTTAAGACAGCATGAAGGCTCGGAGGAAAGCTGTTATATAAGTGTGTAGCGCATGCACCGTTCAGCCCCCAGCTTCTACACCGTTAATGCTTGGAATCAGTGGGTTGTGACACGCCGCCTATGCCTCGTTCAGCGCAACCTCACAATCAACTTGTCATAATATTTAGTAGGAAAATGACGAATGACTCATCTACCCTCATATCCTCATTTGTTGCCTGGAAGTACACAGAATTAAAGCGATACAGACGCAGTAACACTGGGTTTTAGACTGCAGGGAAAGCGGGTGGGGGAAATAAACGCCGGAAGCGGATTTTGCTCCTCAGACATGACATCAGTGTGAGATCGTTGGAATATTGAGCTGTTTGGAAAACGAGCTTGTTGGTTGTGTCATGAGGAAAATCAGATTTCGGAGAAATATGCAGAGCTGGAATTCAGGGCGAAATGAAAGAAAGAGAAAGGGGGGTGGTGGTGGTGGTGGTGGTGATTGGTGGCGGTGAGGAAATGTATATTATTGAGGCAGATGATTCGCTGTCCAGACACGTTCTTTCATCCATATTCAATTTGTACGTTTTTTTTTATACTTTAAGACAAACATTTGTTCTACTTTTTATCTGTTCTCTCTTCAGAATTTTTGGCACCCTTCATGAAAATGAGCAAAAAGAACATACCATATAAAAACACTACATTCTGACGTGCTTTTATAGAAAAATAATTAATGATGGAGTGGTGTAAAGGAGGGCAGTTTGAAGAACAGCACATCCTGATCTGTTTTATTCCTTTTACACTACAGCAAACTGGATACAACCATTTTCGTATATTAAATATCTGTTTATAGTTATATATAATCTCGTGTCCTATGAAAAACGTGTCATTTCCAGCTCTCTCTTCGCTCACCAGTCTTTCTTTTTTTCCTCTTATGACATTAATAAGACCAAAAAAACTTGACAGAAGACTTAAAGTTACAGCTCTGACACTGGAGACTTCCTTCTACCGTTTTAGTTTTAGGACACGAGAAGAAACTTGAGATTTCGCTACACAAAGCTCACGATGGACTTTATGTCGTCGAATTTTCCCACAGTATATGAAAACTGTATTACTCTCGAACCTCTCAATGTGCTCTACAGTGAAATCGAGTTCTGCGGTTTATTTTTTACACTACAGTGAATCATTACAGTGGATAAAACTCTCACGGTTTAGAGCTCATTATTCGCCCGGTGAATCTGAAAGACAGCTGGGGAAATTTACACTAAGGAGCACTGCTGAGACATTAGACATTAATGAAAACAAAAAAGCGTAAATTGGGAAAAGAGTGCAAAAACAAAACAACGCTTAGCGTTAGGAAATCCCGGCGGATGCTGGTGGTTCAATTATGAGGAAGTGGATGAAGCTGAATTAGACCGTCGTGACAATGCCTAGGAAAGGTCATACCTCAAAACTCTGGGAAAGAACAAGAAGACGACTTATGGGAAAAGTCAACGAGAGGCCAACGATCACTGTGAGGGGGCTACTGTGAGGTCGCTAGCTCAGAACATAGTAAAGGTTAGTGAAGAACTATATCGAGATCTCTGCATAAACACTGGCTCGTAAGGGAGGAGGGCACAAATCGAACCATCACTGAAATAGAAATGACTGGAAGAATGCCTATAAACATAACGCAAGACTCTCACGCAATTAAAATTCAAGATAACGGCAAATTGGCACATTCTGATGGTTGACCAAATATCGTCAACTGACCAGAAGAAAATTGCTTCAAAATAAAAATTGAATTCAAGATTGTTTTGGGGTCGACTGCTGCAGCACAGCTTATAGTAAGAAAGCTATTTATGAAAGTAAGAAAGGTTTTATTTTGTTTATCTGAAATATTTGTTCTGTGTACACATATGCAGATGTGCTTCTCACCATCAGTAAAAGAGCAGCCCAGGAAACTCCTCCTGCTGAGAAATGTCAACGCTGGTATGAAGAATGTAGGCGAAAATTTTTGAGGTGACTGCAGAGACAGCATATTCTCTTCCGAAAGACCAGCGGATGAACGATCAATATTCCAGCACAACTTTCTTGTGATTAATTTTTAATGGCCAGGAGAACTGCTCCATTCTACAATGTAAATGGCTTTAATGTTAAATGGAAAGAGGAATGACACCTTGATCAATCACTCCTACACCGCTTCTCTGCCAGTGGCGTCAACCGAAGGCTTCCCGATGACATCTTTCTCTCCACGCTTCCTCCAGAGAGCCTCAAAGCTCCTGCACACCTCCTCCACCTTCACTTCCTCTGAGACACAAAAAATCTATTTCTCTCTCTCTCTCTCTCGACTCGATTCACTGGTTGGGTGGAATAGTCTGAAAATAAATACATTGCTGCAACACCTACAATCTACTGTAACACCTTGTATTCATAATGCTTTATTTATGACTGTTCTTAAAGTCCTTTTGATGTTGCCTCATTAACCTTGTGACCCTGAACAAGACATGAATTCAGAAAAGTGCAAATAATTCACTTTGATTAACATTGGCCCTTACGATACATGTAATTATACACCAGGATGAAACCAGCAACCCAACAAACACACTTTAACTGTTCTCCATTTGCAACACCTTCCTCCACTCTCCACTACCCACATCCTGTCTCCTGAGGAACGTCCCACTCCTCCTACACTCGACAAAACACTAGTTTCTCACTGAAGTCTGCATTTCAGAAGCTCCTCCTTTCTATCCAGCCCATTTCCTAACCCCTGGACATCAACACTAAATCAATTCAGGGTAATGGCTTGGGTAAATCCAAAGTAAAGAACGATAGGACCAGATCCATTATCCGGTTTCAAGACAGATACTTTAACAAGCTCTTTTTATTCTTATTTTGTTCTAGAGCACAAATCTCCAACCCTGCTTCTGGAGAACCCCATGTACAGTACATTTATGGATTTTTTTTCTCACATCCACTGTCACTAATCAGCTACATACCACCCTTTCTTTAGATGAAGCTGGTGTGTGAGAGCAAGTCAGGTGGTTTTGTTTGGTCATAAGCTGACATGCATTCAAACTAATACAAGTTTTGAAATGACTTTTTTGATTTAATTGTTAGTATAATTTTGTGCACAACAGCTTACACAGAGCACAAGGAAGTTTTAATTGTAAATGTACCATAATTTCCGGACTATAAAGCGCACCTTTAGAAACTGAATTTTACAAATATTTTTATTTTTAACATAAATAAGCCGCACCTTAATAATTTGTTACATTTATATAGCGCTTTTCTGCAGCACTCAAAGCGCTTTACATATGAAAGGGGGGATTCTCCTCAACCACCACCAATGTGCAGCATCCACCTGGATGATGCGACGGCAGCCATATTGTGCCAGAACGCCCACCACACACCAGCATATTAGTGGAGAGGAGATAGAGTGATATAGCCAATTAATATGAGGATGATTAGTAGGCCAGCCGGCAAGTTTGGCCAGGATGCCGGGCACACCCTACTGTTTTGAAAGACATCCTGGGATTTTTTTTAATGACCACAGAGAGTCAGGACCTCGGTTTAACGTCGCATCCGAAGGACGGTGCTTTTTTTTTTTATTATTATTTATTTTTTTTTTTTACAGTATAGTGTCCCCGTCACTATACTGGGGTGTTAGGACCCACACAGACCACAGGGTGAGCACCCCCTGCTGGTCTCACTAACACCTCTACCAGCAGCAACCTGGTTTTTCCCAGGTGGTCTCCCATCCAAGTACTGGCCAGGCTCAACCCTGCTTAGCTTCAGTGGGCAAGCTGTCTTGGGCTACAGGGTGATATGGCTGTTGGCTGCACCTTGTGTATAAGCCGCACTTATACTACATTGAAACTAATAAACTTTACACAGGCTTTACCAAAAGAGAGTGTCTGTTCCACGGTGTAACAGGTGAAATATATTGTGGCCTGAGAGTTTGGTCTGTCTTCTGAACTATAAAAAGCTGTTCTGGAAATGGGCCTCTTGAAAATGGTCTGGAGCTCACTTCAAGTTAACCAAGATATTTTAATTTTCTGGTGATGGAAAAAAAAATGTTATGGCTACTTTGGAGTGCGGAATGAACTATTAACGCCATTAAATCAATTCAGGTGTTTCTCCAGGACCACATTTGCAGAGCTGTGGGCTACACAGAAAAGATTTGAGACCACTGTTTTTGAGCTTACTTTGTAATCAGTTCTTATACAGTAAACTAAGAGAATATTCTGGGCAGCCTTTAAAAGGTTGCCATCAAAAGCACTGGGCCCAGATGACTTGAGTCTGGGTGACCCTACAGTAGACAATTACCAGCCTTCAGGATCTCAATATCACAGCTTCCTATGCAACTGCTACGCCAAGACATTGTTCTACCTATGACTCAGCACAGATACATTAATAAAAGTACATGACCGAGTGACTGCTGGTATTTTGCTTGGCAGTCTTTTCTTTTAATTGTAGACCATAAAAGCATTAAAAACATACAGCTTTCTGTACTATACTGTAGCTACACTGTTGATAGACTAACAATAGCTCAAGCTTAGTATCAGCTGAGATCTCAGCATGCCTCTCAGGCATTTAAACCTGACAACCCCCTACCACATTATTTAAGTATATGGTCCTACGGCGGGTAATTGCTGGCGTACCTCAAGAGTCCTTGCTTGGCGCTTCTCATTGCACACCATCTGGCCATCCAATCTTACAGCTCCCTGTACCACGGATAATGCTGAGAATAATTTAACCAAAGCTCTACCTAACCTCTGGATGGGAACTCGGTCTCAGCACGTATCTCGGCAATCATTTTTCATGGCTATTTCAACCTCGGTTAAAACCCACACCTCCGGCCGATTTTATTTTAATCTCTCGAACATTCATTGCTACATGAATTAGTAGGTTTAGTCGGTAAAAATTAGGACTATGAGCTCCACAAATGATCTCCAAGAAAAAGCTCAAACATCTGAATGTTTGTTTGATGGTCCAATTACAGATTCCGATACCGAAACATGTCCAAGCGTAATTTTAATCTGAAATTACAGTCATTTATGGCGAAGGAAAACACTAAAAGCTTGCATATGCCTGCATATCGGTTTATTTGCATTTACAGAGTGTCCGATGCATTTTTTTCTTTCCCAAGCGAGATCCTATTTACGTATCACATGATGCACCAAACTCTCCAATCCATCACCCTCCGGTTCCGCCTCTCAGCCAACTCCCCGCCCCGTTAGGCAGCCATTTTCCATCGCATCCGCTCCACATGATGTATCTGCTGTCTCTGCTCGCTTAATGAAAAAAGAGCTACCTGTCTTTTGGAATGCATGCTGCTGGGCGTAATTAGATCACAACTTCACTGCAGTTTAGCAGCTCGGCTTAAAGCCCACCCTTTTTTCCGGGCTTGAGGAGCAAGTGAATGCTTATATTTGTCTGATAGCGCTATTTATTTGGGGGTTAAAAACGCTGTGTAAGGGTCAGGCCTAAAAAGTGGGGAGATGAAGAGGGGAAAAAAAAAAGCAGGTTATCCCATTTTTCCTGACAGAACGCATGTTAATACAAATCTAAATAAAGCAACAGTGGAGGGAGATCTAATGGGTTTCAGAGGGATGTTGTGTTTATTCTGAGCATGCAGCAAGGCGAGGCCCCAGAGAGGAACAGGTAAGGGATAGTCCGAGACAGAGACAGATGGATGGAGGAAATGAGACCGGAGCTGCAGATCCAAGACAGTTGGTGCAGGGGCTGGAGAATCTGCATGCATGCAGGCCGCTTTGAACATGCTGCATTATGGGGAAGCACGTGAGGGATTACTGTGCGCCTGATTCATCAATTTGCACAGGGAAAAAAAAAAAAATGACAGTCGAATACATTATGGTGTCAGACATCAAATATGCACTGCATAATATCATGGAAAAGCGTAAGACGGGCGATTATGCGATGGCGGTGGGTTTGGGGGAATAAAAGATTCACAATTAAGCCACCTAAATTTTCCCGTTTTTATATTTTTAAAATGTTAACACACCTATGTATATATATATATATATATATATATAACACAGGACATGTGGTTGACTAGCATGGTAACAGCATGGATTAATAGCAGTATAATATGTTAGTTAGCATAATAGATTGTTCTTCCTTGTAACCCAGTATATAATATATATTTAAAGCTCTTTAATTCTTATGGGGCTAATTTGCTATTAATGCTAATGGCGCCATTTATGTATATACATCGCGGCCTTGTTCCGAATCATTTAAAATTGTCTTTGCACCAGCAATTGAACACACTGTGTGTCACAGTCAGTAATAAAAACTACACAAATGCACGACAATCTCAGAAACACATTTGACTGGTCTCTTGTTCCAAAGAACTTAATTATAGTTTTGCTAAGAGAACTGAACTCTTCAGATCTCTTCTATAAGATACCAGAATGAAATCAATAAACGTTTCCAGAGCAATACTGTGGAATCAAATTACAACGATTTCAATATCCATCTGTGGATCATTAAAAAAACATGTGAAGGATCTGCTACAGAAAAAAAAATATGAGGAAAAAAGAATTAGCATTCAGGAAAAGATCCAGATTCCATTTGTATCTGTTCAGATGCATCATTCATCATGTGCCGGCTTCAGGAAAAAAAATAATTGTGCGCCGTGCTTAAGTCTGCACTTCTCCTGCTACAATCTTATTATGCCAAATAAATTCAGAAAACACTAAGGCAATATTATTAATCTCATGGAACCATGTTGCAGATATATTTTTTTTTTGGGGGGAGGTATTTTGCGCTCTGCTACCGGGCGTCATGCAGTATTAATGAGGCCGTATATGTAATAGTCACCACATTAGTGCATTCAGTGCAGAAAATTACAAGAATACATTTGTATAAGTAGCTTCTGTTCTTTAAAGAAGACTTGCACCGGGGCCTCAGACAAAGTTTTCACTTTGTAGAAGAAGAAACTCAGGATGCAACTGGGGAAATATCCACTGAATCTGCAGAATGCGTTACATCTGCGAGCCTACAGTTATACGGCTGCATGACTGTAGAGATGTCTTTCATTTATATTAAAGGCTTGCGTTCTTACAAACAATCGTTTACCCAGCATCACGGTACGCACAAAACCCGTGCTTGATGCTGGGCTGATTAGGTGCTGAAACCTTGCTGTGACTGCGATTTCTCATTATGATCGCAGAAACCAATAGAAAATACCTAAAAAAGAGAAAATATTTCTGATTTGTTTGGTTACGGTTAATTTCACAGTTAATAATTTTACCAGTTTGTTTTTAATCAAATCATTTGTTTATTTTTAATATTCACCGCAATTATTTTGAAGAATATTTATATAGATTTATTGCTTACCATTGATTATATTAGCTAGCTAAGCACAGCAAAATGGCTAAGCTACGTATCTTAATTTTGCTAATGCTTTCCGCTAATCAGAGCTATTTCTCTAGTATGCATTTAGGATGCATAAGATGGTTTTGTTATTTTGCTTGCTACGATTTAGCCAATCTAATGTGTAGCAGTAGGCAAGATTACTAGTAAGATGACTGCATAACTATCTACTGGCTTTGAATGAGATTTAAGGCGAGTGTAGAGTCTCGTCACAAAGTACAGGTGTTAGAAAGAAAAGGCCATGTTGTGGTTGTTGCAAATTTTTGACAAGAACAGAAAAACAATAATAATAATAATAATAATAATAATAATAATAATAATACAAATTGTTCCTATTAAAAAAATAATAAAACGAGTTAACCGTCTGCCAGGTTGAACTTGGTCTGACCGCTTCTTTTCCCCCCGTGGGCCGATATTGTCTCCCTCAATATTGTCTGTCTTTCATTTCACCGTGGCTGAATGCTGCTGTTTCTGCCCTTGTCTGCTGTTATTGCCAATACCTGAGGTGGGCTTAATCTGTACAGGAGATGGACACGTTGTGGATTGTTTCCGTTGCGTGTGGGAGGGATGAAGTCTCCGGCTGGGGAAGAGCTGGCATCTAATCAATGTTGTATCTCAGAGCAGACATGCTCAAAAGGTTGTATTCTCCTGAAAAATTGGTAAATGAATAAATATTTGATAATCCTGCTCAGCCAGGACTGGGTGATGTGGAGAAAGCAATGGGAAGAGATGGCAGGCTGAGATCTGCTCGGTGAGGAGACACGGTGGGAGAAGGTGGAGGAGAAGCAAGGTCTTTTCCATGTTTAGGACATAAAACAGAGACCAGAACCACAGCATGCTTCCTGTATTGCTGTAACGATGGACCAGAAGAAGGTGGAAAACCGATTCTTGTGCTTTATGAGGTTCGAAACACTTTAATATCGTAGCTTCGCTATCGAAAAATAAAAGTACATTTGGTCTGTTGTACTTTTGGTGATCCTTTAATTGTTCAACAATGAATCAAACAATAGAGTTTTAACATTTAAAATGGAATTTAGAAAAGTTGAAATCTCGCTGTTTGATGATTTATTGATATACATATTTGGTTTGTTTTGTAAGTTAATTTTTCACTTATAAGACTTGCCATGATTTTTTTTTTTATTATTTCCATGATTCTTCAGTGATTCATTTTTACTTTTGATTTTTTAAATTAATTTACTATTTAGAAGTAGCTAAAAAAAAAAAATAATAACTTGATCATGTCATGCTCTTATAGGAAATGAATACAATAAAGCAGTATGGTAATGAGCTGTTACTTTAGCAATGTTTTTGGTTCAGATATCGCAACAATTGCCCTACTTTTTTTTTTTTTTCCTTTTTATCCAATTACAGCTACAGTACCGGTCAAAAGTTTGGACACACCTTCTCCTTCCGTGTTTTTTTTTATTATTATTTTCAACATTGTTCATAATACTGAAGACATCCAACCTATGAAAGAACATGTATAGATTATGTAGTAAACAAAAAACATGTTAAACAACTCGGGAATATGCTTCATATTTTAGATTCTGTTTGAGATTGTACCGTATCTACATTTAGATTTGTTTACAGCTTGACAAACTCATGGGATTTTTTCACCAGATTCATGAGGTTCTCACCTGGAATGGTTTTCAGTTCACAGCTTTGTCAAGAATACATTTGTGACACTTTTTAATGTGCAGTTGTCTTGTGCAGAGGAAAGGGTGAGTTCAGTCAATAGACCTCTTAGTGCTACTACAACTACTGTACAAATCCATTTCATGGTAAGAAACACTCAGTTACAGTAAGTCAACAGAAAAGACAGTTCATCATTACTTTAAGAAATGAAGGTCAGTCAATCTAATAACATCTCAAGAACTTTAAATGTATCCCCAGGTGCAGTCACCAAAACATTCAAACACTATGATGAAACAATCTCTTACTCACTGTACACACATGACTGCATAGCCACTTTTAACTCCACCACCAGCATCAAGTGTTCTGACGACACTATTGTGGTGGGCCTGATTTCCAACAACGACAAGATGGCCTACCTGCAGAAGATTAAAAACCTGGAGAGATGGATGCCAGGAAAACAATCTTCTCCTGAACATCAGCAAGACTAAGGAGTTAATAGTGGACTTCAACATGAAGCAGGAGTGGTCATACCAACCGCTAAACATCAACAGGACCCCAGTGAAGAGAGTGGACAGTTTCTGGTACCTAGATGTTCACATCACACAGGACCTGTCTTAGTCCTGTCACATCAACACCCTGGTGAAAAAGCCCGGGAGCGTCTGCACCATCTGAGATGCCTAAAAGACTTTAAACTACCCTCTCAGGTGCTAAAGACTTTCTACACCTGCACCATTGAAAGCGTCCTGACGGGTAACATCACCTACTGGTTCGGAAACAGCACCATGCAGGACAGGTGAGCCCTCCAGAGGGTGGTGCGGTCAGCTGAACGTACCATCCGCACCGAGCTTCCTGACCTGCAGGACATCTACAGCACGCGGTGCAGGACCAGGGCCAGAAAGATTGTGAAGTACCTAAGCCATCCCAACAATAGACCCTTTAATCTGTACTTCAGTCAGTACTTGTCATACATATCCATCCATCCCTTCTGTTTAATTCATGTATGTGTAAATACATGACCTCAAACACACCTCTAGGTTATGTACGAGCAATTTGTCTTAGAAGGATAGTGATGGAATGCTACATTAGATGATCCAGTTGAGATGGTTTGGGGTGAGTCGGAGTGGAGAGTGAAGGAAAACCAGCCAAAACGCACTCAACTCCACTGGGAACTGATCAAGATTATTAAAAAAACATTCCAGGTGACTACCTATTGAGGCTGACTGGGAGAATGCAGAGAATGTGCAAAGCTGTCGTCAAAGCAAAAGGTGGCTACTTTATACATTATAGCAGATAGAACTTTTAATCTTTTTTCTTTTTTTTTAATCTGAGACTGAGACTCCTTCCATGAATAAATGCCTCCTTACAAAATAAATCAACATTTAACGTTTGTTTGTTTTAATACAGAGCCATACAATTCCCTGTGAATGAGCTGCTACTATAGAAACGATAAGACCTGTTCAAAGCAGCATGGCATTTGGGGAGGAACAGCCGAGCAGAACAGCATCTGCAAATGGACGTGCGTTGCATTCATCACGCCTCGTTCAAGCTGGTGAACAAACAGCCGTGGCCTGTTCTTATCACACGCTTTCTATACTCGTCCACTGACCTGTCTTTTATACCAAATTTCCAAATGATATGTGAGGTGACTTTCAAAGTGTACATCTCTACACGCTCGGCCTAGGAAAAGGAACAGATCGAAGACAAAAAGTGGCGCTTCAGCTTCAGCATCGGCCAGCGCTCGAGGCATAAAACTGGCAGCCAATCAGAAGACAGAATGCGGGTCAACGCTCGTGGAGATCGAGATCGGTGCAGCTGTTGGCCTCTGGGTGTGACTTTGGCTCTGGAATATTCCCGGCTCTCTACAGAAGTAATTGAAACTAGAAATCCAGCAGAGCAACACCCATTATGCAAAGAGAGGCAGGGAGAAAGAGAGAGCAGTGCTTTTGCTTGAACATTATGGAGAGGTGTCTATTCAGGAGAGGAAAAAATAAAACCTCTGACAGTGACGGAGTGGCAACATGAGATTGTGTGGCAGCTCTGACAGTTCGGCTGACTGCTGTGCGCTCTCGTGCTATGTAAATTCTCCTCAGAAAAACGCCGGTGTATCCTCCAACGAGTGCGTATGAGCCTATGAACCTCAGGATTGTTTTAGACGTTCCTCTTCAGGTTTTTCCTTAATCTGATGATCATTAGTCGACGTTGCATGTTGTGATTGTTTTTATCATCTCACACAATACTTTCACAATTTATTTTACTCTACCATGCAGATTCTTTACGATTTCCGAACAATTTATTAAATTTTTTAATGCGATTCTTACACGATACATTAATTATGAGTTAAGGGCCCTGCTCAGGGGCCGCTTGGTGTGGCTGGGATTTAAACTTATAACCTTTGTATCCAAAGTCCAATGCTTTTTTTTTTTCCCCAGAATATCCAGAATTCAGAAGAGCTGTGGGATAACGTCCTGATATTATATCTAAACTACTTTTGATGCAGATGTTTTTTCTGCAGCTGAAAGAGAATGCTTAATGCCTAATCAGGCTTAATTCAAAGCTTCAACATTGGCAGGAGCTCTAAGAGATGACACGGCCACCCTTTGATCACCGGACAAGCGTCCACCATCGCTCCTGTCACCAACCCCTGGACACGGCGACTTGGCAGACATCTGTCTGTTAGAGCACAGCCCCGGGTCATGAGTGTACCAGTGTAAAACCGCTAACAAACCACATGGCATCCAACCCAGAGGATCCTAGCGTCTTCCCATAATCCCTCTCTGTCTGGGGGAGAAAAAAAAAAAGATATTCCGTCCTGTTTTATCCGTTTTGTTTCCTGAGCCCTGCGTTCAGGTTCAAAGATGTCCCCGCTTTCATCACTCGGAAACTCGCAAACCAGACATTGCATTTCACGCTTGTTAGCTTGACCTTTCGGATTCGCTTGCGGCTAAAGAGCTAGCAGTCATGGAAATCGAGAAATACCAATAGAACCTTTAATACTCGTGTCATAGCCTCGAGTTACGTTTCTCTGACCTTCCATTTCTCGGGGTGTGTGCCGTTCAGAAATATATCAAATTGGGATCCATTTCGCAAAAGCAAGCTCCTATTTATTGGTATTTACGGTTTAGAAATCTGAAACACCGAAACTGCGGTGATGATACAGATCAAATGGAAGCGTGGAATGTTTTAAAGGCGAGAAAGGAGGACGGGTGACCGTGGGGTCACACTGAAGGGGTGTAATGGACACCGATGGGACAAATCAGACCAAAATATGGTGTGCGGTTTATTGTCCAAGCAAACATAAGCAAATGTATACGCTCGGACTGATTCATGTGGCGAATAAAACATTTATGAAAGCCCCTACATCAGTGTCACGGGCATGAGCATAAAGTGTTGAACTCCTGCGAATCGTTATAATGACAGCCATTCCTTCATGAGAGGGAGTTAACCTCTGGTGACACCGAACCGTTCAGGATTTTTCTTCTTTTTTATTGCATTATTAATGGAGGAAATGGCCTCATGTCAGGATCGGCCATTTGTACTCGAAATGAACAGAGCGAGGAATTTGGAAAGCACATGCGGTTCTCTGATAAGGTTAATACCGGGGCTTGATTGCGGAATATCAGAAAAAAGTGAGCTTTCTCGAAACAAGATCTTTACCGATACATACAGAGAGTAATGCTAACACTTTTAATCCGCCCACATCAAAACCTTGATGATGATTGGACCGAATCTCTAACAGCAGC
The DNA here is from genome assembly GCF_014805685.1 of Silurus meridionalis. NCBI lineage: Eukaryota > Metazoa > Chordata > Actinopteri > Siluriformes > Siluridae > Silurus > Silurus meridionalis. The sequence continues at coordinate 22,140,297 of NC_060897.1, read as the reverse complement.
TTTTTTTTTCTTATTTCTACATAGTTCTTTTTATTTTCTTTTATTTGTAACAATTGTTTGTATTACATTTATGAGTCTCCAGTAGCAATGTTTGTTTTTGGTAACATAATTTTACCTATTTTTTTATTTTATTTTAATGATCTAAAATAAATAAGTGAAAAAATTATTTCTAAGTTGTAATATTTATTATCTTTGAAACCTTTCAAAAACAAACAGTGTGTCAGTAGTAAAAGGTTAAATAATCAGTCTGCTGAGAGTTTGTAACCTCCTGGCAGAGGCAAATCAGGTTTTAGGTGGAAATATACAAAAAAATGTCACAATATTCATCGTCATTGTTTGTCCAAAATGCCAATCATTTTTGTGCAGTAAATGATGAGAATGATGTGTTAATTCTAAATCTGTTTTATTTATGGCATTGTTTTTTATTCCACGTTATTTCCTACGAGCGTAGATTTTGTTAGAATTAATATTTCGTAAATAAATAATTTCTTTAATTGTGGGGAATCATTTTATTATAACACCCTGGCATTCCATTTGTAAAGGATGTCTGTGGATGTGATAGCATTACATCGCCCCTTTACTTGAAATGAGACCCAAACCTGTTCCAGCATGACGGTGCACAAAACCAGCTCTATAAAGATATGCTCCACATGGGTTGGAGTGGAAGATCTCCTGCTATAGAGTGCTAACCTCAACCTACTGAACAAGAATGAATTGGAGCAATAACCTCACCCCAGGCTTCCTCACCTCACCTACATCAGTACCCAAATTATTTATTTCTGAATAAACACATATCTCTGCAAGCATGCTCCAAAATGTAGTGGAACATCTTCCCAGAAGAGTGGAGTTTATTCTAACCGCAAATGGAGACTTAATGCGGAATGGGAAAATAGCACATACCTTCCTATCTGTACTGTAGTCAAGTATCCACAAACTTTCCCTACATAGTGTATATTAGTATATAAAGACGTTTTGGTGTTATTGCTTTTTAAAAACCGAGCTTTTGAAGCTATGCCTCCGGGTTACTCTCTTCGAGTTGCTTCCAAAAAGCTGGCTGTATCATAAATCAGGATGGCTTTATAAGGTAATATCAGTGCTGGTTAAGATGAACTAAATTGAGTTTGCTGGTCATTTCTGAGGCTGTTGTCCACTTTGTCTTACCAGCTATCTTGTTTAGGACTCATTGTACAGTATTGTTGTCAGCAAGCTTCAGCCCGCCACCATCGCGCCTCTTTCCTCAGGCGTTTTCCCCTGGTTTGGCATATGGCGTCATGATTTTTGACATTGTTTTCTTCAAATATTTGCAGTTTCTGCACCTGACACCCACCTGGAATTTGGACAGCGGCTCTAAGAAGCTCGTGTTGCATTAGAAATTGGTCGGGGAAAGTGCTGATGCCAGAAACGCTAGCCAGTGATTATTACAGACATTAATATTGATTCAAATAAAAACGTGCAAATATAACTCAAGTGCCCAAGTAATAAACAAAAAAATATATATATTAATGAATCTCTGTAACATGTTTGTTATATTGCTAAGGCTGCAGGTAGAAATAACACATGCAATGAGTTACTAAGAATGATGTTTTTTTGTTTGCTTATTTATTTATTTAATCTGTTTAATTATGTGTTTATTTATTTATTTATATGTTTAATTAAAATGTAAAATGTTGAAAATTATTTATACAGTATGTTTTTCAATGTAAGAATTGGTTAAATTTTTTTGTTGGTTCAGGTAAAAAAAACCTGTTTATTCAATTACATTTATTTATTTTTATTTATTTTAACTTTACAAGGGTGCCAACACTTTTAATATTGTGAAAAGAATAAATCAGGCACGTGTATTCACTATGTGTCAAAATCTCTTCCACGTGATATTTAGTTTTTATTTTTATTTCTCTACAATCAGGTCCCAAATTAACGCAAACCGATTTAGTGTAAACGGATTTGTTCGATTTTAAAGCCTATATATCTATAAACATACTTTGCAGTGGACAAAACATTAGACGATGCTTTTCCATTATAAGCCATAAATAATGTGTGTGTAGTAAATAGGTTTATCCATGAATGACAGTAAAATACAGATAATACTCTTTTTTTCCTTTACAGACATTTTAATGCCCTTATGTTTTATCACTGAGGCAAATTTTGACAGTTAAAATGCACCAAATGTCGACTGCTCTTCATAAACACGAAGCTGGTTGGCACAAAAATAGGAGAAAAAGTTCTGTATAATATAATTACAAACAAGTGGGACGGTATTAAAAGTCCAAACCTAATATTACAGTTGCTGAACTACTGTTACACACACACACACACACACACACACACACACACACAAGCGCACTCAGACAAATAATGACATGTGTTGCAATCTTATGAAATACTTGCATAATGTGCACGGTTACACTGCTATTCAAAGGAGGAGAAAAAATGATATATGTATATATTTTTAACAGGGAAAAAAAATAACATGTTTTACTTCTAATATCAGAGCAAAGAGAATTCATCAAAGTAAAAACAAAACAAAACCAAACCAAAAAACCCTCTACAAACTTAAAAAAAAAGCTAAATTATTTCCTAAATTATGTTACAAGCAAAAAGCAACAGCGAAAGAAAGCTGATTTGACAGGAAGTGAATATTTGAGTCCAGAATTTTCATTAAGCTAAGTGGAAAGAATTCTCTTCCAGTTTCTCAGGAACAAGTGCCAAAACTCACAAAACATGCTTCCTATAGACCCTGCATCTATAATGCATTATACTGCGTAAAATAAACATGAACATTCGATCATAAGTAGTTATCCTTAAATATTAGAGCCTTTTTTTCATGCCTTCGTAATGCCTGGTTTCATGAGTAATTGCTGACTCGATGTGTTAATGTTATAATGCGTTATAACACCTGAAGAACTGGTCCTACAGAACACTTTATATACCTGACTTTGTGTATATATAGCCAGATTACATAATGCATGCACAATGCATTCAAGTATATGTTCATAAGAATCTCCACCACTATGACACCTGTATAATCGCTCATAAGCAAATCGGGTTACATACTGTATTATAATATCTGTTTAAAAGACTCATTACACCTTCTACAGATCTACAGGCATAATCTGGATAATGTCAGATTACATGATGCATGATCATAACTGTTTATAAGAACAATGCAGGCTTCATGAATGAAATTGGACCTTTCTTTTGATAAGCCTTTAACGCCTTTTATATGTTGTAAACACGTGTGGTTGTGAAGGTGCCTGTTACTGTATAATGCATGTACTAAGACATTAGTACTAAGACAGTAAGTCCTTAACTTGCGAACGAGCACTTCCTTTTTGTAAAATACTGTAAATAAAATAATTTCACCCTCGATTTTATTGATGACTTGACATTATTGTTGAGCTCATTTGCACAGCAGACTTCACGTGTTCTCGTTCTGTAGAATCGTGCCGATGGTTGAACGATTTATAAGAACGAGCGACGTCTACCATCTTTCCTTTTTCCTCGGTCTAATCTCTCAATTATTTTGTTGCCATGGTTAATGTTTTGCGATCTAAGCAGTCTCTTCCACAAAACACCCCCTGCTTTTTCGCTTGCTTCCAGACATCCTGGGCTTTTGTTGAGCACTGTACTGTACAGGTAGTCCCTGAGATACGACTGGAGATGTGTTACAATGACACCGTTGTAACATGAAAATATGGTAAGTCAAGACATGTCTCTACCAGGAGTTTACAGGTCTCCTCTACCAGGAGTTTATAAGTCTCCTCTACCAGGAGTTTACAAGTCTCCTCCTCCAGGGGTTTACAAGTCTCCTTCACCAGGAGTTTACAGGTCTCCTCTACCAGGAGTTTACAAGTCTCCTCTACCAGGAGTTTATAAGTCTCCTCTACCAGGAGTTTACAAGTCTCCTCCACCAGGAGTTTACAAGTCTCCTCCACCAGGAGTTTACAAGTCTCCTCTACCAGGAGTTTACAAGTCTCCTCTACCAGGAGTTTATAATTCTCCTCTACCGGGAGTTTACAAGTCTCCTCTACCAGGAGTTTATAATTCTCCTCTACCAGGAGTTTACAAGTCTCCTCTACTAGGAGTTTATAAGTCTCCTCTACCAGGAGTTTATAAGTTTCCAGGAGTTTATAAGTCTCCTCTACCAGGAGTTTATAAGTTTCCAGGAGTTTATAAGTCTCCTCTACCAGGAGTTTATAAGTGTTCAGGAGTTTATAAGTCTCCTCTACCAGGAGTTTATAAGTTTCCAGGAGTTTATAAGTCTCCTCTACCAGGAGTTTATAAGTCTCCTCTACCAGGAGTTTAAAAGTCTCCTCTACCAGGAGTTTTATAGAATAGTATGGGGTAGTTTAAGGTAATTTGTTAATAATTTAAAAAGTACACTTCAAAGGATGTCTGGTGATGCTCGAAGGATGTTTGGTGATGCTCTAACACCAAGACAACTGAACTCTTTCAAAAGCTGGCGAAAGTAAAGCATAAGGTGGGAGATGTTTACATGCTTTTAGTGTCAGTAAAATATTGTATAAAAATTAAATGACGTTTGAAAATGTTAAAATTATTCCAATTTTGTTGTATCGCTATCCTCATCGTAAGATCGAAAAATCTGAACCATCATAACTCAGGTTTACCAGTACTACTGTCCAAACAGTTGGAGCAGAGGATGCACGCAAGTAGACACGTGCGCTGCTTCCGCTATTTGCATCTTTGAAAGTTCGAAGTCATGGACATACTGTGAAATGCAACATGTAGTACAGTTACTACACTACGGAGCCTGCAATTTATTTTCCATAATAGCCAACAAAATGCTGTAGTGTAAGTGCAATAAAACACTTCAGGACTTGAATTTTATAACGCAGTACAGAACGCAGGATTCGTAGAACGTGTTACTCTGCAGAACATTACAGACGATCGTGCTGCTACACGCTACACTTTAAAACGGCAAATCCATCCCGGATCACTTTATAACTCCTAAATTTTCATGGCCCGTGTCGTAACCTTTGAATCCGCTTCATTTTGAAAGGTTATCAGAGGAGAAGAGGAATAAAAAGAAAGAAAAAAGAGCGACTTTTATACGGCTAATGAGATGGAGCTAATGGCCTAATGGTGGCTGCTGAGGCCCGTGCGCTTGTTTTTAAAATGAAAAATAAATGAGAATCCCTACATATACGGAAGCGAGTCGACGTAATGAGTCTCTGAAATGCTTTTCCAGGCATATCTTCTCTATAATTTGAGCCTCATGCAGCAGCATTAAAATCATTCATCATTTTTTTATTTATTTTTTTTTTGCTCCTGCAACTTAAAGAGCAACACAAAGCAAATGATACTGGAGCTTTGCCCAAATAGATTGATATTTTCCTGAATTTGGATGGCGGGGGTTTGCATTAACGGCTTCCATATTCATAAAACAAATGATTTGTTTACACATCGGGATTTGACTTTTTTTTCTTGGAGTGCAGCATGCATCATCAGAAATGTGCATTAGAGCCAACTCTTGCTGGGTATAAAAAAATATATTTCTCATTATTATTATTATTGTTGTTATTATTGTTAAAAGGGAGGCATAAATCTGTCACAAATCTGCTGCTTAGTGACGTAATGCCGGATCGTTTACCCGAAAAGCCGAAAGTACGACACGACTCGAAAGTTTCATGTCTAAAGGCATAAGAAATGCGTCGGGATGCGCGATAGAAGAGCGAAGAATTCCGAAAGCACTTGATATTCCGGCACTGTGACTGTCAATCTTCTTTACAGAGGGATCGATAAATGACTGGGAGGAAGAAGGAAAACTTTACCCCAGGCTAGTGAATAATCAATAGCTCGCTGGGTCTGCCTAATTAAACTGCCACATTAATATATCTTCTAGCGAAATGGACCAAAATAAAACAGGGAAAGCCTTCTGGATGAACATATGCTCCACAAACTATAGTGTTCCTCCGGAAATATGGACCTGGGATCGGGATCAGGTGGGGATGCTTTTGAACATCTGCAGCCGGCTGACGTCACCCAATTTATTCACAGCACATCGAATTTTCCTTCACTTTATTAATCCCACTGTGTGTGTGTGTGTGTGTGTGTGTTGTTTTTGGAACTAAATAATACACATTGGAATAAATTACTCTAAGGCCTGCTGTTATGGGAAAATAACAAACAACGGGTTTGTATGATGAAGCAGAATCCTGAATTCTTTCATTCCACTTTCACCAGTGGTTCAAATGCACAGCATGACTGTGTACCTTTTATCTGCTTAAAGTCATTTCATGGGAGATCTTCCAATAAAGATCTTTCTACAAAACCTTCCAAGACACACACTTAAAAAAAAAAGTCCCTTTTAAACATGAGAAAGCATTTAAAAAAATGTCACTGACACTGGAGACTCCTTCCTTAAACGTATTAATCCCACCGTGTGTTTGGTAATCGTGACAATGTTTTCGTTGTTTTATTGACAAGCCGAGGACGAGCTTGAAGAGTTGCCTCGAGAGGGTCATGCTAAAAAAAAATTTTGTTTTTTTGCCGCGTTTAGAGAAAAAGTGGGCACTTTGCCTGGCGTTTTTGCTGATTCGTGTTTTGTAAAGTTGTTCCCCGCTTTAATTAGCCTGGCTTGTGTGCTGCAGGTGTGGCTCAGTTCGATGCTATTGTCAGGTGTATTGACAGCTGTGATTTAATGATGTTTCCTTTAAAAAGACTGCGAAACAAAACAGTGTTTGTGTTAGCGCAGTGCCAGACAACGGCGTCTAATGTTGCGTGGGTTGCGTTAAAACGAGCCTCTGAATTCTTCCGAAGCTCTACTTTCTGTAAAAAAATAAATAAATAGCATTCTGAATCCCATTTCCGTTTGTTTTCATGCATGTCCGACCTTCCCAGTGCCTTCAGATTGGGAATGTGGCTTTTTTTGGCCTGGGATTAACATAGAAGGAGAAAGCATTAATATATGATTTATTGATGAGGCCACAATACGCGGCTCAAGTGGACTGGAGCGTGGTGAAATCCTTCCAAACTCCCTTACGTCGGCAATATGCACTCGCCACCATGTCTTCATTTGCACACTTCATACATACTAATACGGCTCCTATTTTCTCCTGCAGCCTAGTTTATGTCAGCGGACGGAAAGAAAAAAAGAAAAAAGAAAGCGTGAGGCCGGCTGAATCGGTAACAAGCGCAGGGAAATGGAGATCTCCAGGGAGAGATTCCGAACAGGGGGAGTACACTTCAGCAAACCCCCTTAATGCAAAGGGCTTCTGACGAGACAAACCCATCAAACTGTTGTGCCGGAGACGTGGATTTTAGAGCCCGAAAAGCCTGCAGCATGAGCCTGTATTACACTGAAGCATAACAACAACTGACAAACACGGCATTACATTGTGCTCTAGGGTTTACTACGGAGGTCTGGGAGATCATTCCAGACAAGGAGATTTTAGAGAAATTTAAAAGCCAATATTATACATTTAAAAAGCCGAGATTATAGCGACACATCATCAGTCCTGACGCACAAAACAGAGCCATTAGACCACCAATGGTGTTTATACTGTACGTGCAGGCTTTTTTATTCATTCATTCACCTAAATATATAAACAAACTAATTCGGACATCTGAGTTTTCCAGGAATTTGTAGTTCTTCCTCAAAACTGTTGGTGTCTATAGAATGTCTTTGAAAGCGTTAGCATTAAATATTCCCTTAACATTTCTTCAGTATTGACATAATAACATCCATATAGTGTAACAGACATACACTATATATGCACCAAAGTACATTCAAAAGTATACAATGTCGTTAGACACTAGCATGACATTTTCCCTTCATTTGACCCAGGAAGCCTGTTTCAGCTTCAATCTCAATGCACAAATCCAGCTCAATGAAGATCTGCTTTACATGGATTGGAGTCCAAGATCTCGATTGTCCCGCTATAGAGAATGAACCCATTTGGGATAAACTGGAACTATGACTGACCCCTAGGCCTCCTCACCTCACCTTCATCAGCACCGAGCTTTACTACCAGCCTTAAAAAGTGTTTCTCACACAAATCTCCACAAACACATTCCAAAATCTAGTGGGACATCTCCCCAGAAGAGTGGGGGTTATTATAACAGGAAATGGGGAATAAATGTGGAATAGGATGTTGAAAAAGAAGCCAATCTTACACTCAGGTGTCCTGTCATCCTCTAATGCTTGATTCTTTTAGACAAATTGCTCACACGTAGCTCCGCCCCTCAATCAATATTAAACAGATGCACCGAAGTCAAAGATTCATTGACTTATTTATTCCTCCTCAGTAAATACTTTATTCTGGTCTAGGCCGTGTCAAATCGGGAGTCTATCACATATGCACTTACACCTAGAAGTAAATTAAAATCAATAACCAATCACTAAGCATGGGTTTGGGATGGTTGGAGGAAACTGGAGAACCCAGAGAAAACCCATACAGACAGGAAATTCGAAACACAAACAGAAACCGGAGATCAGGATAGACACAGGAATCATCTACAGGCACGATATTTAACAGAATATCAATCGAATAGCAGTGGATGATGGACACAAATGCAAAAAATGATATCTGAAGAAAATCAGGAGATTTAGGAAGGGAAATCTCATGGAATTGAATTGAAACTGTCTGTAAAGCTTTCTTTGATTTGTGGTGTCATGTACATTGGTTAAACATACAATTTACATCGTCTGTATAAAGAACACAACAAATAAATATTTACAGTAGAAAGAACTGAAAAAAGAAGCGATATCAATATTAAATATTGAAAAAAATTGTGAGTCTGAAATTAGATATTGAAGAATTAGTGTAAGGATTTGTTTGGTATTTTACTGTAACGTCTCCGCTGACTCGATCCTCACGTTGTGCTGATTCGTGTTGTACATCCGCCGTCGTAACGTTGACTGAGATTAGCAGGACAAACTTCGTGATTGAATTGGATTTTGCCGAGACGGTCATCCTTTCGCTTGTCTACGCATGACGGAATATCATTAAAATCATTAAAATGCATGCTCATCCGTGCCTCCATTTTCTGGAGGCTTAAGGAATTACGTGGTTCGCTATAATGCCGTACTTCTTCCTTTTCTTTTCTTTTTTTTTTTTCCTGCCGCTGCTTTTAGGGACAATGCTACTTAAAACTCTCTGCCTTCAGAATCCAATTTGATCTAATCAGTCGAATGCGCCCTAAATTACATTCGACATCGCAGAGAAACACCGTCTTTGTGAAATTGCTTATGATAGTACAAAAATGCCGGAGCTCAGAGTCATCGATCACAAGACGCCGATCCCAAATGAAGGGAGAAAAAAAGTAATATGGTAGAAAATAATATAATATGATAATATAAGCAAAGGGCAAGATGCTGCTTGTGAGGAAAAAAATCTGTAATGCAGTTAAAGGCAGTGAATATAAACGAAAACTTTCAGTCTGTAAGCTTAAACTTATTTGTTGTTATGCCCATCTAAGGAATAAACCACTCCATGTTGTGCAGTAAGAGGAAAATAATCACTGAGGGGAAGCTCATGATGTATTACTTTCCCATAACAGCCTGTTACATAAGAAAATAAAAAAGTATAGAGTGTATTTTTATTATATTTATATTGTTTATTTATAGTTTCAGAATATTTGATGTGGAATAGGATCTTCACAGCCCTATGCTTTTTAACTTTTATAACACTTTTTTTTTTTTTTTTTGCACACATTTCCACTGCTGGGTTAAAATTAGGTAAATTGTTTCAACAAAATTTTTTTGTTTTTTTATCAAAAAGTTTATGCAATATTAAACGTATACAATGATACACTTCCACATCTAATAAAACTTTAAAAGTAAAAAAAATATTAAAAACAAATCATTTCCACAGGGCCATTGGTATAAATTAAATGATGAAATTGAAATGATATGATATAAAAATATTAATATATTAAATAATAAATTTCTTCGAATTTAATCCAATGTAAATATAGGATTCCGCATTTTTTTAGGCATTGCTAAGCATGTTCACGAAGAAAACAGACAGGATTTCCAGTGTGGATGACATCAATGGGTCTCTTAGTGATGTCATCACACCAGAAACTCTCGTCACTCTCTGATGCCAAAACTGCTGGTCTCTGGTTTTCCCCCTTTGTTGTGACCCAGTGGCCATTGAAATTAATGATCGCGCTAATCCACAGCAGTTAGCTTTTAATATCGGTGATTACACAGTACAGTAAAAAGGCTCGGAGCTCGCGGCCGTGCCAAGAGACGAGGAGCATGCGATTTTTTTCAAAAACAAACAAAAAACTTGTAGTTTTAATACTGTCATCAAGGAGACATTTCACCTTTTTATGGTTAACATGATCTTTTAAAGCCCTGATGTCAGAGCAGGATTGTGTATGTGTGTACTAGTATGTGGAGTGTATGTGAGTGGGTGGTCATTTGATGCATTTAATTCTGGGATGAGTGGATTTTTTCATTTCATGCCTGATAGGATCGGGGAACTCTCGATGCCAGAGCCTGATCTTTTCCAGGCAAACACCAATCAATTTCCATTAATAGACGGCGGTGTAGGTACAATTACACGACTGAGGAGAGCGATATCCTCTGCCCAGAGGGTAATTTGGTCCAGAGGTCTGATCCTGCCTAGTCTGTTTGCCCAAGAAGTTACCAATTTAGTGGCCTTTCTTTGCCAATAAACAAACGAAGGTAGTGAAATGAATATTCATATAAGTTATAACATGTGAGAATTGATTTGTAAATTTACTTTTGTACATTCCACATTTAGTTCTCATTTACTGTTACAATAACCTCCACTCTTCTGGGAAGATGTTCCACTAGATTTTGGGGTGTGCTTGTACAGATTTGTACTCATTCAGCCACAAAGGGTGCACTGGGGTGCAGTCAACGTTCACATTCATCCCACAGGTGTTTAATACATTTGGAGCTCTATAGCAGGAGATCTTCAGCTCCAACCCACATAAAGCAGAGCTACATGGAGCTGGATTTGTGCACAGGAGCATTGTCATGCTGGAAAAGGTTTGGGATTGGAACAAGTTCAAATGAAGGGACAATTTAATTCTTGTGTCCAAAGCCATTGTATACTTTTGCCTGTACTTTCGTCCATGTAGTGAAGGTCTGTATAAAACATTTTATGCTAAAACTAAAGAAATGATTTCGTTTGGTGCCTTTGGTAATATTCTAATAATCTTTTATGAGTACTACTTAATATGTATTAAATAAATGCTATAATGTAAACATTATGAATGCATTATAACAAGTTGACGCTTTATTCACATTGTTAGGATAATCATGAAAAGATTCTGCGTTGTACCGGGTTTCTATGGTGTTGGCGATAAATTTAATGCAACTTTAATGCATAGGCACAACTTATAATGCATTACAACAACAATTCATAATGCATAGCTATAGAGAGTTATGCACTTTCAGGAATAGATACACCACCAAGATGGTCAGATGAACTATGGAGATAAACAAGGTCTCTGTTTAACGCCTACACATTTGACCAAAGTGCAGCTATTTTAAACTTAGTGAGCGATTGCAGTGCTTGTTTCTGAGTGCGCACACACACACACACACACACACACACACACACACACACACACACACACACACACACACTCTATTTTCCGCATGAAAAATTATGCAAAATGCACAAGAATACAAAAAAGGCAGCGGAGCGCCTAGCGTAGTGGAATGCAAGACAGTGAGAAATCATAGCAGGCAGTCTGTTAAGGTGGTTCTCCATTACCGCACTGAAGACGGGGGAGTTCTACAATCCTCGCCCCACAATAGGCTGAGTAGCCGCCTGGCTAAATGGCAAGCGAGATAAAGTAAAGAAGAGAAAATATCTAGTAATTGATTAGAGGCGCGGCAAGCGAGCCTTCATTTGGGAAAGTGCTGCAGTGTCGACAATCCTCATCCTGCTGCCTCTCCTTATTTGGCGCAGAATGGGGAGTTCATGAGCAATTGATACACTCCGTTAGCTCTTATCACGGCAAGCGTGATCGGATGTAGCCTTAGGGGTATTTTATACAGTTTAATGCCAGGACATAAAAAAGGTAATGTTCTCTGTGGATTAAATGGCCGAGGCTGCGAACGTTACTGATATATGGTGCGGAGTGGGGGGAAAAAAGAGAAAAAGGAGGGAGGGAACACACTGCGCGCTGGTTTTTCTAATCTAACTCTGCCACTCCTGCCCACTGAGTCGGGCCGAGCGCAATAAAGTGAGGACTCTGGAAATGCCCGCGTGTTTATGGAGTGCCATCTGGTGCATCAGAACAGTGGAACAAATGAAAGGTTTCGGTTTAGCACAAACGGCCAGGGTGTGCACCTTCAACTGCACTCAAATCCACAGCAGAGCCTTTACTTTGTGCTGAAATGCTGAAGGGGTCGTTAATAGCCATAAAGTGGCTTCCTTATTTATTTATTTGCTTATAATGAATGTTTAATCATGCTTATTTTTAAACAAAAATGAATATAAGATATTCTGCGTTCACTTGAAAATCAGAGATATTGTTAAAGGTGGAGTTATTTTAATGGGTGGTCTTACTGGAATGGGTGGGGTTATTGTTAAAGGTGGGATTATTTAATTGGTGGCCTCATTTTTAAAGTTAAGGATATTGTAATGGGTTATGATGGGGTTATTAATGTTAGTGTTACTGTAATGGGTGGGGAGGGTTTTTGTTAAAGGTAGTTGTAAAGTTTGGGTTATTGTAACAGGTGGGATTATTGTTAAAGGTGGGGTTAATGTAATAGGTAGGATTATTGTTATTTAACTTTGTGATACTAGAGGCAGGAATATTGTGAAAAGTAGAGTGATTGTGATATTGTAAGGGGCGGGGTTATTGTGAAAAGTAGAGTGATTATGATATTGTAAGGGGCGGGGTTATTGTGAAAAGTAGAGTGATTGTGATATTGTAAGGGGCGGGGTTATCGTGAAAAGTAGAGTGATTGTGATATTGTAAGGGGCGGGGTTATTATGACAGGTGGGATTAAGGTAATATTGTGATGGTAATTCCGGAAGCCTGCTCTGTAACTCTGTAATAGAAACAGAAATGTCTCTTTCAGGCTCGAGTAGCGTCTGTAAGTCACGTTTCTCCAGCGTTGGCATTTCTATAATCTATAAACAATTCATCCAAACGCTGCCACCCAGAAACACACTGAGTCATCACATTTCACGCACAATATCTTTACAAACTCAGCATCTGAGCAGCAATATGATCGTGTTTGAATTGGGCAATTTATCATCTGGCAATAGACTACATTTAAAAACCTATAAAGCTGTTTTGCATATACTTTAAAAGGGCACCATTATGTTCAGTGTGCAGCTTCCTTTTTAAACTTATTCACTTTCATTGAACGGAAACGTATTCGGTGTGGTTTATTTTGCCGTCCCGAACAATCCTTACACGAAGAACTTTGAGTTAATAACAGGGACATTGATGGAAAGTCGTTGTGCATGCACACCATATGGTGAGCAATTGAATCATCATCACTAGCTTTTAAATTAATGGCTTTGATTATTAGGCTGTATGATATATAGCGCAGAATTCTGCAGTCGCGTCTACTTTAGATCGAGTAGTGCGTTTTTAGATGGCGTACACACTTCGGGAGACTGTAGGGGGAAAAAATTACCTTGGAAAATAAATTATTTCTCAGCAGTAATAAATTAAATAAAAAAATGCTAATTATTGGAGTAAAAAAATGAGACGCGCTCAGATGAGCTACCGTGACTTTTGAGAAATGTCTATGAAGATATCAATTATTGTGCTGACCTTTTTACTGCCTAAATACTACCATATGGCACGATTTTATACGAGTTCTCTTATTAAATCTTAATTCATTGCAGAATGGATTTATAGCTTGCTTTAGAAGGCCATATATAATGTAGAATATTTTATTAATTGTATTGCTACATTAACTTAAAGCTTTAGATTGAACCCTTTTTAATTTTTTTGTAAAGCTACAGTTAGTTTGAGAAACACACTAGAACGCATTTATGGAAAATTAATTGATGGTTTTAAAAAAAAAGCTGAATTACTGTTCTCAGTTGAAAGTTAATCATAATTAACGTGACATTCCCATGTGTTTGATTCCTCCTACAACACAGGAAAGCAGAAATGACTATACAGGTTCATGTATTAAATAATAAAACTTTTTATTCAGTATTTAAGTGAAAACTCACCTGCTCTAAAGAAGCTTCAAAACTTTAATCTTGTATCACCGTCTCCTGACATGAAACTTAGTTGTTACTATAGCAACAATAAAACTACGATCTGCAGCTGCATGACTGTATATATTAAACGCTGCACCGTCTGCAATGTTACTTGCTGACTTTTTCGTGACTTGATATTCTGCAGGAGCGCCATATGGCACGTGTTTGACGCCTTGCTGCAGTGTTTAAGACGAATGTGTGTGAATATAAGGCGTTTTTACTGTACTGCAGAGATACAACACGGTACACAGGCTCCAGCTCCCTAACATAATGCATCTTTTCAATATCACACCGTCTTGTTCTGTTTAATATTTGATGCTTTTAACCGTTAACGTGGTCTGCGAGGAACAATAGGGTTTTCATAACTTTTCAGGGTTTGCAAGCCAAACACACAGTATGCCAAGCGTAGAGGTTTAAAATTGTGCCCATATGTCTGCTGTTAGCAAAACAATTGTCCGTCATGGCACGACTGAAAACACCTTGTAAATGCAACACCTCTCCCCCACTCTCACACATATATACACACAAAGGAATATATATATATATATATATATATATATATATATATATATATATATATATATATATATTGCTACCTACTGCATGGTCTAATCTACTAAGAACACCGAAAAAAGAAAATAAATCTCTCTTCGCTAATTCAGAAATGACCTGAATATGATATTTGTTGCACATATAAAGTTATATAAAGTTTTAACATCAGTGATAGAAAGCGTTATGTTTGAAAAACTCTTCACTGAACTCTTTAGTTGAGCGGTTTATATGACGCTGATTGCCCAAGCTGATGCTCACTATAATGTCCACCCAGTTACACCCTTATTGCTTATTACTGTTCAACCAGCTGCCCACGTTTTTGTCCACTGTGCTGGCCACATTATTGCCCACCCTTCTGGCCACCTTGCTACCCACCTTATTGCTCACCCTGATGTCCACCTTGCTGTTCACCCACCTGCCCCATTTGTCCATCCAGCTGCTCACTTTGTTGTCCACTTTCCTGCCCCCTTACTGCCCACTTTGCTCCTCACCTTTTGCCTACTCTCTTGTCCACCTTTTTGCCCACCCTGTTGCTCACAGTGCTGTAACTAAAATTTGCATAATGCTCAGTCATTAACCAGAGAAGAGCATCAAAGAATTTGCCGCATGGTTGGCTGCTGCTCAAGCTTAAACACACACAGGATCAGAAGTGCAGATCAATTCAATTGAAGTGAGATTGTGGGATATTTTTCACTTTTCAAGTAGATAGAATTATTATCTAAGTACAATTCAAATGAAGAATTAAAAATAAAGAAAAAATGTACGCATTCCCATATCAAATTCATTAAGACTTTCAGACAGAAAAGCCACACCTCTTTCACTATGACTGACAGACACGAAAAACACACCTCCTTCTCTATGACTGACAGACACAAAGGTCACGTTTCCTTCACTGTACCTTATAGACGCAAAGGCCACGCCTCCGTCACTATAATTTATAGGGGCAAAGGCCACGCCTCCTTCACTATAACCTATAGACACAAAGGCCACACCTCCTTCACTATAACTTATAGACACAAAGGCCATGCCTCCTTCACTATAACTTATAGACACAAAGGCCACGCCTCCTTCACTATAACTTATAGACACAAAGGCCACGCCTACTTCACTATAATTTATAGGGGCAAAGGCCACACCCCTTCACTATAACTATAGACACAAAGGCC
This sequence comes from Silurus meridionalis, assembly GCF_014805685.1. NCBI lineage: Eukaryota > Metazoa > Chordata > Actinopteri > Siluriformes > Siluridae > Silurus > Silurus meridionalis. Next base: position 22,124,393 of record NC_060897.1, on the reverse strand, counting down.
TTCTTTTATATTCTTTTTAATTATTTGGTTTTATTTTCAATGTTTCTAAGTTATTTATTCTTTTGCCGCTTAAAGCTGATAAATGATGTTTTTTATTATTTCTGAAATGCTCGGTTTCTGAGAAAAACTCTTTGGGCTGAGTTAAAAAATAATTAATCTGTGAACGTGCCGTAAATTGTCGTCCTTTCATTCCCTGTGACTTTGTTTCACTTCTGACCAACCCCCCCCAAAAAACAAAAAATACAAACAAAAAGAGCAGAAAAAAAGAAAAGTGTGAGAGCAGCAATTTCACTCAGAGTGCACACAGAAGCCACCGCGCCTCCAAAACACACATTGATTTAATCAGAGTGATTCTGAAGGAGTGTGAAGGTGATGTTGAAGATTCCAGGTACACGTGAATGCGCTTCTCTGCACCTGATGAGAGCTTTCGATACTCTTTTGAGGTTTATAAGCTTTCACAATCTATTCATATCCAGTTTTTTTCTCCAGCAGAAGTACTATACTCTGAATCGAGCATTTAAACGGTTCCTATTGCGTGCTAGAAGTCTACAGCATGGATCATTAGAACTGATTCTGGAATGGTGTATTGGTTTGATATCGCACTCATAATTAGATAGAAATGTTTACTCAGAATAATATTACTAATATATGCAATAGAGTCGAGTGCCCTAATTTCATCCTCCACTTGAATTTACACACACTTAATAAAATCCTCCTGCACTCGCATTAGCAGGAAAATGGATCGCTTGGCTAACACGTGCAGTAATTTCACAAAGCACAAACAAACCGCACAACAATAATAACAACAAAAACAACAATAGCGAAATCAGTGCAGCGATAAAACGCAGAATCTATACTTCTGCCTTTATTTTATTAATTACGCCAGCATGATGTCATTTCTGGTCCTGCCTAAGCTCGGAAAAAATATTGGAAATATCTGGAAGGCGTCCAGGCTCGCAATCGATACGTCAAGCGAAATTTATAAATGATAAATCAATATTTTTAATATTTCCTTATTCTGATGTATTCAGCTGGACGGGCTCCAGGTGCGAGCCAGGAAAATGGACGTGATGAAATTTACACAGTCATGCTAGGCTCTTCTAAGTCTCAAATATTTGCCAGTGTGATATACTGTACATTAATAACATCACACAAAAATAACTAATAAAAAACTAAAAAGAAAAGAACACACCAAAATAAATGACTTGTGCTTTTAAAAAAAAAATGATGAAATAGATGCAAAATAAAGAAATAATTGCAAGAATCCCATAAGAAGGTTAACATCTATAGCAGAAGAAGAGATACTATACTGCAAGTCATCAAATGTTGCAATTCCACCACCTGCCCTCTGGATCCAATCCTTCAACTACGCTTCAGACCATCTCACAAGATCTCCTGTTGTTCATCTCCAGAATCATCAACGGGTCCTTAGCATCTAGCCATGTGCCAACTACCTTCAAGCAAGCGAGGGTCATTCCCATCTTGAAGAAACCTGCTCCGGCTCCATCGGACATCAACAACTACAGACAGTATCACTTCTCCGCTTTCTTTATAAATCTCTGGAACGTTTTTGACCAACTATCAGTCTGGCTTTATAGCGCCACATTTTTCAGAGATGGCCCTTTTGGCTGACACTGAGAAACTACATGCTGCTCGATCAGCTATCCTGTCATCTGTCCTCATCCTTCTGTCCTTTTAACAGCATTCGAAACAGTCCACCACAAAACTCTCTTGTCTACCCTCAGGAGCCTCTGTATTCTCTGAGCAGCTTGGGGAATGGTTTGCTTCCTACCTGGAAGGTCGCTTATACCAGGAAACATGGAGGTGGTCCACATCTTCCCCCACGCAGACTCTCCACTGGTGTCCCACAAGGCTCAGTACTTGGTCCCCTCCTTTTCACCCGCTATAGCCACTCTCTTGTTGAAGTCGTATCCTCACATGGGTTTTCTTACCACTGCTATGCTGATGACACTCAAATAATCTTTTTTTTTCTTCTTTTCGGATCTCAGTGTGCTTATCAACTTACCGAACTGCTGGTCATAACATTACATTACATTACATTTGCGGCATTTACCAGACGCCCTTTTCCAGAGCGACGTACAAAAGTGCTTTGAGTCTCTGCGACGTACAAAAGTGCTTTGAGTCTTATACCAAGTGATTCATCTCCAGGTAAGGATCTTAGAAAAACTCTTCATGACTCTCTGCTCTCCCCTTCAGCCACTGCTCGCAACCTTGGGGTAACTATAGACAGTCAACTGTCCATTTCCTTACATGTTGCTAATGTGGAACGTTCTTGTCGATTTCTTCTCTACAATGTCAAATGTTCCAACCATTTCTGTCCACACAGGCTGCCCAGGCGCTTGTTTAGTCTCTTGTCATATCGAGACTGGACTACTGCAACTCTCTGCTGGCAGGTCTTCCTCTGAACGCTATTCGTCCACTGAAGGTGATCCAAAATGCAGCTGCACGACTTGTGTTCCACCTGCCCAAGTTCTCCCACACCACCCCACTGGCTTCTGGTAGCTGCAAGTGTAAGATTTAAAACACTGATGCTTGCCTACAAGGCCAAAAATGGATCAGCACCATTTTACCTCAGTGACCTCATCACATCTCGCACTGCACCACGCTGTCTGAGATCCTCCAGCACTGCTCCACTGGTACCACCTTCTCTCAGAATAAGAGGTAAGTACACTTCAAGGCTCTTCTCTGTTTTGGCAGAGGGGTGGTGGAATGAACTTCCCCTAAATTTAGTCTCTGGCATCTTCAAGCGACGGGTGAAGACCTTCCTCTTCCTGAAGCACTTAAACTAACACTTTCCAAATGTTCTTTGTTTAAAAAAACAACAAAAACAACAAAAAAACTCAACAGAGTTGTAGTCTGATTTATCTTAAGTTTGTAATCTAGCGTACAAGTGTAGATTTATTCATTGATAGAGACTCAAAGCACTTCTGTACATCGCTCTGAACACGGACAACTGCTAAATACTGCAAATGTAAATGCAAATGTAAACAAATTGTGTGTAGAAATTTCACTGAATGTAAGAGCATGTGTTATTGTTTTTTGTTAAAAAAAATCTAAATGTTAAAAACTACATAAAATAAATAGAAATAAATGTGATATAAAATATTATTAAAAAATCTGATGTAAAAGTTGTGTATAAAAGTGAACATTAAAAATAATCATAATTTTGTGTGAAACGATCACACGTGGAAAATAAATCCCATGAATGATTTCTCAATGAAAGCAAATGAAAAGGTGAATGATGTAAAGAATGACGTTCGGGGAAATGAATTATGTAAAGAATAACATTCAAATGGCCAAATAAAATCTCATGCACTGCAGGGAGTATATTGCTCCAAAAAAGAAACAGAGAACACACACACACACACACACACACACACACACACACACACACACACTTGAAACGGCGCTTTTTTTGGTCTTGTACCCTCCTAATAATCTCCTGCCTCACCACAACAACAGGAGCATCTATAACGAGTTCACTTCAAGGGGAAAAAAAGCTTATAAAAAGAAAAACCAGAGCAAAAGGGAAAAAAAGGAAGAAGTTACGCTGTAAAAAAATTCACCACTTCAGCATAATTGCTGATGTGTGCGATACTGTGATGAAGAGAATGGCATTCCCAAACCACCCGTGTGAGTGCGAAAATAAAGGAAAAGCGAAACCAATTAAGCGCGTCCTGTTTGGGAGCGTGGCTACTCAGCGCCACCCGCTGTCTAGAAGACGACAAACCCCTGGTGTGAAATGGGTCATGAAGGTGGAGGAGAAGGATGAAGGATGAATCTCTACCTTAATAATTGTGAGTCAGAATCACAGAGTGCTCCAAGAGTCCAATAGCGTTATGATAAGGTTGTGCGTTTATGTAAGGAGTCTCCATTTCCAGTTCTTTGTGCTGAGATGAAAAGGTAGCGTTTATGAAACATATCTTCAGAGCTGGTGTGTATTCACTTTTACACTTAGTGACAATTTTTTTTTGGTTTGTACGTGCTGTAACATGAAATGTAAGTACTGTATTTTCCGGACTATAAGCCGCTACTTTTTTCCCACGCTTTGAACCCCGCAGCTTAAACAACGAAGCGGGTAATTTATGGATTTTTCCTGGGTTTTCCAAGTTTCACAAACTTCAAGCCGCCAAAAAACTGAGCCCGTAAAATTAGACCAATAAAATTGCTTAACGTGTTCAGAACCAATGAAACACTTTATTTTAAATCAGATGCGCTCCCACTGAATCAGGCCGCACCACATCATAAATATGGATGATGTTCCTCTGACGTTTGACCTGCCGCTCACTCAGACTGTCTACAGGAAATGCGAATCATTCGTCATGCTGAAAACAACCGGGCATTAAAACACACTTCACCTGTGTTCTGAGCTGCACGGCATCGGGAGAAAAGCTTCACCGATGGTGATTTTTAAACGCACGACGATGCCAAAAGAAAAACTCCCGAGAGAAATAGTTGTGAAAGGAAGGAGGAAGACAGTGAACAATGACTTTCTTGGTAGGCTACTGTTTAGATACAAGCCGTGTAACAGACACTGACTTTCATTAAAACCTGTGTAAAGTTCATTAGTTTAAGTGTAGACACCTGTGGCGTATTTATGTTCAAAATAAAAGTCTTTGTACAATTTAGTGGGTGCGGCTTATATTTGGGTGTGTTTAATAGTCCGGAAATTACAGTATATATGGATCAAAATTTGTGTAATTCGACATGCACAAAAAAAGCCATCAATGAAAACGTGTAAATGTTTCCGATACATATATGTACAGAAGTTGAAGGTATAGGATGTCTTTAGATGTGGTAGCATTTATTTTCCCCTCATTCGAACTAGGAGACCCAAACATGTTCCAGCATGAAAGTGCACAAAGCCAGCTCCATGAAGATCTGCTTTCCATGGGTTGGAGTGGAAGATCTCCTGCTATAGGACTCCTTTGGGGTGAATGTGACCTCACCTCCCCTGCATCAGTACCTGACTTTACTAACATCCTTTTGTTTGCATGAATCTCACACAAATCTCCATAAAATCTAGTGGAACATATTTCCAGAAGAGTGAAGCTCATTAAAACGGCAAAATGAGAAATAAATATGTACCTTGATGCTCTAAAATACCCACAATTATTATGCTCCTGCATCCACTAACTTGTGTCCATATCACTAGGATTTTATCAGCAGGTTTTCAGAGGACACCGAAAACAGGACACAATGGTGTGAATATTTCTCCCAAAATGCTTCATTACAGATTCCATATAAACCGCACAAACTTTGTGCGCTTGTTCCCCGAGTTTTCTTTTCGCATTTTCCAGTCACATCCTCGGGATCGTGCAGATGTACCTTTTACGCCATTGCAGGTCTGTGCGTGGGAAATCGAGCTGTTGGGTGCAGCAACACGCGTGGAACAAAGCAAATCAAAAACCGCTGGCACAACGAGAAACGGCTCGACCTCACAAGAACAAAAGTTCAAGACGTGGACTGGAACATTTCTTGCATTTTTCGATGCTGGACTTTAGGTGGAGTTTCTAGACGTGCCTTTAGTGACTTCAGTGACTCCTCATGGCCTTTCTTGCTATATAAATAGTACCGATTACATTCAGATGTTGGGCGAAGTGAAGTGAATATCGGAAAGTCAGCAAAACGAAATAAATAAATAAATAAATCAAGAAATGCTGCCAGGCTTATTTGGAAAGAAGCAGCTCGGTAAAAAAGCGGCAGCATTAAATGCTACTATTATAATTGCACTTTACCTTCACTACAGTTTTCAAAAGCATTATCTAAAACATTAACATTTCCTGATAATTACGCGCTCTTCATTTTTTTCAAAAGATAGATAATGCATTGTCTAAGAAGCTCATTTACATTTATTAAATAATTCATTTAAACATTTTTAAACATTTTAAATAAATTATAAGCCTCGGTTAGCCATATTGCGTCTTTGCTAGTTTAATGCTAAAAACGCAACACTGTTATTCTTCGAAGTTGAAATTCAGCTTATCAGAGACACTGTTGTGGGTTTACACATCATATATATTGTAACATTTAATCAATACATTTTTTAATCCTGACAAATGACAACGACAAAATACCGCACTTGACTGGAGTAAAGCCGGTAACTAGCGCCTAACCGTTTGCTTACAGCATGTTTTAACGAGATTGTGTTCTGTGGAACAATTCATTCATCGAAATGTTCCGCCTTTTACATTAGGAATATGGAAAGAAAGAATGGGAAATCACCAGGGAGGAAAAAAAAAAAAAACGAAAGTGAAAGTGCAAACCCCGAGTGTAAGATATTGCCAGCGGATGTCTCAGGAGACCACAAGAGCGCGAGCCTCTGCGGTGATGTTGCAACGCTACGATTTTCATGACGACTTCTGTGTAATAAAAAGCCTGACTGAGGGTAATAAAAATCCCACCGTCCCTTCTGCCGCTGAGAAACTAAAGCCCTGTTCTCATCTATTCATCATCTCGGAACGCGCACCAAGCCAGCGTCGTTCACCCATAGCAATTTTTGTACTGCGCGATTTAAATTGCTAGCGTATACACCCAGATCAACGGATCTCCCGAAGCTCTTTCTCGATTCTGAGATGGAGCGAGCGCTCCGATTTGGTTTGGTGGACGATAAATGGGATTTGGTCGGGTATCAGCTTGTAGTGCTTTGAAATATTCTGGAAGTGAGTTGAGAACAATGCACTCGAACCTGTGGTGTAAAAAATGCTGTAGCGGCCCAGGCATTGGCCACCCATTCCCACTGCCATCGCCATTCCGGCTGGATTGATTGCGCACCGTGGAAAAAAAAGGCCATTGTCTGAAAATGCCTCTCCATCCAGTTGTTCGAGTCCGGGCTGCACAGAGACGGTGGGTATATTGATTTTTGCCCGTTATTGCCTGATACAGAGCAATACAGTTTTCAACAACGTGCCGTGATTCCAATTTTAGGGCCCGGACAGGCACGTTATACGGGCTATGTTTTACACGGCGGCCTGCCAGGCCCATCTCATCTCGCCGGAGACAGATGGTTCTCGCTCCTCGCTGATTGTTCACTCAAGTCATTCTAGCCTTTACCCCTCGCCCCCTCCCCTTCTTATCGCCCTCCTCTCCCTCATGAGAGCCAGCCACCCCTGGAAAGTCCACTGTATGTCAGGTGAAAGAGTTAAAAGAGGAAGGAAGTGTCTGGCAAATAGAAAATCTTTCCATTTCTTCCAGGGGGAGAATTCATTACCCTCCTGTCCTGGCTTATTTCAGCACGTATAACATAATTGCACTGAAGAAGGTGGCTCTGGGAGGAAAGAACGAGCTGTTCTTTGGAAGGATATATATAACGTGTAACAATAGTGCGCTTTATTTGAACACTTTTGTCGGGTAAACATGGGTCGGAAAAAAAATGTCAGGAAAAACTGTAATAAATAACAGTGTTTACTGTCATGAAACTTCATCTTGGAAGGAGGTAAAGTTGAAAATTCTGCTATGTTTTTGTGCCTGAAAGATGCAAATCTGATGCTTTTCTTAGTTTGTTAGTAGCTGCCTGATGGATGTGTATGATAAACAACTAAAGAAAAAAATTCATCTGTTTTAGACATTATTTACTTCTGCACGCTCACAAATGGAGTATCTTTCGTTCCGGATCGCTACGATCTTATCAGTATTGTGACATGCTGTTTATGAAAACACTGACGAAACTGAGCACAATATATACTGTCCAGTGCAAAAATGTCATATAACTCGCAGACAAATCGCAAAGAAAAACCTATTCAGAGAGAAAATCATCCGAGCTGGTCTCCAATATTTACAGTGTATTTTATTAGCTATATAAAGACATCGCAGCTCAAAGCTGAGACCTTCCCAATGACTTGACTGTTGTGGTTGAAAAAACGTTATTAAAGGCACAGATTTATACAGTGCATTTTCTTTAACTCGTCCAAAAAACAGTGGTGGACAAAGTACACAAACCATGTAGTTCAGTAAAAGTAGAGATGCACTCAATAAAATATGACTCCAGTAAAAGTGTCCCTTTAAACGTTCACTTGAGTAAAAGTACAAAAGCTTTTGTTTTCAGATGTACTTAAGTGTCTAAAGTACTATGATTTATTATAACTATAATGTTCCTATTATCAATTTTGTCACAAGACTCTTTACTTAATCACCTCAGTTTATGGGTAAAGACTCGAATGTGACTCTCAGCACACTGATCTATTAATAGAATGATATTAATGACTCAAACTCTGATTGATTTCTATTACAATGATCATAAACACAAAACCTGGCGTTTCTTCATCATTTATTCCTCTCTAAGTGTTTTGCTTGCTGTAGAACTGATGCTGAACTGTATGTTGGTGATCAGTAGATACACCGAGCGCCAATCAAGACGAGTTTAAAACAGAGCGTGCGCTCTGAACAGAGCGTTGAACGCAGCAGCGCTTACAGAGATTACAGACAATTCCAGAATTTCCAGAACTTTCCCAGTGCTGGGAATTTTAGTCTAGAATTTTAGTATACAGTGTAAACCTGGGCTTACTGTTGCATGAACACTGCTCTCTGTATTACATTTGGTCTGTTCTTGAATGACTGAGTTTTTAGTATGGTCACGTAGGTTGCCAGGCAACCGAAATATAGTACACTTTGGTATCCCCTCATCTAACGCGCTAGCTAGCTAGTGTATTTACTGCCCCATGAAATGGTAAAAGAATAAAGACTGTTTAAGACTGCTGGTCCACAGATTTCCAGAATATCTGTAAATATCTTGTCCAAAAGCACCACAAAACCCAAGCTCCAGCCAAGCTTCTTCAAAGCGAAGAACACACATTCAGAACGAGCCAAGATCTTTTTCTCTCTCCACCTGAATGAAACTTGAAGCGATTATACAACATTTATTTTAATACTTGCCCTTTTTGTGAGCGACAACAAACCCAGATATTGCCACGCTGAAAGCAGGAACGCACGTTTCATCAATCACTGTCATAGATTTTCGCTTTTGCTCATGCAGCTAAAGTGGTTCGAAATGATTTAACGTGCTTTGGGTTTGAGTTCCTCCCATCAAAAGTGTTTGGACATAAAAGAGAAAAAAAAGAAAATGAGAGATGATCTACCTGGATCAGAGCACGGAGAAATACAATTTACTGATTTCTGAGCTGCCGGAGAATCCTGGATCAGGTGGATATACTCAAGACGAGCACAGCCTGGAGATAAGATAAGATAATAATAAAGGTTTAAAAAGAGAAGGAGGGGAATAAACAGCTAAGAGATAATGTAATGCTCTAGTACAGCGTCTCGGGTTTTGATGTGTGGTTTAACCACAGTGCAGCGCTCTCTTTAGCTGACATTTAGATGGCAGCCTGGGCTATGAAGCCTGCGATTATCTGCTCCATGGCTAGCTGATGGAACAGTAATTGAAAAAGTGGGCTCTTTGAAGGAAGAACGTGCGCCGACACTTTAAAGGAGAAGCAGGTCCTTCCACTCCGAGTGAGAAATAAACGTTAATACGGAGGGAGGAGGGGAGGAGCCCTTTAAGGAGTTGAGCTCTTTAAGGTCTAAAATGTAGGTGTAGGTGTGTATGATTAATGAAATCTCAGGCCTGTGAAATAGAACAGGGGGAAATGGCAAATTTTTTAATGCTGGGATAAAAAGACTTTCCTTTGTGAGTAAAAATGTTTATGTAATGATCTGTAATAAAATGCAATAAATGTGTAAGTATTAAAAAAAAAAATGCGATACATGGAAAAATAAAGTTACAAAAAATCATGAAAATAAAATTTTTAAAGAATTAAAGAATATTCACCTAAACTAGGAGACCCAAACCTGTTCCAGCACAACAATGCTCCTGTGCATGAAGCCAGCTCCATGAAGATATGCTTTAAATGGATTGCAGTGGAAGATCCCCTGCTATAGAGCTCCAATTCTATTGAACACGAATGAATGTGAGCGCTGACTGCACCCCAGGCCTCCTCACCCTCACCTACATCGGTACCTGACTTTACTAACACCTTTGTGGCTGAATAAAAACTGACACAAATCTCCAGGAAATCTAGTGGAACATCTTCCCAGAAGAATGGAGCTTATTATAACAGCAAATGGGGATTAAATGTGGAACGAGACGTTTAAAAATGGATTGCACTTTTCTTCACTTTAAAAAAATTTATTTATTTAATTGATTTGTTACCATTTTTTTACATATTTTTTTTGGTAAATTAACTATGTAAAAAAAAATGGTAACAAATCAATTAAATAAATAAATTTTTTTAAAGTGAAGAAAAGTGGACACGGTAGGTTACACGTGAAAATGTTAAACATAAAGAAAACGTATTTAAAAACAAAATCTGATTTAAAAATAAATTATAAATAAATAAAATAGAAAAAAAGAAAAAAAAGATTACATAATACATATAGAAAATGCACTCTGTATGAGCAACCTGAAAATAGCGGGTTAATTGGCTCTGATTCCTAGGGCCCGATCTGATCCATGGCTATCGATTGGTAATGCCTGGCTCAGAGGGCCCACTTTCCCAAACTGCTTCTGATCTCACACATTAATCTTCAGGTTCGTTTTTTTGCCTGCAGACAACAACAGAAAGAGAAGTGTTATTACGGCTACATTCGCTGCCTTGTTCCTTGGATTCCTGTTACTGTGCGGTTCAACGACTGAAAGCCTCTGTGTGTGTGTGTGTGTGTGTGTGTGTGTGTGTGTACGTGACGGCTGCACCTAATGGAACGCGCCATGAGAAATGACTGCTCGCAGCCAGGCCATGCTAGCACACGGCTTCTAGCCAGAGGTTTTCATTAAGCAACGCTTCACATCTTCGGGTCCTCTTGCTATTTCTGACATTTTTCCACCATTCCTCTCATCTTATTACCCAAAGGTAAAACAACAACAAAACAAAAAATAGAAGTCGTCGTGAGCGGCGGTGAGAAAATAAAGGAAGAATCAAAGAAGAAAAGGTTGTTAGCGCTGGCCTTTTTCTGCTGCGCTCTGTTTGAGAAACAGCTGAGATCCGTGTTTGCATAGGACCTCATCAAACAGCGCCTTTTCCCCAGTTAGATACGTCTATTAGCGGCGAATTTGGCCCAGTCGAGGCGCACCGGGACACTCAGCCTTCCCCGCGGTGCATGGAAAATGAGTGTTTTGCAGAATACTGAGCATTTAGAGCAAATCAATACATAATTTCACGGAGGAACGCGATGAGATCGGCTTTATTATCTCTGTAATGAGAGAATTGAGCTTGGAATGGTCCATTCTGGGGTCAAAACGCTGTGCAATCGCACATCTTATTTATCTATTCAATATTTATCTAAACGCTCTGTAGTGAAATGACCATAATATTCACTGAAGATCTGAATAACAATAAGCAGCAGGTGGAACCGGGCGTGTTCCTTACGCAGGAAATTACGATGGATCATACGTGTGGAGGTTATTAGCAGGATTTAGTGTTTTTAGGAGTGTCAGTAGGTGTGTATTTGGCCTACAAAGAATGATTAAAAGGGTTTTCTTAGGCGATTGCTTCTCAATGCCAGGGCCAGAGATCGATATACCAGGGGTCCAAGCACTGTCAGGGGATTCCTAATATTTTGTTTTTATTCATTTTTTTTTTATAATGATTGTAAAATCATATCCCAATACTATCAAAGTTATAATATTTATATTTATACTTTATTATATTTCCATTTATTTTATAATCAATTTCCTGTAGTTTGTTTAGGGTTAGGGTTAGGGTTAGGGTTAGGGTTGGGTTGGAGTTAGCCGAACCTGTTCCAGCATCTCAAAGTGCATAAATCCTTATTAGATGTTAAAAGAAACCACTTGATACTCCTTCTACAAGCGATAAATAAACACCATACCGAAAACATTACCAACTTTTTAATTCATTTATTCAAGTGGTTTATAACGAGCGCATGAACATAAATATAATTAACACCTCCTGACCAATCAGAATCCAGATTTCACCAGCACTGTGGTATAACAGTAAATACTACACAGGAATCCCAAGTTAAGAAAACAATCGTACACCTTAACTCTTGATCCTATAGTGCCATCTGATGGCGTACGGCGCTATGAAACCTGCTCAGCTCCATCTCTCCCTTTCTCCCTGTCCAGAGTATTAGCCTAATCGCTATTGAAATGCAAAGTAAATATATATCTGAGCCACCTGGCATCAGACTCCTTTCGTTTTCACTCCAAATCCTGCCTTCAAAGACATCAACGTCAAACTCTTTCTTATCCCTCCCCCCTTTTCTCTTTTCCTCCAGAGACGCACTGCGGTCATAAGCGCTCGTGATAGATTCCCCCTCTGTCTTGCACAGAGTGAGAGAGTGAGAGCACGAGAGAAAGAGAAAGAGAGAGAGAGGGGAGAGAAGGGGGCTTTTGGTAAAATAAAGGTAGTTTAACAATTCTCGCAGGTCCCATCAGGCGTCTCGCTGACACTTCAAATAGGCCTCTTTCATCTCCCGTGCTGCCACACTTCCACTCCATCATCACATCCTCACTCCTCCTTCGCGTCTAATCCGCTGTTGTGCGCAACTTCCTCCTGCCATTTGCTTATCTGCCGGGATTCTTTATCTCCGGACGCACAAATGACTCCCTTGAAGAACTCGAGGGCGCGTTTATTAGGTTTGTGCCCCACGTTCTGGAAACACTTGAAGATCTTCAGAATGTTCATTCATCAGTGACAAAATGTTACTCTCAGAGAGACAAAATATTTCCAAAGGTAATGCACGAGCAAAATAACTAACAATCCAAGATCACACCTGATTCTCTAGAGCCTCTGCTAGAGCTGCTAGGTGCTTATAATCACTCACATAGTACATTATAATCCTATGGCAGTTATAACTTTTGTTATTTGTAAACAATTGAGTTTATTAGAGGGACAGAGCATGTAGGACGTTTTGGAGACAAGGTGAGGGAGGTGAGATTGGACATGTTCAGAGGAGGGACATAGGGTATATCGGTAGGAGAATGCTGAGGATGGAGACACCAGGAAGGAGGAAGACCAAGGAGGAGGTTTATGGATGTGGTGAAGGAAGACATGCAGGTAGTTGGGTTGAAAGATGCAAATGTAGAGGACAGGGGGGATATGGAGACGGATGATCCGCTGTGGTGACCCCTAACGGGAGCAGCCAGAAGAAGAAGTAATTTGTAAACAATTATAGCAAGTATGACGTCTTGTGAATGAATTATAACGCATTAGTAATGCATCCGTAGGTAATGATCCAATTGTCCAATTGTTTTGTTATCTCAGAGTGTGCATAAATAGTTATAACGAGTGCTCATGAGCACATTACAACACTTTACAAGCCAATAACTTCATAGATAATGAAATGCTATAATGTCATTATGACACGTTACATAGCTAAGATGGAATAAGCTTTAAGGTCAGCAAGCAGTTATAATCACTTGCATAATGCATTATGAAACGATGAGTCCACAACTTGCTTAGGTCAGGTTCTAGAATAGCGTCTGCTCATAAGTGCATTACACTATGGCTATAATACATTATAACACACACTTTGGTAGAGTCTCTAAACTGCTGAGGAGTCTGAAAAGTAAAATATAATTAAAAGCAACAGGAAATAAAGGATGGAGTTCGAATGCAGCACATAAATAAAAGATAGTGAAAAAATATTAGATGATCACATTAAATATCACTATTTATAGACTTTGAAAGCCAGATTTTGACTGAGAAAACCCTCCTGAATGATATGAAATTGTAATTTAATTTTCATGTTGTAAAAGGAGAGCTGGATGTTACACCTGTGATCTGAGCTGTGCTTGTGGTTCAGAAACCAGCTCCAACAAATCCAGCTCAGGTCTCGTTCCTCCACCGGGGATCCAAATGGCACAAGTCCAAACCACATGGGTGTAATGTGCGTTCCCGCAGGTCCCTCTGGTGGCTGCACACCAGAAATGTGATGGATGAAACGACTACAGTCCAGAATTAGAGCCAGATCCCACTAACCTACATCTCAATCAAATCCTCTCTTCCTATTGGTTAATCAAATCGAGATAGATCTGTTTTAGAGGAAAATATTGACTTTGATTTGAAGTGAGTATGAAAGAGAAATATATCATAATATCCGCTTCAGAAGAAACTAACGTTAATAATAATAATAATATATAGAAACAACACTTGCTTTCTCTCTCACGTGTAAAACAATCAACACACATCTTCTTCTCCCATGTCTGTGATTTGGGTTTTAATAGTTTTCCATTTTTTTACAGGCTGTGATGCCTCAATCTGTCGATATGTAGAGTGTGAGTGAGTGAGTGAGTGAGAGAAAGAGATAGAGAGAGAGAGAGAGAGAGAGAGAGAGAGAGAGAGAGAGAGATCACTTTCTGCTCTTTCCATCACAACCTGGCGTCACTTTTAAGGCAAATTAAACCTCGGCGGATTAAAATGTTAAACAGCGCTCTCGGCCTGCAGTCAATATTGGCATATCTGCACGTCACTTCTGATCCCTGAGCTCAGAGTCACTCTGAGACACTCACAGTCTCTCACACACACACACACACACACACACACACACACACACACACACACACACACACACATGCACGGTCACATTAACTACCTCTATGCAAAATGTCTAAGAATTCTAGTTCATTCTAGTTTAGTAGTTACCTCTCCTTACACACACACACACACAAATCCAAACTCCCAGACCCTTGTGAAAATTGTGTCAAGATCCGAGCTCCTCTATCGCTTTATCACCTCCGAGAAATTTGAACACACACAGAGCGGTTGTACAACAGGGCCTGTGGCGATCCCCGTTCACGGCCCGGATAAACAAATCAGGATCTGATCAGGGGTTTGAAATGAGATGCAACATCTCGGTGAAAGACTTTATTCCCAGTCTTCTCTTCACACACTGGAAAAAAAACCTTTTCAGCTTTTGAGCCAGCCTCCAGGAGCCCAGCTACAGAAGCGCTTTTGGCCCCGACAAGCACGTTACATTGCCAAACTCACGTCGCCGTCAGGCTTTGGAAAGCGTTCGGTCTATCAAGCATTTCCAGGCGTCCTGTTTTTTTTTCGCAAACAGAGATTAAAGGAGCTACAATTTGTCACCATTTTCTCACCATTTTAGTTGTTTTTTGAATATTAAACCATGGCCATTTAGTCATGTCACACTATTGTTTGATTTGAAATATCAGTTTCAAATTAGCAGTAGTGTTTATAAAGCTACATGGTGCCTATATAAGCCCTTCATAGCAACTAAAATAAATGTACATAAACATTCATTCCAAAAGAAAGCAGCAGCCAAAAAAGACACCACATTACATCCAAAAACTCAAATGATTTTACTTTGCTGTTATGGCAGCGTTCATAAACACCTTAGGAGCAGGACTATCAAATGCAGTTCATATTCATATACAATATATACACATATGCACATCTTAGCAGCTGTTATAGGTTCACATAACCCCACACAAAATACATAATAAAACCGAGCCTTAATAAGAATGCATTGACCCTTTTCTTGATGGACTTATATTTAATTATATACTCTTAATAAAAAGGGTTATGTAGCTTCTGTGTAGCTCTATGAACACTATAGCTGTGGACCATTTCTTCTTGAAAATAGACTGGTAGAAAACAAAGAGATTGAACAGCAGGACATTGCTGAACAAATCTGTTTAGATTGATTGTAAAAAGTAAAAAAAAAAGTAAAGAAAAGGGCTTATGTAGGCGTTGTGTAGCCTTATAAACAATAATATATTGTCATTGTTTTAAAAAGCTAGAAATGGAGAAAGTCATGGTGTAACAAAGACACGTTGTTTTCCAAATATTTAATAAAAAATGAATAATGGTAAAGAAAAGGGCTTATGTAGGTGTTGTGTAGCCTTATAAAGTGTACGGTACAATAAAGCGTTGTCTATTAGATCAGTCTATTAAAGACGAGATGTTTCCCAGGTGGGTGAATGAAAACTTTTCTCTGCGCTGTAGGATGCTGACCCTTTTGGTGACCCTGCCTCCATTAATGAACACATGTTTATGAGTCCTGTTATTGCAAATAGCTGGGGCAGGAAAAGCTCGGTCCCGTTAAATGCACTTAACCTCTCGGAGTGCTCCTGAATATCAATTGTGCCGCCGTTCCGCTTCGCACCATTAACATCTTGACATCCCTTTTCCACTTGGAGTCATTTTGTCACTTTTTAAGGCCCCGTCTCGCTGCTTGTTTCACCTTAAGCGCTATGCAAATGGAGGAAAGGGCAGCTTTAGTGGCGCCTCTGGCCTTCGTGGCAATGGAAGTTTGCGGTCCGACGTCTGACTCACACAAAAGCAGACTGTTTTTCTTTCCTGCTTCGTGCTGGATAATGAATCATCTTCTAAACAGCAGATGGAACGGAATGTATCCGAAGACGCGTCGCAGATGCTATTCGCAACCCGCAAATCAAGGAATGCAAACGGTAAGGTTATTGTACGTGTGGGGGAACATGCCAGAGAGCTGATCTGCGATCTGATCTATGATCTGCGATCCGATCTATGATCTGCAACGCTCTCGAAAACCCAGGCGCGAAAAGCATTGTGGGTGCGTCCGAGTCTCTTTTCGGAGGTGATTTGAGCTTTTTTGTGTTCACTACTGGAACGCCTAATTAGCATGCCAATCCGCGCTCTCGAAAAATCCTAAAAAGGTTCGGAAACAAATGTTTGTACTCCAGATGGAGAAACATCAAGCAGGCTTTGAGAGAAGGCACTCAAAACACACACACAATTAGCATTCATGATGGTGGAGGAAGATCTTTTAGTCCTGCCTCCAGCACTCTGACTGCCTCAGCACGGACGGACAAAGGAGGGAAAAGCGATCGCAGTGGACCAGGAGATGGCAGTGATAACAAAGAAACGGCGTCTCTCGTTCTTTCTTTCTTTTTTCTTTCGTTCTGTCTTTCGTTCTCTTGCTCTCTCCACACATCCTCGCAGCTCCTCACACACTCGATTCACGTGGTGTAATGAGCCTCCGTGTTTGTTCATCAGCTTTGCCTCGAAATGAAATAAGCGACGATTGTTTAACCACCTTTATCGCCGAAATGACATTAAAATTTCACAGACGGAGCGCGGCGGCCTCATTACCATCGCAGAGACACAGAGACTCACGAAGGAAAAGGAGTGCTGCATTTTCGTTTTTCAGAAATGTCAAGGTTACGATCAAGACAATGGAAAGGCAAGTGATTTCGCATGCAAGATGGAGGAGGAGATGTAGACGAGGTGACAGTGGCTTCTCTAATGTTCTCGATTGTCCTGTACATGAGTTTGGGAGTTAACGACTAGGGTTCATTCAGCTGCCAGAAAGCATTTACGTGGCTACACATATTTTCATACAATGTGTGAATAATATTTCAAAATTTGTAATAACAAATGAACAATATTTTTTTTTATATTGTTACGAAATGGAATGTGTTCCTTCTAGCGTGTATTCCCAATCCAGTCCCAAGTGATCCTGGGATTCTAGATTCCACACTGATTCGAATAATATACCTTTTCTGGCTGTCTAGAGACACTGATCATCCATAACATTATGACCACCTGCCTAATATTGTGTTGGTCCTCTTTTGCTGCTAAACAGTTCTGACCCTTTGAGCATCAACAGCATAAACTTCTTCAGCAGTTTGAGCTACAGGAGATCGTCTGTTGGATCGGACCACCCCAGACCACCCTTCACTCCTCACGTGCATCAATGAGCCTCAGCCGCCTACGACCCTGTCGCTGGTTCACCACTGTTCCTTCCTTGGAGCACTTTTGATAGATTCTGACCACTGCAGACCAGGAACATCCCACAAGAGCTGCAGTTTTGGAGATGCTCTGACCCAGACGTCTAGACGTCACAATTTGTCACTCAAATCCTTACATTTGCCAATTTTTCTGTTTCCAACACGTCAACTTTGAGGACAAAATGTTCACTTGCTGCCTAATAAATATATCCACCTACTAACAGGTGCCACGATGAAGATCATCACCTGTTTCCTAAGCAACACAAGACTTTTATTAACCTCTGTGGGTCTTGAATGCAGATTTTTCTTTTTTTTTAATAAAGGTTCAACATCATAGCTAGGAAACCATAACTAATCAATAAACCCTTGAAGAACCATCATTAAAGAGTTTACTAAAATATAAAAAAGGTTCTTGGCATGAAGAAGAAACCAATGATGAATGGGAAACCAATAACAATTTACCCTTTTAATCTGTACAGTGTGTATAAGTGTATAAGTGTTTGGAAACACCTTAGTTATAGTTATGTAGGATTTAGGTGTGGTGACTGGGCAGATCAGTCCATGTACATTTTTAGATGAAGGGTTCTTCAATGGTTCTTTAATGTCTCCTTGAGAGCCAGTGTGGGTGCAGGTTTTCATTTCAACCAATCAATGGTCACACCTGATAGTCATTGAAAATGAAGATCATTGGATTTGAGCAGATAGAATTTGGTGTGGACTTGCTTGGTTGGAGTGAAAACCTGCACCCACACCGGCTCTTCCTGGAAAAGACTGGACACCACTGATTTAGAGGAACAATTAAAGAAAGCCTAATTGTGGGTGTATTTTAAAAAGAATGATAATCGTATATAGGAATGTTTGGTCATTTTGGTCATTTGCTTAATACTTGGTATATGTTCAAAGAAATGAAAAGGGTTAAAACGATTTCTTTTTGCTTCTTATCTTCATAAAAGACTTGAAATCTACTTGGAATGCCCTGTGGCATGTGGCGCTCAGAAAACATTAGTCAATAGTCATTAGCATAACTGGAAAACACACAATCAAATACTAAGTCCAGGACACTGCCAATTTTAGCATGATTCATTGTGTAGCGTACACAATGACTGTACAATCAAAATGTTTTTTTGCTAATCATTATTTTTTCAAATATTTTAAATGAAAAGCAAAAGTGTAGTTTGGGGGTAAAAACGTGTAAAAAAAAAAAAAAAACAGCATTTCATTCATTCATCACATTCAGCACCGACAGCACAATAAGACTGGAAACTTCCATGCCATCGATCATCTACCGTAGCGTAATGCTAATGAGACTTCTGTCTTTATGCCATCATATTTCACACCCCATAAAACCCACGCTAATGCCGTCAGCTTCTTTCTTTTGCACCCCGCAGACATGGACGCTTTTTAGAAACTTCAATAACAAAAAAAAAAGAAAAGAAAAGAAAATGCCAACGTGTCTATCGTTTTTATCATTCCGAGTCATCTGTTCCCCCCAGTGCCTGCGTCAGGAGCTTCAGAGTAAACACTCCCGCTCAGGAGACATCATTCACGCACCAGCGTCTTCAAGGCCACATCAGGACACGTCTCACGCTTCCGGCACGTCTGCGATACGCGCCATCGAAGTATACGAGACGCTTTCTTGCTACTAATTTAAAAACGAAAGAGAGAGAGAGAGAGAGAGAGAGAGAGAGAGAGAGAGAGGCCTTTATCTCCAAACAGGAGACACCTATAAATAAATAAATAAACAGAGCTGACCTTAGAGCAAATAGAAACGGTATCCATAGAAATATTAATTCACAGAAATTGAGTCTGTGAACATGTAGAATTTGATCAAATTGTACAGGAAAAAGGGCAAAAAAAAATTTTTTGTTTGCCATAAATGGTTTTACGTTTCATTTAAAAGAGAAAAAAAAAAACAAGCTGAATAACAAATCTTCACCTGTATATACAAACAAACAAATCACCTGACTTACTGCAATCGATTAAATGCAGTTAATAAATGCTAATAATAATCAAAATGTAATAATTTGACCAGAAAATTGCAAATCGGCTGAATTCGAAAAAAAAAAAAAAAATTATGCCCAAAACAGCATTCAAGTTTCCATCAGTTAACAGATGTTTACCAGATGATGGAACGATAATGACTAGATATTTGGTGTCACCCAGAAAAATCGAATGAATCTACTTGATATCATCTAATGCTAAAAAACTTCTGCATAAAGTTTCTTTTATTTCTTGTCATAGCAGCTAGAAACAGACGTCCCAAACGTTCCTGTTCTCACTTATGTTATAGCAGCTGTAAACATGGTATAAACAGTTCATGTGGAAAAGAAACACAGAATGTCGTTACGGAGAAAAAGTGAAAGCACTGACACTGGAGGCTCCTCCCATAAATGTCTCTTTACATATCAAACATTCTGTTCTGTAAAATTAATGCACCTTTTGACCAATCAGATTCCAGAAGTCAACAGGATGGCAGTCGGATTAATATTAAGGACTTCTGAATTTATAAAAAATTCGAATGCAATAAATGAATTTGGACCAAAACCTAACAATCTATAAAACTAACAATCTACAACGATCCCTGCTTGACTGTCCAAGTGTCCGTGAGTGTTTGTCTGTCGAGTCAGTGTTCTCAGCTTTAGTGTAAGTCTCATTTCTTTGCTCACAGCCGTGTCCTCAGCAGATGGCCAGAATCGCTGAAGATCTCTGAAGTTCAAGACCGACTGTGCTGAACTCGAACCCTCAGGCTGCTACAGCGCTTTCGGCAAGACAGCGGGTGCTCGTGCGCTCCCCGCTGCCTGCTAATCCCCCGCCTCTCCTCGCTGGCACACACTCAAGCGCCGCTAACAAGTCGTGAAAGGCCACGGACGAGAGCGAGATCGCTGAACGAACCGTAGCGCTGAAACACACTCTCCCTCGCACGATTTCTCAATAAAAATAGTCACTTGCATCGCAGCAGTCCTGATTTTTTTACTTTATTTTTCATTATCAAGTGACAAAAAAAAACACAGACTGAAGACAATCCTCGACGAGTCACACTCTGCACGCCGCTCGGTGCTCGGGGGCAACCGTGCGCTTTGTTGTTGTTTGTTTTTCTTCGCTGACCTACTTTGCAAATTTGCAGCCTCATTAAATATTGTGCCGGGTGGAATTAACGAGATGTCAGAAAGCAAAGATGGCGCCCAAACCCCATCAGAGAGAAGGAGATGCATAAATACTCCCACTCAGACCTCACCACACACACACACACACACACACACACACACACACACACACACACACACTCTCCAGGGTTTCACTGGTGTGTGTTTATTTCACTTTTATCCACACACACTATCTTTATGTCTGATGTCGGATGCAGGTGGAATTCTTGATTCTGATTGGTCAGAAGATGACAATAAATCTTCCAGAGAATCTCGTCTAATATATTGTGATTTCAATGGTAAAGGCTTGTATAACAAATGACTTGTTTGTCAGTTAATTGCAAATTGCTGATGTAGAAGTAGAATTAAACTCTTCAGGGTTTCCTGTTAGAGGAAAACAAGTCCCAAATATTGGATATATATAGAAAGAGGTTTTTGTATACAATTTTCTAGTTCTGTTGCAGCATTTTAGATTGTTGATAATAATGAATGTTTTGTGATTTCTGAAATCATTAGCAGATCTGCAGTCCTCAAATCCTTTTATATTCACTATAAGTAACTGTGAGTCATTTCTGAACTTACAGCGTGTGATTTTAACCAAACAGCCAAGCAGATGATTTTAACTTAGATTTTTTGGATTGAAATGTCCCACAAATAAATGGATGGATGGATGGATGGATGGATGGATGGATGGATGGATGGATGGATGGATGGATGGATGGATGGATGGATGGATGGATGGATGGATGGATGGATGGATAGATAGATAGATAGATAGACAGACAGACAGATAGATAGATAGATAGATAGATAGACAGATAGATAGATAGATAGACAGATAGATAGATAGATAGATATGTAGATAGATAGATAGATAGATAGATAGATCGACCTATCGATCGATCAAAGGCTATGGTCAAGTAAATAGAATTAAGAAAAAAAAAGAAGAACACTGCTTTGGAGAATAGAGGGACGGGTCTACTCACGTTTTAAAACAAATAACCCACAAACATTTCCTACTGCTTGCTGTTCCAGACAATATAATTCAAATTCGCCATCCAGAATGCTACTGGGTAGTAGGAAGCATCCGCCCAAACAACAGTTTCTTATATGGTGCTTTTTACATTTAACGGCATGCATAAAATATATTTTTGTGGTACACACCCGAGTCAGTATATTCAAAGCAGTGTTTAACGGATGATTAGAATCAGAACACTTGCAGCAACAATGAGCACAACTTATCACATTCCTGAGTGGTGATTTGTCAAGAGAGTAATAAATGTATCAGAACAGATGGCCATGAGATGAAGTGGTGGCTGGGACAGAGGGTCATAAAGTGGCCATATGTGAATTACATGCTACTTTTTTAGAAAACAATGAAGAATGTTGGTGTTACACGTATAGATAAAGAGGGAATATCGAGTGTGTTGACTGTGTGTTTGGATACTTCCATGGAACTGATTGGCTTTATTTCTGCTGTATAAAGTCTTTTCCCTGGATACTGAACTTTTTTATTTCTTTACTTGTTATTTGGTATTAACTTTGTTATTGGATTTGTTGCTATTGTTAATAATTGAAAACGACACAGCAGCTCTGTTAAATGTGTAAAGACAATACACAATCCAAACGAGTGATCAAGTGCCAATTATTAGCCAAAATTAACACCAAAATAATCAATGTACTCCTGTATATTACAGATATACTGATCTGTGAGTGTTTACTGTGTGTGTAATGTGACTCTACAGCACACATTGGACATTTAATATTCAGTTGCTATAAAATAAAAAAATAAGTGTGCAGTGAACACATTCTGAGTTGCTAAGTCCACTCTTTATTCTCGAACTGTTTAACGTCCTTGAATGTTTCTGCCCCGAAGCGAAACCCTCCCCCATCCGCGTCCTTTTCCTTCCTTTAAAGTCTTTAAGGTTAAACTGATACACGAGTCGGGAGCCCTCGTGCTAAGCATTTCTCTGCTCTCGTTTTCCACCAGGTTACGGATTAGCATTTATTTACGCTCCAGCTCCTGCTTTCTGCCCATAAGAGCTCTGTGTGCACGCTAACTACCCGCGCAACCCCACGCGTAAAAATAGCAACCTACAGTAGGAATAATGCCTCGTTAACGATCGTGTGTCTTCCGAATGCTGGCACTAAAAATATATTCAAATTGGTCTTGCAGGACTCATCAGCATGTGATCCGAGAGGCTTAATTCCTCACGATCCTGCCAGCTTTAAAAACTTTGCTGATTGCTGAGATGGAGAGAGCGAGGGGGAGAAATGGAGCCTGAGGAAAGATATTTTTGGTATCAGTAAATTTAGGTCCTTTTGTCCAAACACATCTTTTACTGGTTCAGTTAATGATCTGTGCAGACTGTATTAAAAAAAACCCTGTATAATTCCTAAGAAATTATGGCAGAAGCTTTTAATAAACTATTAACAAATATCTGAGTACCGCAGTGAACCAGTCTGTAGACACACTACTAACACACACACACACACACACACACACACACACACACACACAGTTCTAATAAATGACGAACACTTGTGTTTAGTCTAATCATCGCTTAACTGATAACATTTGTCAAACTTTCAAAACTTCATTATTTCCTCATTTATCAGTGTGCAACCGAGCCTGGCCGTAATCAAAGCTTCTCCTCGCCTCGGAGTGCAAAAATAGATCTAATAACTGAACGAGTGGAGTGTAAATTGGCAGTGAACAATTTATTAATTATGTTAATTACAATTATTGGAGCACTGTGCAACTTTAACATGGAGGAACACAAACGCTGGTGAGAGGGAGACCACTTTAAACCAGGGCCATTAGCGAGGAGAAAACCAGTATACGGAAGAAATGATGAGATCAGACAAAGAAAACACTGGAAACATCGCTAGCAAGATAAATGTAGCAGAGGAAATTTTCCTATGCGCATGTAGGAAAAGCTAACGTTTTTTTTTTAAGCAAACATGTCTTGTGAAAAAAACTATTAATTCGACATAAGACGGACGATTTTCACAGTCGCCATTCTGTGGTCATATAAATTGTCAAGAACAGCGCCACCTGCAGTACTCAAGCACTACAGCGATACGAAACTACATAAAATACATATGTTGGCACATCTGTATTCTGATTTTTGTAGGATAATATGTATTCTATTAAAAATATTTACACTATTCCATACCAAGTTCAGGTTCTTTTGGCTACAGTGTAGGTGTTAGCGCTGTAGGTGTTAGCGATGTAGGTGTTAGCGCTGTAAGCGATGTTAGAGTTCGTTCAAAACTCCAACGCCACATCCTGGAATTTTACACAATCCAGTCCAGACCTCTTTAATAAAGCATTAGCAGCAGGAATAAAAAAATGGCTTTTTTTTTTTAAGTTCTAAAACAACAATGTTAATGGAACATGGAGAGAGGAGAGTCGAAAGTTAAGGCAGGTGTAATTGCAACATTGGAGAACCTGCAGGAAGTGAAAGCAATTAAATGCTACTCAGGGTTTTAAAAAAAAAATAGAGTAAAGGGACAGTGTTGAAATGAGTCAGTTAGCAGCGGGTAAAAGAAAAGAAAGAATGAAAGAAAATGTGATTAAAGCTAGTTTTCTGCTCACTAGGAAGACTGACATGAGGACCTACAGGTCCTTCTCTTTCAACCACACTGCTATCATTAAACTGCCTCCGTTTTTCTAAAAGCTTGAGCGATCTGTTTATCTGAGTGAAAGTGTGTGTGTGTGTGTGTGTGTGGCAGTTTTCTATTTGATGTTTTCTTCTCGCTCTATTTTGTCTCATATAAGCCTTGAAACGGGTTAAGACAGAAAATGATTGCCACAAAAGAAATACTTCTAATTAAAAAAGTACTTCAATTATGTTTCTTATTATGAAGGGAA
The DNA here is from genome assembly GCF_014805685.1 of Silurus meridionalis. Taxonomy (NCBI): domain Eukaryota; kingdom Metazoa; phylum Chordata; class Actinopteri; order Siluriformes; family Siluridae; genus Silurus; species Silurus meridionalis. Next base: position 22,099,672 of record NC_060897.1, on the reverse strand, counting down.
ATGATGGTTCCTGCTCCTCTAACCGTGCCTGCTGATGCAGCTTTGGCTGGTCTGTTGAGTGAAACAATGGCAGCGTCCTTGAATGTAATGCAGTTTGGATTCGCCAGAAATACATTTCCAGTGAAATAAAAGAAAAACAAGGTTGTGGAATTGTTCGTGTAGTGTTTATTATTTCATTATTGTGCATTGCTCTCAGCTGGTACTGGAAATGCTTTTGCATTGGATTTGTCATGACTGGTATTTGTCCAGGCTGTTTTATGTATATCTCATCTCAAACACTATGGAGTTCAGTCTTGTGTTTGGAGCAGGTTTTAGTCACATACACCAATAAGGCATAACATTATGACCAAATGAATAGCACTGATGATCTCTTCATCATGGCACCTGTTAGTGGTTGGATATATTTATTAAGCAGACAAATTGTGACGTCTAGACGACTGGGTCAGAGCATCTCCAAAACCGCAGCTCTTGTGGGATGTTCCTATCTATCAAAAGTGCTCCAAGGAAGGAACAGTGGTGAACCGGCGACAGGGTCGTGGGCGGCCGAGGATCATTGATGCACTTGATGGCTGGTCCGTGTGATCCAACAGATGAGCTCCTGTAGCTGAGGAAGTTCATGCTGTTGATGCTCGATGGGCCACGACTGTTTTAGCAGCAAAAGGGGACCAACACAATATTAGGCAGGTGGTCATAATGTTATGGCTGATCAGTGTCTCTCAGTGATGTCTGCTGTTAGTCTTCACTTCACTTTAGATAATATGGTAACTGGGAAAATTCTTGGTCTTGTCTTGGGATTTATTATTAAAAGGTTTGGACCAGGGTTGGTATGGGTTTTTGTCTTCTGTTTATAAAGCTTCATACTGGGTCTCGGATTGGTCAGTATTAATTTTATCATCTTCATAATTTCCTAGTGTCCTGAAGCCGAGTAGTAAAATATTGGTTGTAGTTTGTATTGGCTTTTATTGAAATAGTCTTGACTACAATACTGGTGGTCGTCCAAGTGTTTTTAACGCAATCAAATTCCACTACATGTTCAGTGTATCCGCTGTCACCCTAATCAATCTCCTGTACTTTACTCACTTTACATTATGTTAAATTAAAGGAATTCATCCTCAATCGTTTAAATGTGCATGAATTTATCGTGAGATCAGGTCGGTTTTTCAAAAAATGGCTCCGATTTGTGGATCAGGGTTGTGTTTACTAAATATTCCCAGTGTAAGTGTAACAGCTTAGGGTTAATACTACGCTGTGGATTTTGCCATGTGGCATTTAAGACAAGTAAGACAAATAAACACACGTCTGTGTGCAACAATAACACATTTCAAGCTAATAGGTACAGTAGGGATACTGGTGTCAAACAGGATGTGTAAGCTAGTAAGACTCTAGTGTTGAAATCGAATTCTCATTAAAAGCTGCTCACAGGAGTGAGCTATAATAATTTGCCACTCAGCATGTACATTATTGCTTGTTTTGTAAAATCACCTTGCGGAAACCCTTTTCCTCATTCGAGCGAGAGAGAGGAACTATTAGACAAAATCGGTGTACCTAGGCGAAAAAAAAAAAAAGAGAGAATAAGAAATCATTTTGATTCTCAGCAGCTCATTTTCTCTCTCGCTACTTACAAGTGTCAATGCCATTTCTCTGTGAAAGTGTGTGTCGGCAATGACACACAAGCGAGCGTGAGGCAGGGCGCGATTAGAAAGGAGATAAAGCCCTAATCTATCCACCATCCCGTGAGGCGAGGAGGGTAATGTTTCAGTGGTGCTCGCCTTGCACTCGCCTCGTCTAGGACAAATCCTGCAGAAGTGGAGAGAAGCGACTCGGAGCACACTCCACGCCCGCTGAGACTCTGCCATGAACGAGACAGACTCGACGTGAAACTCCATGCACTTGGCTCAGTTTCTCTGCTGAACCATAAACATAAAAAAATAACTGATTTATGTTGGAGGGATGACGAGCCAGGACGCTTTGTAATAAATCAACCACACAACCCTGACAAATATGTCTTAATGGAAATATTCAAATCTTGGTTGTGATGTTTCATCAATGTTTTATATATTTGCCAATCAGTAAGATACTTAATATATTCTACAACGTATTGGAGTAGTATTTATTTCCATAAAAACAATGTCATGATAATTCTTATTGTCCAACGAATACCTTTTTTTTTTTTTAACAGCTACACTCCGTTACGCTAATTCCTCTCTACTGCTTCTCCCCTCCCAAGGCATCTAAAGGTTGCACCACCATCAGTTATGTCCCATCTCATAAAGAGTTCGGACCTCCAAAGAGAAGATGCCGACCCCACGAGGATCCCGAGCCATCAAGAGACGTACCAGCTCCAGTTGGACCCCACTTCATGAAGATCTCCAACATTGGAATTTAAGGATAAACAACATCTAAATCAAGACTCAGAATAACGTGTTTCTCTTTTGAGTCTGGTTCCTCATACCATGTTCATGAGGGATAAATACACATCAATTTAAAAATAAGTGAATTTTGTTCTACACTTCTTACATTCTCTGAAGCAGCTTTGATGTCCCTGAATTGAATTGAAATAATACGTGAAAGACCGCTCGCTTGTCTCCATCAGCAGCACAGGAAGCTGAAGGGAATCACGTTTTTATATCCTTCTCTCCTAATTTCTCTTCTGTGTGTGCTTCTCTGTTGCCGAACCTATAAAACTCCTAGCTTCTCGATTTGCGTATCCTCGTACGCTAGCAACGCGCCAACAAGCAGAATATTCACCTCTTTTTGTTTGTTCTGGCATGTGATATAATTTCCTCGCTGCAATTTAATATGCGGATCCAAACGTGTATTAAAAAGCTGTTAACATGAGACACTCGCATTAAACCTACTAGGAAGGGGGGAGTAAAAAGGAAGCTATAACTCAGAAAAAAGATAAGCGTGAAATTAAAGGGCGGCTTTGAAGGTGGCCTATTTTTCGTTCTACCGTCGGCGGGGCGCGGCCCGGGGGCTTAATGCGTGCTGCGACTTTTGACTGCTCGCACCTCTCGCGATTGCCACTCAGAGCTGTTGTATAAAACACAATGGTCGGAGAGCCTTAATTATTTTTGGCCTTGAACGCCTAATATGCTTTTAATTGCTCTCGGTTTTCACGAGGATGGATTGATCTCCGCCACTGGCTTTCCAGTGAAGCGATCGGCATTTCGCAGGAGTTTGTGTTTCTGAACTCTGAGGACTTCCCTGAGTTCAAATAGCAAACACCTGAACAGAAACAGACAGTACTTTGCTTGTCGAGATCAGCGCTACATAAAAACGAAGGAAAAAACCCAATGCAATTAATATAAAAGACAGAGATTTTTATCCTGATATATCCATCAGGCAATTATAGAAAAGAGATCAAACGAGTTATTATTAAAAGAGGAGGCACTTTCACAGAGGCCTGGCTTTTCGTTTGATCAAACAGATGAATTTATTTGTAGTTTTATTCTAAGCAAAATGATTTCCATTCCAGAGCCAAGATAAAACAAATTGGAGTGATTTAGAGGTTAAACAACAAGAAACTGTGCTGTTATATAAAAATAATCAACAGTCCATGAACACCTAATCTGATATAACACTGCTTCCTGAAGTATTTCTTTGGGTTCATATATCCAACATTTATCTGTTTATAGTTACATTCAGTCTTGTGTAGCGTCTGTTTACATTATAGCAACAGTCACTCCTTCACCTCAAAAAAACTAAACAAAACTGCAGCTTGTCTTCATTTCAGCCTGTCACAAAGTGCTGACACTGGAGACTCCATCCAAAAACACACAAACGAAAACTGCACAATATCAACAATTACACACCCATGGAATGAACTGTTGCCATAGAAACCTGAATCAAAACGCACATGAAATCTGTCCAGCTGCTTCGTTTAAACCTTTCCGCTTTTCTCCGTTTGGCTTTGAAGCATTCACGTTTGTTCTTTTGAGTGCTGAAAGACAGAAAAAAGGCATTTTGGACGTCTGCTTGCTGAGGCTTTAATGTTTTTTTTTTTTTTTACTCTTCAGTGGATCACCTTAGCTTTTGTGTGTCTATCTTATGAATCATGCTTGAAAAGCATTTTCAAGCATTTACTCTGGAAAATCGGTGTGTGTGTGTGTGTGTGTGTGCGGTGGTGGTGTGGGGTGTTGTGAGAGGTGTTTGGAAGAGTGTGGATGATGTCCTTCAAGTAACAAAATGCTAAATGAATCTGCAGCAGAACTTTAAGAATAGTAGCAATAGCTTTCCTCCGCCCAGTGGCATTTAAAAACACGATTCCACGGCGGTCACGTTTGCTTTTTGTTCTTTTTCGTGAAGGCAAAACCATTTCAGAAAAAGTAGCGTACTATAATTCTTGAGAAATAAAGGTGGTGAAATTTTATCTTCGCTTGTATGGAGTCGTCAGCGATCCGCTAATGATGCAAGAAAACGATAACAATAATATTAATAGTAATAATACTGTCTATTTTGGAAATTATAATATCAGGAAAATAGTGCAGGTTAAAAAACGTGAAAATAATCATAAGCATTTGTGTGACTCAATTCAGTCTGAGAAAAAGCTGGCAACTGAGTGTTGTGCGAGTAAATAAGTCGCAAGTGTGGGACTCAATTATTGAATAATAAATGTTGGAGACTGCTCTGAGCAGCTGAGGATGGTCCCACATTAACAAGCTAAAGATCCATGAAGTTACTGAGCAACACAAGAAGTGTGAGGATGGATCTGGGCTGTAATTACTATCAACTGTCTTCTAGGGTTCATGAAAAACTCAGTCCTGAGATCAAAATTTGCAAGTGTGTGACCCAAAAACTGCATTGTGTAAAGCTGCACAGTAACGAGACAGAAACTTGCAGTTAGGAGAAAAGTTATGTGATATGTTGCGATTGTATAATACACTTAAACCTCGCAATTATGAGAAGAAAGTCAGAGTTGTGTAAAAATAACTTCATGCAAAAGGTTCAGCTGGAGAGGAAGTTCTTATTTGTCGCATCTTCACATTAGCGCAGTAAAATGTTTGGTTTTTTTTGCATATGTCAGCTTGTTCGGAAGATATCTGTAAACATTTGGTAGCTCCAATCTTCCCTATTAAAAATAGGTATAAGGGGTCTAGGGGTTTTATTGGTATTTGGGATATTGGTGGTATTTTGGGTACTGGATGTGTTTTGGGTAGTGGAGCATTAAAGATTTAAATTATACAGTTTACGATTTATGGGGTATTTGGTGGTATTCTGCTTGTCGGTGTGAAAGTTGAGTATTGTGACGCCATGGCGATTCGCCCTCAGTACAGATTAGCCAAAATGAATGTTGTTTCGCCGTGTCGTGTTGGTGTCGCGCCAAACTTGTCTGACATCCCACATTTCCCCGGCTTATGTTCCAGATCAGCGCAAGAGGCCATGGCTGACTGTTCTGAATAGCTGGCGTAGCCTGAGATTAAAATATCTCAATTATGGAAAGAATTAACAAACAAATGTGTATTCTAATTAAGCGTGTTTATCTCCCGACAAGCAAATGTAAATTTCTTTTCCTCCCTCCCTCCCTCTTCCCTTCCTCCTCTCTCTCTCTCTCTCTCTCTCTCTCTCTCTCTCTCCTATTCCCCCACTGCCTCTCTCTTATCTGCACAGATACACACCCGGGCCTGCTTGCAACTGCACAGGACGACCTCTGGTACGCAAATAGAATATGATAAAAAAACTTCGACAGCATGTAGAGGGTAGAAACGTCCGTTTAATGTGAAACGCTGATGCGATACTGACAGCTCACACATCTACGCTCGCTGTACGCCCTCACATGTACGCCCTGTCGCTGTATAATAGGAATTCTATAAGCCCCAATAATTAAAAGTGATAATTATGTAAATGTGGGACAGCAATCAACTCAGCTTTAAGATGCCCTCAATTGACTGACAGTAACGATATAAAAGTCATTTGTAGTGTTTAATGCGATGGTGTTTGCACGCTGAGTGGCCACACTGTGTTTAAAGAGCTGAGAAATTCACCAAAAATGCTTTCTTGTATTGTTTTCTGTTATAAATCCTATAAGGAATTACAGCAATTGCAATGATGTCACTAATAGTGTATTTGCATATTATTTGCATACTCACTGTGTTTGGACTGTGGTTTAAATTCAATTAAAAGCTTCATAAAAACAGCACCGGGCCAAAATTTTTAAAGTCTTAATAACCATTTGCTATCATATACTCTTAAATTACATGAGATGTTTAGCAAATCGCTTAATTAGCCAATATAATTAGCAAATCTTTCCTCGAGATTTAATATTTAGTTTCTTGTCCCCATATTAGTTATACTTAAAAATGTACACAAGATGATTATGAAATATGAATAAACAGAGAGAAGGTTTATGAATATTAGTTTGTGGTGGGTGGAGTTAAAAACAATTAGACATGAGATGTAAAATTACCCTTAATATTGTACAATATTCTGAGGATATGTTAATAGTGTTTGAAATTTAAATGTGAGGGAGCTCAACTAAATCGTGTGGTATAAATTAAAAGTTGCTTAATTTATTTATTTTAAACTATAATTGCTGTGTTTAAAAAATGTTTTGTCCGAATTTTAATTTCATGCCACACAAAAACATCATAATTCATAAACACAATTCATGCCGGGGCTATTTAGAGCATTTCTCATACTGCTAATCTGATGAGATATAGATGTGCTATACAATGTCTCATCATTATCTCCGTAGCTCTTCTACATTTCACAGACCTCCAAAAAAGAGAAAAAAGAAAAACTGCTTCTGCATGCCACACATCATCTCCTGGATGCCTGGAAGATAGCACTCTTTGTGTTTTTTATATTTTTTCCTCTCCGATGTCACATAAGAAGGCTTCTCGTACCTGGCGATTGCCTCTCAAGTGAACCGTGCACCTTGAGAAAATGCCCATTTATCAGAAACAAATGAGATGTCAGAGGTCAGGACAGCGCCGGGGTTCTGCATCCTCCACCGGCGCGCTATTTGTCACACCAAATGAGCATAACAGCAGGCGAGAGCGAAGAACGCGATGCTCGAGGCCCCTCCAATTAGTCAACTGATGAGATGCTAGTGCTACTGCTGCCAGCGAGACGCCACTTTCTCCCAAATGTCAACAGCCGGGCGATCGGAGACGCTACTTTAATTGAAAAAAAAGATAAACCGTATTAAAAGGGGGCAACGGACCTGTGTGTTACAGCTGACCTACATTAGTGTGTGCTTTAAAACTGTCAAATGTTTATTTCAGTCAAGGAATTCACTCATTGTTATTATTTTAAATATTTCAATAAATACATTTAAATCACCCCTCGGAGCACCAAACCTTCATACACCTGGTACACAGAGAGTCAACGACGCTACACAGTCAATGCATAAGGTCTCACAGCTTATGTAACCCTTATGCAGGGTTATAATACAAGGTCTTGCTTACTGAACATACAACAGGTGTCATGTAGTCTAAAGCATCATTTGGAATTTTGCAGAGGTTTAAATTAAACACATTAGAATCAAATGTACAGGAAGTTAATACATTATAAATAAACACTAATGCTCCATATAGATCCCAATGATGGATAGGAAAGATATGAGGAATAAAGCACATTGATATGCACTGCTATGAGAAAATAAACACTGGAGTAAAATCAACACCATGTATTGTTTATTTTCATATGACAGCATGACACCAAGGGTGACTTAGTGTTGCTATAGCCAGCTTGTGATTTAATTACCTTCAAATTTGTGCTTTTTGAACGTCCCAATCACACATTTAGTTCCCGTTTGCTGGTATAATAACGGTGTTCCACTAGCGTTCGTGGAGATTTGTGCTTTTTCATTTTCATCATTGTTCACATTCATTCCAAATGTGTTCAATAGTAGTAGTAGTAGTAGTAGATCTTTCACTCCTTTCCATATAAACCATACCTTCTTGGAGATTGCTTTGCTGCATGATGCTGGAACAGGTTTGGGTCTCCTAGTTTTTTTGCCTTTGTGGTAGCAGTTTAGAGATAGACACGTATGGCTGAAATATTCAGGTGTCCGAATACTTTTGTCCATATATTGTATGTTCAAAGTGAGTGGGAAAAAAAAAAAAGGCATTTCCCACTTTCTTGGATGGTAAACAAATAAAATCTTGGGGTAGCGTGAGGAAAAAAAAAGACGGCACCTGCAAAAACTACTGATGTTTTTTTGTTTTTAATTGATTCTACTTAGAAATATATTATATATTGTGCGTTGTTTAAAACGGTGTGTAAACCGGGTAACTGAAACTGGCCCTCTCTCACAGCATCAGCCTTCTTTTCATCAGTGAAAAAAATCTATGGCGAAAGCCCAGGAAGGTCAAAATAAATCGACTTAATTGTCTGTGCTTTGGCGCTTTTGACACTTTCGCAGCCAAAAAAAGTTGGATCATTAAGCTGCAGAATGTGGATTTAAAGCGTGCGAGAGTAATGAACAACTAGCCGCATGATTGATAATAGCTTTATTTGCGTAATGTCTTTTTTTCTTTTCTCGGCACTCAAGGACGCTTGACTGAGGAGGGACAAATCACTGGTCACACAGAAACGCAGGTATTTATCCGGTATAAAATTTATGACCCCGCAAGAAAAAAAAAATGAAAGTTTAACATTGTTAACATTGTCAAATCTGTTTGGTCAGAAAATGCTGATTAACGTGTAAATGTTTGATGATTTGGTGAAATTATCCTCAAAATCGTAAGAAGATGTCGATAGGTTCCTTGTGTAAGCTGTTGCTGTAATAATGATAACACCACCGAATCAAGATCAGGTTGTTAACGATAACTTTGATTGTGTTGACGATTTCAGTGTTTCCTTTGGCATAAAGTATAGGAAGATATGGTGGGATGAAATATCAGAATGGTGTTTTATTGTAACTGTGCCAACACACGAAAGAAATTTGTCTTCATGGTACGATATGGAAAAGTTATCCTTAATACTGTAAAGAAATTAAAGTATTGTTGCTAATACATTACGATATTGAAATGTAAATTAAATGGTTTCTCAGGGGTTGAGATGTTTGAGCAGCCACTGCTGGGCCCTTGTGCACGGCCCTTAACCATGCTCAGGTGTATGAATGAGATATTTGTAAGTGGCTCTGGATAAAGGCATCTGCCAAATTTAGCAAATGTAAATACAAGATACAGTGAAGTTATTCTTCATATTATAAAATACGAGGTTATCTGAAGTATCTGAAGATATGTTGAGATAACTGGTAAAATTGGTACATTATATGGACAACATATTATTGGGACACCTGACTTTACAGCCCAAATCCTGTTCCAGCATGACGATGCTGCTGTGCACAAAGCCAGCTCTAAGAACATGGGTTGGACTGGAAGATCTCCAGCTCCAACCCTATTGATCACCTTTGGGATGAATGTGAACGCTGACTGCACCTCAGACCTCCTCACCTCCCCTGCATCAGTACCTGAGTTTACTAACACCTTTGTGACTGAATGTGCACAAATTTCCACAAAATCTAGTGGAACATCTACCCAGAAGGGTGGAGTTCATTAGAACAGCAAATGCAGACAAAATGTGGAATGGGATGTTCAAAAAGAAGCAAATATCAATTATATAGTCAGATGTCCACAGACTTTTAGCCACGTTTTACACGTTTAAAATTGACATTAATATCGTAAGACTTTGTGATGTAATTAATGGATGATGACGTTATTGTAAGCAAACGTATCAAAATCTAACTGGAAAAACGGTACGCTTGATCCTCCACATAAATGTTTTAAAGACTGTAATTGGTGTCATTGGAAATAAAACACTCATGTAAGGAGTCTCCAGTACAAGTGGGTCAGTCAGAACAGATATATAAAAAGTGTAATGTGTTTGTTAATGAAGGAACATTCGTTTAGGGTTTTGTTGATTAGGTTTCTTTCCATTGAGTATTTTTTTGTTTATGAGATGTCTTCACAGATCAGCAGCCATCTGATGTCTCCACACACGGAGCTGCTAACGACATGGCTTGTATCTCTTGGCGCCTCAAAAATCTTTGTCCATCACCTCATCTTTCTTTCTCTCTGTTTCGCACATGGCATGAGAGGATTTCTCTTAAACCCGGAGGTCTGGGAGTCGCCGTATACAAACCCAAGCGAGTGAAATATCCCTCATTCTCATTCCGTGCGCTACATATCAATGGATGTCCCACTGACACCGACCAGCGCTTTTCATTTTATGGTTATTCGACTGGAAAACTCGTTTTTAAAGAGGCTTAAAGGAGAAAAGTCACGTTTTTTTTTCTGCACTGTTCCATCAAAAAGCAATTAATTCCTTGGACTACGTCAATAGCCACCGAAATAATAAAATATTATTCAGTTTGCTTTCATTCTTTTTTTGATGTACAGTCTTACTCTAACTTATTTATTTAAAAAAGGTTTGTTTATCGTTTAAGGTTCTTCTTATTTGTTTAGCCATTTTTTAAAAATGTGTCTCAATGTTATAAATTACGCATGATGGAGTTCTTATTTTATTACAATTTATCTGCTTGAGGGTGTTTTCAGAAAGAAGATGAAACGCGCTTTTCAGTGTGGAAGGAAAGGTGTAGAGAAAAGTAAGAGTAAAGGGAAGAAAAAGGGGTTTCAGATTAATGTGGATGCAGCTTGAGTTATTTTTGCAACCTAATCGGGCAACACAGAAAATGCAGGTGCGTAACCCAACTCTTGAATACCAGGAACTTTCACAGTATAGATTTTAATGTATTAATGTATTTATGTCATGAAATCTGACTATATAACAGTGATATAAACAAGGACGCTGTACATCTTCCATACAGGGTCCTGTAATGTCAATTATCTTCACAACAGACACTGTCTCAAAGCAGCTTTACAGAAATCAACAGTGAAGGTGAATGTATTTATCCCTAATGAGCAGCCGTGGCAACTGTGGCAAGGAAACACTCCCTTAGATGTTATGAGGAAGAAACCTTGAGAGGAACCAAAAGGGGAACCTCATCCTCATTTGGGTGACATCAAGAGCTTGATCATAAATCTTTCAACAATACAGAACACTGGAGAGTGAGAACTAACATGAGCACTGGAGTACAAGATTATAAGTAATGATCTTTCTACAGTTTTTATGGTTATAAAACTAGGAGCTACTGAGCTCAACATTTGTGATCATCACAGATCCAGCATCAGCTTCTCCATGCTAGAGCCTTTGAACACTCCAGGAGGGCCAATGTCAAACTCCACACATGTAGTGGGATCCAATTGGCACTGGTACGTCTCTAGATGGTACGGGATGTTTGCGAGTTCGGCGTCTACTTCTTCAAAGGTCCACATCTCCCTTCTAGTAACAGGAAGTTAAGCAGGAAGGTTGTGGTGGCCCAGCGAAATTGAAAGGAAGTCGGTCTGACCCGAAAAAAGAGAGCTGATATTCTGGTCCTGGTGTTGTCAAAAATGAGGAGGGGAGGAAACGGATGTCTGTAAACTCTCCAGTAGAAATGACATTATTAATCTCCATTTATAAAGGCGCCGCATGTGCACTGAGACGCAACAAGAGGAAGCGAGGCAGTCGCTGAGCTGCGTATTAGAGCACCCGTAGCGCGTGCGCTCCTTACAATGCATCAATGTGACACTAGTTTGTTGATCGTGACCTTTAAAAAAAAAAAAGGAGTTGGCTGCCGGGAGGTTGTGATTTTTCCTGCCCTCCCAAAGAAAAAAGAATTCATCCTGCGGGAGGAAATTGATTTTTGTCTCACGCCATCCAGGTACTTTATAGAGGCCAATTAGGAGCGTTTTTCCTTTTTTATTAAATTTCGTTGTGGTTTGAGATTGAAGGTCACATGAAGAAAAAACCCCCACAAAAAATATAGATAAAGAAATAAAGGTATGATAAGAGATATGTCTTTCTTTTGTCAGGTTTGAAGTTATCACAAGGTTGTTATTTTGCCCCACCAAAAAGAAAAAAAAAGAAATTACCTTAGGGACCACATTGATTTTATTTCAAGCTGTCCAGGTTTACAGAGGCCAATTAGGAGGCATTTTCTGTCTGGAACTGGCTGCTCGGTCGGCGCTCAAGACAGAAAAAAAAAAAAAGAAAAAATCAAATCAAACCTCTGTAGTGTTTGCTGAATTTGAATCAAAGTGATGTCTATTGAAACCAGCAATTTGTGCATCTTCCTTGATGAGAGACGTTTATTTAAAAAAAAAAAAAAAACCAACAAAAAACTTAACGACAGCTGGTACAGTTCCACATATTGAGTGCCAGAGTCTCGACGGAGGAGCAGCCCACCATGATGAGGAAGATCGTCACCGAGTCAGGAGAACGCAATTAAAGCGCAGCTTGGAGAGAAAGAACGCAGTTATCTCCACGGGCCGCTACAAAGCCTCATTAACTGTAGTTTGGAAATGAAAAGTGTTCTGCAGCTGCCTCGCCGTCCACGAGAGACGAGAAGAGAGTTTTGGATAGAACAAGGTAGAAAGAGCACTTTGTTTTGGAGTCTTTTTTTTCTCTCGAAGAAAACCCACGTCAAACATTCGGGAGCTGATTGCTGGTTGAATTGGACATTTTCAATGATCTGAACCTCATTTATTTAACATTTATGGAAGGAGTCTCTAGTGTCAGTGCTAAAGCGTAATGCGTAACTTATATGTAACAATACGCAAGGTGTTTCAATACTTTTCTCCAGCGGTAGATAATGTATGCATATAACATGGTTTATTCTAGCACGTGTACAGCTGTGCATTATCCCATTTACCGCAGCACTGCCACTATATGTCCCATCAGCAGCCCCCGTGTCAGGATTATCATCCCTATCTCTCAGATGCAGTGTGTTTCTGTTTACTGCACCATGTGTTTCTTTATGCGCCGCTCTATCGCGCATATTGATATTCAGAGCAAACACGGCCCTCCGACTTGTCACGGGTTGTGCAACGTTCGTGCTGCCAATTCCGTCTGGCAAAGGGCCGCTTTGCTCGCGGCTAAATAAACATCAGAGTGTCAACGTGCACGATGAGTGGATAGTCTCAAAGAAACAGAAGAAGCCGGTTTAATAAACGTCATAAAGTGCTGCGGAAAAAGGAAAATCTCACATGGGTTTGAAGAGGAAAGCACCCTCGTGAGAAAAACATGGCGGGATGTGCTGGAGAAAAAGCAGCGTTGTGGCGAACGATGTGCCTTCCTCCAGGCAGATGGTATGAATTCTGCTGGGATGGGAGATGGTGGAGGAACGCTGGAGTACGTCTGAGACGCGAGATGATATCGGTTATGATCTGGAGCAGCTGAGACAGACATAAAAACATCGAGTCGGGCAATAAATCTGCCAAAGTTAACATCTGTTTGCTGGCAGATATTTAAGTTCTTTTAAATATCTCAAAACTGTCACTGCCAAGACGTCAAGATGTTCCTCATCCCGCCCGAGGTGTCAATCAGAAATATAGAAACGTTGACCTATTCCGCAGCTCTTCATTGTTAAGTTTCACCTTTTCTTTTTTAATTTTTTTAAGTGGAAACACGTCTTGACTTCAGGGACATCATCTGCATAATTCCTGGTAATCCTGCGAGCCAGTGGTCTAAACTGCCAAGCCAAGGGAGAGGTTTAATCAAAGGTCATTCTGCTGTCTGAATAATGTTTACATCATGCAGCCAAATCCCAATTTGGTGCGGCGCCAAGTTATGAAGGTGGAGGCCAATTTGATTATGAATGTGTCGACGTATCGCATATGCTACGCAGCTACTAATCGAGTGACGAGCATGTGAGGCTACTTCGATTTCAGTGTAAAACCAGTTTAACATGAGGACTTTCTTGTCTGAATTTCTTGCTCTGACGCTTCCTCAACCTCAGCTACATCACTCTGGTTCATTGGGTTTGTCAATATAATCACAATCTTTTTTAATGTTTGGCACTTGTCATTATGATATAACATCTCACTGAGAAACTTTGTTAACATAATCTCTGGTTACAACATAAAAATATCATTATGGCATCATGATGTCACAGGTTTTTTGGCCATCATGACATTGTTTGAAAAATTGATTGGTAAAGGTAAGCATACATCTATTTATTAATTGATTTATTGGTTATTATCATTTTTTCAAGTCGCTATTAACGTGTCAAGCTACTTGAAAAAGTATTGGGAGAATTGAGTAACACAGGGCAAAAGCAGAAAACGGCAAACCAGAGTATAGGTCCAGGTTAAGTGAATCCTGGTAAAGTCAAGGAACAGACAGAAGCTTAAAGAGCTAAACAGAGTCCCGTAACTATGAAAACAAGCTTCTACTCGTAGTGAAGGTAGCTTGGGTTGTCCAGTAGTCTTCGTCAGCCTAAACTGTAGAACGGACAATGTACTTGGTTGGGAACGGAGGTTATATAGCCTGGAGGCTGATGAGCTCCAGGTGTAGATGATTAGTACGTAGGAGAGCTGCTTGGAGTGATAGGTGGGTTCTGTGAAGGTGTGGCTGGTGGATCCCTGACAGTTAAGCATTTGTAAAAATCTTACATACATACATAATTCTGTCGTTATAGTGACCAACCAATGCATGTAGCATATTGACAATTTGCTGACGATCCACTAGAGGGGATCATACTAACGATAATGAGTACAACACGTTATAGGCTCGATCAGATACATAGATAATAATAAAAGAGCCTGCAAAATAGGCGTCTACATTTTTTTCTTATTATTAATACTATGTTGGATAATGGTATATTATTATTTCAAAACAAAATGCAATGTTCTTTATGATCTATATGATTAGGTTCCTGTGGCCTGAATGGATTTCTCAGCATCTTCAATATTTTCCAACAAATGTAATATTTTGAGGCTACAAGAAGTTTAACAGGATCGACTTACAGGATGGACAGGATCAACTTGCTAACAATAAATAACCACAATGTCACTGCAGGCTGTCTGTATACAGTACAAGTACTTAATAAGGGCAAGTATTACATTTGATATCCATGGAATATTTTCCGGTCCCAGACAATAAAAAAAAAAAAAAGATGCTTTAACGTTAGAATTTTTTTAACCTTTCTCCTGTTAATACCAGTAAATCAATTTTTGTAGGATCCACTGAGAGTTTCTTTTGGTTTGCTTTCTGGCTTTAAATAACATTAATTAAACAGAACATGCCATTTCCATTCTGCACCACTCACCTTCTGCCACCTGGAAGATGGCACGGCTAAGCGTAAAACATCTGGCGGTCCGCTTGAGATAGTGCCACATTTTTTTTAACAAGATTAAGTGGGCTGCATTTAATAATATCTTACCGGAGAAGACTAATGTTTCCTCTCGAAGTGCATTAGCATTTTGATAACCGGCCCAAGACTTTCCCTTTCCATTCTGCGATAAGGAGCGATGGCACAGCGGCGAGAGACAGCGTGAAATAATTGGCACGTTGCGGGTGAAAAGTCAGCGTTTAAGAGCTGGGGATAAAAAAATAAAAAAAGACAGCAGCATATAAAAAGAGAGAGGGGGGGAGTGCAAGGAGTGCTGATTCTGGGGTTCAGTAAAGCCTTGGCTCAAAATTTGCATCAATGAATTTGGCAATAATTATGCCAAATAAAATGCAAAAAAGTTATGAGTCAGCAGTACGTTTTATATATATTTAAAATGCCAGAGCAGCTTCTGGATGACTGAGCAAACGAGTAAAAGGGGGAAAAAAAAGCAGGTTTTAACAACAGTGTAAAAAAAAGGTAAGGCAATGAGTCATCTGACCTATGAGTAAGACCTCATATAGTGGCGTGTTAAAGCCTGGAGCGATTTAAAGGTATGCGAGTGATAAAGCCGAGACAAAAACCGTGCTGCGTGAGATCACTTCGAATTATCTCTGTGCCCATCAGCATCACCGAAGATCCCGGGAAAAATAAATAAAAAACTAAATGCAACGGCACGAGCAGCCCTCCTGCATCGAACCTGTGCGCTGTGAGGGACGTGAGCGCCTCGTAGATTTACATGTAATCAGACCGATAATTAACGCAGATGCTAAGATGTTAATGAAGCCACTGGTAGAGAGGTGCTTCGTGTCATGCTTTTCTTCTCGTTCCAATCTCTTTGAAAACACTCAGATCGGTCCGAGGGCTCATACGGGTGCGTTTCTATAGTAACTGCTCGTTGACTTGTCATGGAAACAATCTATATGAATGTGTAATGCTTTTCTCTCCTTCCTTAAAGAAAGGAGTCTCCAGTCCGAGTGCCTCGTAACAGATAAAGACACAACAACTTGTGTTTGAGAGTGAAGAAATAGATACGAGAGGCTGGCGATGAGCGATAACATTAAATGTAGCTATAAATGGATAAAAAGTGCATTTAACGAATAAAAGTTGGCTGTTGTCTTATGAGAGAAATAAAACACTTCAGGACGTGTGTTTATAGGCAAACAATCAACTTCGGGAGTAGTGACAGAATTTCTGACCTGTCGTTTCATTCTTACTTAATGTAATTCTTATAATAGAGCGTATGAGGTCAGAAGGGTTAAGGGTGACGTCAAGGGGTTTATAAGTCAGCTATAAATTGTTAAAGGCATCATAGATATTATTACTCTATATCTAAAAAGGTATTACAGTATCCAGCATTGTATTGTGTGTTAATGAATGTGCTTATAACAAATTATTTCTTCTAATGATGCACTTGATATGATATAACATGTCATGAGCACTATTAACTCTTCAATGACAGGTTTGTGAGTTTCTTATGTCAGTTTTATGACACAGAAGTCAAGCAACAGGTTTCAACATAAACCAAAACGAGGACGGTCATCTTAGTCATATTAACTGCTCCAGAAATCATTTGTCAAGTTCCATTTGTATTTGTCCAAATTCTCTACTTTACACTATATTGACAAAGGTTTGTGGACACCTGACCATAAGATTGTTATGTTCTTGGTGAACATGATCCCATTTCACTTTTAGTCCCCATTTGCCACTCTTTTGGGAAGATGTTCCACTAGATTTTGTGGAGATTTGCGCTCATTCGATCAGATGCTTGAACAAAATGAACAAAATTCATGTTTGTAAAAAAACCTCAATCTGTGAATGTTATGAGTGTTATGGAGACATGGCGCCTCGCTGCAGTGATTGTAATCTGAATTACATCTGGAATGTTGACTGTCATTTAAGCCAGTGTGAGATCTTCGCAGGGGGCCGTGTTAATACGACTGAGGAAGTAAAAAGCACTAGTGGCTCGAGTGATGCAATTTAACGTGTTTATTTGCATAAACACTTGGACTGAATTTTATTTGATATTATATTGAAGAATGTGCTTATCTTAAAATGCTTTTCTGTCAGGGTTTAGATGCATTTAGTCCTCCATTTAGACCTAGACTATTCCGAGATGTTCCACAAGATGTTGGAGTGTTCGTGAGGAGATTTTGTGCTCATCCAGCCACAAGGGTATTAAAAGTCAGGTAGTGATATAGGTGAGGTGAGGAGGCCTGGGGTGCAGTCAGCTTTCCAATTCATCCCAAAGGTGTTCAATAGGGTTGAGGGTCTATAGCAGGAGATCTTCCACTCTAATTTATGTAAACCATAAACCTGGGGTGCAGTCAGCTTTCCAATTTATCAGTTCTGCCAATTCCAGTTCCAATTCATCCTTTGACTCGTTCTCATGTAAAGCATATCTTCATGGAGCTGGCTTTGCTCCAAGATGCTGGAACAGGTTTGGGTCTCCGAGTTTCTCACATGAAGGGAAATTTAAAAGACAATTGTGTGCCTTGAAATTCACAGTAACATTTTGGGCAAGAACCATATGGCTAGAAAAATCATCTGTCCCAACGCTAGTCTCCATGTAGTTTAGCTGTTAAGTATTCGTTTACCTATTCGCAATTTAAAAGCACACGTATTCATTAAACGGCGACGGATCGAGCAGACGAGCGAGGCCGCTGAAGAACTGCCATGTACACACATCTGCTTTTTGAACCTAAACTTCCAGCTCGACCTTTTGGGCTTGTGGCAGTAAATCACAAGCTTATCAGAGCGGTTCAGCTTTTCTCGACCGGCGTACGTTTCACCGATAACAAGATCTCGCACGCTTTGGATTCCAAATTAGACGAATTTCTCAGACAAATTGAGCTCCGTATCCGGAATGACCCTCGTCGGTCCAGCCGGGAAACAAAAAAGCTAATTTACATGGTGTTTTTTTTCCCTACAAACACATTCTGCTTGGAAATCAGTACCCACGCTGCGGTGTGACAAAATAAGCAAGCAATTAGCGCGGACACACTTCTACGAGTTATTAAAACTAAACTTATAAGGCAGGGTGTTGTTGAGAAACTCGACAAAAAGCCTTCTCTGTAACTTCAAAAGCCAATTATACACTCCTCACGCATGAGAGCGGCGTTCCGAGCAAATTAATTCCTACCAAGACTGAGTGAATTTCTTCACTTTAAGGAAGACTATGAGGGAGCAACACAGTGTGTGTGTGTGTGTGTGTGTGTGTGTGTGTGTAAGTTTGTGTGTGTGTTTATAAACTAGAAATTTAAAGGTAACCAGAAGGCATTAGAGGGAAAAAACCTGCCACTCTTAGTTTTTTTGATCAAATGTAAACACCCAAAAAGTTTGTAGCAGCAAAGTTCACTATTTTTCTTTCTTCGTATTTCTAATGTCATGGGAATAAAAATAATTGTGCATTTTTCTAATTCACAATACAATTCAACAAGTCTAAAGTGTCAAACTAGACACCTTGCTGATGGCCTATCCGATGTGGCATCCATTAGGGGGCGCCACATCGGATCATCCGTCTCCATACCCCCCTGTCCTCTACATCTGCCTCTTTCACACCAACTACCTGCATGTCTTCCTTCACCACATCCATAAACCTCCTCCTTGGTCTTCCTCTTTTCCTCCCTCCTGGTGGCTTCATCCTCAGCATTCTCCTACTGATATACCCCATGTCCCTCCTCTGCACATGTCCAAACCATCTCAATCGTGCCTCCATCACCTTGTCTCCAAAACGTCCAACATGCGCTGTCCCTCTAATAAACTCACTTCTAATCTTGTCCATCCTCATCACTCCCAACGAAAACCTCAACATCTTCAGCTCTGCTACCTCCAGCTCCACCTCCTGTCTTTTACTCAAGGCCACTGTCTCTAATCCATACAACTCTATTCTCTATTTGTAACTGGACTATGTAGTATTATATCACGTATAATACATTGTATACCTTTATAAAGTTTCACATTTTGCTGCATTTTCAAGTCGTCATATTCCAAAATCAGTGCTTCCTCTATCTTGTACACTATATTTACAAAAGTTTGTGGACACATGATCATAAGATTAGTGTGTGCTTTTTGAACATCAGGATCCACATTTATTCCAATTCAACACGAAAGCTATATAAGAGGCCACTCAAGGGCTTCCACTCCGACTGATGTAAAGCAGAAATTCATAGATCTGGCTTTGTGCACAGGGGCATTGTCACGCTGAACAGGTTTGAGTCTTTTAGCTTCACTATTGTTTCAGGAAGAACCACATATGGATTAAAAGTCAAGTGTCCTAATGTGTTTATCTATATACTGTAGCATTATCTAAAGAGGTCATGCCATGAATTGGTTTTCTAACGATGATGTGTCTTTCATGTTATATGAATTCACAGGTCAGAGTTTACCAAACTTCTACGCACTGTGCCTGTATTTCCAATGTCCACTGCAGACCAGCGCCAAATGGAAGTCAATGCAATGAAAAGCTCAAATTGAAAGGTACGAGAATTTTTTAATGCGATCAGTGTTTTCGTACCACTTGCCTATAAGGCAGTCCCTTCAGATGTTACACAAACAACACTGGTCATTTATTTCAACTCAAATCAACCGGTGCCGTGACAGTGGCGTATCTAATAATCATCTGTGAAACCGGCTACGAGCGTTCTCCAACGCTAGCATTTCCACTGGGTTATTACTGATCGTGCAATCTGGCGCTTGTGTCAAAGATAATTTAGGAAATGAAGGAGATTCCTCTTCAGTGTAACAGTGTTGAAGAATTACTGCTCCATTTTTAAACTGTAAACACACTTAGTACTGAGCAATCCATTAAATTTGTATTAACCGAGTAGAAAGACTGATCGCTCTACAGATCCGTGCAGCTTAAAGAATATCCTGATGAAACAATTCACACCATCTGTCCTGTGCACAGCATTGTTCTGTGAATCTCCCTTTCAAAACTTGTACTAGGTGAATAAATATGCTCACGAAGCGTTTAGGGAATCAGAGGAAGGGAAGTATTGGCGTGTCGTGAACGTCGGCTAGTTTGAGCGAACGCGGACTTTCATACACTGTTTGCTGTCAAGCCCCTAATGGCATTTGGAAAAGAGCACGGTTTGGGCTCAGCTGGATAATATTCCTGTTTGGAAAACCTGAGGGAAACACTCTATTCTACTCAACTCCACTCCACTCATGTGTGGGGGAAATTAAGCTTCTCATAATAAAGAAAAAAACTGTAAAAATGTAATAAGGAAGAGTGAATAAAGTAAATAAGCAGGTCCAAGTTGGCGTTCTGAAAAGCTCAACATCCTCAAATTCACACATCCACACAGCGATCTTGTCTTGATATCTAATCGGCTGATTTTAAATATTTGCTTGTACATTACTTTTTTTTTTTTATCAAATATTATCATTAAAAATAATATTTAAACAATAATAATCTGCTCCTGCAGCAAAATACAAAAATCTGTTTATTTAAAAAAAAAAAAAGCAAAACACAACAATGAACAATATAATGATATAAATAATATATCATTATAATAAAAAATAAACAAATACATGTGATAATTTATAACAATAATTATAATTATTCTTATAATCTTTATTTTATTATTATTATTATTATTATTATTATTATTATATCTGCTGTTTAATAATAAAAGATAATAAGTTTGTTTATGCTAATGGTCTACACAGAAAGTCCTGTAGTATTTGAGTCTAAGAAGATAGTCCAAGTCTAATTATTAAAATGATTAAAGAACACCAGATCATATTTTTGATTCATAGTCATATTTATCATGTTTTGTTCACGTTATAGCAGCTATAAACAGTCATTCCCACACCAGTCTTTCTTTCATTTACTGAAAAACTAAAAAACTACTAACTAAAACTGGAGGCTCCTTCCAAAAATGATCTTGCAAGAACATCTACGCACATGAACATCTACAAAAAAAAACACAAACGCATGTTAGTCAGGAATCTACTGTGCATAGGAACAAATAATGCACATTATAGAGGTCTTCACTTCATAGTGAACTGATTTAAGGAGTACACACTGTTCCAGATTTACGCTGAAAACAGAACTCAGATGTTTAATAACAAGCATTAATTAAACCTGTGGTCTATTAATCAGCTTGACAGAAACCTGTAACCTTTTATTGCATCATCATCAGTTTTATTGTCAGCGTGATGAATTGTGTAGAGACATTGCTCACGGCACATGAAGTTCGACACGAGGTAATTAGTAATCGTTTTACTCCTACACGTGCACCAGAACCTATATAAACACCATTTTACAGATTATACACCTGGGTCGATTTTGGGTTTAGGCTTACAGCCGTGTGAGCGACAACATCACGCCAGGTCTATAAAAGATCTAAGGGTTTAAACCTGGAAAACAAAATGTGTCCTGGAACGAGCGCTTTACATTTCCTGGAACGACAATAACAAGACAACAGAGTATTAAAAGAGTTCTTGCTGAATGTTCAGGGTTCCGTCTGAAGCCATTTAACAAGGAGAGGCATTTTGGCTTTTTGGAACAGCTCCTGTAAGAACCAGACTTTCATCAACTCCATTGTGATTTTTTTATTTGCTGCCACTTGTCAACATAATAAAACTGCCATTTTCCTCTACAGCCTTGCCACAGTGTAGGAGATCCACATTTGTGTATAATGTTCCTCCACGCCCATTTATACAATGAAGATCCTTTCAGAAGTGATCTGCAATTAAAGAATAGTGAAGATTTGTTACTGATGTAGGTGAGGGGAAAAGCTTTAGAAAAGCTCTAGAGCTGTGGTCCCCAACCCCCGGGTCAATTGGTACCGGGCCGCACAGAAAGAATACATAACTTACATTATTTCCATTTTATTTATTATCTGATTCTGAACGATGTTTTATTTTGGAAAATGACCGGATTCTCTTCAGCACATCTGTCTATGACTCACGCTTGATGCAGGTCATGATGCCTCGGTCACATGTCTTACCGCCATCCGCTACCTTCTTAAAGGGGCTCCGGCCGCTAACACATAATACATTACCGCTAAATTACTGCAAAATGAACAAAAAACAACACAGTGGATTCACGATTATTATTATATTTAAAAATATCAGTTTTTACGGTCGTATCATTTTATTTTGATGTATTTATCCACCACACATTAAAGGCCGGTCCGTGAAAATATTGTCAGACATTAATTCGGTCCGTGGCGCAAAAAAGGTTGGGGACTGCTGTTCTAGAGGACATCTCAGAACAAGGTGCGAAGAGTGGTTCAAGCCCCCAGTATCGGCAAGCTGCCACACTTGGGCCCTTGAGCAAGGCCCTTAACCCTCTGTGCTCTAGAGGTGATGCAACCCTGCGCTCTGACTCCAGCTTCTAAGCAAGCTGGGATATGTGAAGAAAGAAGTTCACTCTGCTGTAATGTATATGGGATAAATAAATGCTATTCTATTCTCTGTGATCTTATTCAAACGTTCCTCACACTTTCGACCTTCATTCATATCCTTAGTGGTTACGCTAGCAAACACTAGCAACATTACATGTAGGCTTTAATGGACTCAATCCCTATTTCAGCCAAAAATCATAGATCATCAAAGGGCTCCTCGAATAGAGCAGTTTTTTTGGGGGGGGGGTTTCTACACTTTGCCGCTGTAGGTGTCCTCACTTTGAAGTTCCACATGTACACTCCAATTATCCATATTTTCTGAACTGGTTGTTTTTTTTTTAATAAGAGTTTAACACCTTTCTTACTATTAACACAAAACCTCGACTTATCAGCTAATTAGAATGGCACTTGCCAAGTGAGAAACACAAATCTGGGTAAATATGTGACTCTTCAGGCAGTGAGCTAAACACACACCGCATGACTTCTGTGTCTGGATAAAGCCAGATTGCTGACTTCCTGTCATCTTATGATGTGAGGACACACACTGTTTTAGACAATACATTTTGCTTAGAAGAGATGCTTCATATTGCAAAAAAACTAAACCTTAAGAAAACCCATATCCATAACCATATAAAAACATCACTTGTTTCAGATCCTCTTAGTTAGACACTAGCTAATGTTGCCAGATATTGTTAAACGGTGTCTCCTTTAGGACCTAATTTGTATTTATTTGTGCAAAATAACATTCTATTATGCACATCTGCAAAAAAAAAAAAAAAATGTGGAAAATTGTCATTTAGGGGTGGAGTCAGTGCAAATGTATTAATATAGCACTGTTCAGATTCAGTGACCTGAAAGTCAATCATATGGGAGAGCAAATCGATACGTCCTGCGAGCATGTATAAAATGTGCAAGAGACAAAATTTGAACATTTACAGTTAAGGTAGAAACTCAACCAGCTTCGCAATGTATTTTTTGCTGGAAGTCAATAAGGAAATAAAATGCATCTTTTTATTGTTTCTTACTTAGAAAATTGAAAAACCTTTGGTGGAAAACGCATTGACTGACACTGGAAACACATTCATTTATTGTCTAATAAACTCCTTAAAAAAAAGTTGCCGTATTGTGTAACGAATCGTTGTATACATCGTTACTATAGAAATGATGAAATGATCTTAAAATGATCGTACATCAACTTTGCATGTCTTCGTAAATTCAATTCAATTCATTTTTATTTGTATAGCGCTTTTAACGATGAACGTTGTCTCAAAGCAGCTTTACACAGATCATGTAAATCAAAATAAATGTTATTATTAACATGAAACTGGAACTCGTGAAACTGTTGGTATTCCTTCAATGCACTAGCCATCACTAATTTCAGTAAATACTGTCCGCTACAGAATTAGCATTATAGAAATGTGACCTGTATCCTTGTGAATTTTCAATGAAAGTATCCGTGGCCTATGCTGTCATGCTGTGATGTGTGGCCCCGCCCACAGCTCCTCAGTTCCTCAACCTCAGCTGCATCACTCTAGTTCACAAAGGCATTATCTACTTATGCAAGCTGTTATATTTGTTTGTACCTGATCACGATAATTTCAACGTTCGCTAGCTGAAACTAGCTTAGATTTTGTTCATCTGCTTTGCTTACACACCCATTGAGTCCAGCTGCTTTCTTCTCAAAAAACTGAATGCATTAAACCAGTGTGAAACACTTAGTCCGTTTGGGTCGTATGACTTTCCGCACCGTCGCCACCAGGGACCCATTAGCAGGGAAAATAAATAAATAATAAATAAATAAATAAAGTAGGTCTTGTTCTGCAAGCTAATTAAACATGCTATAATAACGACAGCCTCGTTTCTTTCACAAGAGTGCGTATGTTACAATATCATTACAGCACGAAGGAACATTTTTATTGCGGCTTCAGACAAAGCAACTCGACAGAAGATCGTCTGACGTCTACAGACCGTACGGCCTCCATTCAGACCTAACTTTACCTTGAGACACGCGTCTTTCTTGCTACTCAAGGCAGAAATGTCTCTAATGTATTAATGCACATGTACAATGCACGTCCTTTTCTTCTGTTTTTTCTCTAATGCGCAGCACTTTGATGTTTAAAAAGCTTCTAAAACCCTCAAGGCTTTAAAAACAGTTCCCTTTCAGCTTCAATGTAAAATAAATATATAAATAAAATGAAAACCTTCTGTTTTATCTGTTGGTATTATTCTTCTCTTTTTTCTTTAACTCCATTATAAAATATATATTTAGATATCTTTAGATATATTTATTCTCCTCTGACTGTCCCGTTCATGTTCACATGCAACTTTTTCTTAGTAGTTGAATTTGTAATAGTAATCTGGTGATTAGTGGCATAGTAAAAGTAGCTCTTTTTTTTTTTTGTTCACTTTTTAGCCACATGTTCTGAGGTGTTTTATTCCTCCATACACACCACAGCATGGTATTTGCCAACACTGTAAAATTATACATGGTAAAGGATGATACGTTAATAGATACATTTTATGCTGTGGAACATCCATGGCATGATTTCTCACATACTTAATAAATGATTATAATAAACAGCTGGAAACATCTGTAACCAGCTATAAACTTCAAACAGTTATAAGCAGCTTTAAACATCTGTATCAGCTGTAAAGTTATAAAGAGCTACAAACTTCTGTAAACAGATATAAACATCCGCAAACAGACAAACATCTGTAAACAGATATAAACATCCGCAAACAGACAAACATCTGCAAACAGACAAACATCTGTATACAGATATAAACATCCGCAAACAGACAAACATCTGTAAACAGATATAAACATCTGCAAACAGACAAACATCTGTAAACAGATATAAACATCCGCAAACAGACAAACATCTGTAAACAGATATAAACTTCCGCAAACAGACAAACATCTGTAAACAGATATAAACTTCCGCAAACAGACAAACATCTGTAAACAGATATAATCCCAACTGTACAGTTAAATTGTTAGAAAGAGCTATAAACCCTCTATAACCATTTGTCAACAACTATAAACATCTATAAATATCTGTAAACAACTATAAACAGCTGTAGTTATAAACAGCTATAAACATATTTAAACAGCGGTAAAGTTATAAACAGTTATAAACATCTGTAAACAGCTGTTAATCATTATAAAGTGCTATAAAGCAGTCGTTCCATCACCTGCCTCTTGTTCTCTCTCTTGAAGTAAGTAAGAAATAAAGTGCATGCCATTTACGGAGTAATGAACACGTAAACGATCGCTCCTCACAGCTTGACCTCTGACGGTCACAAAACACTGACACTGGAGTCTCCTTCCATCAACATGCAATAAACGTGATTGTGAAATTCTTCTGAACATGTATAGTTCGCTGTGGAGAGTCTGGGCCACTCTACAGGTGCTGATCATCACTATTGTCCTCCTGTCCCCTCAACAGCATGTCTGAGGGTTGTAACGTTCTGCGACTCCTCACAAACGCTGACACGCTAAACATATTTAATTCATCCATTAATCAATGTATTCGAGGAACAATAAGCAATCATGGAGAAATTATGGAGCAATAATACTGCGTCCTCACTGCGGACTTGGTGGTGTTGCTTTTTTTATTTAAAAAATAAAAAATTGTGTGAGAGATGACAAGTTCTCAGGTGCATGGTATGAAGTGGAGATTGTACCAAAACCATCATCATCATCATCATGATCAACATCTCTCTTTAGGTCAAACAGCGATTTCACATTAGGACATTGCTTTACGTTTATTCTCTTCCCTTCACGTTGTGCTCAGGATGGTAATCAGCATCTTCTCACACCAGATTTCCACAGAAAAAATGTTAAGTGAACAATAAAGTGACCACTGACGCAATTGTCGCAAACCCGTTGATAACATGGGCAATGAAACACAAAATGCACCCTCCCTGTGCATCGTTCTCGTGCAAGTTTCTCTTCCATCAAGCACACAGCGATAAATGAAGCATGCACGTGCGCCCTAACCTTGCACAGTATGCATGATATTCTGAAAAGACGCTTAACTCTAAAACTCCACAACTCTTTCCACCCACTTCGTGCTGCTGCCTGAGATGTTCTCCAGGAGACTTGCTGCATTGCTCATCACCGTGATGCCAGAGCAGGTGCACCCAAACACTCAAATGCAAAAACTTCTGTGTATGCAAGAAAAAAAATTAAGAAAAAAAGATGCGTCGTTTTTATGTACGCAAGAAATATCACTGATACACAATAAAAACAATTCATCATTCACTCATTTACTGTGTACGTCATTTTTATGCAACTTGATCATAAAATCACAAAATCATCCGCTTGTGCGATGATCTTTTCTTTTTTTTCTTTTTTAAATCTGTCTCATTTTTTGTAAACACACAGCCATAAATAAAGCATGCGCGCGCGCGCCTTGCGGGTCCCATGCCATGCTAGAGCCAAAGTGTGCACAAAACCAAGTCGCGAGCCTCTCCGCGAAATACACCGAGCACTGACCTCCGGTGGGGGAAAAGAAAAGGAAGCGCACGTTTTCTCTTTTTTTCTCTCTCTTTTCTTTCTTTCTTTGTTTTTTTTTTTTTTTTTTAATTAACGGCGTCGCACCGGAATGCGTCCCCGCCGCGCTCGCGTGCACATCCCTTCTCCTCCTTCTCTTCCTCCTCCTCCTCCTCCTCCTGCTCTTCCTGTCTCTGATGCGCGAGCGCGCTCGTTCTCTCTCTCTCCCCCGGCGCGTGTCTTACCTGAAGGGCATCTCCTGCCACCACTGCTGCCATCAGCTGCCAGGATTTCATGGCGGTCGAGGTAGAGGAGCAGGTGAAGGTGGTGGTGGTGGAGGAGGAGGAGGAAGGGGTTGGGGGGGGTTACGGGAAGTGGAAAGCGGCGGTGCTGGGGTAAAAAAGGTGGTCGTGGGAGGCAGTACGGAAAGGGAGGTAAATAAAAAAAAGGCGCGAGGAGCAGAAAGTGGCTCCCTGGTTCTTTATTTGCAGGAGGTAAAGGCGGATTTGCGCGCGCGGCGACGGAGTGTGGAAGATAGAAACGGGAAGAGAGAGAGAGAGAGAGAGAGAGAGAGAGAGAGAGAGAGAGAGAGATGCGCGAGCGGGCGGTCGCCGGTGCGTAGCCACGTGCCCACGATGCAAATGAGCGCGTGTGTCACTTCGGAGCGCGAGCGCGCGCACCATTCCGCCTCATGACACGCCCCCTTCTACAACACCGGCACACTTTGATTTTTTTGAGCACGAGCCCGCAGCGAACGTGCGGTTTTTGTCGGAAGTTTTTACAAGTAGCAAATTTTTGAAAATTGAATTAATTGATAAACTACTAATATTGATGGATTCGTTTAATAATCGTTTCAATAAAATGGTAGCGACTCCCAATTCTGTTAAATATTCAATAGCGCGAGAGGATAGAGTGACTTACAAAAACATCACCTTCACCTGTCCGGAGTTTTCAACTTTTCTGCTCGAGTTTTATTTCCTTTATCTCATTTTAACAACATTTTTTTTACTTACTGAATCCAGCTTGTAGTTTTCCAGGCATCACCTCATCACCGGGTTCCATCTTCCTTAAACAGCGCCATCTTTCCATCAGCTCTGTCACAGTCACCTGATTCTGTCACTCTAATTGAGACCTCACCTGTTTTGGAGGTTTCCCTTGATTGGCATCCCCATGGTCCTAATGTCCCTTGGGTTAGCCGTTATGCCACTTTGTAATCGTTAACATATTAGATTAAACTTTATTGTCATTGTGCAATGTACATCTACAGAGACAACCAGCATGGAACCGGAAGTGCATAAATGACCTATTTACAATAAAGAACAGTAAGATAAATAGGGTATGAGGTCCATATACGTATACAGGGATGAGGGTGAATAATGTACAGAAGATGCAGTAGGTAATAATATATGGTATATATAGTAATATACAAATTACAATATCCAAAGAATATCCATAGACAGACGTGTCAGAAGATAATATTCTCAAAGGACATGATATAGTTATGTACAAGTATAAATGTATATATGATACAGTATAAATAGTATAAATATGGGTGGAATGTACATTAGTGCAAATATAGATGATGCTATACTTCAGTCTGTTTGTGCGGCACCTGTAGTGCTGCCCGATGAGAGAAGGGTGAATAGTCCATGGTTGAGGTGAGAGGTATCTTTGATAATGCCTCTCACCCTTTGCAGACAGCGTTTATTGTAAATGTTTGTTGAAATGTATCATTGATGATTCGCTGAGCAGTTTTCACCCTCTGCAGTTTTCACCAGCCTCTGAAGGGCTTTCTGGTCCGAAGCAGTGCAGCTGCTGTGCCACACTGAGATGCAGTTAGTGAGGATGCTCTCAATGGTACAGCGTTAAAACAGATTAACCTCCTGCGAAATGGCGCTGTGTCTCGTACGCTGGTGTGAGTTTTTATAATGAATAGGATCAATTGACATTTTAATTACAGTTGGAAAGATACCTCACGTTGTTTTGAAATCTACTCGCCGCCACATACGGCTCCTGTAGACTTCGCCCTCTTTTTCCAAAGATGACGATCCAACTCAAAGCTCGCCGTTTTGACGCCGTTGCGGAAATCCAGTGTGAATCGCAGAAGGAGCTTGACGCGATTCCAAAAGAAAACTTCCAGGACACATTCCAGAAGTTGGAGAAACGCTGGGAGTTCTGCATTACTCTGCAAGGACACTATTTTGAAGGTGATAGTGTGTAAACTTTTTCTAGATAAAGTATTTTCTTGTAAACAGTTTTGATACCACCTCGTAGATGATTTTGAGAGAGTAGATAAGTGTACACAGCTAGTACAGCTATATTGATGAAGCCATAAAGCTATAACAACATTGAGCACTATTTCACATTCACAAGAGAGAGAGCACAAGATACAACATGAACATGTAGGACAGGTGTGTAAACATGATTTTTAATACAGAGGTATGTGAACAGTAATAGCTTTTGTCTTCATTACCTTCTTTGTGTCAGGCAACATGAAACACCCTACAATTTTACCCATCATTCCGATTTCAAGCTCTGCTCCACCATCTAACCTAAAACCTTGAAAGGTTTTAGTCCTCGCCAGCCATGACACCTGACATCCGCATGTCAAAGACATAGTGTTTTTTCGGGTTTTCTTCCTCACTAACGTCAGCCCTGTGCAGATCAGCACTGTAGAAAGCCAGCTGTTCAATCCCGGTGACAGTCTACATAAATTGGGTTAGCAGCGGCCCAGGCGGTAAAGGACTTGTCATCAGTGACCTCTGTTTAACTACATCCCTGCTGCTCCTAAAGTGCCGGGAGACATCGTGTTTTAATATCATTCCATCCTGTCCTGACGTTCCAATTTCTTAACGCCAGCCAGTGTTTACTAGGGCTTTTTTTCACACGGGCTTAAATTACTCTCTCCAGTCATTAGACATTTTTTTGATTGACATCAATGTGTGGCAATGAGACAGAGTGAGGGGGTGAGAGTGAGACAAGGTGAGGAGGTAACTGAGGGGGTGAGATGGAGACACTATGACAGGGTGAGATTGAGAAAGGGTGAGGAGGTAAGTAAGGGGGTGAGATGGAGACACTGTAAGGGGGTGAGATTGAGACAGTGTGAGAAGGAAAGTGAGGGGGTGAGATGGAGACAGCTTCAGGGAGTGAGAGTGAGACAGGGTGTGGAGGTAAGTGAGGGGTGAGATGGAGACAGCTTGAGGGGTAAAAGTGAGACAGGGTAAGGAGGTAAGTGAGGGGTGAGATGGAGACAGCTTGAGGGGTAAGAGTGAGACAGGGTGAGGAGGTAAGTGAGAGGGTGAGGTGGAGACACTGTGAGGGGAGAGTGAGACAGGGTGAGAGGGTGAGATGGAGACACTTTGGGGGTGAGAGTGAGACAGGGTGAGGGGTAAGATGGAGACAGCTTGAGGGGGTAGGTGAGACAGGGTGAGGGGGTGAGATGGAGACACTGTGAGAGGGTGAGATGGAGACACTGTGAGGGGAGAGTGAGACAGGGTGAGGGGTAAGATGGAGACAGCTTGAGGGGGTAGGTGAGACAGGGTGAGGGGGTGAGATGGAGACACTGTGAGAGGGTGAGATGGAGACACTGTGAGGGGAGAGTGAGACAGGGTGAGGGGGGTGAGATAGAGACAGCTTGAGGGGGTAAAAGTGAGACAGGGTGAGGGGGGTGAGATGGAGACAGCTTGAGGGGGTAAAAGTGAGACAGGGTGAGGAGGTAAGTGAGGGGGTGAGATGGAGACACTTTTAACACTTAATGTACATGTGAAAGACATTTATAATTTAAATAAATAAATACATGAGTGAAAATAATGAGTTTTATTAAACAAATATGTTCCCATAACCTACTCTACGTGGCCAGTGGTGCCGCCTTACAGCTCCAGTGTCCACGATGTGAAGGCTCACTGTGTGTGAGGAATTTCAGGTGTTCTTCTCCTGTGCTGTGGGTATGGGTTTCCAGCAGGTAAACCAGTGTTTTAAAATGCAGTTGTATGTGAAAGTGTGTGTTCAGTAATAAGCTTTTTCTATCTGAACAGTATTCCCACACACACACACACACACACACACACACTCAGATAACATTCCCTGGATAGATTCTGGATAGAATTCATTTCGCACACATGAACAAATGAATGACTATTAGACCTATCAAATAAATATGACATCACTCTAGCTCTTTAAAAGAGAAGGCCCAAACACACTTTCCATGTGTGTGTGTGTGTGTGTGTGTGTGTGTGTGTGTGTGTGTGTGTGTTTAAGTTGACATCATACATCAGAATAAAGCTGTGTAGGGTCCTGAGTGTTACCACATGACATGTAACTGTGAGCAAAGAGGAACAACAAGAGGAACAGAGTGGATTAGGTTTCTGTCTCTGGAATATTTATGGTTATTTATGAACCTGCAGCACAATATCAGTAATGGCTCCGTGGTTCCCGCGGCTCTCGCACACTCAGGCTTTCGCGTTTTACCCGAATGAAAGTTGGCGACGTATCATTTGTCTGCTCCGTGTCATCTCTGTGGCCACTAATGCGATTATTCCTTTCTCCATTTTTTACAAGCAGCAGAAAGACGAGGTGCTGTTGTCTGCCAGGCGAATGTTCACCCGTTTCACCTCGTCCTTAATCGCTTTCTGCTGCAAATGATGCAACATCATGGCTGACAATTACATCCCACTGCTCTCGGACGTTTTCACTAGTGCAAATAAACTACCATGAAGATGCATGTCAAAGATGATAGAAACTGATTATAGCACAGAGCTCTGGAATTCTCCTTTCTGATTGGTCAGAAGGCATTCATTTGTTTTCTATAATATTATAGATATGAGTGCTTTTCTACAGTAGCAGCTCATTTACAGGTATTTGTACAGCAGATGCTTTCATGATATGTTTATTAAACATTTCTGGAAGTTTGTTTTGTCTTCGCAAAAGAAGAGAAAAAGAGAGGCTGCAAGGGAATGACCATTTATAGCTGCTATAAGGTCAGTGAAAACATGAAATAACTTGGTTTGAGAACTATACTATACTGTACTATATACTTTTAAAACGACTCTTAAAATACTAATAGCATTTATGAAACAATCGTTATGTCCAAAAATAAATTAGCATGTTTCAGTCACAATGAAAAGGGGTTCAACAAACAAATAACAACTAAATAAATAAATAAATAAATGAATAGAATGATCTATATTGAATTGATTTTGCAGGTTTACAGAGCCTGTTAAAATGTTTTTGAGAGACACGTGCATGTTCCTTTTGTTTCTATGCAACAAACTCTGTAATTTTACGGTATGAAGATTTACTTTGACCAATTAAATATATATGTGTCCATATGGTTCCACTTTATTTTGATTGAAGAACAGCTTTACACACCCTCGGCATCCGGACACCAAATATTCAGCGGTAATACTGTGCCATTCCTCCTGTAGAAGACGTTCTTTCTTTCTTATGATCCAGTTCATCCCAGAGCAGTTCAGTAGGATTTAAGTGCAGTGATTGGGCAGGTCATTCCATGACAGATATCACTTCAGATGACTGTTTGGTCTCTCAATAATGATTACAGAGCTCGGACATACGATTCGTCTCATCGTCTTGTTGTACGGTGAAGTCGGTTCCAATGAAGCGCAGTCCAGACGGAATTGCATGCTGTTGAAGTATGGAATGGGAGCCATGTTGGTTTAGGATAAGTCTCGAACTCTCCTTGCTCTAAACCATCATGCTTACACCTCCATGTCTGACTGTGGGGGTGAGGCAGTCTGAACCCATGTTGTCCATCTTACACAAGTTCTTCTGCTAGAGACACTGTTTTATTTATTTTTGAAGGTACACATGATGTGCAATTTTGTTGTGGTGTATTCACGTGTGTCTGAGCAGATTGAATCGTTTCAGCCAGCGTGAGTGAGCGAGGGAATAAATCAACAAGTACAAAAATGAATTTAAAACAGACCAGAAGATAAGGATAAAATGCAATAATGATGTGGCAGGTCTCTTCGCATTGTTCCTCTGCTTTTTTATCCTTCTCTCCCAGTAATTACTTGCCTCCACCCAAACAGGAAGCCGCGCCAAATGCCAAAATTGACCCGATGTGTATAATAACCTTCATTATTACATGGCTACGCCTTCCCATTGTGACCAAAATGAGTCAATAGAGAGATTATAGGGAACGCAGAAACTCGATATAAATTCAAATCGGATGAGAAATGCGACTCTGAAGTGGCCTTTAGCAGCCAGTTAGCTTATTTTAATCTCATCACCGGCTGCTTGTTTGGCTTCTCGTCTTTTGCTTATTGTTTCCATTTATTACTCGTCCGTCCTCGTCGATTCGCCTGGCGCTGGATCTTTCTGTAATTTTTGTGTGTGTTTTTTTTCAACCGCAAGACATCTTTGTGTTGCTGGAAAGAAGCTGGAACATTGAATTGCACAGGAAGTCTGCGACAAAGTCTACTTGAGGATGCTTTAATAAATCAGGCTCATGGATAACAACCAGGTCACATGACCCTGACACATGCTCTGACTTGATAAGTAACTGATTGCAGTCAACTCTATTCCATAGCGCTGTATGTACAGTATGTCTGTTATGTGTCACGCTGTTCCATCAGCTTGACTTTTAAGTAGATACCTACCCTATGTGTGCAAAAGTATTGGCTTTTTACAGCTATATGTGGTTCAAAGTTGGAGGCTTTTGGATGTATAGGATGTATAGTATAGGATGTTTATGGATGTGGAAGTATGAAAGAACATTTTTCCTGAACTAGGAGACCCAAACCTGTTCCAGCATGACAATGCACTTATAGAAGATCTGCTTTACATGGGTTGGAGTGGAAGAGCTCCTGCTATAGAGCTCCAACACTATTGAACGCCTTCGGGATGAATGTGAATGCTGACTGCACCCCAGGCCTCCTCACCTCACCTACATCAGTACCTGACTTCACTCCAAAATCTAGTGGAACTTCTTCCTAAAATGGAGGTTATTATAACAGAAAAATGTGGAATTGGCTGTTCAAAAAGCACATACCAATCTTACAGTTAGGTGTCCGCAAACTTTTGTGTATATATTGTATATTATATGGTATAAAGACGTAGTTGACACAAACTTGACACACAAACTGACACTTCTACCGGAAGCATAACGTTTTACAGAGTTCCCGAGCGAAGCATACATAAACCCTCGTCTATTAAAAAGGCATCCTGCAGCACATTAGCGCTCGCACATTTATAGTCGAATCGATAAGGCAGGAGCAGCCTTCGCTCTTCATCCACTTCGGCTTGAAGGGGAAAAAAAGCTGAAATCTCTCCGTGTGTCTCGTTCGTTTGTGTCTCTAATGAAAAAAAAACGGCAGGGGATTCGCTGATCTCCAAGCTGCTGTGTTGGAGGTGTTGCTGGATCATTAGAGCACAGTAAAACAGTCATTGCCCATAGAGAGAGAGAGAGAGAGAGTGTGTGTGTGTGTGTGTGTGTGTGTGTGTGTGTGTGTGTGTGTGTGTGTGTGTAACAAAAGCTTCCGACAGCACTACAAATCAGGCTAAGAGTGAACGAGTTAAACAGAGAGGGACAGAACAAAACCAAGAGAATTAAAGAAAGAAAGAAAGAAAGAAAGAAAGAAAGAAAGAAAGACTGGTTAGGATAAGATAGGTTGTGTAGATAGCAAAAGAGACAGAGAAAAAAAAAGAATGAATAGGTCAGAGGAGGGGTGAAAAGGGCAAAAATAATAGAGTGAATGAAGGGGTGA
Organism: Silurus meridionalis; assembly: GCF_014805685.1. Taxonomy (NCBI): domain Eukaryota; kingdom Metazoa; phylum Chordata; class Actinopteri; order Siluriformes; family Siluridae; genus Silurus; species Silurus meridionalis. The sequence continues at coordinate 22,064,932 of NC_060897.1, read as the reverse complement.
GAAGAAAAAAGGAAGAAAAATGGAGAGGATCAAGCGGACTGAGATGGAGCGAGTTAGAATGGTTATACAGAAGATACTGTATAGGAAAAGAAAAAGAAAGGCACAAGAGCAAGGGATAGAGTGAGAGAATTAATGAGCGATGGAGTGAGAGTAAAAAGAGAGAATGGTTGAGATACTGTGTGAGTGTGAGAAAGAGAACGAAAGAGGAAGAGAGATAGAGAGTGAGATTGATTGGGAGAGTGGAACAATGGAGATGGATAGAGACACCGAGAGATGATGGGTGAGAGAGAGAGAGAGAGAGAGATGCAGCGAAAGAAAGGAAGAATGAATGAACAGTCAGAGACAGAGATAGATAATGGATGAATGAGATAGATAAACAGGCGCAGGATCGTGTGCGAGGGAGAGAGAGAGCGAGCGAAAAGGTCAGAAAAGAGGGGGTGAAAAGGGTAAACGAGGAGAGAGAGAGAGACAAAACGACGGAGGGAGGAGAAGGAGAATGGGAAATGGAGAGGATCAAGCTGGAGTGGTTTGGAAAGTATAATAAAGAAAGTTAGAGACGTGAGATTTCTTTCGCTGCCAGATTGTAGATTCGTGCGTCCAATCAGTGACCATCATAGTCATGTGATCACGCAGAAGGACACGCCCCTGGAAGTGATCTTTATTTTGGATGTCACGTTAAATGCAATCTTAGTTGTAACGTAATGCACATGAAATATGATATTAAATGATGCCATATGGAAGCCACTGCCACCAAGCAGTTCCAGACTGCATTCGATTATTAAAGGTTATTAAAGGTTATAAACACTGGTCGTGTGACATCAGCATAAGGCAATAAAAAGCACAGTTTAATTGTCATCTGTTAAATAAATTCCATCATAATCAGGTCTCCTCTGGATCTGTCTGGTCTCTCCTCTGTCCATTCTTACACACACACACAAACACCCACACACCCACACACACACACACACACACACACACACATGGTCCATCCATATAAACTTTTAAAATACAAACATTTTTTCGCAGCAACTAGTTTCTAACGTATTATTCATTTGATTCTTCTTTTTCTTCTTTTAGCTGCTCCCATTAGGGGTCTTCACAGCGGATCATCCGTCTCCACACCCCTGTCCTCCACATCTGCCTCTTTCACACCAACCACCTGCATGTCTTCCCTCACCACATCCATAAACCTCCTCCTTGGTCTTCCTCTTTTCCAAAAAGAGGTTGTGCTCTACACTCTGCACATGTCCATACCATCTCAATCTCACCTCCCTCACCTTGTCTCCTAAACATCCTACATGCGCTGTCCCTAATTAATCATTCGATTGTTGATCATAAATATAATAATATATGATCCTACTAAACAGCTACTTCAGGTGGGGTACAAAATTCAGCAATCAAATATTTATTTAGCGATCATTGGACACCTACAGTATTAGAAAGCTGGTGACCTGCACGTTTCTTACCTTCACCACATTCTTCCATATAGATCAATTTTCTGTTCCGATCGAAACAAGTCTGGCCAAAATACTGAGTGGGCACCAATCAGATGGCGCTTTTTTATGATGTCATCATGTGGAACTACTTACGAAGTATTTCACAGTATTTTAAAACTACAAAAATACAAGTATTTTGATGCAAAATATGAAGCCATTTTATATTTAAATACGTATTTGAAATGCATGTATCCTAAATACTGCCCATCCACACACACACACACACACACACACACACACACACACATATACCTGACGAGCAGCCATGCAATAACATTTGTCATCCAAAACGCATGATTTCAAAACGGAGGGGAAAAAAAGGCAAAAACACAGCACTAAATGGTTGCTTTGAAATTCATAAAGCACGTTACTGAGTGAGGTGGAGCGTGAACAGATTCCATCCAATGAACCCATTCACACACACACACACACACACACACACACACTCACAGCCCTGGCTGCTGTTTCACTCCCTCATTTAATTGCACGTTTCCATGGTTACTGCGACACTCGAACAAAAAAAGGACAACAAACAAAACAAAAAAAAAAAACCACCAGACGATGAGCAATAAAAAACTATAAATATATTATCTGTAAATGCCCCAAAACCCCAATAGCCAGAATCAGAGAGGAGAAAGAATCTGAGCAGGAGTGTGAGCGCTCTATTTATTTTGACACTGAGATTGAGAAAGGCGAGCCGTTCGGGAAATTAAAGTCAACCGCTAGAGCCTCCGAGAGAGAAAACTTTGCTTAGTCACCTAGGAGACTAGTCGTATTTTTAGTCACGGAGCCTCCGGTGTTGTGCAAATACACGTCCTGCTTTGTAACGGATCTGTCCTGTTCGCATTCCGATGTTCGCAGAGGCAATAAGTGTGGAATCAAACGCACGCTGGACGTTATTTTCATGCGTTTTCTAAGAAAAGTAGCTCGAGGACTGCTTTATTTCTCTTGTACCACAGATACTTCCATATCAGAACACATTTTTACGATGGGCAATGGGCATTTTGTTGTTGCTATACATGTTATTTAAAGAATATCACACAAGCAGGTGTGATATTATATTGAATATTGGCATGGCTGTGATTGGGCTGTACGCATGATGCCACAGATTATATCTTCATATAATTATATGTAACCTCAGATCTTCTTCTACTTTTAGATTCTCCCATTAGGGGGCGCCACAGCGGATCATCCGTCTCCATACCCCCCTGTCCTCTACATCTGCCTCTTTCAAACCATCAACCTGCATGTCTTCCTTCACCACATCCATAAACCTCCTCCTTGCTCTTCCTCTTTTCCTCCTTCCTGGTGGCTCTATCCTCAGCATTCTTCTACTGATATACCCCATGTCCCTCCTCTGCACATGTCCAAACCATCTCAATCTCACCTCCCTCATCTTGTCTCCAAAACGTCCTACATGCCCTGTCCCTCTAATAAACTCATTTCTAGTCCTGTCCATCGTCGTCACTCCCAACGAACATCTCAACATCTTCAGCTCTGCTACCTCCAGCTCCACCTCCTGTCTTTTACTCAATGCCACTGTCTCTAAACCATACAACATCATAGGTCTCACTCTTGCAGATACTCTTATATAATATATAACCTTAGATCATCTTGGATAATTTGGGGTAACCCTCAGTTACCTATGATGATATGATTTTACCTATGATTATATGAAGATCCTGTGATTACCTGAATTTATATGTGATGTGATCTCAGATAATCCAGATAATCTCAAGTAATCATAGGTAACTATATATAATCTCAGGTAATCTCCGGTCATTTTGGGTAACTACAGGCAATCTCGAATAGTCTCAGATAATCGCAGATAACCATCAAATAATCAAAGATATAATATGATAATAATATGTAAATAATATGTAAATCACTGACACGGACGCAGCCGGATTGCACGTTGCCTTGGTAACAAACAGACTGACTGACAGACAAAATGGCCACCGCACCAAACTAAATAATGCACCGTGATGACATACTAATAAAACATCAATACACATATAGATTTAGGCTGCGATGCACGAGGTGAAATCTGACCTGAGCTACAGAGTGTCTGTCTCCAGCTTCTGGATCTCAGCCCTCGTGGAAGATGCCAAGAGCGTGACGTGGGCCAACGGGAGGACGTGCCAACAAAAGAACGACCGGCGATAAGCCGCATATCTCCTGGACAGACAGAACCCTCTGAAGGCTGTATTCTGTCTCTCTCTGCATAATGTCAGAGACAATGGTGCTGTCAGTAAAACACCATCTGCCACTTACCTACACCCGTTCCTCCAAGGACACATGCTCGTGCATAGGAAGGCGTTTTGGTCTCACGGGGTAACGGATGATAATGCTTTATAATAAATGCATAATAAAGCATCATTACAAGTGCTACAAAGCAGAACCTACCTTTACCATCAAATAACTTGGCAACAGGCATATCTTCATAATTCCTTTTTCCCAATGACCTTCATTGAAACTGGAGACTCCCTCATTATAAATGTTAAACAAACACCTAATCTTTATTTTCCTTTTTGTAAGTTACCTTCTGATCAATCAGTGCCAAGAATTCAAGAGGGCTTAGACCCCGTGAGGAGAAAGTGAGATAAAACGAACCATTAAGGTTAAAACCCAAGCCAGAGGGGGTAAAAAGAAAGAAACCCCAGATCTCACTCAGCAGAGCACTTAGCCAAGGTCAAAGTCAGAGTCTCTAACTCAATAATCTGTTGGGGGAGATATAATCAGAAGGAGACAAGTAGTTGTTAGAGGTCCCTGTGTGCTGGGAAGAATGAGTCAATCCATCCAGTGACAGGACAATTCCACCATCAGCTTCTCCTCCAGGCTCGACTGACAGTCACCTCCTCCTCCACCTCCTCCACCACCATCTCCTTCTCCTCCTCCTCCTCCTCCTCCTCAGCTTCCCCTCTTTTAGATCCCACTGCTTAGCACAAAGTGCCATTTTTAAAATGACATTTCTGTTTAATGTTTTGTTGTATCTTTTGGAGACCTTCAACACCTAAATTTCCAGTGAAGATCCTGATACTGGTCGACAATGTAAAAAAAAATAGGAGCTCTCCTTTCCTCCTTTTGTTGTTGCATGATTAATTTTTTTAGAACTCCTTGTTCTTGTATTTTTTGTTGGGGCTCCTGTTCTTGCTCTTCTTCCGTTTGCTGTTGTTCTAATTGTCATTCTTTTTCTTGCACTTGTTCTTATTTTTGTCATTCTTCTTCCTTTTCTATTTCTTTATTCTCTTGCTCTTCTTCTTGCTCTTGTTCCTCCTCTATGGATAAGTCTACACGACACAAGTTTTTGAGGTGAAAAAAAAAAGCTGATGTATGTTACCAAAATCTCATCCTAATCAATGAATCCCAGCCTCTAATATTTCAGCAGCTCTCTGCTCCGAGACGGAGTATATTTAGCGCAGGTCATGTATACTTTTAATAGATGGAAGAAACAATGATGCATGACTTAATTTCTCCTTGAACACAGCAGACATCCTATTGACCAAAGCCATGTTTTGCATTGTATTAAATCATCGTGTTAAACTTTACATAGCCGACATCTGTTATTATAGAGACTGTTATGTTGAAATTATTTGATGTTATAACTCTCATAACTTTGAGAATGACCAATGACTGATGTTCAAAACGCAACATTATTAAAAAACATTTTGTCATTAACTTGCCATGAAATATAACCATTACACTAATGGGTCACATCTCCAACAATTATGAGACTTCTATAGAAATAGACCTCAATACGATGTCTAGTTTTTTCCTGAATGGCTTCTCCACTGATCAGCTTGTGTGCAATGTAGATTCTTTTAGGTTCCTCATGACCACCATCACCAAGTCACTGAAATGGCCAAATAACGAAACCATCATCCTAATGATCACAGACACCATTTCAGGAAGCTTAAATGATCTGAAATACTTCTGAAGATTGCTCCTACTCATCTTTCATGAGAAGTGTGTTCACCACCTCTGCAACAGTCACTTCAGAAGATCGTCAGCTGTGAACAACACCGGGAAAAATGGCTGCCGATCCCAAACTTTCAAGCAAACGCTTCATTGTCAGGACGCCATCACAGAAGCTCATTTCAGATCTTTTCCCAGTCACATTTTTTGTTATTCCAGTTTTTTCTCTCATGACCTGTTTTTGTGTAATCGTACAGTATGTTATCTCTGATACGATCTGATGTCTGATGATGTCTGAGAATCAGAACACTTCATCGATCCCACAGGGAAATTGTTGGGTTGCAGTTGCTCACAGAACACTCATAAAGTGTTCAGTTTCTGATTCTTATTATCATCATATTTTCATTACAATTTTAAATGAATTATATATCAAAACTGTCACGTCAGGGTAAAATTTATTTTACTTGTTATTTATAACTTAAGTCGTTTAAATCGCACAAAAAATATACGCCTGCCATTTCCTGTCACTTATTTCATTTAAGGTTGAAAAATGCAGTGTGTGTATAACTGTGTTATGGCATCGTCATATGTTTTGATGATGATATGATGTTCTGTAAATTGAGCCGTAATTGCAGTGTGAAAGCAGTTAAATGGAAATATATTACAGTGCCCTCCGTAAATATTGGCACCTTTGTTGTTTAAAATATACATCAAAATCAACACAAAACTGTTTTTTATTCCAGACATTTGGAGGTCATAGACCAAATTTATATTGGAGGTCCCCCGGCCTCCGTCCCTCCACCCTTCAGAATAAATAAAAAACATTTGAAACAACTATAAGTACTTTTATATATGTACTTGAATGTGCATATTAAGCATATATATTAAACCTCGTATACTCTAACCTCATCAGGCATTACGGGAAGAGACTAAATGGGTGCCAATAAATGTGTGTAGATATATTTGAAAGATTTTTACGTTGATAAAATTGTCTTCTGTTTGTAATTGCTGCCATGAGAACCGAGCATTTTTTGCGTATTTATGAACAAATCCAAATATTAGGTGATGAAGGCAAAATCTCACAGCCTTCGTTGCTCATATTTACCAAAGGGTGCCAATATTAATGAAGGGCAGTGTATTTAGAAATTCGAAACACCTTGAAATACCTGATATGAACTGATATGAAAATCCATATCCATGGTGTAACATCACTCTAAAAAACTAGACTGAGCCAAAGATTCATTCCTATCATGCTCTAATGTTGAGTATGTTGCCACTCGACTACATGGTGTTCTATCACCTTGACATTTAAAAGGATATTTACACTATATGTGCAAAAGTATTAGGACACACGACATTTCCAGCCATATGTGGTTCTTCTCCGAACCGGCACACAGCTGCACAGGATGTCCTTGGATGCAGTAGCATTAAGTTTTTCCTTCACTTGAACTAGTAAACCTAAGCTGTGATGAAGCCAGCTCTATGAAGATATTGCTATATGCTATTGAGTTCCAACCCTATTGAACACCTTTGGGATGAATGTGAACTCTGATTGCACCACAGGCCCCCTCACCTCATCTACATCAGTACTTCTGGCTGAATGAATCTCCACAAAATCTAGTGGAACATCCTCCCAGAAGAGTGGATGTTATTATAACAGCAAATGAGCACTAACTGTGGAATGGGATGTTCACGCAGGAAATGCAAAATCAATCTTTAAAAATGTGAACAGTAATGTTATGTAGGCATATAAACATCGATGGAACGTCACACCAAAAAAGGCACCATCTTGTTGCACATTTAGCCAAAAGGAGTCATTATTCATCTTGATTTCACTCTGTTACTATCAAATCAGAAGATAAGCTCTTCAATATAAAATAAACCCATGGCTTCGTTAGATAAACTGATCCAGGCACATCACGTTTTACAGCTGAAAAACGATTAAAAAGTTGCTCCACTTTTTAATTGAAGTGGTAAATCGAATTATTTTGACCAGAACGTTTTGTTTGGTGTTCTAACCTTCTAACTGCTTAGTATATTTTTTTGTAATAATTCAGTGTTACATGATCATTGTGGTATCTGTCCTCACAATAAAAAAAGACCCCCTTGAAGACAACCAGTATGAGACAGGAGTTGTGACAAAGGCCCAGAATTGCCTTGCTGAGTTAAAGTCCTTAAAAATGTGGCAAATGGCTTAAACGTGAGCCTTCGTCAGACACAATTAGCCGCAGAGGAGACTGAGAAGAACCACATGCCCTTGAGAGTGAAGAGGATGTATCAGGTGCGCCTGTAGGGCCCTGATAAGGCCAATAAAGTCAGCGCTATTCATCCTCGGTGGACTCTGAACGAGGCTTTATCGCTGCTTTTTCGTCAATATTCTCCTGACTGACCACATAAACCAAATGATTGGCATCAAAGGCAAACGGCGGGCATGACCAGGGAGCGAGCAGTGGATCTTGTCGAGAAAGAGAAGAGAGAGAAGACAGAATGAGGAGAAAGAAACTAAGAAAGAAAGAGAGCGATTCTTACCAGTGGTATGCTGATGGGTTTGTGTGTGTGTGTGTGTGTGTGTGTGTGTGTGTGTGTGTGTGTGAGCTTAGATGAGATGTCACTGCAGACTTCAACAGAGAACTGAAAGTGACAGCAGAAGGAGGAAAAAAAAAAGCATCCCAGCTCTCAGCTTACCCGTGTGAGGGAGCTTAGCTCTCGTAGCACATTAGCATATCAACAAGGAGAATTCGACGAGAAGTCAGGAGCTGCTTGAAAACACCTGAACTTGTGTGACTGTACCCCTATTCAGACGGGAATATTTTTATCCCAGAAACGGGTTTTAGTCCCGTCCAAATTTTTCACGTCAGTCCGTTTTTTTATGGACAATGTGCGAAGACATCCAGGGAAATTAGAGATCTGGATTTTTAGTCATAGGTTTCACCAGAGAAGACTGTATTTGCTGTTAAAATGATAAACCAACATGTAGACCAGAAATCTGTCTGTAGGAGGAAGGCAAATTATTTTAAAGCTGAGAAAAAAAAGTTTAATGCTGATTAGAGAATAAAAAATTTGAAAAGGTATTAATTTAATGTACATTTAGAACAGACAAATGTGTGTGATTAAGTTGAGACAATAAAACAATACTATAGAAATGAAACTTGGATATATTTTAGAGTAGTCAATGTTCAGCTTGTGTAGCAGTACAGATTTACTGTCCTCTGAAAAGAACTAGTTATATTGCACTGCCTTAATCCTCCTGGGCATAGAATTCACCAGAGCTGCTGGATATTAGACACATGGAGCTTCTCCACTTTCTGCTTGAGAAGCGCCACAGGTGTCTGGAGACATACTTGGCCACTCCATCACCTTCACGTTCTGCTTCTTCAGCAAGGCAGTTTTTATCTTGGTGCTGTGTTTGGGGTCGTTATTATGTTGGAAAACTGCCGTTCAGCCCAGTTTCTGAAGGGAGAGTCACAGCACATGTTCGAATCCATGTTTCCCTTAATGAACTGCAGCTCCCCAGAACCAGAAGCACGCATGCAGCCCCAGAACATGATGCTACCACCACCATGCATGACTGTAGGCAAGACAATCTTCTTGTTGCTCCTCACCAGCACATGCAGCACATGCTGGAAACCATCTGAGCCAAACAAGTTTATCTTAGACTCCTCAGACCACAGGACATGTTTCCAGTAATTCATGCTCTTGGACAGGTAGTTCTCCAGCTAACTGTTTGTTGGTTTTCTTGTGAGCAGCTTCAGAAGAGGCTCCTTTTGGGACGGCGGCCTGCAAACCGACTTGTTGCAGTGTGCGGCGTACGGTCTGAGCACCGCATGCCGTATTAGTGGACCTTCTGCTTCTGCAACCTATAAAGCAACACTGTAGCTTCTGCACCTGACGCACAGCATGAGGACTCGTCTTCTTTGATGGATCCTTGCGAGGTCTGTTCTGAGTGAAACCCGTCTTGGAAAACCTCTGTATGACCCTGACCACTGTAGTGTTACTCAGATTTAGGGTGTTACTGATCTTCTTATAACCTCGGCATTTTTGTTGAGAGCAACAACTCTAATTCTGAAATCCTCAGAGTCTCTTTACCATGAGGTACCATGTAAAACATCCAGTGATCAAAATAAGAGAATTTTACTCAAAGCATCAAATTTTAACAGATTATACAAGATACACAATTTTGTATGGTCCTGACTACTCTAAAGTAGATCCAAATTTCATTTTTATAGTATTGTCCCTTGAGAACATATAATAAAATGCGAGGGGTGTACTCACTTTTATGAGATGCTGTACATTAGCCTTAGAGCTCAAGCCATAATTGGTTTGGGGAAAAGAGGAAAGGAAATTTTTTTTTTATGAAAGATCTTGACAGCATTTCAAACAGAAACGCAATAGTAAAAAAATTATTATAATAATGTACAATAATATAAAAGTGCCAATAACGGTTTAGTCAGTTTGTTGTAATATTGTAATAGCGCCTTGCCTATTGTTCAACAACAAGCGAACTCTTCTGCATTACTAACTCTAGTACCTTGCTATATATTTTTAAAAACAGCTAGTTGTAGTTTATTATTAGAAATTCATTTTTTACTAGCTTACTTTTGGCATATTAAATGAATTTGTAATTTTCTCCACCACTTACCTCTGGCATGTTTTCCTTTTTCTCTCAGCACTTGTTTTCTCTTTCTTGTTTGACTTCCTTTCCATCGCCTCTACACTCAGAGCCCCGGGCAATCTCCTGCCTGGTCCTGACAGGTCCTGTAGCTACGCCTCTGGACCCAGACATATCCTGTATCAAACCACCTTCATGAGGGTGTCAGATATCTGTCTATTATGCTGGAATTCATGTGTTCGGTGTTAGTTTACCGAAACCACCCAAATGACAGAATTCATATAATCCGTTCTAGCTAAATCTTGACAGCCGCTATTTATTTTTGTGTACCTGATGGATGGGGAGAATTCCCGTAATTTCAAGATTAATGTCTTCGAGTTTTGCAACTGAGAAACTGCTTTTCATGGAAAAAAAGCATGATGGTTGGGTTAAGTGTAAATAAGCTTTCGTTTAAGCCAATATCTTTCTTTCACAAATTACCAACATACATCTAATTTGTTTTGTTTTAATAAACAAATCTATGTGTCTAAACATAACTATGTTCCTAGCAAGTAAACCTCAATGAGTCAAACATCCAGCAACAGCACTCACAATCCACCTTTTTTCTTCAAGGAAATTCGCAGGTATTCATATCAATAGCTGTTCATGTTTCCAGGACCTTCAGGAATTATAGTCATAGGCACTAATAACCTTTTAGAAAGTTTGCAACTTTTATTGCAAATGATGGTTCTTACAGGTGAAGGATTTGGGGTGATCAAGAATTGTGTTGTACAACTTAATCTATGATCATGTTGGCTCTAGTTTGAGGCATCATTTCTAAAAGTCTTATTTAAAAGGCATCTAATATGCATGATGACCTCAGCAGCTCTGACCGAGTTCACTCTGTTTCCACTGGATGGCACTGTCTATTTGATAATTGGGCGACAGATGGCCTTCATGTCATCATGTAGTGCAACCTAATTTCCCTGTGTAGACCTGGCAGAGCTTCCTGCTGAAGCCGAGGACACTTACAGGATCATATACGCGCTTACTTTTGCAAATGAACTTCTGGCCACTTGCCTGTGATTACAAGCAAACATCTGTCAAAACTATGCGTTTATTTATTTGTTCGTTGGTTCATTCGTTTGTTTGTTTCTTTCGTTCGTTTAAGTACATGAATAGGTTTACAGGCCTGTATGAAAGCACTGACGTAATATTTTTTCTTTTATGAAAGTAATGTCATAAATACACAATGTTTACAGACGTTTATCATGTTTAGGCACCATATATTATCTTCTAATTACTTATTAGCCATCAAGAGTGGAAGGTTTTTGGTTCAAAATCTTACAATTCATGTCAAATTAACTCTGTATTAGCAAGCTTTATAGAGTTAACAATTAATTCTGTCAGAAAATATTATAGAAAAGCTCAATTTGACACAAGCTAATAAATTCAAGACAGTCTACTAATATTAGCACTAAATATAAACAGCATTTATCAATATAATTTAAAAATCCTGTCAGATGAGGCTGTTTTGAAATTGATATCCTGTCAGGTTAGCTCATGGTTAAAACAGCTAGCTTGTGTTAGCACTGAATATTATCATACTCTTATCAATGTAATACAACATTTCTGTCAGATAAGGCTGTGATAACTGGCTATGTAGAGTTGGCATTGATGATGAGCAATATTTATCAACATGAATTCAAATACTCTCAGAAATCCTGTCAGATTAGCTCAGTTCCAAACCGGCTAGCTAGTGAATATTAGCAACATTTAGCAATATATAATCTCAGAAGAGCTCATGAGTATGATATTTATCTAAACATAAAATTTCATTAGCTGTTTTAGCTTCTCTTCAGCTCTTGAGACTTACTAAACTTATTAAACTTTCTAGACTTACTGCAGATTCGGTCACTTCGGTGAAACCCATGAGTCTTGAAATGTCAGCGTCTAGTCGAGTTGTTTCAGGAGAATCGCAGAGAAGCACACACAGGGACGTGGGCGACTGCCATACAGAGTTACTGTTCCATCAGGTCACCAGCGTTCCTCTTGCCTCCAGCTTTACTGCTATTTTGAGGAAGCTTGACCTATATCCTGCTGACTGAAACACGGCTACGCAGGGGCCCAACGCCGACGTCTCCTCACGCTCTGAAATATCTGCTGATGAGCGTGAAACTAACTGTCGACTTAAACCTCAGAGTACAGTTCTTTCTCTGAGTTTACTTACAACATACAGGAAAAATCCTGTCCTTAAAGAGTCTTTCTTTCTTGATTTGGTGATGGTGCAATGAAAGCGCAGATCCTCTCAACAGCATGAAGCATTTTATTCCTTTTTACCACAACAATTTCCTCCAAAATGACTGTTTTTTTGTAATTTACAGTGTTTTTTTCTCCTGTAATTACATTTAGTGTTGAAAATGTTCACAAAAAACGATTTGTTCCGGTTACGGAAGCAGTTGTATAATCTTTTCCTTTCAAGATAAAAATGTTTCGAGAAACTTCAAATCATGAATCTTCTCAGCACAGGACCACGAACATTAGCTGCAAGAACCGGGAGAAATATTGCGCCCATTGTTGTTTTGTTTTGTTTTTCGTTCTCTGACCCTGTTTCTTAGGCTAGCTAATAAAACATCATTGTTAGCATACTAATGTCTACATGGAGGCTGCTACAGAGCCAACAGAGCATCAGATGCAGTCTTGGTGTTTGGTACATTCATTAACAGATGTGGTCAAATGTGTTGATACCCTTCCTTTAAAAATAAGGAGAACCCACAGTTTTTTTCTGAAGTAAATTGAAACGATCAGAAGTAATTAGGGTCCATTATTGTTTATGCCATATATAATGAATAATTCGATTATTCATTCATTTTCGTTTTAAAAGAATAAATAAGGTGTTGGCAAAAATGATGGAACCCTCAGCACAATGTTGAGTTGCACAACCTTTAGAGACAATTATGCAAACAAATGATTTCTGGAGCTCTCAGGGAGATTTCTGCATGTGGCCACAGTACGTCTGTCCACTCTTCATGAGCAAACTTCCAGCTGTCTCAGGTTAGAAGGGTGCAATCTCCAGACTGCATGTTTCATCTCTGTCCATAGATGTTGGATAAGATTAAGATAAAAACTTATAGACGGCCAATTTATTATAGTCCAGTGTTTTATTCTTAGCCATTTTTGGAGGCTGTATTTTAGCTGTTTGTGTTGTATTATTGTTTTTTTATTTATTATATTATTATTGTATTTATTGTTTCTAGTTATTGTCCCTTTGGAGGACCCATGAGCTACGACTGAGACAGAGATTTCTGACACTTGGCAATAGGTTTCAGTCCAGAATGGCTTGTTAATGTTGAGATTTGATGGCGATTTCCCTGCACAGATTCAGGGCTCCATGTGCCACAGCAAAACAGCCCCAAAACACAATCCATGTTTCACAACGTATCAATCGTCTTCTTTTCTCTAAAATCTTCTTTTTTTGACCATATAACTGATATGTCCTGCCTTTCTCACCCTTCTCATCTTTCTCCTTGAAACTTTGGGACTTGAAACATCATTCTAAAAAAATTACATCTGGTACAGACACATATATTCATGTCTGTAATTAAATTAAATTGCAAAAAATCCTGAAAAATCTAAAATATTTTGTGATATTCGTTCCTCCACGACCACAGTGTTACGTAAAACAACATAAATAAACACTCTATAATACAAAAGTAAAACAAACAGACCAATACACAGGGCTTTACTTACATATGCAAACATGTGCAACAACACAACACGATCTCCAGCGAACCCAGCTAAAAAAAATCCCTTGACTTCAAGCCCAGCTAGATGCCCCTCTTAACACACAGGTGCGACAGAAACACCACGGCGCACCGTGAGTCAAAGAGACAAGCAAGCAGTTTAGCAGAAACGCTAAGCGCTGTATCGCGCAGCAGCACATGGAGAGAGAGTGATTTCGAGACAGCAGCATGAAAACACACTCAGATAGAAGCTAAACAATCTGCATCGTTATCCTCCTCCGGGTTTAACACTGCATCACCGACACACTCTACGTTCACACACTTACACACAACGAGGTTCTTCAAGGGTTAGTGGACACCTGACCATCGGTATGAGCTTCTCTTTGAACATCCCATTCCACATTTAGTCCCATTAGCTGTTATAATGACCTCCACTCTTCTGGGAAGATGTTCCACTAGATTTCCATATAAAGTGTATATAGTGTATATTTAATGTTTGTGATGTGGTGTTTGGTTTGAGGGCTTAAAACCGATAATGAAACAGGAAGCAGTTAATCAACTTTAGATCTTTCTTAATGATGTACACGATTCAGAACAGTACAGAAAAACACATATCGTGTTTTATGACTGAGAGGAGAAAAAATATTTGTAAAAATACAAAATATATTTTCATTCAAATGCCATTTTGCCAATCAGTTATTATAATGAAAATATATATTTTTTTTAATTCTTAAAAGCAAAGATTTTCAGATATTTATTTTTTTTGTCTAATAAAAAGAAATGGTTAAAAAAAACCCTATCTGCATTTCAGTCCCTGATTTTGTGGTTTAAAGATAATAACATAAATTCTATTGGGTAAAAAAAACATCATCACCGGTGATTTTGAATACGAGAAGCGTTTCCCTGCGTAGATATTGGCCTCGCTATTGCTGACTATTAGATTCCTTTGTCTTTTTTCAACCACGAAACTGATCTGAACAAGATATCTAGCTTGATTTCATCCATTGTGCATCATTAGATCTTCCTTGAGGGCTTTCAAAATATCAAATTGGCATCCTTGCATGCACTTCATCCAGTCCCCTTTCATTCGAGGAACTTTCCTGCAGTTTCAAAGACATCATTTAAAAGCTCTAAACACAGCCGGAGTGGAAGTCTGAATGGGCGGTCATCAATCACCCAGTGGGTTAGCTGCGCTCAGCAGGCTGCATGGGAATGGTGTCTTTACCTTTGCTGCCCAGCTGGCACTCAGCAGTGCGGGTAGCGATTATGCTCCGAGACTCTGGCACTCATAAATAAGTCGAGGCATCCTGTGGAGCAACGGTGTAAAGGCAGCAGGCTCTGGGAAACATTCAGCGAGCTAGCGAGGGCCGCTAACACGTGCAGATTAGACTTCTGACTCTTTATGCGTCCGTTCAGTGGAGTATAAAACTCTGAGACATTTTAAGACATTGCATTTAGTAAACGGCTACCTGCATGTTTCACTTAAATCAGCTTCTTATTTATTTCGTCACCTCAAAATATGTTTATATAATTACAATTCTTCAAAAGTGTCGTATTAATAACTGAATGCCTGAATCTTACTATTTTACTCAACACTTTAGAACAGGAAGTTGCATCTTATACATTTCCTGAAGATCATCTAAAGGAAAAAAAGTCCGTCCTCTCGTTCACTGTTTTTGGCCACGTGATTGGGAAGTCCAACTTCTCCACCTCCCAGTTTTTTTCAGATGAAAGCCTGTCCTGAAGAGTGTTAGTCCTCTAATAGTACAGAAACTGTGATTTATTACAAAATAGCACAGTGTCCTTTAATGTATACAAATCACTGAGACTGGACTCTATCTATCTGAAATGAAATATTTACTATAAAAGGGTCATGTTTTCAGTTCTAAGATCTGATCTGAGGTAAATGCACCGTGATCCGTGATCATACAGTAACGTGAATTTGGTTGCTTAGCAACCAGAGTTTCCTGTTAACATTGCAAGGTGGAAATCTTTTGTTTCTTGACTGGTAATAATGTAGACCAGAGACCACGTCGTGTTGTTTTATTGCTTTACGGGTCACGGGTTATCCCAGATGATCTCCCACAAGCGTGACTGTTTCATCTCCACATCTATAACTCGATATAGTTTCATTCATTAATTGTTCATGGATGGAATAAGTAGAACATTCTGGATCAGCGTGATTGGAAAGTGTGTCGTTCCAGCTATGGGGGTGAGAGGTGGGGGTGTAGTTCTGCAGCAGTGAAAGAACCCAATTATGTGCCTGACTTGACCCGTCCTCGCCAATCTGACCCAATGTTCACAAACAAACCGACAGTATGTGATCGATTTAACTTTATCTCCAATTAACAGCCTCCGCAGGAACCTTTAACCCCGTCACCAATTAACGCGCACACCAAGGGCAATTTCAGCAGCGTGCTATTTCACATGTTTGTTCTGTTTCACACATCTGTTAACATACACGCTTGTGTGTGTGTGTGTGTGTGTGTGTGTGTGTGTGTGTGTGTGTGTGTATGTGCACAAACCACCGGAGACAGAGGGAGGTGACGGAGAAGTCGCTTTGTTAGAGCTCAGCGGTGGTGGTAGTCGATGGTAGGTTGAGTAAACACACAGACAGACGAGGTCTTCTGGCGAAATCTATACGTGTAGCTCTAACGTAAACAGACGGAGGTCAGAACCTGGAGCGACTGCATGCACCATTGGGAGAAAGGAGAAGAGTGAAAGGTAGAACATTTTAGACAAAAATGTTCACAGGAAAAATAATAAAACAACATTGTTTCTTCAAAGGTCTGTGATTTGAGCTCTTTACTTTCTGTTGTCATGTGCATTATAGCAGCTATAAACAGTAGTTCCTTTACACCTATATGTCTTTCTTTAAAGCTTTAAAACCCTCCTCACCTACACTATATACTATACACTATACATGACTTTTCCATCAAGATGGAGGCAAACAATTGTGTTGGACGTCTATGGATGCTGTAACATGAAATTCTTTAATAGGGGACCCAAACCTGTTCCAGCATGACAATGCACCTGTGCACAAAGCCAGCTCCATGAAGATCTGCTTTACATGGATTCAAGTGGAAAATGAACACTGACTGCACCCCAGGCCTCCTCACCTTCTCACCAAAATCAGTAGTCTCATGGGATTCTCTACAGAATCTAGTGGAACAAGTTCTTATAACAGGAAATTGGGACCTACTGTGGAATGGGATTTGTGTCTACAAACCTTTATCACCAATTGTCCTTGGGGTGGAAAGGTGGGTTTTCTGAGTCAGCAATAAATAGTAAGAAAGCCTGAAATATAGTAATGACAATCACAAAATTTTGTGAGGTATCTAGATTTTTTTAAAAGGACATAATTAGCACATGTTTCTACAGAACAAAATAAAAAACCTCATATAAACGTTGCTATGCTTTTTTTTTTTTTTTTTACGGCTCGCTCTGTAAACATGTTGTAAGCTGATACAATAATATTTCCCCGGTCTGTGAATATCTCCTGGTGCGTCGCCAGATCCAGGCAGGTGGCCCGAGATACATATTTATGAGCATTAATACACGAGTCACGGCTGATTCACTGCTCGCCAGATTAAAAATATGTCATCGTCTTTGTCAGTCTTGGCTCCTCTCGAGGTAGAGAGCGTGGTGGCAGCTGGTTATTAACACTACAGTTTGTACACTCGCTGGAAAAACAAGGGAAAAAAACACACACACACACGGAGGCCGCATCGAGAAGCCGTGTGTACGCTTTCAGAGTTCGTGCACATAAGTAAGGCAAAATGGCCGAGGCGGTTGCCTGGCAACAGGAGCAACTAGATGCAAAATTTTGCTACTTAGACGAAGTGTTGAGTGGGTGGAGTAATAAATAAATAAATTATATAATTAAAGAAATTGTTCAAAATGTCTCTTCTGAGCTGAATCTTTACTGCAATGCTTGTCAAAAGTTTGTGCACATCTGGACTTCCTTATGTGATATCACATCGTTACACGTAAGATGTCCTTGCTTGTTTGAAGGTCATTCTTCAAGAGGGAGAAAAAAAGAGGTTGGTGAGCAACAAGGGACGGTCAATGCTACCAAAAATGTCCCTATAAACAGGTAATAACTCATTATTCTTTAACAAACAAAAAATGCATTGAAATTGTTGCAGTTTAATAGGTCTTAATTATTTTCTTTTTAAAAACAACACACTTCTCGCCTCCTCACATCCTCTGTCGTAGAGGCGCACAAAAGATATTTTCTTCAGAAGCACGATGTCCTTGCTCGTAAAGAAAGCTCATAACAAATGTCTCGTTCTTGCTGTTTACCTGGGGGGGAAAAAATCAATAAAAATAATCAAGAGTTCCGCTGACTAGGCTTATTGACACATCTTTTCTCATCTAAAGACAAATTCCATGTCTGCAAGTCTGGGCTAGAGGAAACAAAGTCATTTATAATCCTGAACAGAGTATGGAAACGCAGTGTGAGAGAGAAAAAAAACATGGAAACCAGTAATCGTGGAGCTCAAAGCTTTTTTAGATTGCGCTTTGTTTTACCTGCAAAATAAATAAATATCTCGCTCAAAAGTGAAGATGATTTTATAGCCTTTATTATTAGCAAACTGACATCGTAACGATATTTGAATTAAATCCGACTTCCAATGTCATTCTGCACAATTGTGTAGCTCCAAATGTTTGTGGTCTTTTGTGGGGAAAAAAACACGTGGCTGGAAAAGTAGGGTGTCCCAAAAATTTGGCCAGTTTTAAATTAAAATCTGTATTAGTTTATAGTATTCACTTTATAATTTTATCCTTTCATAATTAACTTATTATTAATTTTTTCTTGTTTTTATTGTTTGGGTTTTTTTTATTATAAATTTGTTATTAATTTTTTTCTTTTTTTGGGGGGAGGTTTGGGGGGGTAATTTGTTTTTTTTGGGGGGGGGTGGTTTAGTCTCATGGATCAGGTTTTTTTTTTTGCGTTTTGAAGCTGTGAAATTGTCCACTAGGGGGAGTCAAACATTTCAACAATTCTGCTTAATCCCACAGACAAACCAGAAATGTCAACTCAACGACAATTAAATACAGAATGATATTAAACACATGCTCCATCACGCACGTGAACACGTGAGTGTTGAAAGAGTAGAAGATCTCAGATGCTTTATAATGGTACTCCCTTTGATTATGTTAAATATACAATATTGATTGAAGTTAAAAATCGTAGTCGTTAAATTAAGCAAAATTGACATAGGAAAGTTACGTGTATTCGGAGTATGGGTAGGCGCTTGTTTAATTTCTGAGAATCATATTTAGGTTATTAAAAAGTGTATATTTTGCAGGTTTGGTACACGCTGGCACCCTGAAAACATCTGCTATTAACATGCACACTTCTGTAAAGAAGCATAAAAGATATGCTGGTGCTCATCTGCTATATTTAGAGCCCCCTTATATAATTTACAATCTTATTCGTAAAATATGTGTCGCTTCATAAAACACGTCTCCAATTAAAATATATACAACCTACATTTCAGCATGACATTTTGGTATATATTTTTGGTATACAATACAAGTGTATATACACAATAAAAACACACCCGTTTCCAGAAAAACTCTATAATGTGTGTAAAACTCTCATGTCTCCTAATTAAACAAAAATATATTAAATGAATAATCAATATTGATGTTAATTTTGTAATGTTCACATCTATGGAACCCTGTGTTCCTACTTGGATTATATCATTAGTTATCTCTACGTTTTATCAGTGAGGATTGAAACAAGGCGATAACGTGTGCTACGTGTCACGTTGGCGTTGAATTAAATCGGGCGAACAGATACGTCGTGTTTCGTGTCTGCCGCTCAGTCTTCGGCTTATTTGCTTTTAATTGCGGAACGTCGTTTTTATGACGCGCCTCGTCAGAACATGTGCAGAGTGTTTCGCTCATAAGTTCATCTTCTTTGAGCTTCCAGATGTTCCTCATCCAATGTGT
Organism: Silurus meridionalis; assembly: GCF_014805685.1. Lineage (NCBI taxonomy): Eukaryota > Metazoa > Chordata > Actinopteri > Siluriformes > Siluridae > Silurus > Silurus meridionalis. Next base: position 22,045,226 of record NC_060897.1, on the reverse strand, counting down.
TGCTAACAGCCCACACAGACAGTGTTTACTGCTATATACACTAAGACTGGTGAGTGCTTTGTGAACATCTCATTCCACATTTCGTCTCCTTTTAATGTTATAAGAACCTCCACTCTTCTGGGCAGATGTTCCACTAGGTCTTGGAGTGTATTTGTGGAGTCACAAGGGCGTCAGGAAAGTCAGGTACTGATGTAGGCGAGATGAGGAGGCCTGGGGTGGAGGTTGCATAAAACATTTGTCCTGAAGGTGTTTAATAGGGTTGGAGGTCTAGAGCAGGAGATCTTAAACTCCACGCTATGTAAAGCCTATCTTCATGGAGCTGGCTTTGTGCACAGGGAACAGGTTTGGATTTTATAGTACAATTGAGTGGAACATTTAAACCCACCGCATCCAAAGTGTCCCAATACTTTTGACCACACAGAGCAGTGTATATTACGGCTGGGTGTTTATTGATTTGTGGTTTAATATTAATGTCTGAAAGAATTCGATATGATTGACAGATTTAACAATAGATTCGGTATTTCGGGCCGTTTCGTGGTGTTTAATTAAACGCAGAAGAACAGATTGATGTCACGCTTCGTCTCCGCCTCCATGTTGTCGTTTACGTCGGGATGTTATCAACACACTCTTTGTCATAACACGTGCAAACAGACATCGACTATTCCAATATGACTATTGCCACCCACACACACGTCCACCTTGTTAGAGCCAGCAGCTGTTCCAGCTGTTCCTGCTACAATGTGTTGATAATGGCACTTAAACACACACACACACACACACACACACACACACACACACACACACACACACACACAAAAGGAAGGTAGTTTTGCTTATGTTTTTTTTTTCTTCATATAGTATATTTGTTTCAAGTTCAAAATCTCAAAGTGTATTGAGGTTTAAAGAATTTAAGATCAAACACATCAAAGAATCAATAACTGGCAATCATTTTTAATTAATTAATGAGAAATCTATTAGTAGAACCACAAAACATGAAAAAGTGCAGAGAGAAGAGAAGGGTCTGAAAAAATGTGCTATACAATCAAATTCAAATTAAATCATAATTTAAAGTGCAATTCAAATTGCTTTGCAGTGGAAAATAAATAAATAAATAAATAAATATTCTTTATTTTTGCTGAACATAGAAACGCAATACAAAAAAAGAAATCAATTATTAGTGAAGTATAAAGTGTTTAATCAGATTTTCCTTTTTTCCTTTTTTTTCCCTTTCCTTTTCCGTGCCTTTAAATGTGTTTTATGTACCGTTTAAACACCTCATCCTCTGAAGTATTTCCTGTTTTATATCGCATGTTGGCTAAAACACCTTTTTGCATAGTGTATGTATTTATAACATCCTCTTATTAGAGCTTATAACATGTTAGGAATAACATAAGGCACCTTTAATACCAGTACAAACCTTTCTATTGAAAATATATGCATTGTCTTTAACACCAGGAGTTGACCTTAGTTGGAGGACACAGCTTTGCTTGCTCTCACCTACACAACTCTCTCTCTCTCTCTCTCTCTCTCTCTCTCTCTCTCTCTCTCTCTTTCATGATTTCTACTCAATCCTAGTGAGCTGCTCATCCATCATCCTTTCCCCCAGTGCAGCACATGCAGTACGAGTGAAATACCTTTACCCTTTCATTCTCCTTCTGCCGCTCTATCACACACACACACACACACACACACACACACACACACACACACACACACACACACATATGACTACATGCAGGCAATAGAATAAGCAGATACAATACCAGTAGAGGACAGCAGGGAGCTGTACAGTGAGACGTCACCCGGGGGCTAATAACATTTATGTACCCTTGAAGTGCTTAAAAAAGATTTTTTGTTAGCAAAAAAAAAAAAACCACACTTAATTTATCCTGAATTAAATACATGAAATTTTGACATGCAAACGACATGCTCATTGAGCGTTATTTGTTTTTTTTTGTGCAAGGGGACATTTATTTCTTTGTGGAAGGAGTCTCCAGTTCTAGCATGCTGTAACAGTAGAAAAGGAAAAGCCGGCTATTTTCCAATACATTAATAAAATCTGCTACTAAAAATAGCTCCTATAACATAAGTGATAACAGAAATACATGTAGCTATAAATACACTATATGAACATCAGTATTAGGACTCCTGACGTTTCCAGACTTGGGTGATTCGTCCCCACCCTTGGGAAGAATTTTTAATGTTGACTGCACCTTAGGTCTCCTCACCTCACCTACATCAGTACCTGACTTTACTCACATGCTTGTGGCTGAATAAATAGAGAAATATCCACAAAAAACAACTTTAGGCTGGTAGTAAACCCAAAGATTTTCACAGTTTTGGGGAAATTTCTACAAGTTGACGGTAGATTTTTAATATCATTTTTTTTTTTTTTTATTTCTCCCTAATATTAGAATAATTATAATTATAATAATAAAAAATGCAAAGTTCCTAAAATCTAAAATTTTCAGACCAGTCATCATACCAGTCACTCATCACTACCTCCAGTCAACAAGATCACGCTTTATATTAATAATGAAACAAACATTGATCTTCATGAAATATTTTTTTCCTTTAAACCCAGTTAATTGAGGTTAATACAATTATGCACAGATTCACGGAGATGTTCCTCCTGCAGCGTTCTTTCTGTCTGACAGACCGGGTTCGAGCAAAACCTTTTCGACACGTCATGTCCTCGAGGTGGGGATCGTGCTGGCGAGAGCTGACAGATTGTTCTGAAAGCCGACAAGTGTTTTGTACAACACCGCCATGACGTCTCACATCTGTCATGCTTTGGCGGGAACTCGGGGCGAGTTGAGGTGCAGGAGGGTTTTTTTGTTCAGTTGATTTCCTGCTCTACTGAAAGTCTTGAGGTGTTTTATTCCTCTTACACCACAACAATTCCATTAATTATTTATTTTTTATCTGTTTATAGCTACAGTAGGTTTAATGATATGGAACAGGGTATTGCTTCTGTTATAGCAGCTGTTTTTCCCTGTGGATGATCTGTTCATTTCTTGCTGCTTTCCCATGTCCTTGTACTGTAACACAGCATGTGTTAATGATCATTAAGAGATCAAGACTCAGGACTGCAGGACTTCACACGGTCACAAAGGATGCATTTTGCTACAAAGAAAAGAAAACATGCCAGAGGTGTGCAGCTGTCTTTACAGCGAGCCATTTCTTTCAGAAAGTGTTGGGTGACTCCTGCTCCACTGTCTGCAGATTTCCCTTTTTTTTTTCCGAGAACTAGTTAATTATTGGTTGATCTGATGCCGTTTACTCTCCTGCATTAGTGACATTTATTATTCATCTGAAATTCATCAATTTAAAAAAAGTTTAACAGAAACTTTAGATGACAGATGATAACAACTGGTTTAATCATTTTGCATTCGATGAACTGATGCCGAGATGTTTTGTGGTTTGTTGAGACTATTCAGGTGAGAACCAGTATAATGTATTTTGATCAGCATGAACATAAACAACTGATAAAGTAGGAAACAGCAGACACTTGTACACAATCGATTAAATGCATGTACAAAATTTTTGATCAAAGCGATGAGAAAATGCTTTTATGATGAGCACGAGTGACTAAATGATGTAAAGGCTTAACAAGTAGTTATGAGAATTTCATTTCTGAACTGAGAAAAGACTCCTAAATGACTGAGAAAAACTGTAATAAGCTGGGGGGAGTTCCTTCTAAGCGGAGGATGCAACTAAAATATTGGGAAAATCCTCCTTTTTTTTGCTGGCCTGAGGCGTCAGGAGCCTGGAGAATGATCCGGAATGTGTGTGTTTGTGTGTGTGTGTGTGTGTGTGTGTGTGTGTGTGTGTGTGTGTGTGTGTGCATAAGTAAGTGGGAATAGACTTTCACACTCACACACAGACACACACACTACACTCCTGTGCTCTTTGATCAGATTGCATTTGCCAGTCTGGTCATTGTGACGCTTAGCAGCGCTGCGTGACAAATATTAATGTGGCGTTCCAGGTCGACTCCGACTACCATCTCACCGCTGAATAATTCAACAGAGCCGATGCGACAGAACGGCAACAGAATCATGGGGCAGGAAAGGTTGCCTGAGGGAAGAAAGAAAAAGTATTTTCACTGCAGATCGCTTCCATGCCTGATATCAAGCCAAGAGAGCGACGTACTCGCTGCTGCCGTACCAGTCCTTTACTTTACCTACATCTGCAGTTCACTACACAGGCTGTACCTTCCTTTTCCACATAGCAGTATTTTTTTTCTCTAAGAAATACACTTTTAATATGTGCTGTGGTCAAATCTACTGATGAGTTGAGATCATTGGTCTCATATCAAGATCGCTAGCTAGACTGCAGGCTAGTTAGGTAGTGTTTTATAGCAAAATCTGATTTCATAGCTTGTGGATAGTTAATGCTAGATGAACGGTTTCTTGATAACTAGCATCTGTTCTATCACTAGCACAATGCTGACATACTGCTCTTTGCTGGATTTTCTAAGAGAAAAAACTAGCACTCAGAAAACTAGCTAGTCTCATAAACATTCTTTTGATAAAAAAAAGCCTGTCAGCTAGCATTGATAGAAGCTTTTTGATAACTAGCATATCTAATTAAACATGTTAATGTTAATACATAAGGTAAATGTGGACAAAGCAATGCACTAAAAAAAGCTAGCTTTATAAATGGCTAGCTAGCTCGCTGACTAAACACTTAAGAGCTTATTAATGTCTAATGTTAACTTAAGTAATGTTTTTGTGTTAACATATATTTATTCGCTAACGGCTCAGAAAGCACATCTAGCTCCAGATAAACTGTAAAAACTTGTAACTGTTTGTAATAATGTTAGTGTTTTTTATGTAGTAGTGGTGTTAAATAAATGTTTTGGATGCTAGTTATCTCTATAACACACATGGTTTTTGGTCACTACAATTGATGTGTTAGCTATCTGCCAGGTTAGCATCTTATCTTGATACAGTAACTAGCCATATGAAAGCGTTCCAATCTTGCTTCCTGTTCTTATCTGTCACTCTGCTTTCTGGTCTGTTCGGGTCTGTACTACAGCCAGCCAATTCATCACACATACCTGGGTGGAAACACCTTATCTACCACCCCGGGGCAGGTAAGGCCACAGGTCAGAGGCCACCTATTGTGTCGTTAACATGCCTGACTTTAACCCTCAGAGGCTCGAGTTTAATTGCCCACTTCAGTGATCGCTTCAGAGGATGGAGAGATAAGAGCAAATTCAGCTGAGCTTTCTCCTTCTGCTCTCTCTCCTTTCCTGTTTTATTATACCTGATAACACACACACACACACACACACACACACACACACACACACACACACACACACCTAATTATTTATTCCTCATTCTTGACTCTGCATGGCCTAAAGGGCTAAAAAACCTCAATGTGTGTAGGCAGATGTTTGTGCCCCTTCTATGATTTATTATTTACTGTAAAAATTATTATTTACTGTTATTCTTTTATTAATTTATTTTCTTTTTTAATATTTATTACATTATATTTATTATTTCATTTATATCATATATTTTATTTTTTATTGTATATTTATACCAAATATACCAAATATTTATTTATATTAAACCATTAAACTAATTATACTAATAATTACATCAATAAAAAATAAATGCCTTTTTGTCGATGCATTTAAACCCCCATATACCCCATACCCTGAGCACCGGATGATGCTTTGTTAGCTGGATTTAGGGAAATGTGAGCCGAGTCGACGAGCTCGGTCAAATGCAGTGCACAGGAAATTGAGTGTTTATAGGTTGTGTGTTCGCACTGCACCAGCTGTGTTTGTCTCTTGGACATGAACTGATCATAAAGGGTGTGTGCTGTCTAAAAACTGTCTGATGGCCTTTGTGTTTTAGTGTCTGAGTCACACAGAGTTCAGCAGTGTACCCGTGTGTGAAGATTACTTGGACGTGTACAATGGGCCCTCAACATAAGCGCATGTGTGCTGGGCAGTGGTGGATCCAGTACATAAAGAATGTAGCTGAGATAAAGTAAAGATACACTCTGTAAAATATGACTCCATTAAAAGTATCCCTTTAAACTTTTACTTGATTAAAAGTACAAAAGTATTTGCATTCAAATGTACTGTAGAACTGATGCTGAACTGTATGTTGGTGATCAGTAGATGCACCAAGCGCCAATCAAAACAAGTTCAAAACAGAGCATGCGCTCGACCCTGATTGGTTTCTTGATACGTGTTTGACCAGTTGATGTTTTTATCCACAAATAAATCAAAAGAAATGACTGATTTCGCAAAATGTAGTTGAATAAAAAGCGATATTTGACATTGAAATGTAGTGAGATTAAAGTTAAAGTCTCTCCAAATAGAAATACTTCAGTAAAGTACACATATGTGGAAAAGCTACTTAAGTACAGTAACGAATTACATTGACTTTGTTATTGTCCACCACTGGAGCTGATCTGCAACTATGTATTGAACAAATAATTTATTTGGTGTGTGTTTTCGTGTGTTACACAGTGAGAAATCGGGACAGAGAAAGAGAGAGAGACGATTAGAAATAGAGACACAGAATGAGAGAAAGACAGAGAGACAGACAGAAAAACAGAGACAGACAAAAAGAGAGACAGACAGAGAGATCCAGGCAGAAAAACAGAGACAGACAGAGAGAGAGACAGACAGAGAGAGACAGACAGGTAAATAGAGACAGACAGAGAAAAGAGACAGACACAAAAGAGATACAGACAGACAGACAGAGAAAGAGAAACAGACCGAAAGAGACAGATAGACAGACAAAGAGACAGACAGAGAGACAGACAGAAAAACAGAGACAGACAGAGAGAGACAGACAGGTAAATAGAGACAGACAGAGAAAAAGACAGACAGAAAAAGAGATACAGACAGACAGACAGGGAAAGAGAGACAGACTAAAAGAGACAGACAGACAAAGAGACAGACAGAGTGAGACAGACAAAGAAAGAGAGACAGATAGAAAGAGACAGACAGATAGACAGACAGAGAAAGAGAGACAGGCCGAAAGAGAGAGACAGAGAGAAAGAGAGACAGACAGAAAAACAGAGACAGACAGAGAGAGAGACAGACAGGTAAATAGAGACAGACAGAGAAAAAGACAGACAGAAAAAGAGATACAGACAGACAGACAGAGAAAGAGACAGACTGAAAGAGACAGACAGACAGACAGACAAAGAGACAGACAGACAAAGTGACAGACAGAGTGAGACAGACAAAGAAAGAGAGACAGATAGAAAGAGACAGACAGATAGACAGACAGAGAAAGAGAGACAGGCCGAAGAGAGAGACAGAGAGAAAGAGAGACAGACAGGTAAATAGAGACAGACAGAGGAACAGACAGAGAGACAGACAGAGAAGAAGAGACAGACAGAAAAAAAGAGACAGACAGAGAAAGAGACAGGCTGAAAGAGAAAGACAGAGAGAGAAAGAGAGACAGACAGAAAGAGAGACAGACAGACAGAGAGACAGACAGACAGAGATGTAACGAATGATTAATGTGCCATTCTCATTGTTCTTGTTTCATGTTTTGCAGCAGCTTAACCAGATATAACAGAGAGCAAAAGTTTTTCACCCCCCAATGACTTCTGCATGGAAAAATGCTTTAAATAATCTGAACTGTCTGTTTAGTCTGCAACAACACGACAATCCCAAACTCAGAGCAGCAAAAAAATAATGATCAGTCTGCTGACTAATGCTCTAATAGTATAAACTACATGAGAGTTGGGAAGTAATAAAGTACAAATACTTTGTTACTGTAATTAAGTAGATTTGTCTGTACTTTAGTTTGAATCTATTTGTTTTTCTCTGCTTGTGTTTTATATGGTGGATGTTCATTATATTGTATTAAAATATGAATTTATATATAATAATAATGATATAATAGCATCAAATATATTGATAATATTATTAATATATGTGATTAGAGGTCCAGTTACCAGTGTGAGCCCAAACTTCATTACTTTAATTTGAGTAAAGTCAGAACTTAAACTTTTACCAGAGTCTTTTGAAGCATGAGTATCTGTACTTCTACTTGAGTGAAGGATGTGTGCACTTTTGCCATCTTTGAACTACATCCATATCATCATCATTTGTCGTTGGTGTTTGGTATTACTGAGGAATTGAATCTCTTCTCTGTGCTGCTGTTTGGATGCTCTCAGTGCGGAGGTGAAAAGTGAGAGCTGGGGGCCTTTTTTTTTTAAACCCCTCCCAGGTGTAGCCTCAGGGTAGAGGTGGGATGGAGGGGGTAATTTGGGGCCTCAGCAGGGTTGCCAAATGTACAATTCTTGTAAAACTCATCAGGCTGAAATATCTGTTTTGATAATACATGTTTGCAACTAATACGTTTATTACAACAATTACTACGATTAATAATAACAATAAAAATAATAATAATGATAATAATAATAATAGACATTAATAAATGTTTTTTTAAACTAAATTGAAATGTTTCCAATGTGAGGAAAGCAAACGATCCAATCTGGCAACCCTGTTGAGCGTGTCCCACTCACTCATATGATCCACGTTGCGGAATCAATTCTTCAGAACAAATCTGTTTATATGAATCGAGCTTCCGTATTGATTCATACATTTAATTTCTTTGGAAATGTAAACCGTGTAGTGCTATCTATCTATCTATCTATCTATCTATCTATCTATCTATCTATCTATCTATCTATCTATCTATCTATCTATCTATCTATCATATAATACATTACATATAAAAATGTGTATGTAGTGTTAAATAATTGCAACAGAAAAAGGGTGAGAGAGAGACTAAGATAGAGAGAAAGAGAAATAGAGAGAAACATAAAAGAAACAGAAAAACAAAGAAGAGAGAGAGAGAGAGAGAGAGAGAGAGAGAGAGAGAGAGAGAAAATGTCGAGTCGATTCGTATGGCATCGATCTTCTTGAAACGACTCCTTAAAAAAGGAACCGATTCGCTCGTGACCGGATCAGTTCGCTCACATCAGAGAGGTAGCAGCGCGCGCGCGGATGCGAGCCGAAGGAGAAGCGCAACTTTGTTTTATTCCGTTTTATTGCATCGTCTGCAGAGTGTGTGAGTGTGTGTGTGTGAGTGAGTGAGTGAGTGTGTGTGTGTGTTTGTTTGTTTGTTTGTGTATGTGTTTGTGTGTAAACCTCGGGCAGAAAAGTTTTTGAGATTCCGACTTCAGAACTGATAAAGAGCGAAACTTTGTGTTTTTATTCTTATTTATTTCTTTCTTCCTGATAAAAGTCAGGATGTCTGTAAACGATCATCTCGAGGGGATATTGTCGGATTTTGAGGGTGAGTGTTGCACAGTTCATTCATTCACGTCTGATATAATAATAATAATAATAATAATAATAATAATAATAATAATAACAACAAAGCAAAGGCATGGACATTTCCGAGGAATGTGTTTTTTATTAGGCAGGAAATCAATTTGTTTCCTTCCCCAGGAGTAATTATCTGAACTCCATTCTGCGGAATACATTAGGCCTGCAAAAAAAAAAAAAAAAAACTTCCTGGCAATTAAGGAGTCTAATTTTCTCTCATTAAACTAATAACTGTTTATAGATGGCATGCATCTGCCTTGTGTGGTCTGTGCTCGAGTCATGATGATAGGAAATCATCTCTGCACAGGCTGTGCTCTTATTCTCATAAGGGGGAGAACTTTCATGCTGCTCACACACTATTTCCACACACACACACACACACACACACACACACACACACACACACAAACAAACAACAAAACTCATGGAGCAGAAATGCATTCAGCAGAATGGGACTGTAATTATTTCCCAGAGCCCATAAACCAGTTCATATTTGTGTCTTCAAAACCTTCAGAACCTTCAGAACACACACATTGATGGAAAAAAGACAGAGGAACCTTCTCCGGTGGATTTGTCATGGCGCGGCACTCAGCAGGGTTCTCAGAACAATGGCTCGTCTCTCAACGTTGTTGTGTTTGGACAGGTGTTGATCCGAGAAATGACACAAACAAATGACGTGCAGGACACGCTCAAAATATTATCTTTATCGTTTTCATGTCCTGATTCAGGGTCTGGACTAAACAGCGTTGGGATGCAGAGTGAAGCTTCTCTGGGTAACACCGTTTGTGAGAATTGTTCAGCATCATATCCGTCAGAATGGTGGCTTCGTTATTATGATCTATGCTAAAATTGTACCCCGTGATAAACGTTGCAACAGTCGACTTCTCGTCATTGTTTGTCTACGTATGTTGGTAAAAAAAAACTTGTGCAAATTGTTACAGTAAGAACACACATGCAGAGCAAACAAGCATATCTGATGAGCTTTTTAAACCCCCCTGGAGATGTAATAACAGCAAGGAATGGAACTGTGGCCACCGGAGACGTGGAGTCTCTGGGGCCCGGGGTGATAGTTATGGCCCTTGTTTTCTCTAGTGACGCTTAATTGCTTTTTATTGACGTGCAGAATGTGTGTGAATAGGGTTATGGAAAGATTTTGGGAGACTCTCGAATAGCAATTTAAAGACCATCCAGTGGGACATCAATGGGCAGCGCTTGAAGAAAAGACGCACTGTTTTTCTGCTTTGGTTAGCGATTTTCTCACGCCCGAACCACGTGATTTGCGGTTAAACATGCCACAAAGGAGACGTTGCATTCTGTCAGCTTCACCTCAAGCTGAGACGAGTAGGGTGACTTTTGAACAAGGGCCCAGTGTCCTGGTGCTCGAGCGTGGAGGGGATACAGTGCGTCCGTTCACTCTCGGTGGCCCGCCCGTGTCTCGTGGACACGACTGGAATGTTTGGGATCGTTTGCCAAGCTCTGTAGTGGCATTATATTCGTTTTTTAGCCACGCCTCCTACATAAAACAAACGTTTTAATCAACCAACTAGAGACAAGCGGAAAAAAGCAGCTCAGAGTTTTAGAGTAAATGTACTTTTCTTTTTGATTATTTATTCGGCGGGAGATGTTTACTCTCATTTGACTTTGTGACATGATCCTGTCATTTTAGTTGTGAATTGTTAACATCGCTTTACTACTTTGTCTTGTTTTTGACAGACTTGTTTGGTTTTATTCTGCCATGTTGAAGAGTTTGTCGTGTTGATCTTTAATGTCGACTGGGCTTTTTACAAACGAGTCGTAATGTTGAAGACTCGTGCATTTGACTTTAGAGTCAAATGCTGGAAAAGTATGGAAAAGTGGTGACTTTTAATGTAATGGAGTGGGTTTTTCTTTACTTTTACTCGGGTATGATTTCCAAGTCCCCAATACACATCTGCTGAATAGCATTTAAGAAAACCGTAGTCTACAGAGATCCCATGTTTTCAGTGGCTGTGCTACTGACCTTCTAATCCAAAAGGTCAAAGATCACATGCTCACTAAATCCAAGTCCTGAAACCATGCAATAACAAAGATGTTACATGACTGGCTTCCTTTATTTCCCCCATTTCTGTTCATGCATTCCTTACCACAGAGTTCCTCTAGACATCGGGGCCCCAGTAGAGCTCAAACAAGATCTAAAGGGGTTAAATAGTAAGAAGGTGTGTGAAAGCGTTTGTGTTTATGGCAAGGTAATTACGGTAAACTGCCTCACTGTAGACCAGACAAGCTGCCTTTCTGTCTCCTGCTTTAAACTGCGCTGCTCCCCACAAAAAAGGGTCATTGAAGGAAAATAAGATAAGATAAACCTATTTCGGGATGGAGCCGATGATCGTGATTTATGAACGCTTCCTGAATTTCAAAGGCCATTGTTTGGATAACGTACCTTATATAAACACCCAAAATTGGAGTTCTCAGCAAGGGGCCGTGGTGCTAATCTGATCCTTAGTCTTTCAACCTCTGAAACCCGCTTACCGCACGTCGACGTGTTGCTCCGCACGTAACGTGTAAACGCAGCTTTCCCATGTTATAGCCCATCAGAAAACTCGCAGCAATTTGTCAGCCAAAAAAAAAAAGGAGGAAAAGAAAGCGCCAGCAGTCCTTTAGAGGATTTAGTGTTTGCAGGTCTTCAGGAGTGTGAAAGTTTTATGTAGCCCCCAGGGGCACAAGTGCCTGGCCTTTCTTTTGCATTACCCCAGATCTGCTCTGAATTCGACTTCCAGATGTGCTGGGGCAGAGGTGGTCTCATGAGCCGTGTAGCGAAGGGTCGTGAGCGTGTACCTGTAAGGAATGCAGTAGGATGAGATGAGAGGTGCCTCCGTCACGAGTCCTGACATGCCCCTCCGTGCCTGGCCACCTCGCTGCTCCACGTTTTCTTGGAAGCATCCAGAATGTTCGGATGATTATACGCTCTTCATAGTAGGAGTTTTACATGTTTAATAGTAGTGAATTAAGTGAACTAGACTTAATAGAAGACAGAAAGATGTTTTGACACACAATAAAGGGAATTAATCTGTTTAATGTAGCCCCTGTGTAAATGTACTACATGCTCTGGTATCAGTGATGATGAATGGAAGTGATTACAAATGTCAGTTTCCTGGGGATTGTACAAGTTTATAGCCAGATGTCTACACACTTTGCTTTTGCTCGATTTCCCAAGGATTCTATCTCCCAGCTTTTCCCCCTGGGCAGCCATTAGCTACACACACTACCCTGAAGCCTGCAGCACTTATACGCAATCCAAAGACCCGACTTGATTAACGGTATGTGTCATAATATAATACCTGTATAATTCTCCAGCCAGGCGGCCGCATGACAAAGGTGAGGAATCTCAGAAGTGCTGTGCATGATGGGCCAATCCACCATGCTCTGTACTTTGCAGTGTCAGTTCACCAGCATTTCACAGGCGTTTGCAGAAAAACCTCGTATGTCAGGAACCACCGTGGGGATTGGCTCGGCCTTTCCACAGAGTGATGGGAATCTGCTTTTCTTCTTACATGCGATTTAAACCCACTATAAGTCTATAGGTCAAGAGTGTAGACCAGGTCTTTGGAAACTTCGGAGATTCGATTTGAACCCGGATTCTACCTCATTTAACACACCTGATTTGATTCATTTGTTAATTAAGTGTTCACGGGTTAAAAAAAAGCATACAAATCTGTACAGGCGTTTAAAAAAAAAAAGAACCCTGCGGCATCTCAAAAGTGTTTCTTTAGCAACTCGGGTCTCATAGTGTTGCCAGGTTTCGGTTGTTTAGCCTTCTACCTCATTAAACACAACCGCTTCCTCTTATTCGCTAATTACCGAGGCTTTCAGGGGCTAATTGGGTGTTCATTTGGTGTGTTAGGAGACGGCACAAATCCAAATGCACACTGTTAAAAAAAAGGGGGGTTCCTTTGCTTCGAGGAACTTTTGTGACTCTTGTGGAGTGCAATTCATGTGATAATGAATCCTTCGCTAATGATGGTGGATTTTGCGAGTTAAATACGTTGTACAGTCTTGATTAACTGTTAAAAAAAAGTTTTTTTGGATGATTCATGATTTCACTTGGAATACTTTCTCATAGCAAAACCCTCTGATACATGGATCTCCAAGAGGGATGAACCAAAGAACTTTTAAAAGACTCGGTTATGTAAGAGTGTAGGCATTTGTGTCATTTTCTAACATGCAAAATCTTTAGTCTTTCATAATTTGGGTTGAAAAATGTCAGGAAATTTAAACAGTGGAAACTTTCCATGGAATTAACAGGAATTAATACGAATAAACTGGGAATTTATTAAATCTTTGCTCAGCCTATAGCAGGGAACTTATTTGTAGTTGAAAGGTTTTTTTTGCTGAATAATGTTTTTTAACACAACCGGATTGAATTCAATTTCATGACATTTATCAATCAAATGCACACTGTTAAAAAGGGGTTCCTTTGCTTGAGGAACTTTGTGACTCTTGTGGAGTGCAATTCATGTGATAATGAATCCTTCGCTAATGATGGTGGATTTTATGAGTTAAATACGTGTACAGTCTTGATTAACTGTTAAAAAATGTTTTTGGATGATTCATGATTTCACTTGGAATACTTTCTCATAGCAAAACCCTCTGATACATGGATCTCCAAGAGGGATGAACCAAAGAACTTTTAAAAGACTCGGTTATGTAAGAGTGTAGGCATTTGTGTCATTTTCTAACATGCAAAATCTTTAGTCTTTCATAATTTGGGTTGAAAAATGTCAGGAAATTTAAACAGTGGAAACTTTCCATGGAATTAACAGGAATTAATACGAATAAACTGGGAATTTATTAAATCTTTGCTCAGCCTATAGCAGGGAACTTATTTGTAGTTGAAAGGTTTTTTGCTGAATAATGTTTTTTAACACAACCGGATTGGATTCAATTTCATGACATTTATCAATCACATGCACACTTACTGCAGGGTTACTGAGGCCACGCCCCCCTACATGCACTTTGCATTCCTCTTTAACATAACACACATCATTTCTTTAATCCTGCACATACAAAAATCTCCATCTTGGCAAGTACAAGTACAATTTTGTGCAACAAAATTATAGTAATCATTAAAATTAAAGTCCAAAATCTGTATTAGTTTATATGTATTCGTTTTTATAAGAATAGAAATAAACAATTATTTATAAAAAGGCGAAATTGAAACCTTCGACGCAACACACATTTATTCACAATTTATTCCTTTCCTGTTTTCAAAGTCTCAAATCAGCACCAAAATCCGCCAAGATGCACACATCCGCCAATTAAAACCGTCCGTGTGGAAACAACAAAAGTTCCGTTTGGTGTCCTGATGATTTATGTCATTTAAACCACAATAATTACTTTAAAACATTTACAAGAATATGTTGTCTTCATGCTCTATGTTTGAGTATGTTGATTTGTGTATTAAAACCTGAAAAATATCAATTTAAGGTACATTTAGAACAGAAAACATTGTGTGATTTGGTTGCGATTAATCACGAGTTAACTCATGAAATTAATCGTGGTCTAATATTTATGTTTGTACATGATAGAGTTTATATACATTTCCCCAAATTTCTAATTAATTCTCACAAATTCCTATAAATTCCTTGTAAGTTTCCAACTTGGTATATTTCCAAAATTACCAGCTAAAACTGGAAATTTTCCACCCCTTTGCAACCCAAGTCCATAATGTACTGCAGGA
Source organism: Silurus meridionalis (assembly GCF_014805685.1). NCBI lineage: Eukaryota > Metazoa > Chordata > Actinopteri > Siluriformes > Siluridae > Silurus > Silurus meridionalis. The sequence continues at coordinate 22,030,182 of NC_060897.1, read as the reverse complement.
TGGACAAATTGAAGAACGCATTTGAGAACCGTTTTTAAGGTTTGCAGCTCTTACTAGAGTACTTAGTCTTTGTGAGATTCGTGGCTGTTGGAAGCCTGCCATCGAAACCAGTTTATCACAATCAGCTCTGAGAGGAGTCTCAGTACTACCATGAAGTGGAAAAGGAGGGGAGTGCGAACTGTTGATAAAATCCAGAGATTTTTTTTTTTTCTCCGCATGTAAGCCGTGAAGATCGGGCCTCTTTGAGAGAGCGTGCAGCTCAGAGCGCTAACGATGGTGCGCTCGTCTGCCAGCGTAATTATTTCCTGAGTGTTTGACAGGGTGCCAGTAATTACCTGATACCCGCTTCTCTTTATTTTTGGGTCGAAAGGGAGTGCAAGTTTACACTTGAATGTGCTACTCTGAGAGAGTTCTGTCAGAGGGATGTTGGGCTGTGAGCCATTCAAGTCTCTCGTTTTTTGAAAGAAAAAAAAGCATACGTGTTTCCATCTTTTAAGAACATATACAGTGTTTTTTCCCGGCACTCTCTTTGACTCATTAATGGTGCCCTTTGCAGCCCTGAAGGGAATAACAGTGTGTGTAGCCACCACAAACAGACAGATGTGTGTCTGCCGAACAAAAGCATTCTCGCTGCTGGAATCCGATTAGCCGTCCCAGCTGTATGACTGCTGATGGGCGAGTTGAAACAAAGGGGCTGTGGTTTACTTGCTTTACACGGGGAGGCTGTGAAACGGGATTTGATTTAATGATTTGACGCTGCTTCTAATTGCCAGCGCACCCTACCGGGAGAAATGCCACACCAACTCTGGCTGAGAGCGATCCAAAAATAAGGACTGATACTCAAGATAGTGGAAGATAGTCCTATACTGATAATGGGATGTTTACACAGTGCTGGATAGCTGCACCTAAAAGACCAACACACCTACCATTTAGTCATCGGGGTATTTGGGTTTGCTGTGCGACAGCCAGCAAAAGTAAAAGTGCCATTCACAAACGCAGTCGTAAACTCATAATGCATCAGCTGCTGGACCCGCTTCAGCTGTTGCCTTGTCTCGATCGGGTGTCCACGCAAAACATTTTTAGCCACATGCCGTTTGATGCAGAGATCCCCGGACTGGCTTACTGTCCTATGGAGGAATTCTGGGTCGTGCGAAAGCCAGGCTAATCCAAACCCTCAGCATGCGACACCGCTATGTTCCTGAATCGGCTCTTTGTGTCTTTGAGTCTGTTCTTTGCAAAAGGAAAGGCTGGAAATCCGTGTTTGCTTTGAGCTTTGGTTCACAAGCTGTCATAATGAAAGGATGATTCAGCATCATTACAATGTACTTGCTCCAGGTGTGGACTTTGCAGCATTTGCTTTTACACTGCTGTTGCATTTGTTCAAATGTTTAAAAACCATTTGATCTGCAAACACTATGGCCTCTGTTTTGATCCACTGCACAACAGGAAACATCTCAGCTATACAATAATAATTCTTATCACAGATGTTATTTTTATCCTTCAGCATTTGTGTTGTTGCACCAGTAAAATAAATACTGCTTTAAGTGAGTTTGTTATTTGTCATTGTGAATTTTACTTCATTCTGGACTGGTTTTAGTCGATGATGTCAGAGCAGCTTCACAGCACAATCAAACAGACCACACTGTATTTTCGGCTCGACCTTTAACAATGGGCGTGACCAAGGAATTTTAAGTCAGGCTGACTGTATAAACAAATCTAACCTTGTAACCAACAAGTTTTAAAGTTTATGCATGTAAAATGCATTCGTACATTTGGTATGAAAACAGGAAAAGATTTTTATTGACATTTTTTGCTTTATTCCTCCCAAAATTAGGAGGTTGACCTAGGTCATTTTATTGAAGGTCATTTCATAGACTATTTCTAGACTCAACTCTGTGCGTCTATGCTGCAGCTTTCATTTACGATATAAAAATGTGATTGACGTATGCAGAAATGGTAAAGAAGCCAAGACAAAAATTATTTTTGAAAAATAAACGAATGCAATATGCATGAACAAGAATCGACTTATTAATGGAATACTTAATTTAGAAGTAAATTTACAGTGGGGGAAATAATTATTTGAGGTTGATTGTGTGACTGGTGTCTTTTACACATAACGAGTTGATATTAGGAGTATTTTCCTAAAGGGACAGGAATAATTTGGGTATGTGGGTGTCAGAATTATTGCTAATTTGGTACGTGATGAAATATTTATTTCACATGATCAGTTACAAATGAATTTATAACCTTTCTTTAATGTTTTTTGTGGATTTTTCAAATATTTTTTCTCTTTCTGTTTAAATAAACCTACCATAAAAATTCTAGACTGTTCATTTCTTTGTAAGGGGTAAATGTACAAAACCAGCAGGGGATCAAATAATTATTTCCCGCACTGAATGATTCATGGTTTTTGCAGTGCCAGAAAGCAGTTTATTTGCTGTCAACATAAAACTGATTTATAACATTGTAAAACCATTTTGAACTATTGCACAATAATTTATCGACGAGACATGCTTGTGTTCATTTGCGCATGATTTTATGTTTGTCCATAGCCTTGAAGAGATCTTTTGACATTGATGATGTGGATGAGATCCCGACATTCTCTCCAGCCTCTACAGTCACATCTCCTATCAGCCCAAGCTCCATCCTGAACAAAGCAAATGAGGTGCGGAGTCCAGGTGGTCTCGTGTCGCCCACTTACCGCACGAGGATCAGTCTCAGCTCCAGTCCTGTTCAAAGTCCACCCATAAAGAACAGAATGGTGTCTAGTCTGTCCTTTAACCGAGGCACCATGGGAAAGCCTGCTATCTCCTCTAACACTGGAATCAATCGTGCCTCCTCTTTTCAGAACAAATTCAACCCAAATGGCTTCAATTCATCATCTGGGCCTGGTAGTGATAATGACAGTCTTCACAGTTCCTCTTCCAGTCTGGAGTACCAAGCCTCTTCCAAAATGAGCTCTTACACAAGCCCTCCACAGAGCCCCATGGGAGTCGGAGGTTACAAAGCCCAGCGTTTGGGCAGCCCTGCCTTGAAGAAGTTCTCCTCCCATGGGAACATGTTTCACTCAGAGCTGGAGGGTCCTTTGGTGATTCCCACAGAGCCGTTAGGTATCAGCCATGGCTCCATGCCGTCCTTGGACCTACAGATGGCGGAGAGTGGAGGAGTGAGACGTGTGGTGTCCCCGGGTACAAGATACCCCGGTTCTGCTGTTACCTGGAATGCATATCGCCTTCAAAACAATGGCAACATTGGGAAAGATTTACCCATCAACCAGCAGGCCCCTAAAACCAAAGAACCAGCACGGCTCAACAAGTTCCCTCTTGATCTGGACAACCTCGTGGTCAAATCCCAGACAGAGGGACACGTGCCACCTAAACCTCCAGCAAGGTTTCATCCAGTTTCCACCAGCCCGACTATATCTGAAAGCACCTCTGCTTCTGTCAGTAGCTTAGACAGCGCAGACCTACCAATGGTTCTCCCCTCCGCTATACAGAAACAGGAGCTGGACACCCCACCAGGAGCCATCCCAGTGCCAAACATAAGTGAGTCCCCTGTTCTGCTGTCCCCTGCTCAGACCCCACGCTTTAACCTGGCCTCTCAGCCTCAGATGGTCCAAATTGTTCCTGCGACATCCTCTCAAGCCACACGGTCAAACATCAGCAGTCCTGCACAAATTGAGCCTCAGGCCAAAGACAGTGTGGGTTCCATTCTCCAGAGGATTGCTTCATTCTCCAGAGTGGAGGTTAAAGCACCAAAACCACACCCAAGCTCTGGAACCCATCTCAGCAATGGTATCATGAGAGAGTCCCCACCAGGACAATGCCAAGAACTCAAGAGATCAGAAGGTATGTTCTTTTTTTTTAATATATATTTGCATTGGTGTCAAGTAAAGAAGATTTATGCATATTTGTAGTTACTTACTTTCATTTAATACTGACCACATTTGGTGGATGTTTTTCTTATGTATCTGAAATACTTTTTAAATGACATTTATTTAACCTTTGCACAAAAAACAATTGCTATTCTTGGAATCAGCACTTAGCCTTTACTTAAAGGGCGAAATATTTCCTTCATAGGGAACACCATTAGTTAAATAAACAAACCTGTATAGCTCTGGAAGCAGGGGTTCAAGTGCTGCTTTCACCACAGCTGTCTTTTCCAATCGATCTCTTTACCATCCAGTGGGGAAATAGGGGGAAAATGTAGTGCAAGGCAAAAAAAGGAGAGGAATTCCTGGCATATCAACAAATAGTCAAGTACAAACAGTGATAACAGTGTAGGGAGGCCTGTCATCACTGCCTATCCTGTACAGGGAACCCTGTCAGCCACAGCAAAGCACAATCCTGCCGTAGGCTGTTGAATCAGGCCTGTTTATGGAACAGCTTCTCAGGTGTGCAGCCTGAGCTTCGCCATCGGCCCACATCCCCATTTAGCAAGTGGATCAGCATGATTCAAAAACGTCTGTCAGGAGCAAAACACTAATTTACCGGCTTTGTGGTCTGACTGACATAAATGCGTTGTCCGTTTGAGACTCAGGGCCGTGGTCTGAGAAACATCAAAGGAAACGTAGCGGCCGAGTGCACAAAATTACAGTCTTGGCAGCATCCCTTGTGTCAGGACATCTGGGTCTTTGAAAAGCTGCTGATGAAAACAAGATGTGCTAACAAAGAGCTGTATCATGAAAGTTGGAAAGAGGCAAAGTTGGTGTGCATAGAGGTAGTGGTGATAGCTGGGGGGTTATCTAGAACTGGAGCGGCATGTGTGGGAGGTTGGGGTTTGTTGAAAATAGGATTAGACAATGAGAATCAGGAGGAAAGATCATTTGGCTCCGACCAAAAAGGAAACGTGCTTCTTTCCCACATGGTATGCGTTTTCCTTTTGCGTTTTGTTTGCTCCCTCCCTCCTCCCTTCCTGGAACTGGAGGCATGGGGTGTTTTTTTGAATCTGTTCAAGTGCCTGGCCCAATGGTTTGTGGCCCATGTGCAGTTTATTTTGTTTCGTGTGTAGCATCGAATGTCGAATAACATTGAGACTGCGATTAATTTGACAAAGTTAGTAGGACATATTTGGGCTTCATTTGCACAGGATGATTTAGAAATGTTTAAACAGTATTTGAAGTTCTACCTGAATCACAGAAAGGTTATAGATGGACATGTTCTTGTTTCTTTGAGCCTGAAACAATCTCAGATGTCAGTGATGTGTACCACATGCCGAGCTTTTGCGCTGTGGTGTATTTGGTTTTCCTCTTCAGGCATCGTTGTCTGAGCATGCAGTGTAAACAGATGTTCTGGTGGACCCATGGGAAAATGCCACATCTTGTTTTTTTATTCACGACTTGATATATATGGGTTTTTATTTAATTTTATAAATATAACTCTCCACCCATTGTTTAGCAGCATGTGCAGAAGTTCCTGAACTTCCTGTGATAACATGGAAAAACAGATCATTTATTTCCACTACCTTACATGTCCATACAGTGTGAATGTACAATGTCATGCAGAGTACTGTGGAAATCAACCTGCATCACAGCGATCCCACCGTGCTTTGTTGTCCTCCTCTTCATAGTACATGCTCTGCTAGTTTTGCTAATGACCCGCCAACAATAAGATACATTTTGATGCTTTTTTCTGATTCAGCCAATTAAGATTTATAAGGCAGCTATTGTTCATTGTGGACGTACAAAACATGTTGCGTAAAATCAGTTACTGGCAGTACAACAGGGGCTTTCCAAAACTTCACTTGTCTAACTTCTAAACAAATTAGTGTTTTTTTTTTCTTCTGGCATTTGATGCAGCAGACCAGTCTGGCCGTAAATATCTCCCGTATTACAAATTGCATTTTAAAATCACTTCAAACAAAAGCACTTTTAACATTTCAAAGGCGTCCTAAAGAGGATCTGCGAATGTTTACGGAGAGGTAGCGCTGTTACAGACACGCCTTTCAAATCCAGCGCGGCTTTGCTCCGATTGACCATAAAGATGAAAAACGTCTCGCTAATTCATGTTCCCTAACGAAATTGTTGTTTTGCTCTGACTTCCTTGACTCAAAGATGTTTGCTTCCTAATAAAAAAAAAGAAAAAGATGAAAACTAGAACTAGCCAAAGGGCTTTCCTTTCTTTAAACAGAGAGCTATACCATTAAACCTGTCATTAAACCACACTGAAAAGTATAATGAAGACTTAATTCGTAAGAATATTTTGCATTTCTATAAGTTCTTCTATAACGTGTTGAGTATAAATAATATTATCGTAAGTTTGTACGGGTAATGCATTGGATGGGCAGGAATGCACAAATAAGACCTTCTAGAAAGTAAATGTCAAACAATTAATGCACAGGGGTTATGCACTAGTGTGTTAAGGTAAATCTGGGCTGCTTAATGGGGGGCTACTGAGGTGCTCAGCGAGGTGGTTCCTGGGGTTATTAGTGTGGTTCTTGCAAGTTACTGGGGTGGGTTCTCTGTGTTAACTTGAGGGCTTCTGGGAGGGACTTCTGGGGTGGTTACAGCAGGTCACTGGGGGGTTGCAGGAATAGATCCTAGGGGTTACTTGTGGAGTTCTTGGGGGGATGGGGGATGGTACTACACTAGCATAACTTGACCCAAAATGTAACACAGCCTTGTGGGTAAAATCACCCCTTAGATGAGCATTTAGCACAACTCAGGGAGTTGAGTCACATCCACGTGCATCCGACGCACCAAAACCTAAACCCTTTAAAGTTATCTTAGAAAACAACCATAAATATCCTCCTCTTTCTTTTTTTACCCTTTCTTCACGACATCATGTCCGCACTTGTCTGCAGGTTCTTCACGCGCTTATGCGCCACAATTTATTTTGTGTTTAATGACAGTGATTTAAGAAATAAATTCTTCCCTAGCAGATGTTTTAGGCCACCCCCCTATTATCCGCCTCCAGCTTATCTTACAGAAGGCCTGCTACCGTCTGCACGGCAAACACTTGAAAGTTTGTGGATTAAAACATGGATTAAAAATTCCAGTTTCGCAGTGTGGTTATTCCTGCTTTCCATCCTTTCAGTCATGGCCTGGTGCCATTTCCAGTTATATCTCGACTCTCTCTGGAGCAATGTGTTTCCTCAGCAGATAAGACAACATTAGCAATCTTATCAGCTACCTATGGCAAGTTTGTTTACTCGCTTCTTTTCAGCGTGGGAGATCTCCGAGCTCTTTCTGTTCAACGAGAAGTCAGATTCTTCTCTTCGGGAGCAGATGATACTCTATAACCTGAGGCTAGAAGGCTTAGGAAAAGGAAGAGAATGTAGAGGAGATCATGGGAGGAGTTTTGTTGGTGGAAAAAACATTTTAGGAGAGAAATTGCACTGACTGGAGGGGTTTGTTTGGTATATTATCGGAGAATGGGAGCAAAACCAAGCAAAAACATTTATAGTGCAATAAAAGCATACAGCCATTGTGACAATAACACTAAGAATGGGTAGATTTACAATATTTAAGTCCATACTTATATGTTTTTAATTGTATCCACTTTTGGAGAGTGATTTCATAAAGATAATTTCGACTGAAAACCCCGTCTCCTTGTGGCCAAAATAAAGAAAAATATAGTCAACGAAAATGGAGCTTATTCAAAACATTCTCCAATGTGGATAAATTTAAAACGTTGTTTTTCCGTTGCAGTGTGTGAAAAGAGAGGCTTTAGAAAAAAACTATTATGCATTTGTAGTCATTGCCCCCACGTTTCAAAGAGCCAAAAAGTAAATAAACGGCAGGCAGAAACTAATGCGCAGTACAGGGACGTGAGCGTTTTCAAACGTTTCAGCGTGGATCAGCAACTTTTGGGAAACGATTGAAAACGAAGTGTGGACGCAAAAGTGTGCGAGTGTGTTTTTGTTTAGTTGCTTGGATCAGCTGAATACACACATAAAAATTATGTATAAATTTGTTTTAAATACAACAGGATATTTGGATTTTATAGACTACAAACCTTAATTTTGCACCATTGCCAATAGAAAACTTTCACCCGAACTGACGTGAGCGAATTATTGAATTTGTGAGCGCAGTTTTTTGAATATAATGTTTTAATGCTTATAACATTTGATTATAATTTATTTACATACTTTTTTAATTTTTAAATGAGTTATAAAGTCTGTGAGAGACTGGAGTCTACGAGTGTTTCTAACTTAACTAGTTTCTAGCTAGTTAATATTAGTGAAACGTTTTCTTTGGTACTTTTTTCTTTTTATCACCAGAAGACACTTTGTCGTAGATGTGACCTTTGTGTCAGGTGAAGGTTTAACATAAATCCAATTTAGAGTATGCCGGCTGCATTAAATCACAATGTGTGTGTGTGAGGATTAGGGAAGAAAAAAGGGAAGGGAGCGAAGAGAGAAAAAGAAAAGAACGAAAGGAGGAAAGTATGTCCCCGTGGGTCACATTTGACCTCATGTAATCCTCTTGGCTCGCACAAATATGGTAAATAGCTCAGAGACGAGTCCGGCGCTTGTGCTCCACAGAGCGTCTTCTGCATAGTCAAACCCCTGTGCCGGTCCCTAATCATCCTCAGGTGAGAGAGAAAAATGGAAAAGTTTTGTGACTCTGTAGTGGAAATAATGACCGCTTGTATTTTATTGAGTATCAATGCAGTTTGTCATTATTCCATCATCACTTGACTTCACACACACTCATGCTCAGGCTGAGAATCTCGTGACAGTCCCACAAGAGCAGTATTGTGTTAAAGCAAAAATTGTGTGGGTTGAGAGCCGTTTCCGTCAAAGATGAACGACGTTGCGCTTCTGCGACCTCGTGTCAAGGGTTCGTAGGAGGCGGAGAGTCGCTGGGTCGGTGGCTTGTAGGATAACTGCTTCCATTTGGTTTAAATAACACAGAATACGGCCATGAGAAATGGGATTGTGCATGTTCAGTACAGAAGTCCAATATAAACGTACACGCTTTTACAAAATAATGTTAGAAAACTTGTAGAAAACAAAAAAACATTATATATCTAATGATTTCACAAGTAAGAACAGGAAGCGATTACATTTTTCAACATTAAATGGAAGAGGTCGACTGATTGTGGATTTTACAGATACAGATCGCTAGGCTGGGTCGTACTGGATAGTAAATGGCTACTAGATAAAAAACATAACGTTAAAAAAAAAACAGTACTGAATCATAAAAATGTGCTAAAGGAAATTCATATATTAAGGAATCAAAATAATGAAATAGATTATAAATGTTAAATTGTAATTAATAAATATAATGTAGCGCTCTCCGTGCAGCATGCAGTCTCGCATGTAAAAACAAAGAGTTGGTGATTTGCTTCTTTCATAAAGGCAGGGGACGCAACCCGGAAAAACTATAGGTATGGATTTTTGCTGATAGCTGATAGTTTCAGCAATCAACTATCGATGCAGATTTATTTGTAAAATGGGATTAAATGCTACTATAAAACTTTCAAGCCACATTTGGTTCTTCCCCAAACTGTTGCACAACGTTGGAGGCACACAATTGTATATAAAGTATATGTGGATAGAGGGGTAACATGACATAACCTGTTCCACCAATCTCCCGCTACAGAGCGCCATCCCTATTGAACACCAGAAATTGAAATATTGAAATAACCAGACAATTGTTGATTACTGTAAATCTTAGGGCACTTTCGAAAGGTTTTAAGAAAAAGTAATAAATATTCCAGAGACAGGCTGCACTTTTTTTTTTGCACTCTTGAACCCTAGTAGATTGAATATTTTTGGTGTCACATTGTCAGTTTAACAAAATTTCCTTAGGTATATTTTCGGAGTCGTGTCAGTTCTCGTTTGTTTCCTGGCCTCATCAACACGATGTTCTTTTGTTGTGGAAACAAAGCTGCTGTGCACCGTGTCAGACGTGGCATTCTTTGATCAGGATATCACGTGTAATAAAGCTGAGCATGAGCAAGCGAGAGAGTCTTTAACTGAAACCCGTCCCCTTGGGGCCAAGTATCTTGAAAGCCTGAGCGATTTTGGAAACATTGATAGGTAATGAAAAATGTGACAATTTGACTGAGGTGGATTTTACCAATACCAATAGCTAGGTTGGATCGTACTTTTTTCCGATAACCAATTAATCAAGCGATCGTTTTTTAAATAGATACTGGATTAAAAAACATACACAAAACTTCATGTAAAATAAATAAGAAAAACATCATGAAAATGTGCTAAAGGAAATAAATATAAAATATATTCATTATAAAATATATATATAATAAATAAATAATAAATATAATATAATGCTCTCCGTCTAGCGCACCATCTTACGTGTAAAAACAAACAGCACGTGGCATCAGTGATTTGCCTTTTGAGGCTGCACTCGTAATGACAGCGGACCGAAAGCTGGAAAAACTACCGGTATGGATTTTATGATGATCGCTGATAGTTCCAGCAATCAGCAAAACCGATTAATCAGTCGACTTCTACTCTCTGTACTGTAGCAGTAGCGGTTGAATTCTGGATTCTGACTGGTCCAAAAGACAAATCAATGTACTTGTAGCCTTGTTTCTCTTTTATGTGCTATTGCAACATTAGCATGAAATGTGCAAATAAGCACTGGCGTCAGTCCGGTCTAAAGGAAATCTTCTTATTAATGAGCTGTTGTTATAGAAATGTTTTGTAGCTGTAACACTGGGAAAGAATTAATCTACACGTCTTCAACCAATCAGAATCCAGAATTCGGTGGACACTTTTATTTAGCACATTAAATTGGTCTCGGGCAAACGGCAGCTTTAATTGGATTGTAAAGTGCAAAATGAATCTGTGTGTGGTTGAAGAAAAAGGAAGGAGCCAATCAAATTTGTTAAAGCTAAAAAAAAAAAAGGAAACATTAAGCTGCGATTATTGATCATTATGATGCGCTCGGCGTGATAATTGTGCTGCACGATTTTCCACACGTGTGACAGTGATGAGCTCATCGTGCAGGTGCTCAGGCCCCGCTGCTGATTTACAGCATGTCAGTTGTTAATGTGCACGTTTCTGCTGCGGCGTTTTGTCCCGTGGCGTTTTCTGATCTGTCCACGTTTTTCCTCTGATATAATGCCACAAGACTGAGGGTATGACAGTGTGTGTGTGTGTGTGGAGGTTTATGATCTAGTGCAGGCCGAAGCCCGTTTCTACTGTGAATTCATCACCTTCCAGTACTTCATTCACAATTGAATACTCACTGAAGGATTATCAACACCGTGATGGGTGGAGTTCAAAGAATTTACTGCGGAACACCGTAAATATTCAGGCTGTAACTTCTAGTCTTTTACAAGCCATTTGAAATGTTGTATTCTTTCATAAAAATCTAATTAGGTTTTCACTTCACACTTCACGTGTAATTGAAGAATTATGAAAAAAAACGTTTACTTCATTAAAAATGAACCTGTTCAAAATCATCCTTAATCTGTGCACGCCTGTTTTATTATAAACACCTGGATCGCTTACCTGTGTTGTTATGCTGATTGGATTGTTACTTTGAATTTGGTCACATTTTTGTATTTAAGTTTTAAATACACTTTAGTAATGATTTTGTCTTGTTCTTGGGTGGTTTGTAAGATATCTTGTGAAAAATGTGGATGTAATTCGTTTTTTGGGGATTTTTCTATTTTTCGAATACATTTGTACAGATGGTCCCCGAGTTATGATGGTTCGACATTTTCGATCTTACGATGACAAAAGCGATTTCTCCATAGTAAGTAGGGGACTACCTGTGTATATAGAATATTACATCAACTGTTCACAATATATTTTATTTATTTTTTTTTCTTGTACTTGAACATTCTCTAGCAAATGGATTTACTTCGAGATTCTTAAAGTTCTATTTAATCTTCAAATTTAACGTAGACGAAAGTGGTGGAGATCAGTCACTGTTAGTGAGTGTATGATACGTAGCTATTAGAGACTAAGCTAGAGGAAACAATACCAAACTGAGCAATCAATTATAACATTTTCATAAAAAAAAAAAGCTAGACAGGCCACGCCCACAAATTACAAAATGCTACAATAAACAAAATTAGTCAACAAATTGGAAAAAAAATCACATTGAATATGCAAATGATTACCAGATCACGACAGGATTGAAAAAAAACTTTCTTGCTAATGAATTAACTTTGCTAACATTGTTGGCGAAACAGGAAAGTTATTTGACTGTTAAATAAATCTGATGGATGTTTGTGGCAACCTGCAACAAATGCTTGTTAGTAGCATAAATAACTAGCCGCTAGCTAACTGTGTATTTATAACCAAGTTCTTGTGTAAACATTCCCTCAGTTGGTTTTTCCTTGATCATATTTTTCTTTTTGGTTTTTTGCTAATAAGGTTAATGCATTGTTTCAGAAATAATCCTAATCCTCCAATTTGCCATTTTTTTATTAGAAGTGTCAGCACTATTTTATCTCGGAAAAATTGTGATTGTGCTAAAAATCTTTATGGCGAATCCTCACGGTGGCCTCTGGTTGAGCGTCATGGATGTAATCACACATGAGACGCTATAATCAAAACAGCCGAGTCGTCCATCATTGCACTAAACGGCTAAGTGCTTCCACCACGTCACGACACGCAGAGCCATTCCTCAGGCATAACTCACTGATTGTAGCTGTTCTCTAGCCGCTAATGTGCAGCGTTCGACATTTCAACGCTGAAATCCACTCTTCCTGGAAGGAAGTGACCCAAAACAACATGGAGGTGTCTTAGCACTCATTGTTCTAGCGTAGTATTCTTAGCAACATGGTGAACTTTATTCACAATCATATAGCTTCCTTTCTCAGCTGAAGTCAGGCTTTTTTTTTTCTCTATGCTTCGTCACGAATACTCAGCCAGGTCTCGTTATTTTTTTTCTTTGGGTGGAAGAAGGTTATCCTAATGATCTTGACGTTGACAAATGAACTCTGCTGCAGTTTAGATTTCTGCTAGCGTAAAAGTCTAAACAAAAATGGTGGCTGCAGGGTGAAAGTTCAACTCCGAGGATGGACTGTTTACTCTCGAAACGCTGAATCTTTTACATTTTTCAGCCCGAGTTGATTAAACCACTCGACATTCTCCCCGAGTCGGAGCCTCAAAGGCACCATGTCTCAATAAACAGCCTCAAAGGCACCGTATCTCAATAAACAGGAAACAATAAATGTTGAAGTGCCTTTTCATAGTGACGGTTTAGAGCGATCCGTGGTTAATAGGAGCGGTGCGGTGCATTGTTTGACATGAGCGATGCTACGCTGCCCAGCTGTAAAGCAGGAAATGTGTGCTCTTGGTATATAGGCAGGTTTTTCTCTTAAATAAGCTCATTGTCTTCTGGGAAACATCATGAAATTGTGTCAGTGACCAAGGCTGAGTTTCCTGAAAAGGATACAAACACAGAAGACTATGTTTTGCCACAGGGCCAATGATATGCATTTAGCATCTAAACAGTAGTGCAGCTAGCACAATATAATACATGTGCATATTATTGTGAATAGTGTGTAGTATAAAAAGTGCAGCTATGAGGTAGTGAGAAGAGACCAGCATGGTGTAAATAACATGGTGTGAAGATATTGAGGTGCAGAGAAATGAGGTCAGAATGTCCAGTGACCATCAGGTGACTATATAAAGGGTTTTCACAGGGTCCTAAAAAAGTCTTAAATTCACAGTTGTAGGTCTTAAATCGTTTTAAACCGGTCTTAAATTTTCTGATCTCCATGTATCGTTTATCGAAATTCTCCCACTGCACTTCAGAATGTTTTTGTTTGTTAGTTTCCATGGTGTTGTAGGAACCCTTCAGAAGTGCAAAGCTGGTTTTAGCAAATCTTTTATTAGTCTCTGAATAAATGGAATACTGGGAATACTGTAGAAACATTTTAAACACAGGCATTTTTCTTTGTCATTTATTAAATTTAAGGTGATAGCTTAGTTCTTAGCATAAAAGGTTCACCAAGCTGCCATTCGTGGGCCCCCGAGCAAGGCCCCTAACCCCAATTGCAAAAAAGAAAATCATAAATTGTAAATAATAATAATAAGTCAGTTTAATGCAACATCCAACATTGATCGATGTCGACATTCATATTTCTATATAATAAATAAATCAAATGTATTTAAATTAAATATCTAGAATTGTATTTAAAATATCAGGCATTGGACTTTAGATCCAAACGTACACCAAGCTGCCACTTATGGGCAGCAAGACCCTTAACCCCAAAAACTGCTTAGTTGTGTCAATGAGAGAAATGCCGCTCTGGATAAAGGCATCTGCGAAATGCCATATATTTTTTTTAAATGTACATTTTATCAACAATAACAACACAAAAATAATAATAATAAAACATTCATATTAAATTATATCTATATCTATATCTATATCTATATATATATATATATATATATATATATATATATATATATAATTTTATTTTTTTTAATAGAATTTAATATAATTTTTTCTATATATTTATATATTATATTCAATATAATTTTATATAATTAATATAATTAATGTGAATTAAATATAATGAAATATCCATATTTCATATTGTAAACATTATTACAGAAAATAAATAGGTAAAAAAATACAAGTATATTTGCAAGAAAGCTGCCATACGATGATTAGAAAGTTTTTATTTATTTATAATGAATGAATGTTAAAAATATTTATTAAATGTAATAAAAAATTCAGATTTCCATACAGATTTACATTTACATTACATTACATTTTTTTAAGCTACATCTAAAAATGTGAAAATATGAAAAATATATATATATATTCCATTGCAAGAATGTTGTCATGAAAGTAGTCATGGATATATACTGTATATATAAATATATATATTTCGAAATTGCAATCAAAACATGTTGCAGAAAATACTGTAAGCTCCGCCCACAAATACACATCATCTATGTTCATCCTGCTCTTGATGTTGAATATGAACCATTGAGCTGGAGCCTTCAGTAGCAGACTGGTGGCTTATGAAAGTAGTTTTAAAGGCCAAAAGTATTACTGCTTAAATCTTTTCCTTTTTTCTTACTGTTTCCGATTTCTTTATATGTTTGACAACTCGCACTCGGAACACACATGGCGAATTTGACAAAATTTACTATAGATGATGTACTTCAACTTTTTTATGAGCTTATTTCTGCCGGTGGCAACGGAATGTAATGAGTTTGGAGATTCCATCAGATATATCGAGTTACAGTGAGGAAACACACATCTCGTCAGTTCTCACATTGCTGCAGCTGTCTCTAACACACAAACTTATTGTATGTTGGGGGGGGCAAAAGCAAAGGTTTTCCAGGGCAGCAGCTGAAATCTGAAATCCATTTGCAGTTTTTTTTATGCTTTATTTGCAAACAAGTGTGTCTTTGTGCACAATTGGCCTCTGAGCGAAATAATCACCTGATGTTCTCGACGCTCCCGACGACATCACGGCTCGTTCACGATCTGCCTCTTCTGTTCACAAACTTTTTATTTTGTATCCAACAGCCTGGTCTCGTCAAACCTGACAGCTGTTCCTGAGGTTGTGTACGAAGCTTGTCTTTGTGTTTATATATATCTTTTTTTCCGCTTTTCGGTGGAACAGGGATCTCCCTGAAAGGAAGGAAGCGCATGCACATTAATGAGGATGTGTATTCCCCCGGCTTCAGAAAGCTATTATAAACCTTGCCAAGGGTATAAACATTAAAAGATAAGCGGGCTCTTTAATGCTAACGCACGTGTGGAAGGAGTGCGCTGACTCCACGGATGAAGGACTTCCTGAGGAAATGTGCTGTTTCTCATGAAAACGCAGCAGAATACGACCATCTTTTCCAAATACTGTATACAAATCACTTTCTTATGAGAAACCTAAACAAAACGGTACAGATAGGAGCAAGAATCTAACAGTTTAACAAACACCAACCTAGCAAGTGGAATAGAATTAGTTGTGTGCAGTATTTAATCTAGTGAGGGAAAGGAAACCTATTAAGTAATACATGATCTAGTGTAAGGTAATCTAGTGATTAATATGTGATCTAGAATGAAAGGTGAGTGAAAGGAAGTCAAATGTGTTAAAATGTAATCCAATGAGTAATAGTGAAAGGAATCTAGTGAATAATGTAACCTAGTGACCAATATGTAATTGAATGAAATATAATCTAGTAAGAGAATGGTAACTGAGTGAGTGATATTTGATCTAGTGAGAAAATCTGGTGAGTAAAAGATAGTTTAGTGTGTAAAAGGTAATCCAGTCTGTCATTTGTAATCAAGTGAGTGAAAGGGCATCGAGTGTGTAAATTAATCCAGTAAATAATATGTAATTAAGTGTATGAAAAGTAATCTAGTGAGTAATGTGATCTAGTGAGAACGAGGTAATCTGGAGAGTGACGTGATCTAGTTTGGGAAGTAATCCAGTAAGTAATATGTGATCTAATGTGTGAAAGGTAATGTAGTGAGTTAATAGGTGATCCATTCAGTGAAAGGTAATCCATTGATTAATATATAATCAAGTGAGTGAAAGGTAATCCAGTGAGCGATGTGATCCAGTGTCTGAAAGTAATCTGTTAAGTAATCTGTGATCTATTGTGTGAAAAGTAATCTAGTGAGTGAAAGGTAATCCACTGATTAATATGGAATCAAGTGTGTGAAAGGTAATCTAGTGAGTGATGTTATCTAGTGTGTGAAAGGTAATCCATTGATTAATATGGAATCAAGTGAGTGAAAGGTAATCTAGTGAGCGATGTGATCTAATGTATGAAAGGTTATATGTGATCTAGTGTGTGAAAAGTAATCCAGTAAGTAATGTGTAATCGAGAAGTAAAAGGTAATCTAGTGTGTTAAAAGGTAATCCAATGAGTAATTTGCAATTTAGTATATATGTGATCTAGTGAGTGAATCTATTGAGTGAGGTAGTCTAGTGTGTGAAAGGTAATCCAGTGAGTAAAAGGTACGAGTGAAAAGTAATCTAGTGAGAGATTTGTAATTATAGTGAGTGAAAAGTAATCTAGTGTGCAATATGTATTATGTGAAAGGTAATTTAGTAAGTGTAATCTAAAAGCTCAGAAACCCAACATGCTAAATTAGCAAGGAGTGTTTCCAAGCTAACCTGATTCAAATTCACCAGTGAAAAACATGCATTTCCCACTAGTAAATCTGCTAAATATTATTTTTTCTGTTTTGAGGACCATATGAATTGGTGTTCTGATACAAGATGCTCCGTGGGTGAACACCATCAGGTGTTTTTATTAGCGGACAAAAAGAAAAAAGCATTTAGAAAACACCACCTCATTAAACAGAATATTTTTGCTCTCCAGTTTATATTGACATTGGCAGGGGCAACACATAACTCAAACAAAACAAAGCAAAACATTTACAGGTTTAATCACATGTAGTAAAATTATCACTGATGTAATGGGAGATCTGGGGAAGATCATGCTCTTTCATGACTGAAACTTTTGCATACACGCCGATAGTGTTTTCTACTGAGGCTGGGGAAAAAAGATGTTATTAAATGTTGATGAAGTAAATACTTGCCCTTCAATACAGCTATTTAGTCACAGGATTAAGCTTCAGCACCGATTCTTATATCATCTTAAACAAGCTGTTTTTGTCTTTTCCTAGAGCGCCCTGAGGCCTGGTCTTGGAAGATTGCCCATTTCATTAGCATACTTTATTAATGGCAAGTGAGCAAGCCACGCTAACTCTGTTTTTATGTGCATGTAAATGATTTCTAATCAGATGAAGGCTCTATTATGAAGAACGTCTCTCTGGGGTGGGGAAAAAAAAAAAGAGCGTCGGAGCGAATTCTCATCTCACAGGAAGATTAATCGAGCCTCCTCAGCACCTTTGATACTCCCTTTCCAATTCAGGTGCCCTCCTGCCTAAAGATAAGAACCACATGGAAGATGAGAGAAGGAGCAGCATGCGATAAGATCAGAGATCAGCCCCGGGCTCATGATGGCGATTCATTTTTCTCCTGTTTTGTGTTTGGAAAGAGGGAGTGGTGTGAGGGAGAGGCGGTGGTAACTGGATCTTTTGACCAAAAAGTTTGGAGGAAGGAGGGGTCGGGTCTGGAGGTTGCGGGGGGGGTTGGTGTACTCTGTGCATCTGGTGGTGGGATCCTGTTATTGTTTTTAGGGAAGGAAGGCTCCAGCTCTGTGGGTCCTTGACCAATTAGTCACTCCAGCATGGAAACAGAATTTAGGATTAAGCTGTTTTGTCCATTTTTTGCAAGGAGACACTTGTACTGAATAGGAAACAGCTATGCCCTCTAATGTAAGGTGTATTAATGTCATGCACTATTAGCTTAATCGGCATCAGATTACTACAACCGAGTTCATAATGTGTTTTATGTCAGCATTAAAATTTAACAGCTCCTTTAGTTTAGTTTAAGATTCACCAAGTGTTTTAATTGGCCTTTCAAAAAGCACATTATATGGGATTTGAGAAGACTGGCCATTATTGTGGAGTACACTATAATTTTCCTTATTTACTTTAATTCACGTCTGGCTTCACGGTTCACGTAAGCGTGTAATGAATTATGTCGCTGTAGCAGGTTGTGAAACCGAGAACACAAGTAAAGATTAGATTTAGAAGGAAAAGCCATCAAAAAGCATTTGACCCACTGACCATGGAGGTCCACCTTGTGCAAACATGACCGGTATGTGAGGCTGTGGGACTGCCGTTTTTCAAACTCTTCCAAAACGTACAATTCCTCACTTAAAAACCAAATGTTGTATTCAAGTTAAATTCCGATTAAACTGTTCAGTTCAGAGCACTATAACACTACTGTGCCGATAAAGGTGTGTGTTTCTTTTTATTGACGGTTGCCAGGAAGGAATGGTGCCTTGTTCTCAGGTAGTATCAAGTTCCTTACAACTTCCTGAGAAATGGGAACTGTCAGCAAATTGGTCCAAGACGTGAATAGCAGCTTGGCTGTCTCGCCTAGTTGAGCAGCTGCTCCAGGCTGGGAATCAACAAACCCAATCTGGCTAGAATCTCACACTTTTAGCTAATGTTACACTCATAGGCAAGAAATTGGTAGTTTGTGGCATCTATTCTCAGTAGTTCTGGCATTTTCTTTTAATCTGTGCTGGCAGAGAATTTTCCTAAGAAAATGTTGGAAGAGAGAGTAGAGTTTGTCTCAAATGACCTTAAAGCAAATTGGAAAGGATTATTTGGAGGACTCTTCCAAACCAAGAGAGAAGGTTTGGGATGAATTGGATAACATAGAAATAATACGGTGACTTGGAGATAGTTGATGCTATTGACTCAGTAGTAAAGGCTCGGGATGTTTGACAGTAAGACTTAGGGATGACTTGGAATTGATGGGGATAGTTTGGGGTGACTTGCACTTGATGGGGATAGTTTGACTTGGTGGGGATAGTTAGGGGTGACTTGGATTTGATAGGGATAGTTTGGGGTGATTTAAATATGTTAGGAACAGTTTGAGGTGACTTGCACTTGATAGGGATAATTTGACTTAATGGGGATTAGTTTGTGGTGATTGACTTTATAGGGATAGTTTCAGTTGACTTGGACTTGACAGGGAGAGTTAGGGGTGATGCTGACTTGATTGGGATTAGTTTGGGGTGAATCTGACTTGATGAGGATAGTTTGGGGTGAATATGACTTAAGGATAGTTTGGGGTGAATATGACTTGAGGATAGTTTGGGGTGAATATGACTTGATGAGGATAGTTTGGGGTGAATATGACTTGACTTGAGGATAGTTTGGGGTGAATATGACTTGATGAGGATAGTTTGGGGTGAATATGACTTGACCTGAGGATAGTTTGGGGTGAATATGACTTAATGAGGATAGTTTGGGGTGAATATGACTTGAGGATAGTTTGGGGTGAATATGACTTGAGGATAGTTGGGGTGAATATGACTTGATGATGATAGTTTGGGGTGAATATGACTTGACCTGAGGATAGTTTGGGGTGAATATGACTTAATGAGGATAGTTGGGGTGAATATGACTTGAGGATAGTTTGGGGTGAATATGACTTGAGGATAGTTTGGGGTGGATATGACTTGATGATGATAGTTTGGGGTGAATATGAATTGATGATGATAGTTTGGGGTGGATATGACTTGATGAGGATGGTTTGGGTTGAATATGACTTGAGGATAGTTTGTGGTGAATATGACTTAATGAGGATAGTTTGGGGTGGATATGACTTGATTGGGATTAGTTTGTGGTGAATATGACTTGATGAGGATAGTTTGGGTTGAATATGACTTGATGAGGATAGTTTGGGTTGAATATGACTTGATGAGGATAGTTTGGGGTGGATATGACTTAATGAGGATAGTTTGGGGTGGATATGACTTGATGAGGATAGTTTGGGGTGAATATGACTTGAGGATAGTTTGGGTTGAATATGACTTGATGAGGATAATTTTCACTGTATTTTCTTCCATTGACCTTAACTTAGAGCATTGTTTAATTAAAGCATGTTTTTGCTGATTTCCCTGATAACCTACAATTGACCCTTTGACCTCAACATACCAGGGCCATATGGAATGTCATGACATTCGAACGCACATTCACCTGGAAAAGTGTCATAAAACGATTTTCTGTCAGCAACTTAAATGAGCTGTCATGACAGTCCGACTTCAAAATGTAGTCACGATAGCAAATTGTTATTGAATGCTGATGGCACATAATGTAAGTCGGCTGTCTTACAGCCTTTATAAACATTAACGACTAATTTTAGACAAATTTGAACTTTGAATGTTTTATTTTAACCACATTTTATTGATAATTAGCACTCAATTAAAGTGTTAAGACATAATTAAAAATGAAAGCATCCTGGTCCATTCCGATCTCACAGTAAGTCTTTGTTAAACTAAAATGTGTGTGTCTTAAAAACACATTCTTTTAACCCCCAGTTCTGTTTGCTTAGGCATAACGTGTTGTCAGACGTATTTTCTCCAGCGATGTGTGTAAAGTTCAGGAAACGCAGGTCACACAGCAGATGTGCCTTCAACAAGACGACAAAACACACTTGCAGGATCAAACAAAAAAGCACTCAGGAGTCCCGAGTTCAGCTTTTAAAACCTATAATGCAGGAAAGGAGGAGAACGAGTGACTCATAAAATCCTAAAATGTGTTGGAACTAATCCCGAAAACATTTTATGCAACTGCATTCACCACTAGGGGGCAGCGAGAGAGTTTATTGACGCTTAATAATGACGTTTACTTTTTTGAGAAATAGATATGACTCAGTGCTCTGAAATGTAACAATACACTAACGTTATACTACCGGGAGTTCGTATCTATTTGTGTATCATTTAATTACGTTATTCAATAGGGGTGTACACGAGACGCAGAGTGAGAATTTAATACAGGCCTGAATATAACGCGGGGAATAATTAAGTGTCAGTTTAGTGTCTGGTGAAGCAAGAAACGGCATTCAAGCAATTAATATATCGTTGAAGGTTTAGGAGCTAGATATTAAAACAACAGAGGCGGATAAACAATGTGTAAGGAAGAAAACACTCACGATTGGGTTTTGTTTGGTGTCACTAATTATTTAATTACAATTAAATGTTGTTAATTATTTGTAGCACAGAACATTTATAGTTACATGGTACCTGCTAGCTCCTGTAGTGTTTAGATTTATGCTTTGATCATCCTTTTTTCTGCCATAATGTTGCCAAAGATTCAGAAAATGTAAATGTAAATTTTCAGAATGTTATAGCTTTACGTTCGACTGTTACAAAGCACTACCATATTACTTATTTACCATATAATGGTAATATAATGATTTTTTTTTTTTTTAGTAAGGTTTTTCTTAATTTTTTGTAAATAAAACTAGACTTTAATTATACTTCCTCTGAGCCAAACAAGCCCCCCTGTCAGTCCCCGTTTTGATCCCGCCAGGAGGCTGATCCCGAGTGACCCTTACACAAGCGCCCACTCAACAGGGAACAAGGCAGGGTTGAAAGGGAATATGCTGATCTGGCAACCCAGCATATCCAAGCCGTCTTTTACTCAACATTAGCATGGATCAGAGCTACAAATGAGACTTTGTATTGTTAATGGGGGTCAAAAGAGTGGGACATCGGAGACAGGGGAACACCCCGGGGTCTGAGCTCTCACAGAATACAGAGGTTCTCTGTAGCACCAGATCAGGACTTCGATTCGAAATGCACAGCAGATGGCTCATGCTTTGGGCCACCTGACTCACTCGGGGTTGTGTTCACGTTTTCCGTAGCTTGTTTTTACTGGCTGAAAAGTTAGAACTAGGAAAAAAGTACCCTGATGAGATGTTTTAGGATAACGTTTATATTTCATGTTTGCAGAAAGGTTACTGTTCAGGACATTGTGTTTGCTACTCGGAGCACAGAATGGATACATTGGGAAATGTGTTGTTGAGCTTGTTCACTAAATGCTCTGGGCACAGAATCGATGTTTTTTTAAAAAATTATTATTATTATTATTATTACATGGAACATACAATCGCACACGTCTCAACCTGCTCAGCCATGCTTTTGTGTCCACACCTGTTGAGAACGCACATTCCCACCTTTTTAATTCTGAGGGTGTCTGTAAAAAAAAGCTCTGATATTACAGTCTAGATATATAATAATTTAGGTGCTGTCATGTGACCTGTTTCCGTAGAGTTTTGTAGGTATGTAAACATGAACAATAGATTAAACTGGCAATGGGATTTTTGAAGCCTGGTTGCGGTAGTGTCGTGTTTCGCATTATGAATGGCCCCTTACAAAATAACTCTTTCAAGTATTTTTGTCGCATTCCTTTTTCATTAGAAATTAATTTAATGCTGCTTGATATGCGTTCAGTATTTGGGATATGTTTGGTAGAACCGAACAATGATGGATCTTTTGCCTGAACTTTGTCCCAGACTTGTTTCTTGTTTTGATTGCTTCTCAGGCTTCAGGATGCTTTAGGTATGTAGAAGAAGAAGTGTAGTAATATTGAGATTTCTTATATTGCTATGACGTCTCAGGGGAGCAAAGAATTTGCATGCATGAAATGGAGCATGAATACTTTTCGCAATCACATTTCCTATTTAATTTATCTGTAAGTAAAAATTTCTATATTTTGGGCTCTTCTGAACAAATTCCGGATCTGTGAACCCAATGAAGTCTAAGTTCAAAGGGGGGTGTAAACTTGTCCAAAACACCCTGTTTAAAGCAGTAATAACCCAAACCGCTTGAGATTTTACTGCTGTAATGTCTCAGAGAACAGAGCACAAGAGCTTAAAGGATCGTAGCCCAGCTGCCAATATGGCGCTTTTTCAGATTAATAATAATTCTAGCATGAATAAATCCACATCTTTTTATTATTATTTAATGCAGGCTGTAGCCGACACTGAAACACAATCTGATCTTAATGGGTTATAAATGCAACTGTAAAAAGATCTGTTCTCTTTTTCCCTAACCAGCTGCCAAAAGTTAGCATGTAGCATGTTATGTCTTGTTGATTCTGAGGTAATATTCGGTCACTGGAGAAATAAGACATTTTGCGAGCAAAAAATCAGAAGTGCTTTAAAATCGAACCATGAACATTCAAATAAACTTTGCAGTAAACACAATTGCTAGCTAGCACGCACAGAATAATTGTTTAGCCAAGGTGAAATTAGCATAGGAACAGGAAAACAATTAGTTTTCACTAGCAAACTTAATGCTACCCTAAGCTGACTTAACTTCAACCAGCTAGCTCATTCAGCTATCTTTAGATACATGATACAGATATATTTTTGTTATAAATATGTTCTGTAAAAAAGTAAATTAATGAAATATTTATAGCTAATACAAGCTAATCAGCAGGATTTCTAACAGGATTATTACCTCCGAGTACCATGTTTTATTTGCTGGTAATAGGTAGTTAGTTATCTTGATGCCTTGAAACAATTTTTAAGTTACAAATTAAAGCTAAAAGGATTTTAGAACAGCGTGTCCTAACAGTAAAGAAAACAGGATCAACAGGAACATCCATGCATACATTTTATTTGGTAAGGGATGTGGTAGCTCAGAGGTTAAAACATTGGACTTTGGCTCAGAAAGTCACTGGTTCAAATCCTGCTGCCACTGTTGGGCCCTTGAGCGAGGCCCTTAACTCTTCCCTGCTCAGTTGTAAGTCGCTCTGGATAAGGGCCATAAGAGCTTTTAACGCTCTGCTAAAATGCCATAAATGTACATTTTATGCAGGAGCATTACAAATAGAAATGTAGAACACAAAAAAGAAGGTCATGATGAGACCAAGCTATACGGAAATGTAAGGATTTGTGGAAATCTGCATTTGGAGAGAATCCCTGAGGTCCCATGTTGTTGGTTAAGGTTTGCTACGTGTTACTGAGACACCAGATGAGGGGGTTGTGGAGGTTGTGTGCTGCTTGAAAAAGGGCCATTTCCTTCTGTATCCGAGCGGTTTCGCTTTCCGGAAAGTACCGCATCCTGCTAAGCTGATAATACGTCATAATACTTTTAATGCCAGTAATGAAGCCATTTTGCTCCATTCATTCTCTATTATCTCTATATAATTATAGCTGTTTGTAATTGTAAATTCATAGATTTTAATGGTTTATTTTTATAGAGCTGTTATACCATTTGTATGTACGCTGTGTATTATCTTGAAAACTACCCATAATTTATTCGCAATCGAACAGAGAAGATATCAAAAGATATCAAACGTTAAAACTGAGGACAGGAATTACTATTTTAAGGAAAAATTCTACATTTTGAATTTGGTGGTTGCAACACATCTCAAAAAAGTTGGGACAGGGGCAACAAAAGGTTGTAAAAGTAAGTGTTACTACAAAGAAACAGCTGGAGGATCATTTCGCAACTAATTAGGTTAATTGGCAACAGATCAGTAACACGACTGGGTATAAAAAGCGTATCTCAGAGAGGCAGAGTGAAGATGGGCAGAAATCCAACAATCTGTATCTACAAATTGTGGAACAATTTCAGAATAATGTTCCTCATACATGAAATTAAAAAGACTTTGGATATCCCATTATTTACAGTACATAATATCAAAAGATCTGGAGAGAGCTCTGTGGGACACAAGGGACATGGGGGAAAAAACATATTTGATGTCTTAGGGCAGTGTAATGGAAATCACTGCATGGGCTCAGAAACTCCTGCAGAATTCAATGTCTCTGACCACAGTTCACTGTGTCATCCACATATTTATGTTAAAACTCTATCATACAAAGAAGAAGCCATATATTACCAAAGCTCATTTAAAATCCAGTAAAAAATGGTCGAAATGTAAAACGAATCGAAATGTAAAATTTGTTTTGTGAACCATTTTTGGACACACATCCTCCGGACTAAAGAGGAAAGGGATCATCTGACTTCTCATCAGCACTAACTTCAAAAGCCCACATCTCTGATGGTGTTGGAGGGCAGTAGTGCATATGGAGTGGGCAGCTTGCACATCTGGTAATGCATCATTATTGCTAAAAGTAAGCAAAATATGGGTGCTGAAATGGCCTGCCTTCTGTCCAGACCTTTTACCTATTGAAAAGAGTTGGCACATCATGAAAAGAAAAATACAACAAAGAAGACCAAGGACTGTTAAGCAGCTAGAATATTGTATCAGACACAAATGGGACAACATAGCTCACCCAAAAATCTAGCAACCGGTCTTCTCAGTTCTCACATATATAGACTTTTGGTAAGAAAAGAAGGGATGCTACAGATTGGTGAGGAAGGTCTGGTTTTCTCTCACGCTGGGAGATGAGTCACTTATGAAAATAAAAGCTACAGAATCTTTTAGCTAGCACGTTTTATTAATTTAATGTATTTTTTTAATTGTGATCATAATAATGAGCTGCGATATTGAAAGATTTAGCGCAAACTGCATTATTTAGGAGCTATTTTGGTCAGGATTATGGACACAACCTACCACAAGCCACTACACCTTAATGAGGCATATCATATGTTTGGTTTTAATCCTTGAAGACGTTTTTTTCTATCACACATCACGTTCACTGTTTTCAGTTAATGAGCTTTGTTCCTTTGTATTTGCATTTTGTGTTCGTTATCATTTGGTTGTGTATCGATTTATAGGGAGTCTTGGGGGCGGGGCTTAGAGTAAATTAGCTGTGATGTGATTATTAGTGTTTATTGTGATATCGATGCAATTACAAAGCAAATCAGTGTTACCAAAGATGCGATAGCTAGCAACTGCCGATGAACATTTGCGATATTTGTCTTTTTGAGAATTTCGCACTTTTTCTAGGACTTTTAAATGTTTTATCAGGCAGGTTCTAACAGGGAAATCGTCAGTAAGGGTCCAAACTAAATCTTATATATAGTTTTTCTTTTTTTTTTTTTTTATGAATCAGGTTAAATGGTATTTAAATGTGGAATTCTCAATTAATGTTGCATTGATTGCTCATAGTAACATGCTCATAGCAACATATCTCAGGTCGCGTACCTCAAGGTTCGGTACACACATGAACCACGGATTAATTGCTCATTTTTTTCACTTGCGGATTCAACAATCGCAGAGTGAAAGACCGTTGTTTGTTCCCGCCGATATTGCTGTTTAAGTAATTTCATAACCACACAAAGCAGTCGTGTTCACGTGAACGGGAACGTGTTAATCAGTCAACAACAACGGCTAGCGTAGGTGCAGAAGACCTTAAAAATTTTCCTGCATCATTCAAATCGCATGTTCACACTGTAGCAAATTAGATTTGTCTCCTCCCCTTTTTTTTGCTGATCCAAAAATTATCCGATCCCTGATTCAAAAACTTTAATGGAATCAAGACTGTGACTTTTGAGATCCGTTGCATCACTAGTACTACGCATAATCTCTGATAAAAGAAAGTCTATACATTAGCAATCTTTCATATTTTCTTAGAGGGACAAACTGAAGCAAATGTAATTTAAAAAAAAGTCTTTTGTGGCCAAATCTAGAACGTGTCAAGTCAAGTTTATTTCTAAATGATACTCTATAGTGTTATAGAGTATTGTCCTTTCTACAGTCTTATACAGTCATTTGAGATGATGCAATCAGGAGCTACTAAGCAACTAAGCAAAGTGTAGGAGTTTCTTATTTTCTTTTTCTTTCTTTAATGGAAACACATTGAAGGGTTCATTATAGCTAAATTGTAAAAATGAGCCAGACCTCGAGGAAGTAATAATCAGAGAATGATTTGTCCTATTCATAAAATGTTGATTATAAGGACAAAATGGAAAAAAAAAAGAAATGAGACATATATCCAGATATATCAAAGAACCGTGATTTTTTTTTTGCTTATTGCATATCGAACGATTTTTCCAATATCGCTTTACCACTACGCTTGGATGGATTCCAGTGAGGGAGGAAACGCCTGGTGCTGTTCAGCTGTGTGTGTGTGTGGGTGTGTGTGTGTGTGTGTGTGTGTGTGTGTGTGTGTGTGTGTGTGTGTGTGTGTGTGTGTGTTCTTGCCCCACTTCCTCTCTTGACATACGGCATTACTCAGCTCACACTTACTCACTTACTGTAAAATAAAACAAACAGAAAGAGAAATACAGGGGAAGGGAAGGGAAAGTGCAGTGTATAGGGAAAGAGCGCGTGTGTGTGTGTGTGTGTGTGTGTGTGTGTGTGTGTGTGTGTGTGTCAGCGTGTGTCTGCGTGTGTCTGCGTGTATCGGGTGTGTACTGTGGGTGTGTGTGTTGTGTTATGCGTGTACGATAGCTTTTTTTTTCCGGTTGGACATTGTACATATCAGAGGAAAAAGGCAGCAGAGGAAAGCTGATCTTCTGGACGCTGGACACGGTGAGTCTGTGTGTCTTCTCTACACACACACACACACACACACACACACACACACACACACACACACACACACACTGGCATTAGGAGGACGTTACAGAATTACAGAGCCACATGGAGAGTCAGAACTGTTTGAATTATTGTGAATTGTGCAGCTATTCTTCTACATGGAAGAACAAAAAATGTTATGAAACAGGAAAAAGTCAATTGTAAATGTTTTGGTGTTTGATATAAACGTGTTTTCAAGTCTTTACAAAAAAAAAAAAAACGTGACAAGTCATAAACGTGTGCTCCTTCACTGATTATTGTGTTGCTACTGCACAGTGTTTTTGCTTATTAGTAGTTGAGAAGCAAGTAATTTTTTTTAGCTCACTTTTTCTTTAAAGAAAAAATGAAGTGAAAGTAATCATTTCTTTGGACGAGAGATTCTCCTGAGATTCACGTGAACATCTGCTTGGGACCGTGTGCCGAGTCAGTTCCACGCTTCTTTTTGTTTTAACTCCTTATTCACACTCCAGCTTCCACAGCTGCTCGGCTTGGCACTTATTTTATGACTCCTCCCACTTTTAATAACCTCATTCTTTTTTTTTTTTCCAAAACTCACATATTTCATAATGTAATATAGAGAATCGTTCATAATATAATAAAGACAATAATATTATATTTGCATAATATTTTTGATATTTTTTTATTACTTGATTCTTATTTTCATAAATAATATAAAAACTTCTCAGCCATAAAAAAAGCACTTTTTAAGATTTAAGTCGTAAATATTATGACATTTTAATCACACAAATAATTTGTATTTTAAATGTTATATGTACATGTATTTTATAGTTTTTTTCTTTCTCAAGTTTGACTTCTCCACTATTTATTTATTTTTTTGCTATATTTAAATTACAATTAAATATTAATAATAGGAATTATAAAGCACAGACCGCAACACAAATATAAGCAAAATAAATACAATATGCGAAAGATATTACAAGTGATTTTGTTGAATATCGCTAATATTGTGTTAAATATATATCTTTTTGAAAAGTATCATTGTGAAATACAAATTATTCCAAAAAATGATTGAATAATGAGGTTGAATTTGTTGTTCATGTGCAAGGCAACCTTGCTATTGAAAGAAAATGATAAAAAAAATAATACCATGTTTGCATAACAATTATTTTGTTTATTTTTATAAATTATTTGCTATAATTTTGATAGTAACTATTATTAATAGTAATGATAAGCTTCACTGCATGTAGCACTAATCTGATATTGTAGGTCGATTTACAATTCGGAAAAGTTTACTCATGGCCTAAATGACACTGTGCAATGTGACTAATATCACAATTTTCTCTCTTTCTCTCACACACACACACACACACACACACACACACCAGCGGTGTAAAGAGGACCTTATTATATGACGACCATATAAATGCCCATATAAAAGTATTTGACTTATTTGAAATATATTTGCAATATTCAGAGCTGATTGTGATTTGATGCAGCTCTCAGTCTCAGGGGCAACTTTTTTCATTCAACTTCAACAAAAGTCGAAGTGTTTGGAATTGATTTGCTCTCTTTTTTGGAAAATTGAGGCTAAAGAGTCGCTCACAGGCAGAAGATGTGGGTTGGGTTAAGTGTTAAATGATGTCTTCAACAGCGATGCAAATTGTAATAGGTAAAACTCTTCGTCTATTAAAATATCGCAGAGTAAAATGTACATCTGTTGAAACATAAATGTAGTTGAGTGGAGAGTAAAAGTTGCTGATATTTTTAATACTCAACATTTACTCAAATACTTTACACCCCTGACACACTCACACAAGGTCAAGCTCTTGACTGTGGTGTGAGAATTAAGTCATGTTTTAATTAAATGAGCACTCCGTGTGGAGAAGTTGTTCCGGGGTGCCTGCTGATGGTTGATGAGGAGAAGAGTGATCCTCCTCTCCTCTCCTCTCCCCTCTCCCCTCTCCTCTCCTTTCCTCTCCTCTCTCTCCTCTCCTCTCTCTCCTCTCTCCTCTCTCCTCTCTCCTCTCTCCTCTCCTCTCCTCTCCTCTCTCTCCTCTCCTCTCCTCTCCCCTCTCCTCTCTCCTTTTCTTTTCTTTCCTCTCCTCTCCTCTCCTCTTCACTCTTCCCTCTGAGATTTATCCAGCATGCGTGTGTTCTCTGGCATCGTCAGAGTTTAGGTCGACATGCGGCTTTCATTAAAGCAGAGCAGCAACAGAGACATTTCAGGATCGTTTCGGGTCAAAAGCAAGTGCATTTTATCCTCTTGTTTCTTTTCCGTCTCTCTCTCTCTCTCTCTCTCTCTCTCTCTCTCACTCTTTCTCTCTCTCGCTCTCTGTATTATAATTATTCTTCATCACAGATGCCGATCACTATATTGGGATTAACACTTTTGTAAAACGCTCGGCTTGTTTTTTATACGGAACAAACAAACAATATGGAGTCACGATAACGTCACGTGACAATTACGTCCTCATGATGTCATTGTTATTATCCCTATAATTATTTTTGCGCACGGATTAGGACTTGTGTTTGCTTCTTTTTAAGAATGCCGCGGTCATACAGAGCAGAGAGCGATCATTTACAGTAGAGTGAGTCGTGTAAAGAGCGCCGTCTAGACAGTCATTTAGAGGGAGTAGTTTATTGTGGGTTGTTTAAAGGGAGTCATTTAAATTGTTTAAAGAGAGTTGTTCAGAGGGAGTCATTTACAAGGAGTTGTTTAGAGGGAGTCGTTTACAGTGAGTCGTTTAGAGTGAAGGAGGGATATTTTTGGAAGGAGTCTCCAGTGTCAGTATTGAAAACAATGCTGTAACCATGTTTGTTTATTTGATCTTGTTTGCGCGTCGTGGTTTCTCAGTAACAGAAGTGACGACTTTGTTAAACGTGAATCTGAACATTGTTTTTTAATAAACAGAACATTGTAGTCGTCGAAACATCGCTGCGTCACTGATTATTTTCCCCCAGAACAGCGCCATTGTGTTATTTTTAGTTCCCGTGTGAAGAAATGGAAATCAGAATTCCCAGTCTGGCCTTTGAGTTGGTTCTCAAAGTTAACATTTGCATCATGAGGCGTTTGAACGCAAACGCACATCAGAGGAAGCGAGTGTAGAACTTCATCGTGTGGGCTCAGAGTGTTTCTGGAAAGAGCATAAATCATGCTCTCACCATAAGTAGAACACCAGCTCCATGTTGTTCGAGGCGGTTTTTTGGACTTCCCAAATTTCAACCATGAACTTCCTCTTCGTGAGGACGCTTGTTTCCTGTTGGTGAGTTCATTTCTGTACGTTTGTGGCATGATTTTGTCTAGAAAGTGAAAAGGCGAGTAGTCAAGGCAAAGCTGTGCTGGTTATTAACCGAAGCTCTGGATGCCAGGAACGTTTAGCAAAACCACAGCTGTAGCAAAAATATCATTCGAAAGCCCACACATTACCTAGTTCATGAGACTAAAGATAAATTATTAATTCTGACCCCATTAAGAATTGGTATACCTCACTATGTGTGTATAACAAAAAAAGCATATTTTGGAACCTTTCAGTTCTTCTTCATCGAGGACCTGAAAGTCAGTCGGCGGTTTCGTATCTGGACCCTTAACTGGAAGTGAGATGTTTTCTTCTGAGCAGTTTGCAGCTTTCCTGTTAGATAAAATTCTTGGCCTTACCTCTGTTTCTCACATGTCTCTCTTATCTCTCATCTCTTAGACATGTGGTGGTGGTGACCAAAATGTTGAGAGCTTGTTTCTATAAATATGGCTTGGTTCTATGGTTCAGATCTGGCAACCTTGACTCTTGCACCTTGGACAATCTCATAGATGAGTCTTTTATAAACATAATATGATGTTGCGTGATGGATGGTGGATGCAGTCGAATTATTGTGGAACTGAAAGGGTTAAAAATGCAACCAGGAGAAGAGACAGACCAACAGAGAGAGAGAGAGAGAGAGAGAGAGAGAGAGAGAGAGAGAAAGAGACCCACATTACACTTGTAGCACCGTCTGTGGTCATAAAGAATCACACACACGTACACACACACACACACACACACACACACACACACACACACACACACAGCCTGTATAACTGAAATCCTGAGCACATATTAAGGAAGGTAAAGATCTCTCATTTCTCTTTTCTGTTTTTTTTCTCTCGTTTCTTTTAAACAATCAGGAACTTATTTTTTTGGATGAACTTTCTACACTCTCACTTCTTTCTCAAAGTTGCAAAGTTCTTGTTTCTTTGTCTGCGTATGTGTTTGTGTGTGTGTGTGTGTGTGTGTGTGTGTGTGTGTGTGTGTGTGTGTGTGTGCGCCACTGTTGTCGTTATTATTCATAGTACGTCGCACAAAACCTGCGGTTCGAAGCTTGTCCTTGCTGCATCTCAGCATGAGCTCTGTAGTTTTGTCTCAGGGGCCCATCTAGGAGGAGAAGAGAAGGAGAAATAGTAGGAGAAAGAGGAGGAGGGATTCCTTCTTCTTTTTTTTCCTACTACTTCTTCTTCCTGTGGGGTTATAAACCGCATCCATACATGGCCGCACTCTCAGCCCTGGCGTTCCTGCAGATCATAATAGACCAGGGGAAGTTAACAGGCGGATGAAAGGTGTGTGTGAAGCTGAACTCATGCTTCCTGAAGCTGCACAGATCAACCTGCTTTCACTTCATATTTAAACAGTTAAAGATGGAAGAAGATATTTATTCTTCCCCTCTAACCCTCGCTTTAACCCCCAACAGCGTGCAGGATTTTTTCTCACAGGTCCTCCGTTGCCTGGTCAGGACTTGATAGTGAATCACTAAAGTAACATGGAGAAGGTCATGGTCTGAATGTGTGCTTTCTCAGAGGGAAGTCTGTTACTCCTCACAGAAGGTTTAGCTTTGTGAAAACTACTAAATAGTGAATTTTGAATGAAATTGGAGTGAAATGATCATCACAGCACCACTATTTTCTTTATATCGGTGCTGGATGTTAATACAGTGCTAACACAAGGGTAATACAGTGCTAAAACAATGGCAATACTCAACAGTGCAGGGCTACAACAATGCTAATACTGGGCCAATGCAGTGCTAAAACAACGCTAATACTGGGCCAATGCAGTGCTAAAACAATGCTAATACTGGGTCAATGCAGTGCTAAAACAATGCTAATACTCAACAATGCAGTGCTAAAACAATGCTAATACTGGGCCAATGCAGTGCTAAAACAACGCTAATACTGGGCCAATGCAGTGCCAAAACAATGCTAATACTGGGCCAATGCAGTGCTAAAACAACGCTAATACTGGGCCAATGCAGTGCTAAAACAACGCTAATACTGGGCCAATGCAGTGCCAAAACAATGCTAATACTGGGCCAATGCAGTGCTAAAACAACGCTAATACTGGGCCAATGCAGTGCTAAAACAATGCTAATACTGGGCCAATGCAGTGCTAAAACAATGCTAATACTGGGCCAATGCAGTGCTAAAACAATGCTAATACTGGGCCAATGCAGTGCTAAAACAATGCTAATACTGGGCCAATGCAGTGCTAAAACAATGCTAATACTGGGCCAATGCAGTGCTAATCTGACTCTGAGATTTAGTTTTAAATGTTAGCAGTTTGAGTGTGTTCAGTTAACAAGGATGTTCTGGTGGTATTACGTGATATTAGAGTCTATTTGGTTGGTTACAGGAAAAAGGGTTTCTTTCTCTTATTACTTTCGATATTTATATAAATATTAGTTGTTAGTTTTTAAGCCACTTATTGTTCTAGTTTGTTCCACTAACCCCCCCCTTTCAGATTCATAGTCATTTCAACCCATTGTTGTGGTGGTGATGATAATGTTGTAGAGAAAGGCCCGGAAAATTTATTATCTTACTTATTTATCGAAAGGAAATGCAGAAATAACAAGTTTCTCATTAGATATCGCACTGGTGACTCCACCCCCAGGCCCGTGGCGTCTCAGCTTCCTGGTTGTAGATCGTCAGGGTTTTGGTGGTGAGTTAAATGAAATGATCAAAGTCATGTCAGTGTTCAGGATGTTTCAAGTCATACAGGTTCTCTAAGAAACGTCCAGCAAATCTGTAGATCTCAAATGCTGAGAAATGATTTCCTTTAAAAAATATAAGGTACAAAGTTTTGAAAAAAATATTGAAATAAGTGTAAGAAAATGAAATAATTAATGCATACATTAAACTTAAATATTTTCATTATTTATTTTAATATTTAATTTTAATGCAATATTATTTTGTATTTTTTTATTGATATTATTCTGAACATTTTTATTTATTTATTTATTTTTAAGTTTAAAGCTGAGTTTAATTATATATATTTAAAATTTCCATAAGATAAACATTTTAACAATAATAGAGCAAAAAAATCACTAATTTGTATAATAATTTTTAAGATTAAAATTGTAAAAAGTCAGAAAGAAAGAAAAAAAGATGGAAATAAATAAATGTGTAATAATTGTTCCACTGAGGGTGACAATTTCTTTAAACTGTAAAAAAAAAAAACCCTGTAATAACAGTAAATGTATTCAATGAAACCAAAATACAACAATAAAAGATAATAATTTAATTAAAAAAATATATCAATAAAAATTTAAAAATTCTATTATTAAATAATAATATTATTATTGAACGTCTAATAATATACATTTTGAAGAAATTGTAGATAGTCTTAAAGAATTTTCAAATATGGTACAGGTTTAAAGATTCAAACCAAAGCAAGATTTAATAGTGAAATTCTCCCAATTCCAGAACTTTCCACACACTGGCACCTCGAATTCTGATCTAAGTCTTCTCCACATATCCTGAACATCAGATTTTCAGACTGAATGTCTGCATTCAATGCTCTCTTATCCAGATGTTCCTCCAGGTTCCTCATGGACTTTTGGAGGTCTTGTGAAGAAATTGCGATTTTACACTAATTGTTTTTGTAGATGAATTTATCATTGTTCTGGCTCTGAGCTCATCAAGGAAGCGACGGAGGCTTTGGGGCAGCACAAAACAAGTGTGATAGAGGAGAGGAGAGGAGAGGAAAAGAAGGATGGCGTGGGGGAGAAGTGGAGCAGTGTGGAGTGGAGGAGAAGAGAAGAGAAGTCCTCTTTTGGATTACTGTGAGCTCCTTGGCAATCTGCATGTGAATAAGCGTGAAAAGCTTGAGCCGTTATCCCCCTCCTTCTCTCTGTCACACACACACACACACACACACACACACACACACACACACACACACACACACACACACACTCACACACTCATCCTCAGACACACAGAGAGAGAGAGAGAGAGAGAGAGAGAGAGAGAGAGAGAGCTTCATTTGCACTCTGACTTTAAACACAGTGCATCTTCTCGGAGCAGGACACCAAAGTTTCAGTGCAGAGAAAGTTGTGCATGTGTGTGTGTGTGTGTGTGTGTGTGTGTGTGTAGTTTTCCTGGTGTGTGTGTGTGTGTGGTTTTGTTTTTCTCTTCTGATTCACGAGGAGTGGATTTGTGAATGAGAGAAGGTAAGGATCTGCAAAGAAGCGTGTGTTCTCTGGGGTCTTGATTATGGCCGAGCATGTTGATAACAATGCAAGCAACACACACACACACACACACACACACACACACACACACACACACACACACACATGCGCTCAGGGGGAGGGGCAGTCTCGGTTGATCTTGGTTTTATTTTGTTGTTTTATGCTTGTTTTTTCTCACGTTTAGAATTTGAAAGTTTTTAACATTGTGAACTGCTGAGAATTATGGGTAATTTGCTCAGTGTATCAGATGCAGCTCATTCATGGGAAATGGACTAAAACACAGTTTTCCAGGTCATTAGACACTCTGTTTATTGGTTTTTAGAGCCTAGGAACCTTATTCGGCTGCAGGTTTTTTTTTTTTTACATTTTGGAATGAATGAAACTGGGAAAAATCCAGTCAATGAAAAACCTGAAGCTAGTTCAAATGTGTCCTTTGTCAAAGTCTTTTTCCTTTTGAGAAAGACGCTCGGACTGTTTGTCCTCCGTAAGAACATTTTTTCGCTCTCAGCTCTTGCTAACAGTAATTCAGGGCTGAATTTGCATTAGCATGAAAACATTGCATAGCATAGCATGAGAAGAATGTATGGGAATTTGTCCTGAATTGTCCTTCATTGTTTGTAGTTGATGAAGCACGACTCTCTTGTTCAGTTTAGTACAGTTTTGATGACTTGATGAGTGTCCACACAATGTCCTCAACCAAGATGACCTGAATAGAGAATAAATGACAGGAACCAGCTTCGGAAAAAGGAACCCGTACTAACGCCATTATTAATATTGATTATTAATCATCACAGTGTTCGATCGATATTAATGCCATGAAACGTGGATGTCAGAAACGTTTAGTGTTGAGTCTGTGGGCAGCCATATTGACTGTAGAATGCTTGCTGAACTCATGGGTCCAGGAGACCGTTCTGAGTTTTCTAATGAGGAATTCCAAACATAGGGGACATTTTGGACCCTGGATCGGGAAGGTCTCTAGTTCACCACCACCACCAAGCTACCACTGCTGGGCCCTTGAGCAAGGCCCTTAACCCTTAAATGCTCAGAGTTGTAAGTCACTCTAGACAAGGGATTCTGCCAAATGCAGTAAATGTTAAATGTAAATGTTTAGTTGATTAATGAAATTGTTGTTTAAATGAAAGTTGTTTAAATGAAAATGTTTAGTTGAACATTGAGACTTGACCTGTTTTTGGAAGTGAAACTATATCTGGATTATTCATCTCGGATCGTCCACACCTGCTAAAAATCGCAGACAGATTATCATAAGAAGACAAAAATACATGAATAAAATAAAATGTGTTACTTCTTGACCCTAGTCTAAGAAAACCCAAATATATTAATAAAAAAGTTGTATTCTTTACTTAAACTCTTGTAGCATCAAATGCCTCAAGGTCAAGATTTCACATAGTTCCAAGTTTTGACGTTCAGGCAAAAGTTGGCAATCAAAAGATTGCAGTCTAAGCAAACAAATACACAGTTTGGCATTTATGCTAAAAACATTCCACTTCCTGCTGCATGGATTATATTTTCTTTAAATTCTAAGCTAACTTTTAAATAAAACTCTAAATGTAAACATTGAATGCAGAGTTTAAGGACCAGGAGTCAAAGTAAATGGCAGTGAGTTCATATTTCATGTTTAATGTTGTGTTTATGTGCTGAAGCATAAAGCAGATACACATTGAAACGACAGACATGCGTAATTTCTATGGCCCTGTACCATTAAATTGGTTTCTTGTAGTTATCCAGGATAAGCAGATCTGATAAAGAAAGGCTTTGGAATATACACCTCCGACTGTCACTATCAGACAATGTAGAAACTCCAGAGAGTGAGTGGACTTTAAGAAAAAAACAGATTTGTTATGAACGTGTGTCATGTGTCCTCACAACTCCCGGGTCCTCACAAAACACATACAGTTATTTTTCTTTTAATAAAAAGGACTGCTTAGATTAAGATGGGTTCAAAGTTATTTTCTATATTTTTATATTATAATTGGGACAATGAAAGGTCCTTATAAACATAGCACATGTGAATGTGTAAAACAGTATGTGTACAGTAAATTTATTGTCCTTTATTGACCCTTAATTAATTTCGCTTTTTTATGTTGCATTGTAAAGTTGAATGCTAAACATAAAATTCTGGTTTGTGAGATAAAAGGCATCTGAATGCAGCTAAAGGTATTAGCTGCATTTTAGTGCAGCACAATACAACATCTGTTTGTGTGAAATTGAAATAAACAATGAAAAAAAGTCATGACTTTTTATTTATGACATCTGAGTAGGAAGGGCCATTGGAATTCCTAGTTAAAAAATTAGGATCGCCTGCTCAGCCCCTAAGTTCAGCAAGTAATGTCAAGTCAGCATTTTCTTCTTTGTATGTTGAATTCTTAGAGTTTGAATGCAGCAAGTTGCACTTTATATGTTTAAGTTTGATTTGAAAATGATGTGATTCAAAAGTGCCAGTCTTCCAACTTCAGATGTAAGTCAAATATAACTTTAGTTTGGAGTTAATGCTGTAAGCAGCCATGTTGATTTTAGGTTGCTTAGCTGATTAGTATGATAATTGCAATCTTTTTATTTATTCAGGGCTTGAAGCTTTTTGTTTCCCAATCTGCCTAACCCAAAGACACAAAAATAGTGAACTTTCTTAGCTAACTTTAATTACATGAAGCCTTCTCAGATGTTTAGATGTAAACATGTGGTACGTGGTTCTTGGCCCAGTCTCGCTGTGGTTGTCATCACACCATGTTTGTCATCCCTGTGGCATGTGTATGATTCGCGTTGGTCCTCAGAAAGCAGAGTGACCGGCGGCTGATTAAACACAGACCCAGGCCTGCACTTCTTCGGTTCCAGTGTTCACTTTTCTCTTTAATTGCTTTTTTTCTTGAGCACTCGTTCACATCGTGTCAGTCTGTTTGTCTTTCTCATGCATCTGGAAGACAAGGCCATCCCTCTGTTCCACACACCCGTCTGTTTGAGACGATCCATGGTCTTCCACGTTTATTCTTTCCTTTATTTTCAGTGTTACTGGCATGCTACATTGTGCGTCCCTTTTTCCTTTGTTTCTGTTTACAGTTCGACGATGGTAAAAATACTTTTTGTCTTTAAAGAAAAATTATTTTCTTTGGTTTTCCAATGAGTATATTATTTAGGCTGCTGTTCCTTTTCATAAAACATGCTAAGAAAAATTTTATATAAATATTTCTTTGGTAATATTTTTTTATGTCAAAAGCTCTGTAGAATGCTTCACAGGTTCACACCGATAGGAAATGCGATACGAAATAATGCAAAAATCACATGAAATTAGGACCTGCATTTGCAAGGACATAAACTGTAAACTAGCTGGACTAGCAGGATGGATATTACCTCAGAATGTGAAACACCTTTATTTTGGAGCACTAAGTATGAAAAGTTGTAAGACAAATTATTTCCTTGCAACGGCAACAATGGTCAACGAAGTCAACCACGAGATAAAGTTGAATCAAAATGCCAAACTATGCAAAGATTATGACTGTTAATTAGATTCATGAATTGAGTAATTAATTAAAATACAATTTGAGCAGCTAGGTGGTTAGTTTTGTTAACTAGAACTGATTGTGGACAAATATTACTCGAGATTTGACATCTATTGAGAGTCCCAGACTTACGATAGAGATGCGTTCTGAAGGCCCCGTCGTAACTTAAAAATATAGTAAGTTGAGACGTGGCCTAGCCTACCCAGGAGTCTTAAAGAATGGTGATCAGTATGGGGTTTTATACTGTAATTTTTTAATGAGTCAGCACATTACAGTTCATAATTTAACAAAACAGCAATTTACAGTATCGTACTTTATAAACTATACAGAATATATGTTTGTGGTAGCCGGAACGTGAGTGGGGAGTAAATTGTACGCTGCTGCGTGTACGGGATCATCTATAGCTGCCGTAATCACATGATATTTGCTCTATTTACCGAAAAAGATGCTTTTTTTAAATTTAGTCTAGTATGACTCAAGGTTAGGTGTGTATCTTCGGCACATGAGAGTAACCCGGTAACGTGGGACCATTTACTGCTTTTAAAGGTTAGCTGAAACCAAGTACCTTTAGAAACATGACTTTTGACACATTGTAGGCAGCGAAGTTATTGGTACCCCAGAAAGACTCCTTCATTCCCTGATCTTCATTAAGCAGGGTTATGGTGGCTGCATAATTAATAATAATTAGCTAATAATAATGTAGTATTCTGATTTTGATTCTGATCCTTTTCAGAGATCAGACACTGGTAGAACTTGTTCATAAAACTCAACCTACGCTCAGGGTTGAACCTCAGGACAATGTAACTGTAGCATAATTTAAAAAAGGTACTTATTAAGACTACAGGAACGTTGGCCATGAAATTATTGCTTCTAACCGTATTTCTTTTACTCTCTGTATCCCTGAAGCCGAGCAGACCTTCTGTATTTTCTCTCCAGCACACTGTAGCTTGCAGGTTGTTTCCTGTTTATCAGTTTCATACCACGCTCAAGCGAACACAACCCTAATCTCAATTTCCGGGAGATGTGATTATGAAACATCTTCTGCCCCATTGTACATTAACGGATGATTTAGCTGATACAAGTTGATACGACTGGCCGGATATGGCGTTAGCTAGAACTCTCCTATTGAAATCCTAAACACAGAGTACAGAGTGGAAGTGCATACAGCAAGACAAGCAAAGTCTTATCGAGAAAGTGAGCAACGTCCTTACTTCCTCGCTGCCTCGGGTACAAGCACATCTACAATCTTCAAGCAGAGGACGTTTCTCAGCCAGGGATGCTTGTGCATTTAACAGGCAACGGGTTTGCGCCTGGAGGTAGGCTATTACGATACAGCAGATAATCATCATGTCCGCTTTATTTTTAGCATTGGGAGGACGTAAAAATTGTTGGGTGGCCAAGCACTTTCTTGATGAATGTCTTTATCAGAGCAAATGTATGTTAGTATTTGGATTGGTATTTGTTGCATGTGCATTGTTTGTATTGTGTATGTCGAACCAAAGTAAAAACCCACCAGACGTCCAAAGGATTTCTGATGTTTCTTCCTCCTGTCTTGCTTAGTGCCTACTGCATCCAAGGCACAGTTGATTGGCATTTAGCTGCCAAAACTCTATAAAAGTTCTCAAAGTGCTTAGATGGAGTCTCCAGGCTTTTACTTGTAGCTTGTCAGATTATCCTACACGTCCTGCCGTGCGTCATCGCATGTATGAGCTACCACCAGCTCCACAGCGTGCATGCAGGTTAAAGAGCAACGGTGATCTGAGGTCGCTCTGGTTTCGTGGCTGGGATTAACGCTCGGAGGGTTCAGACCATCTGACCACATGGTATCGCTCTTTGTTGTCTGGTGTGGAAAAAAGAACGCTATATTATGTATCATATAAGCATTTTGCCAAAATGCCATGAGGATAACTAAGGATTTGTTTTCGACAGCTTTAGCATGCTGACTTTAGAGGTTCTTAGCAGGATGATGGTTGCCTGCTAATCCGCTTAGCACAACAGGCGCTCTTAAAACTGACTTTATTGCTAAAGATAAATGCTAGCACTGCACTGCTAAGTCATTTTCCCCATGAAGGCTAATTTAGGGGAAAAAATAAGTCATAGCTAGCCTCAAATCTTACAAGGAATGTGTATGCTTGTTAGCTGTTAGTTATGTATTCCTAAAGGCTTTAAGGTAATCTGGTTTCTGGTGGTCGTATCGTGTTAACCTCAAACGACCTCTTATTTAATCCTCATACCATACGGAATGTGTTTTCTTGCACACCAACACACACTTACACTTTCACCTCTGAGTGATGTTTAAGTCAGTATATCCTCTCAGTTAGCATTTGTGTCTTGT
The DNA here is from genome assembly GCF_014805685.1 of Silurus meridionalis. Classification (NCBI taxonomy): domain Eukaryota; kingdom Metazoa; phylum Chordata; class Actinopteri; order Siluriformes; family Siluridae; genus Silurus; species Silurus meridionalis. The sequence continues at coordinate 21,989,159 of NC_060897.1, read as the reverse complement.
AGCTCTCGAGAATGAACTCTGGTTTATATGTCGGTGATCTCTCAGGTGCATTTACAAACTAAAGCTGGAACGACAGAAAACTTTTATTTTAATGTATCGATTTCCTGCTGGCATGCTGTGCAAAGTTCAACATGCGTTGCAGGCGAATTTCATGCTCGCCCCCTGAGATTTGTGCTAAGTGTAGCAGGAGCTAGCTGAGCGTTTAGAATCAGCTTCCTGTGTTTAAAACAAAGCTTTACCTCAGTTTCTATCACTTGCATAGATTTGGCAGTTGGTGCATTAGCTACTGAAGTCCCCTAAAAACATACATATATATGTATATAAAATCTTTACATATATATGTTAAATAAATAAAAAATGGGTTGTTATACGTAAATATTGACAGTAGCGTAAACCACTGTGTGGACAATGCTAGCTAATGAACGAATGAACAAACTAGCTAGCTAATTTTATAGTACTGTTATATTTTGTTTGTTTGCTTACGAAGAGCTAAAAAAATTGAAAGTGTATTCAATTTGTGCGTCACGCATACTGGTAACTGTGTAAAAATGATGTAACGGTCTTCCTAACAAGTCATAATATAATATATATTTCATGTTTCTATTGTGCAGATGATTTTTAGCTAAACATTATGCTCATATTTGATGCTTTTTTTCGATCACAGAGAAGGTGCACGAGCTGGACTTGGAGCTGGAGCAGCCCGTCCGGATGGAGGAGGAGAGGGAGGTGGAGCAGCAGGTGGAGGAGGAACATGATGTTAAGAAGGAGAGCTCGTGCCTTGTTGAGCCCAACACGCAGGGCATCATCAGGGGTGGCGACCTCTTCGGCTACGTGGGCATCGAAGCCGTGCTGGATCAGATGAGACGCAAGACCATGAAATCGGCTTTTGAGTTTAACGTCATGGTGGTTGGTGAGTAATTTATATATGACCAGCCATCTAATGGGACTAGTGACTTTGAGTTATGCAAATTCTGTATTATGGCATCATGACTTCCATTTGCATATGGTCTCAAAGGTAATGTGGAACACTGCGATACTGCAAAAAAAATGTCAAAACCTCTGCACATGCCACGACTTGTTTTGTTGAGTCATCAATTCCCGCTAGTATGAATACACGCTTTCCAGAAGGGTTTTACAAAAGTTTTGGCACCCACATCTGTAACAATTTAGATTGTTCTTTTTTTTATACCAGTAAACACAATCAGAGGCAAAATTAGCTACACTTTACCACAAAGGCATTCTGCGGTGTGGTGTTTTAGTGTATGTGCGTGTGGCTCGGAGTAGTAGGACTGAGGTAAACATAAGTCTCAGATGTTGGCAGGAAGTCTGTTGCATGAAGGAGGGGATCTTCAGTAGCAGGTGAACAGGAAGCGCTGGCTCGGCGTGTGCACGAAGCAAAACACCTCGAGCTCAGCTCTTTGTCGAACCCTAACATTAACAGCGATTAGGCATAAAGCAGTTTATTCGGGCCACAAAGCTCGTGTTGCTTGTTGTTGGAATTACTTTTTTCGCCAGCAAGCCGTTCATTAGGTGCTTGTGTAATTGCAGATCCCGTTGCAAAAGATAAACGATTCAACATTGCTTCACATGAATCACGCCGGGTTTTGTCTTTTAGTCAATTCTTCCGATTCCAAGATAAATTGTGTAATGTTGGGGTTTCTTCATCTTTACAGGCAGATTGTGTCAGTAATGGTGGGGAAAATAATGCTTCTATTTAAAACAATTACCTTAGTTGGACATTGCAGGTCTGTGAAAATTCGAAGGAATTTGTTTTGCATTTGTGGCATTTGGCAGATGCTCTTACATTTATCAGCTTATTGGTATGAAAGATAAATCTGAGGGCCTTGCTCAGAAACCCCAAGAGTTACAGCTTGGTTTGGCTGGGATTTGAACTTGTGATCTTCAGAGCCAAAGTTCAATACCTTAACCAATAAGGTACCACCTCCTCATTGTAAAGAACTTCTTAGTCATTAGTCTTTATTATCTTTTATTTTTATTTTCTCGAGTGTTTTCAGTGGTTCATATTGAACAAAAATGGAGGTAGCCGATTCCAAAATCGGTTTAGGCCACACCCATCTCAGGTTGGAGCAGTACACAGTTACACTAATATGCAGTATGTATTGCAACAGTCATATTCTAGAATTAACGGTGTCAAAGTAAAAATCAGTTTTCTGATTTTCTGAGATGCGATTTGGTGTAATAAATGAAGGTTAGTGCAGAAATGGAAACAGCTGGTCCCAGGTTTGGTTCTCTGAAACGTTCTCCTCTCAGCCCATGTTCTCAGCTGGGCTTTCTCTTTCAGTCTTAAGTTCCTAGCTGTCATCTAGACTGTTTTACTGGACCACTGCCCTGTTCAGGATCACCACGCTATCCGCTCCCAGCCAACCAGAGCTCAGGAAACTTCCAGAATAAAGTGTGTGTGTGTCTAACCTAATTAAATGCTGTGGAGTATTGTTGTGCTGCCCGGGTCGTCCAACAGCCACGATTTATGATTGGATCAGTGCAGCATATCGAAGCCCAGTCACTCTCCCTCTCCCCCTTCGTCTCTTTGTTTTTTCTTGATCAAGGTTTGATCAGTAAAAAACAAAGAGACCAAATTCCTTAAGAGCATCAAATTAAAGATTAAACTGTTTTTAAATTGTTCATGGCACTTGAATTTGGTTCTCAGTTTTGTTAATGTAACTTTTGTTTAACCAGGGGACTGGCTTTACTCAGGGTGCCAATACTTCTGAAGCTGTTTATGTTGTACTGTATGATTAACAGTAAAGTTTATGGTTTAACATATTTTCTTAGTGTACAGTAGTGAATAATGTACAGTAGTGAATGGTGTACAGTAGTGGTTATATTGGGGATTGATAATGTACAGTAGTGATTGTATTGGTGATTGATGTACAGTAGTAATGGGGATTGGTGTACAGTAGTGAATGGTGTACAGTAGTGATTATATTAGGGATCGATGGTGTACAGTAATGATGGGGGTTGGTGTACAGTAGTGAATGATGTACAGTAGTGAATGGTGTACAGTAGTGGTTATATTGGGGATCGATGGTTTACAGTAATGATGGGGGTTGGTGTACAGTGGTGAATGATGTACAGTAGTGATTATATTAGGGATCGATGGTGAACAGTATCAATGGGGGTTGGTGTACAGTAGTGAATAATGTACAGTAGTGATAATATTGGGGATCGATGGTGTACAGTAATGATGGGGGTTGGTGTATAGTGGTAAATAATGTACAGTAGTGATTATATTAGGGATCGATGGTGAACAGTAATGATGGGGGTTGGTGTACAGTGGTGAATAATTTACAGTAGTGAAAATATTGGGGATCAATGGTGTACAGTAATGATGGAGGTTGGTGTATAGTGGTAAATAATGTACAGTAGTGATAATATTAGGGATCGATGGTGTACAGTAATGATGGAGGTTGGTGTATAGTGGTAAATAATGTACAGTAGTGATAATATAAGGGATCGATGGTGTACAGTAATGATGGGGGTTGGCGTATAGTGGTGAATAATGTACAGTAGTGATAATATTAGGGATCGATAGTGTACAGTAATGATGGGGGTTGGTGTATAGTGGTAAATAATGTACAGTAGTGATAATATTAGGGATCGATGGTGTACAGTAATGATGGAGGTTGGTGTATAGTGGTAAATAATGTACAGTAGTGATTATATTGGGGATCAATGGTGTACAGTAGTGATGGGGATTGATGTACAATAGAGACCGATATACTGTAGTGAATGATGTATAGTAGTGATTATATTGGGGATCTAGTAATGAGGCTTAATGTACAGTAGTGACCGATATACAGTAGTGAATGATGTACAGTCGTGATAATTTGGGTTGATGTACAACAGTTATGTGGATTTGTAAAGATGATTGATTTACCGTGGTCATTGTAATGGGAATTGATGATGTATAGTAGTGATGTGATGGACAGAATTGATTGTGAAGAGGATTTTAATGGGTCTTGATCATGTATAGTATTGATGATGTATAGTAGTGATGGAAATGATGACTGATGCTTTGCAGTACTAATTAATGGTCCATGCAGCTGAATTTTTGTTTCACTAGATATCTTAATTCATTTTACAGGCAAAATCAGGCGGTCCCTTGAATGCCTTCGCTGTACTGCATTTAGTTTTTTTTTACATTCCATTATTCGGTTTTTAAAAACAAGAGAGCCCATAAAAGCTTTTATTGTAAAATATTTCCCACAAAAATGTCCGTCTCATCTATTGCTTTGCTGTGCTCTACTGAAGTGTGAGAGCTACAGCTTCAGTTGCGTGTTAGCATGCTGCTACGCTTCATAGCTACTGCTCTGGACGCTTATCAAAGCCGACCGTCTCCACCATCTCTCTCTCTTTTTCTTTCCCTCATTTCAATCACTCTGCTTTTCATTGCCTAAGTCAAACAGTGACCCGCATTTGTACTTCCTGAAGACGGTTTTCTCTCTTTTCTAGAAAGCTCTGAATTGTTCTCTAACTCTGTATCCCGATGTGAGAGAACTTTCTTTTGTCACTAGCTAGTTAGCATAATGCAAATGAAGATCCCAGTGAGATCCCACACCTTCTTTTTTCTTTTTCTCTCCAGACCCCAGCATTCCTTTGTCAACGTTCTAAGCAGCCTTTTAGCATAATTAAATTATTCAACAGCTCGTCTCTGTTTACTGCCTTACACTCATTGTTAGCTTTGTTAGCATGTTGTTTCATGTTGTGACAATCTTTCCTTAAGCATAAAACAGTTAGCCTAATGCGAATGGGCTCATTCGGTGGCTTTGACGCCTTGTGTTAGCAGTGTTAGGGGGTGTAGTGTGAAAGATCCTTTCTTTCTCATTTTTTGGTGACCTGTTAGTCAAATAAAAAAAGAGTAATTTCGTAGTAGTACTAGTTTGTAGTAGGTAGTAGTAAATGACTAGTAGTAGCTGCAGTTTATTAGGGCCTGTTCTTTGGTCAGCCAGAGTCCAAATCACCTAAAAAATTACTTCCATCATTGATTATCTCAGGCTAAGACTGATTGTTAGCCATGTTAGAATGACGGAGAGTAAATGAGTCATAAATTTGCTTGTATTATTTTCTGAAGTATGTTAGCATAGTATGTTCAGCTGTGCTAATTCTTTTCTTTATAGCATAAAACAGTTTACAAATATGATTAGCACTGTTATTTGTTTTGCTATTCTTTACAGTTACAGTTTTTCTCTTCCTGGAATCGTTAGCAATGTGAGCACTTTTTCTTTTGCTCTGTGTAGGGTAGTGGAACATTAGGCCTTTTTCGTGGCCTGCTAGAAAACAAGGAAGTGTTTTATTTGTTGTTGATGGTAGCTTGTGCAGATTGTTAGCCATTTGTTTGATTTCAGAGCATATTGCTGCTACCATATTAGCCGTTACATGTATTTATCTGATAGCCGGTGTTTTGTCTGTCTGAAATCATTTTATTTTTTTAAATTCGCCGAATTTTGCTGTTAGTGACCTCCTGGCGTCCAACTTTACAATGATTACTAGCAATGATACTTGCTAGCATTTAAAAGTACCCTGTTAGCTTGCAGGAAGCATCTTTGAACAGGTCATATGTTTTTCTGACAGAAAAGCTTCCACACTAAATAGATCTTGTTTCCATGGTTCAGGAAGAGGTCCACTGACTTCAACACATTTTTCGGGAATCGTGTCGATCCCACAGAGCAACGCTGAACTGCTTTCTCTGGGGATGTTCGGTGTTCCTCGACCCCTGTAGAGCAACACACATACTGAGGTGTATTGAGGGAGGGGGATTGGTGGAGCTTTGGGTGTTAAATGGTTTGAGAAGATACACTGTGAGGAGAAATCACCCCACCACACACACACACACACACACACACACACACACACACACACAAACACACACACACACAAAGGATGAACCCTGTTTGTGGCAGAGTGGATAGAGAGAAGAGGAAATCTTTTGTTTTTTTGACATTCTTATTTTCCTACCTACTTTCTCTCTCTCTCATACACACACAGACACACACACACACACACACACACACACACACACACACACACACACACACACACACACACACACAGGATGAGCTCAGCGTGTGGCGGAGTGGATAAAGAAAAAAGGAAATCTCATGTTTTTCTTGAACTTTCTCATTTTATTACCTCTTTTTCTCTCTCTCCTGGCGAACACACACACACACACACACACACACACCACCGAGTACCTCCAAAGCAAAGGGTCTCAGTAAATTACACTTCAAAATGGAGGGCAGGACCTTTAACGTAGCCTCGGGTCTCACACCGCCGAGTTTCCTCCGGTTTTCCCACAATCCTGCAGACCGTGTAGCGCTGTGTAGCGCCGTGCTCCATGTGGAACACATTACTGCCACCGCAGTGACCTCCTGTGCACCACGGACATGTGGAAACACAGGAAACAGCAATGGCGCTAGAGACGCTTGTAGGGTCATACCAAACATAATTTCTTTAAATTATCACATCACAGCACTGTCAGATTCTTAATTCTGATTGGCTGGATGATGGGGTTCATTATGTTTTTTTTTTTTTAAACACACAAATCGCATCAGTATGCTAGTTTTAGTGGATTAGCATTTTGATAGTAACAGCTCTTTTGTAAGGAGGATAGTCCATTTAAATGGAATTTTACAAACGTGACGGTATTGTGAAGGTTTTTTTAAGGAAGGAGTCTCCACTGCAAACTCTTTTAATTTTCAAGACAGAGTTGAAAAAGTGGCGAAAATGACTGTGAAAGGAACGAGGGATTTTACCTGCTTTAACATAAGTGAGAACAGGAGCGAACTTTCGAAGTAACCATAAACGTACAAAGGTGGACAAAGTAATAAAATATTCTACTCAAGTAAAAATACTTTTACTTTGATAACATTTTACTTAAGTACAAGTAACGTGGCGTCCCGGGTGAGAAATCTCCTCAAGTAATAGTAAATAATAGCTAAATAAAAATTTACTCACAGTGAAATTTACCGAGATACTATTTTAACAACGGGTGGTGGGATGGTTGGTTCTACTGTAGTTCAAAAAGAACAAGGAGATATAAATCTCAAACTAGTAAATAATAAATACATAAAATTAAACAAATAAATGAATAACGACTACTTCCTATGATGCACAAATTGAACAACTACAGCATTTTCCATGGTGAAGAATCAAAATGCTTTGATTGGACACCTCATCCTCAACAAAAGTTATACTGGTTATACAGTAATGCTCCAATCTAAAGCATCATCAACAGTTCTACTCTAAAATATATAACACTTTTCATTCATTTCATATGCACTAAAAATGTAATTGAGCAAACTTTATTGTACATCTCTGGTGCTTACCAACATTGGCACTGTACAACAATTATGTAAACTAAAGATATAAATATTATCAATTATTATTATTAATTATTAATGTTTTCGGCCAATCAATCAATCCATCCATCAATCAATCAATCAATCAATCAATCAATCAATCAGTCAATCAGTGCAGTAGTTTACTGTTATATTATTACAATATATTCCAAATACAATATTTCCAACAGTACATAAGTTAAATAAAAGTACAATTATAGCTTTAAAATCTACTTTAAAATGTACACAAAAACTACTCAATTTCAGTAACACGAGTGAACAGATAAAAATGATTTTTTTTGTTCTTCAGTAATTAAAGAAATCGTTTTCGATTGCACCCTTATGAAAAAAAACCCCTGTCGCATACAAAACCTCGACATGTCGCTATTAGACTTCACGGTTGATGAATTCCTGTAATCGTGTTGCAGGAAACACTTGTAATCCGTTCTTTATGAGGATGATGATGATGATGATGATGATGATTATGATGAAAGTGCTCACAGGTGTCAGTCAGCCTCCAGCGCTCACACACATGCTCTGAATTTACTCCTGACCTTTTGTGACCTTTGGAAAAACAGCACAAGTAAATCGCAGACTGTCGCCGGAGACAGGATGGGTCAGGACACGACTCATGACGCCGTCACTGCAGCGCTCTTTCTAGATTTCTAGATCTGACAGTATCGTGACGAACGGGATGTTTCGTAATTATTCAGCACTGAGACGTGCAGTTTGACGTCTTCAGGCGTGAAGTGTTTTAAACCTCTGATTACGTGGCTTATTGCAGCATGACGTCAGCGTTCCTTCTCTATATAGGTTTTTAAATGAATTTCTGTGTAAAAAACAATTTCCAAAGGATTATATTTTTTTCTTTATAACTAGTAGAAGTATTTTTTTACATATCTGGTAAAATGTTTCAGTATTTACAATGTGAAACAGTGACGAGGTTAAAAGTGATGTGCACAACGTTTTCCAAAAATTGTACCCAAAAACAATGAAGTGTACAGTTACGGTTCTATCGACGAATCCACAGTGCTGCTATCGGCAAAAATCCATACCGATAGTTTTCCCGCCTTCTGATTTGCTTTCATTACTAGAGCTCCCCCTAGAGGTGAGTCACTGACACCACGTGCTGTTTGTTTTTACATGCGAGACAGCACGCTGCACAGAGAGCACTATGTATTATTTATATTTTATTAATGGAATACTTATTACCACATTTTCATGATTCAGTACTGTTTATTTTTGTAATTAAGTTCAGTACTATTTAAACATTTTTTTCAATACAGTTTGATTAATCGTTTATCGGCAAGTACATTCCAACCTAGATATCGATAAAATCCACTATCGCTCGACCACTAATGTAGTGTTATCAGTGATCAGGTCCTCTTCTCTGATTCTGATTTTATAGCAGATATTATACTTAATAAAAACATCCCCCCCTTAAACCCATAAAAAAGTTGATTCAGAAATCCGCAGTGTTAAATAAAAAAACCCTCGACTTGGAGTTTTTTCGAGGAGCCGCGGAAATCCTCTGATCCGCTTTGAAGTGCACAAAAGGGCCTTGATAAGAATCTCTCCGTGGTAATAGCTTTCCTCGGTCCGTGAGCGCTGGCGTAAGTGAGTCATTAAGTGCCGGAGCTCCCTGTGGCTTTGTGCCATCGGTGCGTTTGGCTGGTTGCCAGATAAACCTCTTGCATGCTTCCGGCTCGGACCTGACCTGTTACATCACTGACAATCTGCAGTATAAGTGGGGGTTATAGTACAGAGGGGTGGGGCGGGGGGGCTTTCTGTGAGCTGCTGATTGCCTTGACACTCTACATGGTCATGTCTTCATTACATTGCGATGACCTTAGTTTTATCAGTGAGAGAGGAAAAAAAATGGGTTATGGAGTCATTACTGGTCGTCTTTATAAACACCCACACCTTTTCTGCTGTATTAGAACAGCAAGTCAAAGGTCATCCTGTAAATGAACACCAGCGCTGTTTACACACTGCATTTATTCGCGTAAAGGTGAAGACTGTGACAGTGTACTGCCCTGACAGTGTGTGTGGGAGTGTTTACAGTTACATCACTGATGTTACTCTGAAAGTGATAGATAGTTTTCCATGTGTAGGTCGAAGAAAAGGACGATTAAACGTTAATGTTATTAATGTTAATGTAAATAAGTTCATGCACCCAAACAGAGACAGAACGTTTGAATGACTGTTTCAGCGCTGTGACACTTTTCTATACAGAATATTTCAATAAGATTGGAAGTGTACTGATTTTACAGTATCTATACTTAATATATATATTAATATCTATGTTTTATTGAACATTTCTTATATTTTATTCAGCAGTGGACAGTCAGGAAGTAAATGTAATTCGTTATTGTACTTAAATAGCTTTTTCACGTTTCTCTACTTTGCTAAAGTATTTTCATTTCACTTTTACTTCACTACATTTTAAAGTCAAATATCCTACTTTTTACTCAACTGCATTTTGTGAAATCAGTCGTTCCTTTTGATTTTTTTGTGGATAAAAACGTAATTGGTCAAACATGCAGCTATCCACCAATCAGGGTCGAGTGGCTCTGTTTTGATGTTTTAAGTAGTTGAAAGAAGATTTTGGGCTCATGATCATTTTAATGATTGCGTTTGACTCATTAATATCATTCTATTAATAGATCGTTGTGTTAAGAGTAACATTAGAGACTTTTTAAGAGCAACTACAACCCTACAATTTCCCTGTGGGATTAATAAAGTATTCTGATTCTGCGGTCTATAAAAGACACATCAGATATGACTTTAAACTGGATTTGCATTTCTAGTTGTTTGACTTCATTTTTTTCGACATGAATCCGGGTCAGAAATCAGAACCTGGACCTTGTTAGTGCTCATTTTTTCGTCTTTGTTCAGGATCTTTGCTGGACACATATCTAGTTGGAAATGCACCATTCTCTAGTCGTAATTTTCAGTCAAGATTTGAGACAGTAGATGATTGTGGAGAATTTCTCCCCACAACCACATATAGGTGTAGAAGGAGGAAACACACAACTGTGTCATTCCAGGAGTGATTATGGTGATGATAAAAAGTAATTCCTTATGGTACTGTATATTTTCCTCACCCTGAATACTTCTGTCACAGAAGTTGCCTTTAGACATCGTGATCAACCAAACCTGTGACAAGTACATTCTTAAGTTGGATGATGTTGGATTGATGTTGATTTCATCACACATAAAACCTAAAAGTATATAGTTGGGTGTTCAATCTGACACTTTTCCCTCCAGAGATACAAATTCTGTTCCATATGTGTAGATTTATTTCTATTGGTGTAATTGCAAACATTTTGTATTAAAATATTTTATGGTATTGTTTATATTCTCTTTTATTCAGTATTGTCAGATCGTGTTTTTGACAAATAAAATTTCATTTGGAATCGTTACTCGCTCAGAGCTTCTCTGAACATCGGTGTCAGGAGTAAACGCAACTCTAAAGCTGTTTCGTGTCCTGATTTTTTTCTTTTTTTCGGCAGGTCAAAGCGGCCTGGGAAAATCCACGCTGGTCAACACACTGTTTAAATCCAAGGTCAGCCGTAAGTCCTGCACTCCCAATTACGAGGAGAAGATCTCCAAGACCGTCCACCTGCAATCAGTCAGCCACAGTGAGTCTCCTGTCTCTCTCTCTCTCTCTCTCTCTCACACACACATACACACACACACACACAAAGTCACTAATGCTGTTTTAATCCCAGACTTTTCCTATTAATTAACATGAACCTGTAAATACTGAGTTTCCATGGACATTGATTTCTAATATAAATATTGATTCTGAAAGCCTGTAATATGTTCGTTGGCAGGTCAATTGAGTTAAAGTTAGCTTTTTTTTTTTTAGGAAGTCTGACATTTTATCCTTTGCATCTTCAGCTCTAAAGGCTCTAAAGTTCATCTCTAAAGTTTCAAGCTCTAAAGTTCATCTTTTCTATGGTATTTAGCTAAATGTGTTATCTGTTTTTAGAAAATGAAGCTTTAGTTTGACCCTCTTGCAAGTGCTAGGGGTGTCGTCGCACAGGAAGTCCATGTGACATGGTGCAAAACGAGTGATGTTTAACAGCAAAATGTCATCTGATTAACTCTGAGGTCAGCGTCAACCGAATGCCACCTCATTGATACGATTAGAAGTAAAAACAATTTTAGGAAAAGCTTTTTTTTTGGTTTTTGGTTTCGACTTGTAACAGAACATAAGGCTTGCTGTGTTTGACTTGGAGCCGAGCCAGACATCAGGAGAGAGAGAGAGAGAGAGAGAGAGAGAAAGAGAATAGAAGACGAACTAAGATGCTGGCAATGGGGGATGGATTATGAAAGATCAATCATGCAGTTCTCAGCCAGAGAAAGAGAGAAAGAGAGAGGGAGAAGAAAGATGTGTCCCTTGCTGTCATTTAGAAAAACCTGTCAGAGAAGCCGTGAGAGAAAGAGAGAGTACCGGATCGGCCATTTTTCATCCGGCGGGTCAGAGGATGACTCTCGTTTCAACAAAGGACATCATTTATCTTTGGAAACGCTGGGTGTCTGGTTGAGCACGAGGCCGCGGCTTCTCGTTCGCGCTCTCATCGTCGTTGCATAAGTCTATCGACTCGAATTTCTGACCTTTGAAAGCCTCCCGAGTTCAGCACATGACGAAAAAGATTCAAATTATAGTCTTTTTTCAGATCAATCCGCATCGACACGATCATTTGTTTAAAATTGGTCAAAAGATGTTTCTCGAATCGAATGTTTTTGTTTGTGTGTTCTTGTAAATTCTTGGAAGAACGAACTTCAGGAATTGAAAAGTGCTGCTATGTTTTTTGCACCAAAGTCCCCACAAATTCGGTGAAACCGCAGCAGTGTGAAAATAATGTCCAGTAGATGGCAGCAAAGGAAAATTATTACAAAGCAAGTAGTTATCAAGTTTAGTGTTACTATTTTACATGTAGTGTTATTTTTTTTTTTTTATCGGTTAATTAATCGTTATCGTGCGGTTGCTATCTGTCGGTATCTGTAAAATCAGTCGACTTCTAATCCCTGGTTAAATCCTCGAGTATTGGAAATAAACGTTTGACATAGAACAATTATTGTAAGGCGTCTTTGAATAAAATGTATTGTTGTTATTATTATTATTATTGTACGCAAGCAAACAAGGATGCATGATGTCATCAGAACTCATATTGTGGTTTGTGGATTAAGACTCAAACTTGAGCAAATCCTGCCTTGTTGCAGGTGTTGTGTGTTTTTAGTTCTACCTCCTTCTTTCGACCAATGTTTTTAGTGGGGTCCGCAGCCATTTGGTCCATTTAATCCCAAATCCATTTGTTTTGTTTATGCTAATTCTGTTTATAAACTATAATTCAATGTTTTTCCTGAGTTCACAACACTGCTTAGGATCCCAGAGAAATACAGGCATTCCCATTATCGTACAGTCCCCTCATGAACCCGAAAAAGCACGTACCATCAGGAATTTCAATTCTTCAGGCGCCGTCATGCTCAATTTCACAGTAGCGTGAAAGGCAGATAGCGTAGCCTGCCCTGTAAATGGAAGTATTGTGTGTGTGTTCTTACAATAATTAGTGGCCCTGCGGTGCGATTTGTCTTTATATGACACTGACAAGTGAGTGAGTAACACAAGAGCGAATCGTTTCAACAAGATCGTGTGCGGGTTTGAAAAAACAGCGCAGCATGAAGAGGCAGAGCCCATCCGAGGCGCATTTTGCTTCGAAGAAGTTCGAAATAAAAAATACACTTTTTTTATTCATTGATTGCTTGTATAAGTCCATGTGGCCTCTTTTAACATTAACATCAATTTCAGCATCCTTTTCTAAAGGAAATGGCCGTTTTATAAACATGAATATAAATCACTATTGCTGTTAGCAGAGAGCAATAGCTCAATACTATGCAATTTACTACATAGAGTCAAGCTAGCACAAACAAAACACTGACAGGATTTCTGACTAGATTTTGGATTAAATGGTGAAAACATTAACTGAAAATAGCTGCTTAGCTAGCTAGCATGTGGCTAACCTGACAAGATTTCTGAGAGAATTTTTACTCATAAACTCTATGAGTAATCCTCTATAAAACAATAGCTGGCTAGTTAGCATGAGCTAACAATACTGGACTTTCAAGAGAATTTTATGCTATATTTCTAATATTTCTTAATGATCACATTTGTTAGCTAATCTTAAAGGTTTTCAGTAATGTTTTACAGACTTTGTACAACATAAATATTAGCCAGTTTGCTAATTATATATAGCGTTTTCATGCATCCGGAAAAACAAATCGTAGCCACAGTGACAGTCACAGTTTTTTTCATACTCTTGGCACATTTCGAAGTTTGATGTAGTATGAATAGTATAACAAGTATGAATACGTGTACCGCTAATACACGCACTGTGTGTGTATACCTATGGTAAGTGGTGAGCGACATCCAGACTCCAGACATCCTGCATGTGTGTGTGCGTGTGTGCATGCACGTGTTCAGCTTGTATACGTGTGTTCATGCTTCGCTGCACGTTTCAGATGGAATGAGGTTCAGGATATGCATCCTCCTGAGATCTCCCCCCTTCGCTTCACTGCCTTCTTAGTCCAGCAAATCGTAAACAGAGTAGTGAGGGAAAAAAGGTTGTGATGTTTTTTTTTTTCAGGTCAGGACATCCTGACATAAGATGTAAACATTTACTGGTTTTATAGCACTTACAGATAACCGAGAGAGAGGACAGATACGATTCCGCCATCATGGTTTCCGCCACATTCTTCCAGCCTGGAGTTGTGTTAATGACATTTCATCTACAATGCAGCTTTTGTCTGTGTGTGGAGTCTGGATTCAAAATACTTTCGGCAGATTAGTGAAAAAAAAAGGGTTTCAAATCGTAATTCATTTCTTGATTCTAAATGGTCAAAATCACCACACAAAAAATGCATATCGTCTGGAGGGTGATTGTTTGTATCTGCTTTTAATGTACAGGAGAACTTACATTTCCAGACGTGTTGTTGAGTAAAATATCCGACTTCCAGGCGATAACTTCTCATCATCATGTCAGTCAAAAAAAAAGTTAACACCTTTAAAACACCTTTAACTTTTTTTCTAATAACAAGCCATTTCTTCTATCAAACAACAAGATTAGCAGCACAGCTACCTCTAGCTACCTGAGATCAGCCATCTTTGCTAGCTACAGCATATGGTACATTTGTTTATATATTTTTCTCTCATTTCAATCTCTCCCTTCTCTCTCAGTCATCGAAGAGAAAGGTGTGAAGATGAATCTGACTGTTATCGACACACCTGGATTCGGAGACCAGATCAACAACGAGAACTGGTAAGAGAGGTCTCGATGGGCGTCATTTAAAACCACCCTAATAGACAACGTTTATGATGTTTATTTTTCATGTCCTCAGCTGGGAGCCCATCATCACGTACGTCAACGAGCAGTACGAGAAATATCTGAAGGAGGAGCTGCACGTCAACAGGAAGCGAAGGATCCCAGACACCCGTGTGCACTGCTGCGTCTACTTCCTGCCGGCCACGGGACATCGGTACGCATCACTTCCTTCACTATATTTATAGCTAGCAAAGTTAAAAACGCTAATCTCCAGGTTATGACTCTGTCTCTGTAACACCACCGAGTTCAGACGGACCTGAAGTAGGCCCTAGTGCCACGCCTGACCCTTTGACCTTACAGGGAAACTTGAGAGCCGTAAATCGGCGTAGGGTTGCGGTAAGAAAACGGAACCGTGTTCACGGGTCAAGACGTCATAAATACCTGAAGCCGTGTACAAATATCCAGGGCCTCGTTGAGCTGCCGAGTCTAACGAGCGTCCGTATATCTTCAGAACGTTTTACGAGATACCTCGTACTTCATTTCAACACGCACAGCGGAGGAGCCGTGGTTATGGGATTTTGTTGATTTTGTTGAAGCAATGAATTAGCAATCGGGTGCTAAAAATGTAAAGAATTAGCATATTTTTTTGACTGATAAAAGTAAATTAACCGGAGGTTTTCTTCAGGTTGCGTCCAATTGATGTGGAGTTTATGAAGCGGCTGGGGAAGATCGTCAGCATCGTACCCGTGATCGCCAAAGCCGACACGCTAACCATGGACGAGAGGCTCGAGTTCAAGCAAAGGGTGAGCATGATGTTTTTTTAGCATAAAAGTTAGCAAAAAATGTAAACCCATTGATTACTGTTAAAAAAAAAAGGTATGGTGAAGTGGATAGTTAGTTCCAGCTAATAGGCTAACTTAGCATTAGCTAACAGTGCTTAGAAACTGTGAAACCGTTTACTAGCTAGCAAACATTAGCAAGAGACACAAAACTCCGTAGCATACAGCTAAGTTGAGATCTGTTGTACCTTTTTTTTTTTACATAAAAAAAATAATTTTGAATTAAACTTTTTATTAAATGTATTTATTTATTGATTTATTTTATTCCATGTGTTAAAAATGAAATATAGACATTAGAGCACTGTCACGGGTTCTAAAAAGCCGTAAGATCCATTTGACACAAAGCAAAAGTAATAACGATGACAAGACGACACATTTGTGTGCCTGTGGGCATTTATTTATTTATTTGCTGTCAAACCTCCATCGTCGTTCACGGCTTGATGGATCCAGTAGAATGATGCGGTGTGGGAGGAAGCCTCCCTGCACTACCATACTGCATGTCTCTCCAAAATCCTCCCACACACACACACCACACACACACACACACACACACACACACACACACACACACACACACACCAACCCCAAGAACTAGCTGACAGTTCTGGTTGGACGATATTATCAGACATCTATCAACATGATATCATGTGATATTGTGTTTGAAAATCCTTACTGATAAGTGAGTTGCTATTTTGAGTATCCTTTAATGGTGTGTGTGTGTGTGTGTGTGTGTGTGTGTGTGTGTGCATGCGCACATGGTTGTCATCTATAAGCTGTAGTTTTGTCCCTCAGAACACGCATATGAGCTGAAGGCTCTACCGAAGACACCTGTAGCTGGTTTGCTAATTACATTGTATTTTGATGTGGATTTCTACTGGAACGTTTTATTCGGGTTTGTCGTCGTGTATAAAGAACTAAACGAAAATGGCAAAGTGAAAGAGAAGCAGAGAAATGTCCTTATATATTAAACTGGAGATAAACAAATGCCTCTGTAAAACAAAAAGAAGTTGTGGAAATTTGTAAAAGTAATGTTTGAGGCACCACCTCACCTCCTCAACTTACATCTGAATTAAACAAATCTCCACAAGCATACTTCAAAATCTAGTGGAACGTCCTCCCAGAACAGTGGAGGTTATTAGATTAGCCATTTGATTAGCACAGAAGAATTAAAATTAGCTTGATCTCTCAGCGTCACTGTACGTTAGCTTGATCGGTCAGCGTCATTGTACGTTAGCTTGATCAGTCAGCATCACTGTCGTTAGCTTGATCGGTCAGCATCACTGTACTAGCTTGATCGGTCAGCATCACTGTACGCTAGCTTGATCTCTCAGCGTCACTGTCGTTAACGATCACTCAGCATCACTGTACGTTAGCTTGATCACTCTGCGTCACTGTACGTTAGCTTGATCACTCAGCATCACTGTACGTTAGCTTGATCAGTCAGCGTCACTGTACGTTAGCTTGATCTCTGAGCGTCACTACGTTAGCTTGATCACTCAGCATCACTGTACGTTAGCTTGATCGGTCAGCATCACTGTACGTTAGCTTGATCGGTCAGCATCACTGTACTTTAGCTTGATCGGTCAGCGTCATTGTACGTTAGCTTGATCTCTGAGCGTCACTACGTTAGCTTGATCACTCAGCATCACTGTACGTTAACTTGATCACTCAGCATCACTGTACGTTAGCTTGATCAGTCAGCGTCACTGTCGTTAAGCTTGATCGGTCAGCGTCATTGTACGTTAGCTTGATCTCTGAGCGTCACTACGTTAGCTTGATCAGTCAGCATCACTGTACGTTAGCTTGATCAGTCAGCGTCACTGTACGTTAGCTTGATCGGTCAGCATCACTGTACTTTAGCTTGATCGGTCAGCGTCACTGTGCGTTAGCTTGATCTCTGGCGTCACTCGTTAGCTTGATCTCTGGCGTCACTCGTTAGCTTGATCACTCTGCGTCACTGTCGTTAACGATCACTCAGCATCACTGTCGTTAAGCTTGATCGGTCAGCATCACTGTACGTTAGCTTGATCGGTCAGCATCACTGTACGCTAGCTTGATCTCTGGCGTCACTCGTTAGCTTGATCTCTCAGCGTCACTGTCACGTTAGCTTGATCACCAGCATCACTGTCGTTAGCTTGATCAGTCAGCGTCACTGTCGTTAGCTTGATCGGTCAGCGTCATTGTACGTTAGCTTGATCTCTGAGCGTCACTACGTTAGCTTGATCACTCAGCATCACTGTACGTTAACTTGATCACTCAGCATCACTGTCGTTAGCGATCGGTCAGCATCACTGTACGTTAGCTTGATCAGTCAGCGTCACTGTACGTTAGCTTGATCTCTAAGCGTCACTACGTTAGCTTGATCTCTCAGCGTCACTGTACGTTAGCTTGATCAGTCAGCGTCACTGTACGTTAGCTTGATCAGTCAGCGTCAGTGTACGTTAGCTTGATCGGTCAGCGTCACTGTACGTTAGCTTGATCAGTCAGCGTCACTGTACGTTAGCTTGATCGGTCAGCGTCATTGTACGTTAGCTTGATCTCTGAGCGTCACTACGTTAGCTTGATCAGTCAGCGTCACTGTACGTTAGCTTGATCAGTCAGCGTCACTGTACGTTAGCTTGCTCTCTAAGCGTCACTACGTTAGCTTGATCTCTCAGCGTCACTGTACGTTAGCTTGATCTCTGAGTGTCACTACGTTAGCTTGATCACTCAGCATCACTGTACGTTAGCGTGATCACTCAGCATCACTGTACGTTAGCTTGATCGGTCAGCATCACTGTACTTTAGCTTGATCGGTCAGCGTCATTGTACGCTAGCTTGATCTCTGAGCGTCACTACGTTAGCTTGATCACTCAGCATCACTGTACGTTAGCTTGATCGGTCAGCATCACTGTACTTTAGCTTGATCGGTCAGCGTCATTGTACGTTAGCTTGATCTCTGAGCGTCACTACGTTAGCTTGATCACTCAGCATCACTGTACGTTAACTTGATCACTCAGCATCACTGTACGTTAGCTTGATCAGTCAGCGTCACTGTACGTTAGCTTGATCGGTCAGCGTCATTGTACGTTAGCTTGATCTCTGAGCGTCACTACGTTAGCTTGATCACTCAGCATCACTGTACGTTAGCTTGATCACTCTGTGTCACTGTACATAAGCTTTATCGGTCAGCATCACTGTACGTTAGCTTGATCGGTCAGCGTCACTATACGTTAGCTTGATCTCTCAGCATCACTGTACTTCAGCTTGATCGGTCATCATCATTGACACATTCCCAGGTGTGCTTGTGTTTTGACATCATGTTGTGTTGCGGTTGTAATCTGGCTTTTACACACTGCTGTAAAACACATCTGTTGGAGTCTGAGCTACTAAAGAGTTCATATTTCACCCTGAGGAGAACTTGTATATATGTGTGCATGTGTGTGTGTGTGTGGTGTTTTAGACATCTCCACAAATCTGACCAGGAGCTCCATCCTGTCCTTTTCTTTACAGATAAGACAGGATCTTCAGACCCACGGCATCCGAGTTTATCCACAGAAGGAGTACGACGAGGACGCCGAAGACCGGATACTCAACGACAAGATCAGGGTGATTTATTATCTTTCTTTTTTTTGGCTAAAAGAAATCAAGATAAGCATGCGATTATATTTCTGTGATCATACCTGTAGTCAACTTTTAGAATTGAAAATGGCTCTAAAACGTGTTTGGTTCTTGTTGTAGGAAAACATCCCGTTTGCGGTGGTGGGAACAGATAAAGAGCACCAAGTGAATGGCAACAAGGTGTTGGGCCGGAAAACCAAATGGGGAATTATTGAAGGTGAGGTGTTTTTTTTTTTTTTCTTCTCAAAAAGCATTTTTTTTTAACGGCTATTTGTGTCTTATAAAAGATCGCCATCTAGTGGCAGCGTCCATCTATAGCAACCTGTTCTATTATTTTTAACCCAACCCAAGGCACTGATTGTTTCTTTCCTTTTTTTTTTTCAGTCGAAAATGTTGAGCATTGTGAATTCGCCAATTTGAGAGATCTTCTAATTAGGTAAGTCTCTCTTTTGAGTGTAAAATGAAATGAAAATATGAGTTGATATGGTGATATTTATTGATGCTACAGAAAACGTTTGATTACCATTTATGAAAGTTTTTGAAGTCAGTGGGTAGAGGAGTTTACACTTTGTGATTAGTTTTTTCTCTTAATACATTCGAGAACGAATCGAAGCCAGACCGCTGAGAGAACCAGGGTGTGTAGTATATCTGCTGTAGCGTATAATAGATGTTCCTAAGCATTAAAAAATAAGCATAAATCGACAATAAACAAAAACACTAAACATCATCAGCAGCATTGCAATTCACTAAAACGATTACAGAGCATCACGTGATTCTCTTTATCCATTAATAGCTACATGGAACATCCATGCAGCAAATTCCTGCTAATATGACTTTTTTTTCAGATGTGAATAAACATAGGATTATCCATAACCCTGATTGATGATGTCATAGATGTAAAGCAGCATTCAGTAGTCTTTTGTTTTAATCCTCCGCAGGTCGCACCTTCAAGACCTGAAGGATGTCACTCATTATATCCACTACGAGACGTACCGAGTGCGACGGCTGAACGAGAACAACGCCAGCGGCCTCGTCCTCTCAGAGTTACCTCTGGAGAACGGTGCAGCGGAGAAGAACGATGCCGAGAGCCAGCTTTAAACACACACACACACACACACACTTCGATTCTGCGTTTATGTGTGTGTCAGTGGGATGATGCCAAGATGATCGCCAGAACATTTCTCTTCCAGATGTGAAGACATAAAAGACTTTTTATGCATTTAAACGTCATATATGAGTCTATTTTTTAAAGAGGATTCTATATTATGGGGTCGGGTTTTGGGGGGAAATTAAAAGGAAAAAAAAAAAACCTGGGACAGAAAATGATGGGAGGAAGTACAAGAGAAGTGAAAAGCAAGTCAGCAAAGAGAGAAACAAGTCTTTCTTCATGTTGAGCGATTTTTTGTTTTGTTTTGTTTTTTTGAAAGAAAAGTAAAAAAGTTCGACAAACTATTTTTGTTACTGCATTCGCTTTAGAAAAAAGTGTCTTTTTTTTCTTACAAAGAGGCTGGAATGGAAAAGGAAAGCATCACCAAACGTTTTGAGCTGTTCAGTGTTTATGTATGTCACAACACATTGAATTTTCCAGGTTTTTAATGACAAAAGAACAAAAATTGAAGCGAGATCATCACATATCCGCCGATGGTACACGTTTTTTTTTATACTCACTCTCCGAATTGTGATTTTTTTTACTACATGAAAGCTACTGTACATACCCATGATGTGTTTTACAAACTCTTTGTTTTTCTTTAGTAAAAATAATAATAATTCCATGTTTACTAACAGCTCTGTCATGTCTTCATTACAAATATTAATATTCATGTTAAACACCATTGATGTATGATTAAATGATTGTCACGGTTGATTTTGTGTTTTATTTGATTTGACTGGGGTTTTTTTCAGTAAAAGATGTGTAAGATAGTGTTTGTGTGTGTGTGTGTGTGTGTGTGTGTGTGTGTGTGTGTGTGTGTGTGTGAATTAACCACACAGAAACGTCGTTCCTTTTGTACAACCTTTACTAAAACGGTGCAGGCTGGAACCAAACCATTTTGGAAAGAAAAAGGAAAAAAAAACAACAAAAAAGACAACACATGTTTGACAAGGCACTGCAGCCATGAGAAATGTCCCATTTTTTCTTTCACTAAAGCCTTATTTACAAGAAAATAATAATAATAATAAACAAAAGCTTGATGTTGATAAGTGAGATGTTGGAGAGCTGGGCCGTGTGAGGCACGCTATCTGAGCGTTCCCGCCGTGAACAGAAACGTGTCCCTGTGCGAACGCTATCGTAACTAATTATGTCGAATTTTTACGTACGCGAGGTTTGAAGTGGGAGCAAGAGCACATCCGGTGTTAGTTTTCAAATGGAGGACTTCCATCATCCTTGGAAGCTTAAGGGATTAAATGTACAGCGCCTGTCAGGTTGCTGATCGATAGAACAGATTCATGCATCAGGAGCTTTTCTAGAAACTGAACGATCCAAGTCCAAACACCAGACTTTCACTAGCTAGTGTGTTTACTATACGATTGATCCTGGTTTCAGTTTTTTGAAGGGGTCCCAAACTGTAAAAACAAATTACTCGAGCCTATAAACTGTTCTTTTCATTTCCTGACTCAGCTAATGTCCCAAACAACTACTCCTGCTTGCTGTTATGTCAACTTTAGGATTCATTGTCATTTTCTTCCAGGACACGCCCACATTTCATTAGCAAGAATTTCAGAATTCTGATGTTGGTATTTCGATTTGGAAATTTGGGGGTTTTTTTGGTACTTGTCGTACTGGTTGTATTTTTTTCTGATAGCAGCTAATCATCAAAGCCTAAAAAGCTTTTTTAATTTCCTTACCTAGCTAGAGTGCTGGACATTGCTTAATTTCCATATCTTTAAATTTTGATATACAAGTCATTAATTTGTTTATTCTGCGTATCAGTAACTTCTAACGCCATATAGTATAAATTCAGCTCAAGGTCAGATTCCAGTGTTCACATTAGCAAATGGTGGAAAAAGACCTCAAATGGCTGTTTGGCAATAAAGCAATTTTTACACACATTAGTGTGTTCATTTATAGCAATTTATGTTTATCTCGGGTTTTTCCTACTAACTATAAAGACTGGCTACACTAAAAAATTAAAAAATTAAATCTAAACAGGCCACGCCCACAAAGGAAATAGACTGAAGTAGGTTTTTGCTTGCTAGTGTAAACACAGGCTCATGTTAGGTAGCTGTGTCTTCCCATAATGCACTGTTTTAACACTGAGAACTGGCATCGAGGTGCATGTTGGCTTGTGGAGTCAAACCAAGGTAAAGTTAGCTCAATGCAGATACTTTTTACCTACATTTGTTTATCACAATTAGCAATGTGTAAAATATGTGTGTGTAATATAGGTTAAGATAAAAAAACTAATTAAAGTCTGCATGTAATATAGTGGCCTGTCAAAAGTTTGGAAACACCAAGTCTTTATTGAGTTTTTTAAAGAGACACGTGCATGTTCCTTTTGTTCCGATGCAAAAAACTCAGGTCATGGAACAGTATGAAGATTTGCTTTGACCAAAACAAATCTATAAATGTTCAGATGTTCTTTATCTTCATTGAAAAATCCTTCCTCAGCATTACAAACAGCTTTACACACTCTCGCCATCCGGACACTTCGTTTCTCCAAACATTCAGTTGAAAAACTTTGCTGTGCCTCTTGTTAAAAAAGTGCCAAAGGTGTTCTTCACATGTTCATCCTAAAGCAGTTTAAAAGGATTTAGGTGCGCTGACTGTGCGGGTCGTTCCACGATAGATAACACATTTAGGTTTGGAAATCAGTTCCAATAAGCCGCAGTCCAGACGGAATTGCATGGTGATGAAGTTTGGATTGGGAGCCATGTTGGTTCAGAATTCCTTTCACTTTCCAGAATTAGTCTCCACTCTCCAAGTTTCTCCCTGCTCCGAAACAACCCCAAACCAATAAGCTTCCACCTTTGGAGCGTTTGTGACTGTGGGGGTGAGGGAGACTGATCACATCTTCACTCCTGTTCTGCGTCTTACATGAGTTCTTCTGTTAGAGACCAAAATGGGTTTTCACAGAACTTTCTTCCACTCATTGACTGTCTAATTCTTGTGTGTGTGTGTGTGTGTGTGTGTGTGTGTGTGTGTGTGTGTGTGTGTGTGTGTGTGTGTTTCCAAACATCTGACAGGCTCTGTGTAATTATTCAGAATACTTGTGTTTGCTTTAAAAAACAGCTTGAAGGTCATTAACGTCATCTAAAAAGTGTTTTAAATCTTTTTTTTTTTCATCAGACCTTGCTTTAATCAGACCTTGCTTTAATCAGACCTTGCTTTAATCAGACCTTGCTAATCGTGATACCGGTTACAAATGTCCCAAATTTCATCCTCAGATCAGGTCAGGATTCTGAGAGGAGTCACGATGAAAACGATTTTCGAATCATTTTACTGTTGATTGTGGTTCACGTTTGTATTGTGGTCTTGTTCGAAGGACACGCCCACATGTCATATGTAGAATTTCAGATTTAGTTGTTTATTAATTAGAAAATTGATGAGCGTTTAGACTTTTTCCATTCGAACTCCACTGGATGTGATAATTAGCCAGATTTTTTTGTTGGGTTACGCTTTGAAGCTTAAAAATCTGAGGGAATGTAGGAAATATATTTGAGTGTGTTTTGCTTGTAACTCGCTTATACACAGCACACTTAACATCTTTGTTTTGAAACACAACACACACCTGCTGCTACGCTAGCACACAGCCTGTTTTTAGCATGTCGTTCAATACTGCATGTAGCAGGACTAGCTTCCATTCATCGCTTCAAGACTTTTTTTTTTTTTCTTTGCATATCAAGCCCACAAACATTTATTGGTCAAATCTCAGTCCTCTGTTATGTACAGATCAGGGTCAAAGAAGAAACATTCGTAGTAAAGGTTCTGCTAAACACCATCATTCCAAACTCTCGCTCCAGAAAAACAGTTTGGTTCGCCGTAAAAACTACTTTTTTTTTTTTTTTTTTTTTTTTTTTTAACAAGTAATGCATTTCCATAATTCTTTATATAATTTTCCTCAGTGATATATTCATAAGTATCTCTGTATTTTTATTGGATGGAGGGATAGCATAATGGAAGAACTTCTGCAGAACTTCTGTTCTCGTCTATACAGAGAGCTGGTGGAGGTGTAAATACTGCAACATGGTAATAAATAAAATAAAATCCATGCTTTATCATTGTTTCAGAGAAGGACATTTCAGGACGTCCGTGTTTTTCGGAACTCTGTTCCGTTCCCCCCTTCTTTTCGTCCACCAGGGGGTCGGCGTGAGCGCCTCACCATAAACACAATTTCTTACAAAATTAAATAAAATAAATAAAACAAATTCAACCCTGCCGTTTAGAAGCAGCTCTTCATGTTCCCTGCTCTTTTGTCTTTGATTGTATTTAAACACATCACGCAAATGAACGAACAAACCAAACAACAATCTTGTAGATGAGCTTCACCCCGGTAAATAAATAAATAAATAAATAAATAAATAAATAAATAAATATCAGGTCGATAAATGAACAGTAATGTACATAAATAACTTTGAATCAGGCCTATAGAATATTTTATGGCTCGTTTGACCTTTTGACCTTCGCCTTTTATGACACTGTGACAAAAGTTTGAAAGGTTGTTCAGAGAGAGCAAATTACGACCTTCAGCGCCTGAAGCTTCAGGGTCACATTGTGTGTGTTTTTCTTTTTTTTCATTTGTAATAAGCGTAACATTTTGCGCAGTAAAAATAATAACGCTGCAGCGTCGTGCAGCTCACAGCTCCGTAACTTCCTGCTCGCAAAAAATAAACAAATCCACGGCGAAGATTGTGACAGATTTGATACAATAAATCTTATTATAAAATAAAGAAAAAAAAAAAAAAGATCGTAAAAAGGAGCAAGAGAGCAAGTGAGAGAAGACAGAGAGAAAAATGAGCACAGAGAAAAGGGAGGAGCCGATAAACAGGTAGGAATAAAGAGGAAAAAACTTACACCCAAAAAGAGTTAGAGAGAAAGGATGAACAATGAGGGAAGGGAAGGAAGGATGAAGGAAGAGAAAACTAAAATGATGAAAAAAAAAACTTGAAAAAGTTATAATGGGGGTTATTTTATATATATAATCATATAAATTATATAAATCTAAAGTAGAAAGAACAAAGCAAAAAAAAAAAACAACAACAAATGAACAGAAAGAGGAAAAAGAAGGAACCTTACGTTCAGCCAGTACAGTGAGCTCATGTATGCTGTCTGTTCAGAGACACAGAAAAATAATAAAAGAAGAAAGGGAGAAAAGAAATTCAGCAAGTAATCATACATTAAAGAAGAAAGAAAAAGAAAGAAAGAAAGAAAGAAAGAAAGAAAGAAAGAAAGAAGAAAGAAAGAAAGAAAGAAAGAAAGAAAGAAAGAAAGAAGAAAAATGAGGGCAAGAGGGCAAAAGAAAGAAAGAATGAACAAAGAAAAGAAAGGAAGAAAGAAAGAAAAGATGAGGGCAAGAGGGCAAAATAAAGTAAGGAAGGAAGGGAGGAAGGAAGGAAATAAAATAAAATAAAAAGAAATAAATAAAAAAGAGAAATAAAGAAAGAAGAAAAAATGAGGGCAGGAGGGCAAAAGAAAGAAAGAATGAAAGAAGAAGAAAGAAAGAAAGAAAGAAGAAAGAAAGAAAGAAAGAAGGAAAGAAAGAAAGAAAGAAAAGATGAGGGCGAGAGGGCAAAAGGAAGGAAGGAATGAAAGAAAGAAAACTCTGCTCTCGTACCTTTAATTTACATTTTATATGTAACGCTGTTGTTATCTACAGTAACATTACAGACAATTTATTCGCACAGGATGTCGTCATGGCGACGCGGAACAGCGTCTGAAAGCCAAGCTGGGGAGGGGGTACAAATGTTTTCACTGTGTGTGTGTGTGTGTGTGTGTGTTCAGTATCTGTACCTGGTGATGGCCTGAGAGAGGCACAGGCTCAGTGTAAACCGTCGGAGTGAAAAAATGAGCGTTTGAAAGCAGGCCTGTGGTTATTGAGAGTTATTATAAATATCTACAGTTTCCACGTTGTACATTTGAGTAAATATTTCATTTTGCGCTGGAAAAAAGAAAGACAAAAACCCCCAAGTCTAAATAGAAAGCTGCACCATGCATCGTGTCCGTGTCTGTCTGGGTTTCTACAGTAGCAGCTGCAGCGCGGAAAGTGTTTCGTGTTAGCAGAAAGCCTGCGTCACTGAGATCGACACAGAACGTCTGAGAAACGGCCAAACTCGATGGAACGTCTGAAGAAAAAAAACAACAACAAAAACAAACAGCAGAACAAAACAATGAAAAATCCTTCACCCAATCCGGATCGGTTGCTCGTTTTATTCCCGCCGATCTTTTCGCGGTAAATCCTCGTCCACATCTCGTTACGGAAAAAAATATATTTCTAAAGGAACACAAGGAAGTTTGAAGCGTACGGGAGAAAGGAAGCGTGCAGCGCTGACGCTAGGCCGAAAACCAAATCTACGCAGCTGTTTTCACAGCTGGCTAATAAGGACAATATTTTAGTTTTCTTCAATAAACAGACTGTAAATATAGCAATGAGGGAAAACATCAGGTTCGCGTTCTTCCTTTTTTCCCCCTCCGTCTGGAGTTCACGGAGCGAGCTGCGATCGTGTTTGTGTTTATTTATTTATTACATTTTTTTTTGCTCCAAGACAAAATATTGAATGGCAAGATGAAACCATTTCGCTCAACGGGTCACATGTGATGGTTGTGATAGAAGCTTGACGCCTCTCCCTGTCGCTCACTCGCTTTCGTGTCACTTTCGCACATGGAACGAATACGTCGGAAATACATCCGGAATATTCCGACCAGCTTCCCGTGTGTTTTTATATTTTTTTTCTTTTCCTCTTGCGCTGCCTCATCTTCGACTCCGCCTTTGCCTTTTCCGTCGAGTCCCCTCATGGGTTACAAGATGAGTTTGGGGGTTTAGTCATCAGTCTGGTTCGTTCGTCTGTAGGAGGAAGGTTTTGTGTTGTTTGATGATGAGGAGGGTGCAGGCTCTTCGGCGGCTCTACTCGATCACCATGCAGCGCGGCAGGTGCTGGGAGTAGTACTTAAAGAGCTCGGCCGTGGCTCCGGGGCAGTTGGTCAGCTCGAGTTCCTCCAGATCCTGCAACTGGATCAAGCCTGAGAGGCCTGTGGTGGTCAGCAGGGGGCAGCCTGGTGCAGGGAACCACACAAACACACCCGTACACACACACACACACACACACACACACACACACACACTTCCAGTCAGAAGCGCTATAAATTTTACTCCTGAAAAAATCTAACTATCCTGCTTTTAATGTTTAATTCTGTCATTAAGGACTAATTAAAGAACAAGAAAAAGAGAAGGTTTAGAGGAAGTAAAAAGAAAGGAGTGAACGAGAGAAACAAGAAAATCGAGTAAGAAAGAAAGAAAGAAAGAAAGAAAGAAATGCAAGAAAAGCTAGAAAGGCTAGAAACAGGTAAACAATGAGTGGGGAAAAAAATAGTATACGAGAAGAAAAAAGAAAGAAGGTGAGAGAATCAGGAGGTAAAATATTTGTAAAGAAAGAAAGCTTGGTAAATGTAAAGCAGTGAACATACCTGCTAGAGAGAGAAGACGAAGACTTCTCATACCAAACAAGTGCTGCAAGCCAAAGTCCTGCACCTACACACACACACACACACACAGTTATAATCCATTGTATGGATATCGCTTGTCCATGTCTCCATTAGAGATTTTTTGAGCATTTCATTATATAATTTTCTTTCTTTTTAACCCCACTGGTCCAAACACCTTCTGAAAACATGTAGTATATTCGTTTATTTTCTTGAAAAGTCCTCTAATAAACCTGCTCTCCGTTGTTTGGTTTATGTCATGTTTATACTTTCATGCCGCCATGTGCTATTGTTTTGCTCCCAGTTCCGTCTCCTCCCTCAGGCTCCGCCCCTGCCTTGTTATTGGATGATTACTCTACAGTCTTCGGCTGTTCTGTGCATTGCGTTCTAAACAATAGTTATCCTGTGTTTTTCAGCCTTCCAGATAATTAGAGATCACCAGACGATCTCCAGACTGTCAGCAGACGATCACCAGATGCTCAACAAATGCAGGCTATGAAGGTATGCACACCGTACAAACAATTAATGTTTTCCGCACAAAGACGTTATTGTCCACGGGCGGCTTTTGTTTTTTTGTTTTTTGTACTTTGCGGTTTTATGTACCATCGCCGATTTTCCCAAGATTATTACTGGCGTAACTTTCTGATTCCATGCTGGAGGGTGTTTAAGGCTCTAATTTACTCTTTGACCCCAGTATTACCAAGCTGCCACTCTTGGGCCCTTGAGCAAGGCACTTATCCCAGGGGCTTCAGGGGCACTGCATCATGCCTGACCCTGCACTCTGCCTCCAGTTCCTAACTGGCTTGGATATGCAAAGAAGGAATTTCACTGTGCTGTAATGTACATGTGACAAGTAAATCTGTCTGTCTGTCTGTCTGTCTGTCTGTCTGTCTGTCTACCTATTAAATACTACACTGTAAGAACATTTAATTCCCAAACTGTAAGAATTACAAAATCCTACAGGCTGGCAGAATGGCAGGCATGAGCCATCAGTCACTCACATAAAAGAGAAAGGACGATACAGTCAAATATTATCTAGAATATACATTTATTTTCTTCTCTAAAAAGGCTAGTGAAAGATATTTTGGTGGATTTTTCATCACTAGCCGAATAGTAAGGAAACCCGGAGTACTGGAATAAAAATCGGCGTCTTCTCATCCTCCCTTTTTTGCACCAGTGCGACGGCTAAACAGTGATTACAACAATACATGCAAACTGTTCTCCACTTTTACCACCTCCACTCAATCCTCTTCCATCTTCACCACCCACAGCCCTGGCTGCATTCTTTGAAGCTAAAGTGGTGGGCATTAGCAGCAGACAGTTCTTCTCGCCACATCATACACCCACCCAGCCTCTTTTTCACTTCTTCAGCACATGTGAAGACCTGAGGTCATGGCCTGCGAAAGCTAAATCCACCAGTGAATGGTTTCACACCTAAAACCAAGCTCAATGTTCACCCTAAAATGCCCCGGAGTCTGAAGATGTGGGTGTATGATACCCTGAGAGAATCCCATCCCATCACAGGAGATACTGTTTTCTCATAATACCACCAGTATTCCAAAAATATGGTCCAGATGAACTAACATCATGAATATGTTACTTTAACTACGTGATGAATGCAGGTAGTAGCTCTCACACTTGTTTCTGGTTCCCTGGGGTTGTATTTATAGCTGTTCTTAATAACAATTACAAAAACAGTTACCAGGATGCAGTGCTGAACAGATACGTTGATATTCACGTGGGTAAAGTTCCTTGTATTCAGAGCCGGGTTCTGCACCGTCTGAATTTTCTATATATTCAATTGCAAATCACTTGTATGTAGTGAGGTAACCATTTGCTGTACATTTATCCACTTATATATTATATGCTGTGCACATATTTATCTGCACTTGCATAATTGCGACTATTTGCACTTCTGGTAGATGCTAAACTGCATTTTGTTGCTGTGTTTCTGTACAACAATAGTGGACAGTAAAAAAGTAAATGTAATTTGTTAGTGTACTTAAGTAGATTTTTCGTTTATCTGTAATTTACTGAAGTATTTCCATTTTTAGACTTTTTTCTTCACTACATTTTATAGTCAAATATTTGACTTTTAACTACATTTTCAGAAATCAGCCGTTCCTTTTGATTTATTTGTGGATAAAAACGTAACCGGTCAAGCACGCAGCGAGTCACCAATCAGCGTCGAGCTCACGCTCGGTTATGAACTCGTTCTGATCGTCGCTCGGTGTATCTACTGATCACCAACATACAGTTCAGCATCAGTTCAACATCAAGCAGAACATTTAGAGAGGAATAAATGATGAAGAAACTCCAGACTCGAACTCACCACAACACACGTGACCTTGTTTACATGATTGAAATTGAAATAGAAATCAATCAGTGTTTGAGTCATTTAATATCATTCTATTAATAGATCAGTGTGCTGAGAGTCACATTCGAGTCTTTTCACATAAACTGAGGTGAAAAGGAACATTATAGTTGTAATAAATCATAGCATTTTGGATACTTAAGTACATTTCTAGTATCTATCTATCTATCTATCTGTCTGTCTGTCTGTCTGTCTGTCTGTCTGTCTGTCTATCTATCTATCTCAATTTCTAGACTGGTCAGACATAAATCCCACACAGAAGTTCTCTTTAATAGCAGGGTTAAGTCAGTTCAGAAGGTAATTACCTGACAGCACCAGCGTAAATAGAGACTGCGAAGCGATGACATGGTCGAGAGGTACCCGAGGCCCGTGTCTGTGATCCTCACACACCTACAGACAAACAGCACACAGTTACTTCACTCAGGTCGGATTCACTTGATATTGTCCACTAAGCCCATTTTTTCCCCCCCATACACACATCTAAAACTCTAAAAACGCGCCCCAAGCACCAATTATCTGTCTATATTATCAATACGTTGTCTGTGGAATATCAACAACGTGAATTATTGATTATGTGAAGTCTAGTCTTTGATATATCAAGTGCCTCAAGTAGATCTCCAGTCGCTTGCAATGCAATATGCATGAAAGGAGTGGGTCGTAAATATCACTCAGAAATATAGCGTTGTGCGTGTTGTTCCGAAGGCTTACAGTTCTGCCAGGATTAATAAAGTCTTTCCTGATTTTGGACCGAACAAAATGAGATTAAACAGAATCGATTAGCCATCCGAATATGTGTAATGTGTTTTACACCAATAGTCAGAATGTGCAATGTCAATACGGTGCACGTAAAAGAGAAGATTTTCTGGTTTTTATTCAAGTTTTTTAAATTTTTCTTTAAACTAAAGTCAAATTTTTTTTAATCACAAAAAAGTTCTGAATCTTTTTGACTTTCATGATCAACTCGATTTTCAAACTAGCAAGTTGCTGGTACAGCTGCTGTGGAGTGTTCTTTATACAAGGGGCGTCAAACCTGGACTATTTCTATTTACAGGTATAAAAATGGATGCTAGCATGGTACAACACTCAGTAGTAAGTGGCTAGTGTGTCCTATTACTGATAGGCGCACATGTAACAGGCCAGGCCAGAGACTGTTAATCAAGATGGCAGACAAGAGTGTTAGTTTTTCCAGGTGTTAATTAAACACTAGGAAAAGTGTGTAAATGTAGCAGGTGAGTATGTTGGAAAATACGTGCAGTTTCACTCCTTAAAATTTGTTTATAAACTAGTCCAAGTTTGACTTGAACGTCCCTCGTTGTTCATTTTTGAAGCGCGCTAGCTATATGTTTCTCCTAATGCTATTTAGTTAGATGAAAATGAAATATCACTCAATCATTTCAAGAATTGGTTCTTTTGTCATTGTAAATCATGGACTACCTGTGTATAATATTGTACCATATTGTGTAAACTGTACAGTCTATATGTATGTGGCACGTGGCGAGCGCTGGTTCACGGGCGTAATTCTGTCGTATCGCTATCGTTGTAAGATGTTGAACCATCGTAACTTTGGGACCATCTGTATATATAAATTATATTTCAAACTAGCTGCAAGTATGAACTAATCATACATGCTGCAGGATTGGTCTGAGGAGTCACTCAAATAACTGGTTTGTTGAAGTCAACAAAAAAACCTCAATTATCATGCTACTGTGTTGAACATTGAAAAATGAGCAATGCTAGTCTGGATGTTCGCTAACATACCGGTCAAGAACAAGCTCCTCGAGTTTGTGCAGATCACAAGCAATGTACTCGAGGGCAGCGTCTGTAATGCGCGGGCACCAGGAAAGATCGAGGCTTCGCAGCTTGCGCAGGTTCTCGGCCACAAGCTCAACGCCGTCATCCGTGATCTTCGAGCAGCCCGAGAGGCTGAGCGCGGTCAGGTTGGGCAAGCTGTGCACCATGTTCACCACGCCATGGTTGGTGATCTCCCAGCAGGAGTGCAGACGCAGTGTACGCGTAGTGCAGCCCTGCTTGGCTGTGAAGTAGGCCATCGCCGTGTCGGTCACGTGGTACGCCTGAAGGCTTAGCTCACAGGTTGGGCAGGAGCTGCGAAATGGCTGCCACGGCATCGTCGGCCACGTTGATGCAGTCGCTGACGCTCAGAGACGTGAGCCGAGCGTTTAGGCTCGACCACAGGCCCGCCTCGGTGAAGTCATTGCAGCCTGAAAGCTCTAGGTGGAGCAGGCCCTGCATCTGCTCCAGCATCACCTGAGGAACATGGAAGGAAGTGTGAGCTTACAGTAGAACACCAGGACTGGGTTTATTGTCTTTACTAATAATATAACTCTTAATCAGACACTTAATTAATTAGATTATTTAGATTTTTTGCCAAAGGACCAGAGAAAGCAAAAAATGGTGCTGTAGCTCTGGCACTTGATGCTGTAACTATATCACAAGCTTTTCAAATGATTTGCAAATGAAGAGAGCTGGTTTACAAAATTCAAGTGCTCATCACTTTTTCTCCGTTTCCGTCATTACACGGTACTTGAAGAACTACAAGATAATGAAAGTGAATCAGATTTTGCTTAGCATTCTAATTTGCATATTTAGTCATGTAAAAATATCGCATTGACAACAAAGACAGGAGGTGGAGCTGGAGGTGGCAGATGCTGCAATTTGCGTCATTGGGAGTGACGAGGATGGACAGGATTAGAAATGAGTTGATAAGAGGGCGTGATTGAGATGGTTTGGTCATGTGCCGAAGGAGGGACCAGCGGTAGAGAGTAAAATCTAATTCGTTACTGTACTTGAGTAGCTTTTTCGTGTATCTGTATTTCACTGGAGTAGTTCCATTTGGGGAGAATTTACTTTTTCACTACATTCCAAAGCCTAATATCGTACTTTTTACTAAAATACATTGTGTGAAATCAGTCCTTTTGATTAATTTGTGGATAAAAACGTAACTGGTGAAACACACAGCGAGTCACCAATCAGGATCGAGCGCTCGCTCTGGCGCTTGGTGTATCTTCTGATCACCAACATACAGTTCAGCATCAGTTCAACATCAAGCAGAACATTTAGAGAGAAATAAATGATGCAGAAACTCCAGACTCGCACTCACAGACACTTTACTTTAACTCAACCACATGGTTTGTGTACTTCATCCACCACTGAAAGAGACATGGGGTATATGGGTAGAAGAATGTTGAGGATGGAGACACAAGGCAGGATGGCCAAGGTGACAGGCTGATATGGAGGCAACCTCTAAGGGAGCAGTCGGAAAAAAGTAAAGGAAAAGAAAAAATTATGTAAAAATATCACTGTTCCGGAAGTTTTCCAGCAACAAGAAGTTTTTATTCTCTTATATATAGCAGCATTGTCTTAATAAAAAAAAAAAATAGGCCTGTTAGCTCCTGTTCTCACTTATGATATAGCATATAATTGGGTGTTCCTTTCTCAAGACTGAAAAAAAACCCCCTCATCTTTGTGAGGACACTTTATTTGTAGCATTTAATATGACAACAATCCTAAATCCGGATATCTGTCACTTAGCAGCGGGGTTCGTCTTTAAGTGCGACATGCTGTTATATCCTAATTAAAAGCGAGCGATTCGAGAGTGATCGTCAGATAAAGCGCGATTAAGGATTAAGTCCAAGCTCCGGGTCATTTAGTTAAGCAGAACACGTCCAGGGGGGCTACAGATCGGCGGCGCGGTAGAGCGTTTGAGAGAAAAGCACTGCTGATAGCATCACTAACAACTCGAAGGGTTTCCATGACGACGCCAGGCCTCAAAATAGCAGCAGCTCCGAGGCGAGTGGGACGAGTGCAACCGTGGCTACGTGCTGTTTTTTCGAAAAAAAGAGATGCTTCTGTTTCAGCGTGTTAGAAGTCGAAGTCGGAAGTGGGAGCTCGCGTCACACCGACAAATATTTCTGAATTAAGTCAACAAAATGATGTAAATTTGTTGATGGACTTCGATTCTGTAGATATCTGACCAATCTTCCTCTAGCCTTTCTGTTGTCTCAGGTCACTTAAGTTCTCATTTGAAAGCGAGAGAGGTAACAAAATTTTATGTTTTGTAAATTGGCACGGATGCTCAATAAATAAATATATAGCAAGATTATTTCCTCTTTTATATTATTAGTGAATGATGTAATGCTACTTCACTTCTACTTCAACTGCCTGTAGCAATATTAGTACAATATGACAACTAACATTAAACCTGATTCGTTTAATTAATCAAGGCGAGATACAAAATACATACAATTTCTAAATATTGAACATAATACAAAATTGCATTTGGAATAATAAAAATGTAAGAATTTACCTCGAGACCTGCATCTGTGATTGTGGAGCGCTTCAGGCTGAGTGACTTTACTCCCTTTTTGGACAGCGGGTAGTTGTCGATAAACTCGCAGATGTCCAGGTCGGAGACGCCCACCAGGCAGAAGGAATGAAATCCGCGTAGCGAGAACGCCTGCAGACTAACAAACTCCTTCTCGCCGTTGGGCAGCACGTTATAGAGCTCCTTGGCGTGCAGCACCGGGGTCACGCCCTCCCAAAACTTGGGCTGGTACAGGACTTTACGCCATGTTTTGCACACCTGTGCCAGAGCACACTTCTCAGCTGTGGTGAAGTACCACAGCAGCCGGTTTAAGACCTTCTCGTCCAGGGCCAGCTGCCTCTCCAGCTTAGCGTACTGCCTGGCGTCAGCGGCCATTGGAAGCGGCTCTAAGTGGTACGGAAGGCTCGGGGGCACTGAGGACGCCTGACACAGACGGTTCTTGGCGGCCGGCGTGCCCTTGGTGATGCTGGCTGAGCCGAGGCCGTTGGGCTGAGGAGGGAGCTTGACCATGCCGTTCCGCGTCACACACGGAGACTTGAGCTCACTCGGAGTGGACATGTTCAGCATTCAGAGCCTGCCAGAGAACCACAATCGCATTATTAGCATTTTATCACTGTCTGTCTGTCTGTCTGTCTGTCTGTCTGTCTGTCTGTCTGTCTGTCTGTCTGTCTGTCTGTCTGTCTGTCTATCTATCTATCTATCTATCTATCTATCTATCTATCTATCTATCTATCTATCTATCTATCTATCTATCTAATCATGTAGAGCGATACAGACCCCCAGGCTGAGGTGTGAAAGTGTTGAGTCTTGTCTCCTGCACACCCACGCCATGACATCATGCGGTTATTTATCTCAGTCCACCTTAAAATCCGAGCGCAGATGTGCGTGCTCGGTGTACTGATGCCAGCAGCGGAAAATGTCAATGAAGGTTGTTTCACGTTCATCCGTTTTCCTGAATGAACCTCTCGAGAGGCTTTCACCACGACACAGACGCAGAAAACAGACGCGCATGACATTCAGCAGCTTTCGTCGACACGATCTAAACACAGCTCTGTGAGCACCTGCACGCTAACACACAAACACTACAGCATCTGCATCACACACACACACACACACACACACACACACACACACAAAACCGTACTGCTTATGCAAGACACACTGGCAGTGCACGATGGGAAATCTAAAGCTTAGCACCATGACTGCTTATGCACTAGGAAACAAAGTGGATGGAAAATCCCAGGTTAACAATGGGACGCAATATTACATTCGTTTATTAGATACGTTTGATATTCCTGTGCCATTTCTTCTACAGGGGTGGAGCAAAGATCAACATGTCTCTTTTGTTAATTAGCTTTTTGTTTTACATGCTAGGTTTTATATACATTATTATTTAATCCACAATTATTTCGCCTAGTGGTCAAAAATGGGACTGCAGTTTTTGCATTCTGCTGTAATAGAGGTCCATTGGGGCGGGAGTAAAGATGCCCCTATCTAACACTTTATATTGGATATTAAGCAAGGGCTTGTTCATGATGTGCAGAACAGATTTATTGCAAAGATCGACAGAAAAATCGACAGAAATGCATGCTCACCACAGTGAACTTTTTCAAATAATAATAATAAAAATAAATCCCAGTTTACAATATATCAATCTGCTAGACTGTATGCTCAATTGATGGTGTGGTGTTGCTTCTTTTTCTATTACATGGCTATGAACAAGTCGAACCTAAGCCAGTGGTGCTGTCTGGGTGAAAGACTCAATAATAAAGAGCAACATATAGAGGCTTGAGATTGATGTGGAAAAGGAAGTGAGATCTCTGGCTGCAAAGCATAATAGCAATTGAATATGTAAATTTTTAGGTCGGGTTCCTCACAGAGCAAGCATTCAGGCTCTTGAAAAATCCTGAGAAAGCAATGATGCCAGATAGTTAGAGTAGAAATACCAGAAAATTAGCTTCAAAATGAGATTACTAGATGAACTCTATTTTTAGTAGCTAAACTAAACCAACTAAACAGACTTTTTCACCAAGTAGCTAGCATCTCGCACAAATGACAAGCTCTATTATAAGTATTTACATTGCAACAAGAAATGTATCTACTTAATTAAAAAAAAATGTTAATATAGATTAACGTATGTTCGTTAATGTTAGCTAGCTGCAAAAGCAACCAAATAAGCTACATTTTACATAAACATCAAACTAGCCAGAGTATTGGAATCTGTTCTTATATAGTATTTGTATATATGCTGTTTTTTTTCAATTCGAAATATTTGGCTTAAAGCACACGTTTTCTGTGTTTGCTCAATGATGAGTTGAACTGAATACATAAATTGTGTTTTTTCAAATACCTTACACTTTTATTTATTCTAACTTCGACTGTTGGTGATTGTAGCTACTCCGTACACGCGACATCAAAAGTCTATAAAGTCTTAAGCCTCTTGTGTAAATTAATTCCTATTCAACATTAATATGAATCAACTTAAAAAGAAAATCCATTATGACTTTATTCATTTTAACTACAATCTCTACAATTCCAAGATGCATTAATATAGGAAGTTAGCTGCTCCTCTATTTGTTTAATGACTGAAGACCTCGTAGTTCCACCTTCTTGCTTTCTATTGGCTCTTGATGCAGAGGTATGCAAATTCCCAAGTCATCAAGGTTAAACATAAAGTTAGCAAGTAAGTGGAACTCGGGGTTAAAATAATTCTGAGGGTTTTTGTTGCCAGCGATTGCAAAAATCATGGTCTATCTGAACCCTAAATTTTGGCACCCCTAATGTTAATGTTAGTGTCATTTCAAAAAATCCTTAAAAAAATCACCCACCTGCACTGAAACTAAAAGATCCGAGTGGAAACCACAAAACTTTCTTTTAAAAACAGATGTCACGTCTACCAATAAATCAGCAATTGGTCTGCACTCCCTGTACCCATAAGTTCGCAAAGAAGTGAGCCATGGCGGCTTGCCAGCGTCGTATCCATATGTCATGCTTACTGACATTCATTCTGGACTTTTTTTTTTCTTTTTCAATGGAGACACCTGTACTGATTTGCTACATCAAAGCGAGAAACACAATAATAGCATCAAAATCAGGGTTTGTTCAATGCAGCGGCTGTTTTCATGAAAGGGGATGTAAATGAAAAGGTCGGCTGTGCTCTCGAGATGAACTCGTCCTGCTTTTTCACAGGTGTGTATCAGATCCGTCTGATTTATACCAGACCCGACTGATCAGCAGCTGGGACAGAAGTGCAGCTAGTGCGTTAGAATATCGTTGCCATTCGAGCAATAATGTAAAAAAAAAAACAACTAAACAGTGGGGAAAAACATATACAAGTAGTTCCCAAGTTACGATGGAGATATGTTATGATGACCTGATCAGAAGTTGAAAATATCGTAAATTGAGACATGACGCCTTCCCAGGAGTCGTGTTAATAATTTAACAAATTACAGTACATAATGTAGCAAAACAGTACTGTAATGTATAAACTATACAGTTTTGTCCTAATGTAACACTCAACTTTCATATCATACTTCATTTTTTTATTTAAATGCCTCACTCTTGTTTTACTTCGTACTGTAAATTCAAGCTAAGATGCTGCTGAAATTTATTTACAGCTGCAAAATGCTACTAAAAACAATTTTTGTTTCCAATTCTACGGTGTTTTTCTAAAGTTTACACACACCTATTAGGTCATTTGTCGTTTTTGCGAGACACATGCATGTTTCTTTTTATTTATATGCAACAAAATAAAGGCAAAAAAAACCAAAGAAACACAAGAACTGGACAGTGAATGAGTGGATGAAAGTTCTGTCGAGTCTAAATAGGACATTTTTCTCTAACAGAAGAACTTGTGTAAGACCGAGTGTCCGTATGGCGAGAGTGTGTAAAGCTGTTTTTTCATGCTGAAGGAAAGATTTTTCAATGAAAATAAAGTGAAACATCTGGACATTTACAGGTTTGTTTGGTCAAAGTAAATCTTTATACCGTTTCATTAACGACTTTGTTGCATAGAAACAAAAGCAACATGCACGTGTCTCTCAAAAACTAATATTTTAACGAATTGCTATATTATATTTAGTGTGAATTTTATA
This sequence comes from Silurus meridionalis, assembly GCF_014805685.1. Taxonomy (NCBI): domain Eukaryota; kingdom Metazoa; phylum Chordata; class Actinopteri; order Siluriformes; family Siluridae; genus Silurus; species Silurus meridionalis. The sequence continues at coordinate 21,950,589 of NC_060897.1, read as the reverse complement.
AATGTTTTTGTTTTTTAATCCTATTTATAAATACTTAATGATAATCCCAGTACTAAGCCATTTACAATAACTAGAATCATATTTCTTCGAATGAAAGCGAGCAAACAGGAGTAGATCCTGACAAAATGTATGGAAGACTGTAAATGCGAAGGGCAGGACTGGCATCCAGATGTTGCATCCTCACTTCCTGAGGCTCTTAAATAGCTGGAAGTGTTTACAGGAGTATAAATTAGGACAACATGTGCCTGCTGGTGTTTTTTTCCAAATAAAACTGGGCCTCGCATATGTACATGAGGCATGCCATGCTGTGAGGTGCTCGGATGTTGCGGTAGTCGTTTAGTGGTTAGCATGGTGCTAAAGTGCACAGCGGTGAAACTGAAGACGGATGTAGATGGAAAGTGTGAGGGGGAAGTGTGCTGGGTTTAGATGGAGGGAATAGTAATGGAGATTGTGATGAAGTAATGGGAATGTTCTTACAACCTTTAAGCTATATTAAGCAATGAAAAAAGAGTAAAAAAAAGAGATATTTAAAAGAAAAAGCACATTTATTTAAAGGAAAAGAAATGTGAGGATATCTGAACCAAAGAGATAATCAATGATGAGGAGAAATTAAGTAAATAAAAACAAATGTAAAAATTTAAGAGTAGGAAAATTAAGAAGAGGCAAAAAAAAGAAAGAACTGTTGTTTTGCCAGTGTAGTAAAGAAATGAAGGAAGGAAGGAAGGAAGGAAGGATGGAAGGAGTGGGGGAGGAAGGAAGGAAGGAAGGAAGGAGGAAGGGAGGGAGGGAGGGAGAGAGGGAGGGAGGAAGGACGGATGGATGGATTGATGGATGAATGGATATGCCGCAAATGTATAATTAAAGCATCAGCAGGTGTGTGTGTGTGTGTGTGTGTGTGTGTGTGTGTGTGTGTGTGTGTGTAAAACTACATGTACAGATGTGTGTGTAAACAATGTGGCAATGTGACCAGGATTAAAAATCACCTCATTGTGTAAAGTATACAAAAGGGAGTCATGTGACCATCACAGCGGTGTGCTTTCTCATCACTCTTGTTTAGTGGCATGCAAACGCTTCGGCCAAAATGTTTCTGGAATGCAAATGTGCCATGTGATGTAATACATTATCCTTCTGCTTTATTCAGGGCTGTCTAAATGCAAATTCATTATAACAGCACTAATTTTATTAACGCTCAATTAACGCAGCGCGCATTTCAGTTTGATCAAAACTTTAACACAACACACATTTATTCACCATGTCCTTTCTTTACTCAGATATTTACAAAAATAATAATCACTTAACATTTGTTTGACTCATGCACCAAGTCTCGATCCGCCATGACGCACTCATCCGGAAATGAACCCTCTGGGGTCGACAAACACGCGACGTGATTTGTGGCATATTTTTCTCATAACGCCGAAACAAACTTAAATGAGCGTCTTTTTTGATTGTACAGATAAAAGCAATACATCACTGCTGAATCTTTTATTTGCATACACTCATAATAACAACAAAAACGCTGTGTAGTAAAATGAGGAAAACAGACAGGGGGCGCTCTCTGCCGTTTCTCTTCACAGACACACAACTAAAACAACCTGAAGTTCTCAGTGAATATTTGCCTCACAGACATAAGAAATATATGAATAGAAAGCACTTTTAAATTAAAAAAAATTTATCAAATGAATATTTTAAAGGTTCCTGATGAATTACGTAATTTAAAACACTAGCATTACTTTAAAACATTTACAAGAATGTTTTGTCTTCATGCTCTATATTGAGTTCAATTTTACTAATAATAAACATACATTTGCATAAAGCATTAATATTTATCATGTATATGTTAATTAGAGGTTTAAAAACTTGAAAAATATTAATTTGAGGTACATTTAGAACAGATAAATATGTGCGATTAATTAAATAACAATAATAATAATTTAATAATTTAATCCCTTGACAGCCCTAGTTTCGTTTTTATTTTAATTTTAAAAGCTGCACCCTAAACACGTTAACGATTATTCCTACTACACCTACAAATGGCGATTTTCTTACTAGATCTTTCATTTCTGACCATAAGATTTGGCGTGTTTTTTTTGAACATCCCGTATCACATTGAGTCCCTGTTTGCTGTTCGAATAATCTCCACTCTTCTGTGAAGATGTTCCATTAGATTTTGTGAAGATTTTGTGCTCCTTCAGCCACAAGTAATGAAAGGTGCAGTCAGCGTTCCAATTCATCCCAAAGATGTTTAATAGGACTGGAGCTCTGTAGCATGAGATCTTCCACTTCATCCAATGTAAAGCGTATCTTCACACAGCTGGATTTGTGCACATTGTTAGGAACAGGTTCAGGTCTCGTAGTTGAAGTGCAAGGAAAATATAATGCTCCTGAATCCTAAGACATTCTATACAAATGTATACCTCCAACTTTGTTTCAGGACGAAGACCATATGGCTGAAAAAAGTGAGGTGTCCCAATATTTTTGTCCATATTGCGTATGGGAAATTTAAATTCTACAATCGTGTGCCTCCAACTTTATGGTAACAGTTTGGAAAAGAACTGCAGAAAGACTGTTCAGAGAAATGAAGCGCAACGTTGACGTCACATTTCAGTCGTATCAGAACAAATACCTGTTTTTACCATATTAGCTTGTGGGAAAAACAGTTCTGTTGATCAGTGAGCCAACATGGTGTCTAGAGCAACAGATGGGGTTCAGTCTGTAATTGTACACCTCCGACAAGGCTTACATGAGAGTTGGTTGTAATGAATTAACCATTGAGACAACAACAAAACAAAGCAAGCGCATCTGACGTTCTTTTAGTCATTCATCCAAAAGGTGTTCAATAGTGCTGGAGCTCTATAGCAGGAGATCTTCCACTCCAAACCATGTGGAACGGATCTTCATGGAGCTGGATTTGTGCACAAGGGTTTAATCTCATGCTGGAACAGGTTTGGATCTCCTAGTTGAAGTGAAGGGAACGTTTCATAAATGTTACCGCATCCATCCTGTACAAACGTGTGCCTTCGGGTTGGTGGGAACATTTTGTGGATGAATCCCATACTTTTTGTCCTTATAGTGTATATTTTTGATGTACACTTGTATTTGTTTTAAATGGTGAAATTAAATTATTTTTTTTTAATTATTTTTCTTCTGTCTGAAAACCTTCCGCGTCCACAAAATTACTTTTAAGCGTTTCCAAAAACTCGTTCATCCAAACTGAAATGTCTAAAAAACATTCACGTCCCCGTACTGTGCATGAGCAAAACATAAGACCTGCATCATTTCCGCCTGACGTTTATTCACTTTCCAGCTCTGTGAAATGTCACAATGATTAAAAAAACGTCATCATTTTCGAAAGCCTCCATTTTCACAGCCCACACTGTGATGCAAAAACGCCATTTTCAAGTTTATCCATTTTGGAAAGCGTTTTTTTTTAAAAGCAAAATTTTTTTCCATCGATTGAAAACTCTCGGTGTGGACCGAAGGCCAAAACAGAAAGAAAAAGATGCGTTTTTAAAACGAAAACTTATTAGTGTGGATTGAACAAACTCGTGAATTTGCAGGATCTTGACTTTTGCGTCGATGGAAAAAGAAATCGCAAGAGTGTGTTAGGTGATTAGTATAAATAACCCAAAATAGTGTCATCATTATAAATGAGCAATAGTGCTGTCATCTGTCTCCTCAATTGTTTTAGCACTGGATGTTGCCAAATAATATATATACATGTAATCATAACCATAAAGGATCGATTGCACTCATGTTCCTAAAAGAACAAATCGTTAAGTTCACCATAAACCAGCAAAACTATTCGGTGCCAGCAAAAAGTGTTTCATATCAAAATGCACACGTATAAAAAACCTAATACACATAATGACAGTTATATATATTATATAAAAAGAATTGATCATTGTTGCCAAATGTAAGCAAGCAGGAAGAAAATTAAACGCTTTTTAACAATAACACGCTGCTATAATTCAAGTATAAACATCATCTCAAAAACCAACATAGCACAAAGGCCTTAATTAATCATTTCTTATAAAAACTTTGCTGCACAAAAACACACATACATGCAACCTGGGAATGACCAGAACAAGAAATGTTTCCATTTGTTGACACTGTTATGTTTTTTTTTTTTTATCCACTTGCTCAAAGCTAATGTGTGTTCTGGTTCAGCATTCAGCACAAAATCACAACACAACAGCGTTTACACAAGGAAGAAACTCCGAACAAAAAGTTATACGGAGCCCTCCAGGCCACCAGGTGTCGGTGTATACAAATAATTTATCTATATCTGTGTTAGAGAATGACAAAAAAGCTAACAGAAGGTTCAATCTCTATTTACGACACAGTGCATTAACTAGCTAAGTTGTACGACGTAACTTTGAGTCCATTGCCACAACAAAAACTCTGGGATAAACAGGGCCAAAATGCAACTGAATCTATAATAATACATTTGGCATTGATTTTGGAGTTCTGTGCAAAAGGCCGTTATATTGTGCAGCACAGAACACGATCTAACATCCAATTATCATAGCATGCATTACAGTGGTGCTATAACCAGAGGATCACGAGTACACGATAACAAAACAACACTAAACAGTCACACTGCATCTGTTAACATGTGTAAAGTGGGTGTGGCCTAAATCTTTTACATTTTGGAACTAAATTCACACTTTATACAACGCAAACACGGTTTACATTGGCCTTCATGATCATAATGGCTAATAATGTTTCAGACAGTTCCTCAGCCTCAGCTACATCGCTCCAGCTCATCATCGATCTTAACTTTACACTCCTGCTCACAATAAACTACTTAAGTATTTTTCCCAAAATAGAAACAAACTACTAAGTGAATTTGAATCACCCAATCCCTGAGCAGGGATCGTTCACGTCTTCCTACAATCTTTGTATACAAGTTGCGTAAATATAATTACGTCCCAACGACCCAATATATACCAGTCGAAAGAAATCTTCTGTTGGCCGTTCTCACAAATGTTCTTACAACAAACAAACAAACAAAAATGGCCCATTCTTTTCTATTCCATCTGTTTCGCCCATGTTATTGATTCGTGTTCTGTTACTGTACTACCAACATAAGAAACCCTGCAAATCCAATCCTAAGAAAAGAAGAAGGAGGAACCCAATCATGGAACATCACTGCAAACATGTTGACCAAGTTCCTTCCTGTTTCTGTGTGAGCTCAAGCATGGTAATAGCGGGCGATGACGTCATAAAGAGCGTTCAGCATCCCTGTTTTTTTTCTCGATCGGTGATGCAAAATAAATAAAAAATACCCAACCAAAACCCAAATAGACAAAATGCCTGATGATGATGATGATGCGGTTCTGACTTTCTCATCTCTCGGTTCCTCACCCGAGGATCCGGTGGACCACATTAGAGATGGAGGTAGACAGGATAGAAATAAATATGAGACAGAAAAAAAGCCTCCATGCGCCCGTTTTCCATCCTTTGCGTCTCGCACGCACGTCATGCTGACACCACGTTTGTCCTTGTTGTTGTTGTTGTTATTGTTATCGTAGGTTGTTTATGCTCATTATGGTTATGGTTGATAACGCGTAATGATCTTACCTTATGATGTAATAATGTGTTTTTTTTTTTGCGCACTCGCGCTCGAGGACTAATCCATGATGGGTGGGTATGAAAGCCTTCCAGCCCGGCGCGTTCACGTCTCGCGCAACGCCGCGACGCGCGCGCACGAGGCGCGGCGAAAGAAACAAACACGCGAGGAGAGCGGCCCTGCCCCACGCCGATCGGTGATGCTGCGACGTGTCGATGTTGCCATAGAGATCGGACCTAGTCTTATTTTTTTTTTTTTTCACCAAAAAAATGAATAATTTGTAGTAGTAATAATATTATTATTAGATTGAATTATAATAATGATAATGATGATGATGATGATTATTATAATAAAAGATCACCCGAGCGCGCGCCAAAGCAAACAGAGCGGTGAGGGAGGCTAAAAATAACGGCATCTAGTGTCTGTTCATTCTCTATGCGCTCACAAAGCCTTCCTCTCTCTCTCTCTCTCTCTCTCTCTCTCTCTCTCTCTCTCTCTCTCATCCGCGTGCAAAAAACAGACCGATCCCATTTAAAGAGACACGACCGACGATATTAATAGTGCATCATCCAATAAAGTGTGATTATATATATCATTTTTGAGAGACAAATGCATGACCACACTGGAATTATTTGTATTAAACAGTAGTTTATGCTCATTCTCAAAATCCCTCCTGAGCATGAACAACAGCTGTACACACTCCGAACATCTGGATAGTTCTCCAAACGTTCAGCTTTACTGCGCCTCTTGTAAAAAGTTGTTCTTCATCAGTTGCAGATTTCTTTTTTGGTTCGACGCAGTCTAGACGGAATTGCATGGTGTGATGGTGAAGTATGGAATGGTGCTTCATGTTGATTCAGGATTCCTTTCACTTTACGGAATAAGTCTCCAATCCTCCCTGCTCCAAAACAACCCCACACGTTTGAGATTCCACCTCAACTGTGAGGGTGAAGAAGTCTGATCACATCTTCTCACTTCTACTCTTAGAGGCAAAAGTATCTGGACTCTACAAAACTTTTTTTCAGCCATTCACTGTTTAATTGCTGTGTCTTCTTGGCCTTTATCTAATGTGTGGCATGCAAAACAAAAAGAGCAATCATGTGTCTGAAAAAGAATTGAGTAGGTGTTTCCAAACTTTTGCATGCCAATGTAATATATCTAATATCTAATCACGTTTTAATAATGTTTTAGTGCATGCATACAGAGACTATATCACAATACACCTGGTCTCTGAGTATTGTAAAACATATTTATTTATCAGTCGGAAGTGGAATTTATGGTGTTGTAGTTATGATGCATTTTATTTCATGCAAACATCTTGAATTGGTGAACAACTTTCTTGTGAACGACTATTTCATGTAAACGACTTTTTCCCCGTGTTATAGTAGCTGTAAACAGTCTTTCCTTTGCCGCTTTCTTAAAGTTCATGCGTAAATATGGAACAAAAACCGACAGAATATAATTATAATTAATACACATTTATATTTAATAATAATAGATCTTAATTATCTGGTTGTTAATTCGACCAAATGAACTAAACTGTGCTTCTCCACCTTTACCTCGTTATGCATGCAGTGCGCGTGCTCCTCCACAAACAGAGATCTGCTCTATTTTTAACTCGGCACCCGCGCGCACCCGCGCTCGCTCGCGCACTCGCTGCTGGACAGCGCGTGCACGATGACACACAGAAACCCTATCCGTGCGTTAGAGAGCGCTGCGCGTTCACGCTGCGTGAATAATGAAGGGAGGTTCGGGGGATATTAGGAGAGGGGGTGCAGGGAGAAGTGCACCCTCTCAATAATGCAGCAGAGCTGTGTGTGTGGGTGGGTGGATGGGTGGGGGATTTGTTGGGGGGGGGCGTAATGGGGGTTGTCTCATATTTCTCACATTTTGAGAGAGAGGATTATGGGATTTTCTTGGATTGCATCATTCATTCATGCATTCATTCATTCATTCATTCATATAATTAAAAAAAATGGAAACAACAGTAAAATTATAATTTTCAAACAGATTTGATGTCTTCATTATTTTTTTTTACTTAATTAATTAATAATGATAAATAAATAAATAAATAAATAAATAAATATATGCATATATATATTTAAAAGACTAAAATACTAAACAATTGAACAATTGAATATTCATAAACAAATCAAAAATTGTACACGAATAAATTTCACTGTTTTTTATTGCAACTGATACGTTTCATCATTTGTGTATTAATTATACAAAACTAATACAAATTCAACTCCAGATATTCAACATAAATGTAAAAATTCTATTGATACTATTTTTCGGGTAACACTGCCACTCTCATTAACTTTTTATTAATCATACCAAACATTTTGCAGTTGTAAAATTGTGACTTGTTGGTCTTTTGTCAGTTGATGAGCAAACACAAGCCCTGTCGAATAATGATCTTTTCTTTTTTAATAAATAAATGAACAGGGAAACCTTAAGGTCCTTTCAGATGCGCTGGGGTTTATAAGCCTTCTGTCTAAGTGGACATGTATATACATGAGGTGCAGAAGCCATTATTTCCCTGCTAATGTAGTGCACTTATAGCAGGAGTAGTGAGCCTCGTGGGATTTATCTGGAGCGAGAGCGGTGCCAGTGTGAGAGAGCCGGGGGGTCGTCCCATCTACTCCCTGTACATACACCACACAAAGAGTCTCCTCATTATCAGCCCTGCTCCACAGCAGCACACAAATGAACCACAGGTCTGGGGATTGTCTTAAAGCAGTGTTTATGGCGGATTAGGGCGAACGCAGACATTTGGGCTTTTATGGTTTAGTTGTAAAATCTAATATAACCACAAAGCATTAGGGTTCCAGAGCCCAACATTTTTACTTTTCACACACACTTTACAGTGTCTGACTGAAAAAACTCAATGCTTAAAACAAAAAAATACTATATAAGGATAGTGTGTGAGTTTGTTTTATTTTAGGCCTCGGTGAGTGTGTTATCTAACGACAGAAATGAGCCAGGGAGAAATTATGCAAAAAGGTTTTAAGTGTAGAAGTGAGAAGCGTTTGCACCTGGCACTGCTCTCCTACGTTTGGCAGTCAAATCAAACCACCAACGATAAAGATGTGGCTGTGTGTGGTACAGCAGATTCAGGAGGCACAGATGAGAAGCATCCATGCCTGGATTCTGATTGGTCAGGAGGTATTAAGCCATATCCTGTAACAACAACACTGACAGTAATGCAGCTCCAAAACACAAGTTTATATCAGTGCATTTGTTATATTAATACCTCATGATATTTATGTAACTCTTTCTCACAACATAATATTTTGCAAACCTAAACAATTTTGCATGCAATAAAACCACTTTAGAACATGCTACAGAGCCATACAACCTTCCAAGATATTCCACAACCTCAACAACACGCTGTGAAAATTTTCCACTTTACAACACACCAAATACCTTACAACTTAACACACTAAATACTTGACAACTTAATACACTAAATACTTGACAACTTAACACAATAAATACCTTACAACTTAACACACTAAATACCGTACAACTTAACAAACTAAATACTTTACAACTTAACACACTAAAAACCGTACAACTTAATACACTAAATACTTTACAAGTTAAAGCACTAAATACTTTACAGCTTAACACACCAAATACTTTACAACTTAACACACTAAAAACCGTACAACTTAATACACTAAATACTTTACAAGTTAAAGCACTAAATACTTTACAGCTTAACACACCAAATACTTTACAACTTAACACACTAAAAACCGTACAACTTAATACACTAAATACTTTACAAGTTAAAGCACTAAATACTTTACAGCTTAACACACCAAATACTTTACAACTTAACACACTAAATACTTTACAACTGAACACACCAAATACCTTACAACTTCACATTAAATACTTTACAACTTAACACATTAAATACTTTACAACCTAATACACTAAATACTTTACAACTTAACACACTAAATACCTTTCAACTTAACACACTAAACACCCTACAACTTAACACACTAAATACTTTACAACTTAACATACTAAACACCTTTCAACTTAACACACTAAACATCCTACAACTTAACACACTAAATACTTTACAATTTAAGGCACTAAATACCTTACAACTCAACGCACTAAATACCTTACAACTTAAAACACACTACAAATCATACAAATATACATCACACTAAATACCTTACTATGTTACAACACGCTACAAATCTTACAAATTTACAACACAATGAATACCCTACAAATTAACAACATTCTTCAAAATGTACAACTTTACAACACACTACAAACCTTTCAACTTTACAACACACCACACATCTTACAACTTTACAACACACAAAATATCTTACAATTTTACAGCACTACAAATTATACAAATACATCACACTTAATACCTTAAATCTTACAACACACTAAATAACTCGACTACCACACTACAAACCTTACAACTTTACAACACATTACATCCATACAACTTTAAAACACACTAAAAGCATACAACATTACAACACACTAAATACCATACAACTATATAACCAGCTACAAGTCTTACAATGTTACAACCATTACACACTGTACAACTTTACAACATGATACACAATGTACATCTTTAAAACACACTACAAACCATACAACCTCACAACATTCTACAAACCTTACAATTTTACAACACATTATATCCTTACAACACACTTAATACCATACAAAGTTAAAACACACTACAGGTCTTACAACTCACTAAATACCTTACAACTTAAATAAAGAACCAACCTTACAACTGTACAACACACTATAAATCTTACAACTTTACAACACAATACAAATCATACATATATAGATCACAATAAATGCCTTACAATTTATCAACACACTAAATAACTTAACTACCACAACCTGACAACTTTACAACACATTCAATATTTTACAACTTTATAGCACACTACAAACCATACAACTTTACAACACATTAAATACTTTACAACTTTATAACACACTACAAACTTTACAACTTCACAACACACTAAATACTTTACAACTTTATAACAAACTACAAACCTTATAATTTTACAACACACAAAATACTTTACAACTTTATAGCACACTACAAACTTTACAACACACTAAATACTTTACAACTTTAAGCACAATACAAACCCTACAACTTTACAACACACTAAATACTTTACAACTCTATAGCACACTACAAACATTACAACATACTAAATACTTTACAACTTTATAACAAACTACAAACCTTACAACTTTACAACACACTAAATACTTTACAACTTTATAGCACACTACAAACCCTACAACTTTACAACACACTAAATACAACTCTATAGCACACTACAAACTTCAACATACTAAATACTTTACAACACACTTTACAACACACAGAATACTTTACAACTCTATAGCACACTACAAAATGTACAACATAGTTAAAACTTTACAACTGTATAGCACACTACAAACTTTACAACTTGACAACATACTAAATACTTTACAACTTTATAACAAACTACAAACCTTACAACGTTACAACACACGGAATACTTTACAACTTTATAGCACACTACAAACTTTACAACACATTAAATACTTTACAACTTTATATCACACTACAAACTTTACAACTTTACAACACACTAGATAATTTACAACTTTATAACAAACTGAAAACCTTACAACTTTACAACACACTAAATACTTTACAACTTTATAACAAACTACAAACCTACAATTTTACAACACACAAAATACTTTACAACTTTATAGCACACTACAAACTTTACAACACACTAAATACTTTACAACTTTAAGCACAATACAAACCCTACAACTTTACAACACACTAAATACTTTACAACTCTATAGCACACTACAAACATTACAACATACTAAATACTTTACAACTTTATAACAAACTACAAACCTTACAACTTTACAACACACTAAATACTTTACAACTTTATAGCACACTACAAACCCTACAACTTTACAACACACTAAATACAACTCTATAGCACACTACAAACTTCAACATACTAAATACTTTACAACACACTTTACAACACACAGAATACTTTACAACTCTATAGCACACTACAAAATGTACAACATAGTTAAAACTTTACAACTGTATAGCACACTACAAACTTTACAACTTGACAACATACTAAATACTTTACAACTTTATAACAAACTACAAACCTTACAACGTTACAACACACGAAATACTTTACAACTTTATAGCACACTACAAACCCTACAACTTTACAACACACTAAATACTTTACAACTCTATAGCACACTACAAACTTTACAACATACTAAATACTTTACAACTTTATAACAAACTACAAACCTTACAACTTTACAACACACTAAATACTTTACAACTTTATAGCACACTCCAAACCTTACAACTTTACGACACACTAAATACTTTACAACTTTATAGCACACTACAAACATTTTACAACATGTTACAAACCTTACAACCTCACAATAGACAAATACTAGAAATAACTTAAGAGTTCTATGGCAGATCTTCCACTCCAGCCCATGTATGCATATTAACACGGAGGTGGCTTTGTGCACAGGGGCATTGTCATGCTGAAACACGTTTTGGTTCTCCTAGTTAAAGTGAACGGAACATTTAAATAGTCAAAGACTATTGTGTGCTTCCAAATTTGTGCTTTCAGATTTTGGTAGAACTACATCTGGCTGGAAAAGTCAGTTGTCCCAGTATTTTTGTTCATATAGTCTGCTACAAAGCACTAACACTGGAGACTCCTTCCATAAGTGTTGGATAAACATCTGACTAAGGAGTGTGTTCATGAACGTGTGTATTGAAACACAGCGACTAGAAAAGGGAACCTAGACATGGCTTTATGTAGTAAATGTGTGTTGATGTGCAAGTGTGTTTGTGTGGACGATTCACACTTAAGCCTCATGATTTGAGGGTTCTGCGTTTGATCCTCGTACTCGCCCCTGACGGAAGGAGATGCTTTCAGTGCGACTTTCGGAACTTAAACGGCTCACCATGCTGCACTGCGGATGACTCAGCCACCGCCGTTACCACGGAAACCAGCCTGCCTTGCAATCAGTCTCTTGGTAACAGTGTTGTTGCCAAGTAACAGCATGTGTGTCAATGTGTGTATATATGTGTGTGTGTATCGAGTTACATTTAGATCTATATCTGATTACGCACTCATCCTGACATCGACCGATTTGCAGCTGAGGGGGAAAAATCATCGAAAATACGGTTCCTCACGTGCCGTAGGATCATTCGGATTCCAGACAGGGGCTCAGATTTGTCCGTGGAATTCCGTACGGTTTGGGAAAAAGCGAATTAGATCGAGGACTCGCTTAGTCATCACAGACGTAAATCACATTAGCCTTATGTGAGCATGAACCTATGTACATGTAAATTATCTTACATTTCACACAAACACGCACACCCTGCACACACACACACACACACACACACACACACACACACACACACACACACAAACGCACACACACCTACTGTTGCATTGTGGGTTTTTTAAAGATTTTTTTTTTTTTTTTACAATAATATATTTTCTTTTATTTTGCAATTGGAATAAATCATTTATTTATTTATTTTGTCACAATTTAAAATGTATTCAGGTGCAAAATTTGTCGTTTAGGACAAAATAAAAAAAAATTATGTATAGAGGTTTTTCTTTTCTTTTTTTTCTTTTCTTTTATATGTTTTGGTTGATTACTTGTTTTTTTTGTTTTTTTACAAATGCTCATTGTCAATGACTTCTGTGTCTTGTCATAAGAATGAGGGGAGATGATTGGGTAAAATTTTGCACTGGACTGAAAAACATGGACAAAAAGAGTCATATAGGTCTAAAAGTCCTACAAGAATATTCCAGAAAATTTAAATTTTTTTGCTTTAAAACTGGGTAGAACACAAGGGTTAGATATTGTTGTTGTTCCTCTGTTCATTCATAAAGGCCGAGGCGGTCCACCTACCCTACCCCCCCCTACCCTACCTCCTCCTATATATATATCACAATCTCGGATGACGTCAGAGATGACGCATGGCACCCCGAGTGGCACGTGGATCAAAGGCGATCCATGCGCAAGGCTCGAAAAAAAGAGAGAGAGACAGAGAAAAAAAAAACAGAAATATTTTTAGCAAGTGCTAGAAAAAGGAGGGAGTGAGTAAAGGAAAGAAGGGAGGATGGGAGGGAGGATGGAGGCTGCTCTTTGTCTAGTCCTCCTTTACACGGTATCCTCATTTATCTTTCTCCTCGATCTGTCCATCTCCAACCTGTGTGCATACGTAGCAGCGTTCCAGGTCAGTGTGGACTTGATCTCCATCTTCTTTGCTGTGATTCCTTTAATCCCCACCCCCACAAACACATGCAATTTACCCCCAAACAGGATGTGACATAAATTGTGTTAGAAGGTGTGTGTGTGTGTGTGTGTGTGTGTGTGTGTGTGTGTGTGTGTGTGTGTGTGATGTAAAAACTAAAGTGTACCTTCTTTGAATTCCTTAGTTTTACTCATCAGGAGATGACAAAAATGCAACCAAGCTTGACCACCTACGGTTTTAGCAGTTTGCTGGTCTGGAGCATTCACGTGTGTGTGTGTCAACACTATGACTAGGAGGAAATACATCAGCAATGATCTTAGAGAAGCAATTGTTGTGGCTAATCAGTCTGGGAAAGGGTTATAAGGCCATTTCCAAGCAAAATAAAGTCCATCATTCTACACAGAGAAAGATTATTCAGATGTGGAAAACATCTCAGATATTTGCCTAGACAGGCTAAGACACCCACCCAGGAGTGGACGTCTTAGCAAATTCACCCCCAAGGTCAGGCCGTGCAATGCTCAGAGGAATTGCAAAAAAGCCCAAGAGTTACAGCTCAGACTCTACAGGCCTTGGGCATGTAGCATGTCAAATATTAAAGTTTACGTCTGAACAAGTATGGTTTGTTTGGAAGGGTTGCAGGAGAAAGCGTCCTCCTCTCTAAACAGAAGGTGGCAGCATGGCTTAGGTTTTTTGCAGCCACAGGACATGGGAAACTTGCAGCCATTAAGTTAGCCATGAACTTTGTATTTCAAAGTATTCTAGAGTCTCAAGTTACAATTGTGAAAAATATTGAATCTTTAATGTAGATACTGAGATTTATTGTTGCCAGAGTTGCCAGATCGTGTTCTTTTAAACCTACACGACCACTAGAGACAAAACACACCGAGCCAGCAATGAGTTTTAGAGTCACTGATTTTTATCTTTCCATCACTAAAGATGCAAGTGAGGCAGCGTTTTTGTTATCCACTAGATGGCAGCAGAGGTAAGCTCCTGATTTCCTTATCTCCTCAGTAAGCATAAGGATGTTTCTCTCAAGTTCATAAACACCTTATTCTTATTGAATGGTGTGTTTTATAAACTCTGTTTCATCAGAAACATCAGAATTACTGACAGGAATCCAGAGCAAAGACTTTTTAACCATATTTTTTTTGCAAAATAAAAAAAATATATATATCACTTGAATTTAAAATAGCCTGGGGCAACTTTGGCAAGGAAAAACTCCTTTAGATGGTTTGAAGAAGAAACCTTAAGAGGAACCAGACTCAGAGGGGAACCTGTACTCATTTGAGTGACACCTAGAATGTGATTATGAATCATAAAAATATTACAAACACTGGAGAGTGAGAATTATCATGATCACCGAGGTGTGTAATTATGAGTAGTCCTTCCTATAGACCTACACAATCAGTTGGAGTTGTGGAACCGGGTGCTTCTGGGCAACATATAACTTATCTAAACATCTGAGATCATTATAGATTCAACACCATGGTATAGTCTGGTGTAGCTGTAGCATGAAATTTTCCCTTCACTTGAACTGTGAAACCCAAACTTGTTCCAGCATGACAATGTTCACAAAGCCAGCTCCATGAAGATATACTTTACATGTGTTGGCGTGGAAGATCTCTTGCTATAGAGCTCCAAATCTATTGAACACCTATGGGATTAATGTGAACGCTGACTGCACCCCAGGCCTCCTCACCCTCGCATACATCAATACCTGACTTTACTAACACCCTTGTGGCTGAAAGAATCTCCACAAAATCTAGTCAAACATTTTCCGAGAAGAGTGGAGCTCGTTATAACAGCTAATGGGAACTAAATGTGGAATGGGATGATCAAAAAAAGCACCTAACAATCATATGTAAACTTTAGTCCATGCAGTGTATGTAGCTTTATGCTAGTGATGTTAATTGTCTCGATGTGTGGTAGCGGGTAAAAGTCAAAGAAACGAAAGAATAATTAAAAATAACGAGAAAATTCTGTCTAAAAAGCAATAAACAAGAAGCAATGTGAAACGAGAATAACAACCACAAAAGAACCTGAGACACTAAGTAATCTAGACGAGCGCTAATCAACCGGAAATGTGAAAGAGATGCAAACATGGCTAACGGGAAATGTAGGACGTGTCCTGACACACAGAAACCTGTCTGTGCTCATGGAGTTAGTGATGATCAGAAGATTTAAAGGGAGAAAATTATTCAATTTCATGTAATGGATTAGGAAATAAAGAAATGAATTGAGTCAAGGCCAGGATGCGATGCTAACGTTTCTTTTTATGCTAATTAAATGTGTCCAGAGCAGGTGTGGGAGGTGATTATGTGATAACAGGTGGTTATTGTTCCCTGAATCAGGTTTTACTTCCTGAAGCTGAAGTTAACAGCATAAACGAACTGCCAAATAATGAACTCCATCACATTTAGAGTTCACATTGTCAGCACTTTTGGAACTGGCAGGGGAGAGGTTCAGGAAATGCCTACAGTTTTCAAGAAACGTAAAAAAAAACCCCAAAAAACTTTTTTTGCTCGTCTCAATTGGATGATGATCCAGTTCCATCTTCCGAATTGAACCTGTAATAATATATGATGATAAGATCTGTACGTTCCTCCTCTTTTTTACATGATCGTACCCTCTTTACAAAAGCCTTCACCTTAATTACACCTCCATTTCTTCCTTTTTTTACCCGGTTTGACACGAGGACTGAATGTAGAGGAGCCGTAGGTAGAACGTAGAATCACGAGTGAACTCGAACACACGCAAGCACTCGTGGAGGTGGGTGGAGTAAAAACTGGTGCTCAGAAGTTGTCGCAGAATCGAGTCATGAGCCACGAAACTGATGCAAGGTGAAGATTTTGAAAGTAATCGCTGTATTAAGAGGCATCAAGCATCTCAAAAACACTGATCAGTTGATCAAGTGATCAAGTTAGGCATGACTGTGAGATCTACAGATCTAAAGATCTACTCTATTTTACAAAATACTGATTTTTTTCATTTCAAAACGTTTGTTGTTGATGTAGTAGGTATATTTTCTGAAGAAAAATACACTATATGGACAAAAGTATTGGGACACCTGACTTTTCCAGCCATATGTGCTTCTTTCCCCAAAATCTTCCCACAAAGTTTAAGGCACACAATCATATATGATGTCTTTGGATGTAGTACCATTAACTTTACCCTTTATTTGAATGAGGAGGCCCAACCCTGTTCCAGCATGACAACGCCCTGGTGTACAAAGCCAGCTTCATGAAGATATGCTTTACATTGGTTGGAGTAGAAGATCTTGTGTAGCCTATTTTAGAGCTCAACCCTAATGAACACCTTTGGGATGAATAAGCACAAATCTTTACAGATTTCTTTAATTCTGTAAAGCTGCTTTGAGCCAATGTCCTTTGTGAAAAGCGCTAGAGAAATAAACTTGACTTGATGTGTAGTTGAATGAACCTCGAAACTTTGCAGTTGATTGTTAATGTAGTTAATGTCAACAGTCTGCTACACTGACTCAGGACTACAGTTTGCTTCTGATCACCATCAACATCGTATATCTGCAATAAATGGACATTCAGTGCAACCCAGATGAGGATGAGGTTCCCTCTTGAGTCTGGTTCCTCTCAAGGTTTCTTCCTTATGCCATGTTAAGGAGCTTTTCCTCGCCACAATCTCCACCGGCTTGTTCATCACGGACAAACTCACACTTATAAAGGAAAAAAGCGCTATACAAATAAACATGAATTGAATTCAAATTAATAGCCTGTGAATTGACTGGAAAACGAAGCACTTCCTGAATGGTAAGAGTAATTCAGTTCTACCGAAGTGCACATAGTGTTTTATTCCATGCTTGATGCATTATCATCATCTGATCCGTTCAGTAATATACTAAACACAGCTCTTTTTACTTTATAGTATTGAGAAAATACTACACAAATACCCCCTAATTCCGATCCGTGCATCCACACTAGAGCTTTAACAAACTTCCGCCTATAAACAAAAAGAACCTGATGCTCTTAATATAATCAGGCTGAAAGACGATGAGACGGAATGAGAACGTAATATCGGCGCCATATGGAAAATGGCAATAAAATCGACTAAAGGAATTAATCCGTGCCAGAAAGGAATAGTGTTCATTAGACGGCCCAGCTGTTGCAGAACCGCCGAAATAATCATTATAGCATTACGCGGAGCTGTGGGAATATTATTTTAAGCGCTGCCTAAAGTGCCACGATGGTCCAGAAAGCTTCACAAAGCTCTTTTTTAAGGGTTAAGGAGCCTCATGGTGGCTGCAGAACAAGCACGGGCAAAGCTCCTTGTAGAGGAGGATTAATTTCTTCTCGATATTTCATGTCTGGAGGAAACACTATCATGAAACCTTTACAGAGTTGGTTTAAAGTTATTTCAATTGGGAAATCAGTTTTACACCACAGGGCCGTTGGATCTACAGCCCTAAAAACGTAACCATAAATAGATAAACATGACGAGGTCCGTTGGTTTAATAAAACTGTATCAAATCAAATTTTATTTTTTTCCACATACACATTCATACAGAGTATGAAATGTAGTAAATGCTGCAGAATGTACATGTGAAGAGAAATAGAATAAAAAAAAAAAAAAGTATAAAATTTAGTAATAAAAATAAAAATCACAAGTAAAGGAAAGTTTGAGTTGAAATTGCTGTGGTGTAAAAATTCAGATTCCAGACACAATATTATTGGCAGGATATTTTGAAATCCTAAATGAGATGAATAACCAGGTGAAAATAGGACAGAAAAAATGGATGAATTTTTTGAAGAAAAAAAAAATGGTCTGGAACTAAATCAAGAGTCTGAGTCGCTAATGAGTCTGTCAGTCGGAATCATTAAACTTTATGGATCCGACGAGGGAAGCAATGAGAGTACCGATGAGAGTCAGTAATAATACTGTGCCCGATGTTAATTCAGTGTGTGATAATGCTGTGTTGTGCATTACGCCCTAGTGACAGGCCATACAGCCGGCTAACAAGTCATCGATAAGTGATACGTCAGTAAGCGAGGACACCTCATGTGGAAAACTTACTGTCGATTCCTATTTCCTCGAATTCCGTTCCCGAATGAATCCCTGAAATCCTTAGAGGGAGAAACTGAAGACTTGGGGAAATGATGCACTTAGTGAGAAGCAATTAGTGAGATGACCAGAACGTCTAGAAGCAGTGAGTTAGCGAAACATTGAATGTAAATCTTATAGCCTGTGAATTTATTTATTGTAATTACAGAGCGAGTAAAACTTTTATTATATTCAGCAAAAGAGTCTAAACGGTTTACTAGCCATTAGCAGGCAGACAGTCACTTGGTCTATTGCTCTCTTTGGTCAGAGTTCAGGAATGGGTGAAAACGGCTGGTCTGCTGAAATACGATTTATAATCAGATCACAGCTTCACCCCGGAGTGACTGGCAGTGATGACGCATGACATGGCAACCTTTAGCTTGGGCCATTGGGCTTCTCTTGATCTTCTTTCACCTGACATTTCAGTTGATTTTGTATCAATATGAAGCTTTTTTATTTATATTTGTTATTTTGAATGCACTACATTCAAAAAATATTGACTGATAAACAAGAAAATGAATACAGTAAAAGTGGGAAAGGTTAAAAGCATCAAAAGCCACCATAGCTTTCTACCAGCAAGTTAGAACAAAGAGCGAATGTGACATTCTGCATGGAACTGGGTAAATTCGCACAGAGTCGTTTGACACGACATACGCTTAACAAACAGCGATGCTGCAACGAGTCGTCCGAGGTGTTTTGAGGGGCACGTGCGCTTCAAGAGCCGGAAAAACATCACTGGAAGACGACGAGAGATCAGGGAGACCTTCAACTGTTTAGCTACTCGTGCATGATGAACGCCGGAGAACGATCCACGTGATCTCACTTCCGCACCCACCCTACTCACCTCACCAGATTTGGGTCCTGCAGACTTTGCCCTCTTCCCGAAGATGACGATCCGGCTCAAAGGTCGTTGTTTTGAAAAGCTTGTGGAATTGCAGAAGGAAAAGGGACACGTTTTATAAGGATCAGGAATGCTGGGAGCGCTGTATATAGCTCTCCCTGTGTGTGTGTGTGTGTGTGTGTGTGTGTGTGTGTGTGTGTGTGTATATGTATATATACATACAAACCTAAATATATAACTGAACTCGAATCACAAAACTTTGTGTTCTGTATAGCAGAATCTTGGCTTTGGTGGGCGGTGTTTCTAAAAGAGTGCTTGGCCCCCGCATGCTTGGTTCAATTTGTTATTATTATACTCATACTTTATACAGCTGATTGATGATCCTGACATTTCCTAGCTGTGTTAGTTTGTGGGCATATAATATACATGTAGAAAAATCACATTTTATAAAAGGGTGTATTAATGTTATACAGTCTCACAACGAAGGTTTTTCTTTAGCTCCTTAAGCTCCTGAAGCGCTGATGGATCTGATGTTTTTCTCCTGGAGTTAATTATACAGTAATTAACCTACATGTTTAATGCTAGACGCTCGTCCTCAACCCGGCACGCTCGGGACCCGATATGGTGCCACAGCTGTTTCCTGCACACACTCGCACATGAATCGAGACGCAAAAAAAAATTATCCAGTGCAGGAATTTGTTTATTTCACCCAGCCGTCCTCATCTCACAGTGGCAAAAACCTAATTAGAATGGACTGGTGGGCATCGATTAATTTCTTTCTGGAGGATTCTGTTTTTATTTATCAGACCGTAATCAGTCTGTGTGCTGAATTTGATTAACACTCATCATACAAGCTTGAGATTTTATATTATTCACACCGGAGGGCTGCGCTTGTCAGGCAGAAATGAAACCCGGCGTGATACCTTGGAGACACAGACGTCCAGGAAGCTGATAAACAACCAATATAGCGGTTGCGGTGCAGGGGGAAAGGAAACAAACATCAAAGTATTTTTGCATCAGCAGAGGCAAAAAAAAAAAAATCAATTTAAAAACGAGTTATAGAGTAAATGGACTTTGCAGGAATATAAGAAATGTTTCACGAACTCTTAACACTCAATTATTTCGCTGTAAATAATTCAAAATGTAGGCAAACCTTAGCAGATGTACCATATAAACACCTGATCATAAGATTGGTGTGTGTTTTTCAGGCATCCTATTACGTTGTGCATCTTCATCTTTACTTTTATTTCTTTGGTTCAGACAGACAGCAAATCATCAATCTACTTTATTAAGTGCCTTCTGACTTCTAACGCATGGTCACGCTCACAAACAGATCTCTGAAGTGCAAAAAAACAACTAATACCAGATATTCTTTTCCTGTTCTGTCTCCAGGAAGATACAGCTCTACCTCTGCCATGTTAATCCGTATTTTATGTGACTCTCAGGACACGCCTCCTTAGTGTTGCGATATGTCACATTCACGTTGCAGCAGTGGAGAGAACGCGCTCGAGAAAATGTAAAGGAGGAGAAATCAATCTATCAAATATCAAATATTGGTCACTTTTTTCAGATCTAATAATAATTATATATAAATAATTTTTTTTTTTACCGATGTAAATATGTTAAAAACGCTGCATCGAATTACAGCTTGTTTGGGGATTAAACAAATATGGATAGAAGAGTCAGCTGTCCCAAACCTTTTGACAAAAGACTATTATTTAGATTGTTATATAAAAGATTGCGTGCTTCGATCCTGGTGAGAGAAACCGACTGACTAACTACCAAAAATACAACTATAACAATCGAAAATAAACTCATGGCCACTTGTGCAAATGTCATTAATTGTAAAGGCGAATATTTGAGTTGGAAACAGTTCTTTGTTCCTTTTGCTCAGAGATTCCATCTTATTATTTTGACCAAAACTCATCAGACGCTTCAGTATACGGTAATTACCGAATGACAAACGAGCCCGAGTGTGGTCATATGGATGACGGAGGTATATTGATCTCTGAGTCAAGTGGAGGTGTAGTGATTGGAGACTTAAGAAAAGGGGTTACTTCAGTTAGCATTCGTGCTAATAAAGGTATCGATCACGGCGCAGTACTGGAAGCGAGCGTATTGTTGTCAGGAGGAAACACTCCAGGTCCTGATGATGGCAATGATGCTGATGATGACGTCCCCATGACTGCGGCTTCAGTAATGAATTAAGCTTGAGCAGCTTTCTTTAAGCACGATTAAAGGACAAAAATCATGAGGGCAGAAATAATTTCTCGTTTCAAATTGTCTTTGGCATTCTCAAATATAATACGATTGAACAAAAAAAATTCCTAAAAAAGAGATCAACCTGATGATATATGTAGATGTATATTGATTGATACTATATTGATATATCGATCCGTTAATTAATCCCTGGTGTAACTGAACAAAATGGTTTCCGAACTCGTTATTGAGCAGCGTAATAAAATATTATTTGATCCAGCACATAGAACTTTCTTTCCTATTGAGAATAATCAGCCACAAAGGTGCTGAAATCATGTGTGCCAGTTTAATTGAATGAAAAAAGCCATAATGAAATCTTTCTTGAAAAAAAGGACGTATTATTGCAATATGTGTGCCTCTTTATAACAGTGATGGAAAGAATCTCGTTCATCAAAATGAACGAATCTTTTATTGAGTCATTTCGTTTAAATGAGTCATTTTGTTTTATTAAATCATTTCATTTCTTAAATCCTTTATTCACCTTCATAGAGTCTATGGGAGTCACGTGACAAAAGAACAAATGACTTTGACCGGATGAGATGAACGACTCATAGCATAGCATCTATAGCATCTATATACTTACTTTCTTATTTAAACTCCTTTAACACTTAATAAATCGTATATATATATATATTTGCGCTATGCCAAACCTCCCACCTGCCAAACAGATAGAAGTGAGTTCAACTTCGACCTCCTAGAGCCATGTACGACCTCCTAGAGCCATGTACGACCCCCTAGAGCCATGTACGACCTCCTAGAGCCATGTACGCCCTCCTAGAGCCATGTACGACCCCCTAGAGCCATGTACGACCTCCTAGAGCCATGTACGCCCTCCTAGAGCCATGTACGCCCTCCTAGAGCCATGTACGACCTCCTAGAGCCATGTACGCCTCCTAGAGCCATGTACGCCTCATAGAGCCATGTACGCCCTTCTAGAGCCATGTACGCCTACTAGAGCCATGTACGCCCTCCTAGAGCCATGTACGCCCTCCTAGAGCCATGTAGACCTCCTAGAGCCATGTACGACCTCCTAGAGCCATGTACGCCCTCCTAGAGCCATGTACGCCCTCCTAGAGCCATGTACGCCCTCCTAGAGCCATGTACGCCCTCCTAGAGCCATGTACACCCTCCTAGAGCCATGTACGACCTCCTAGAGCCATGTACGCCTCCTAGAGCCATGTACGCCCTCCTAGAGCCATGTACGCCCTCCTAGGATATTGAAAAATGTGATCTACCCACCATATTACTTATCAGGATGAAGGGGTTGGAGAAATGAAAACACAAAAAACACAACGCCCCACTAGTAATTCATTCTAAAATAACTTTTTTGCAGTGCTGCAGCATGAGCAAGCACTTTGTAATGGATCCAAATGAACTTTTACTTAGTGACATAAAGCAAGCTTTTTTCCCCCCTTCATTAGGACTCAGCGCTGTGTTTAAATGCCACATCATTATTAGTTCAGCTCACGGGCTGAAATGGAGCCACGAGGCCTGATGAAATAAAGAGCGTTTCGGTGCGTAAAACTCAATAGGGACAAATGAAGTCCTCTTTATTCCAGCGCTAAGAGATAATCGTTCATTGTTGCTGTCCGACTTTTTTTTTTTTAATTGGGACATTTCCCTCGGCTGTCGTAACTCCTGCGTTGGCGGCGACCCTTCGTCAAACAGGGCCAATTGTTAATCGGATAAAGTTTCGAACGGTTTGCAGTTCAAATGCGGGTCAAATGCTGGGACAGGCGCTTTATTAAGACGCTAACACGATCCACTTTCACATTTTCGCTCAAATAAGTACATCTCTAAAAAAACATTAAAAAAATTTACATTACTTTTTTTTCTCTTAAACCTTCACATTTTTATTTCATAACGAACGATGGATTTTTTTTATCGATTTTTACTTACAATTACTATTTTACTAGTTTAGTTACACAAACTTACTGATAATCACTTCATTATGCTGCTGTTAACTTAAAGTTTGTGGACACCTGATCATAAGATTGGTCTTTGCTTCTTTTTGAACATCCCATTCCACATTAAGTTCTCATTTGCTCTTAGAATAATCTCCACTCTTTTGGAAAGATGTTCCGCTAGATTTTGTGGAGATTTGTGTGTGGAGAGAAGGCCTGGGGTGCAGTCAGCATTCAAATTCATCCCAAAGGTCTTTAATAGGATCAGAGGCCTATAGCAGAAGATTTTCCACTCCATCCCATTTAATGTACATGTTCATGGAGCAGGTTTTTGTTCAGTAGAAGGTCAAATTTCAAGCTTCCAAATCCAAAGGCGTCCTATGAAATTGTGTGTCTCCAACTTTGTGCAAACATTTAGGTGTCCCAATACTTTTGCTAATGTAATATAGGTTATCGTGTTTGTATAAAGTCACTGTCCATTTGTCATACGGGTTGCTTCAGGCTAGTCATGTGCTTTTTTTTTTTGCTTTTTTTTTTGCTGCGTGCATTTCTTTTCATTATTTGCTGCCCTATACTGTGTTCAGCTTTTTGATTCATTTAGCAATTTATATCTATTTATGCAATCAATATCTATGTATGCAATTTATTTCTATTTATGTCTTAGTGTTTTTCAAGTCAGAGAAAGCACATCAGGTTCAACCAGTTGTTTTCCTGTTTTATGGTCTTTTTTTTATTAACCATAAAAATTTTTGGATTCCCATAAAAAAGCTCACGTGGGCTATTCAAGGGTATCTACACGTGTATCTACTGAGAGTAGAACTCAAACTATGTGTTTCTAGTGAGGAGTGAGATTACGAGAACTATTCTCTCTTCCTCTCTCTCCCTCTATCTCTCTCTATATCTCTCTCTATCTCACTCGTTTTTTTTCAGATTCTCTCATATTTTCTATTTATAGTTCCTTTTATCTAATGCACAAATTTCTGAGCGGCCGTTCAGTTTCACATTTCACTGCAAAATGAATTCTGCATAAAACTATGTTTGTGACAAAAAAAAATCTTGAATCTTCACAACATCAATGTTGAAATGAGCACAGCAGGATTGGCTGGAGGATCATCAGGAGATGGGTGGAAGAAAGGTTAGATGAAGGTTTCAGGGTTATGATGGTCTCTTTCCTCGGCAGCAGATCATCTCTGTATGACTGTAAAACATGACAGTAACACGTCCCCATCAAGATCTGTTGGTCGGTCCACTAGTGTGTGTGTGTGTGTGTGTGTGTGTGTGTGTGTGTGTGTGTGTGTGTGTGCTACCGCTGTGATTGAGAGCAACCGATGAAGCGAGAGGAATTGTAATCAAAGAGCCCAAGAGGGTATTAATCAGCCTGACAGTTCTTTTGCAGGCACAACGATACAAAATACCCCACCATCTGTGTCACAGGTGTGAGACGTATTGTTCGTTTTTCCTGGCACAAGGTCCATAAACATCTGAAATCAGAGGCATTCGGTTTCTCAGGCCACAATGCTGAGTTTGTCAAGCGTCGTTGCTTCAATCCATTGTAAAAATGGAAAGAACATTCACATCAAATCTGCTTCTGGCTGATTATATTACAGTGGACAAACAATAGATGGGCAGTCGGTGGTAGTGGCTCCAACAACTAATCCAGTTCTCCTCATAACTTATATTTTCAAAATTAGAAAAACTCTTATTCAACATTAAACTGAACTGTATTTCAACTTTAAACATTATAAATCTCGGTTTTATTATATCGGATTAAATCTCAAATAAAATTCAATTCTAAATGAACTTATCGAGCCTATTCTCAAATTTCAATACAAAATATTTTTTCACATTTATATTACTTTTTTAAAAACTTTTTTTACTTTTAATACTGCTATTTTCTGTGTTATATTTCCCTTTGGCTGAAAACACTTTGTTTGGATGGGCAAGATGTAAATTTGCCCACTGTTGCTGCTGGCCCTGATCCACATGAACTGCTCTTGTGAAAGTGGTAGCTCGGTAAATAAGATGTTGGACCAATTGGAAGGTTATGAGTTCAAGTCCCAGCATTGCCATGCTGACACTGCTGGACCCTTGAGCAAGGCCTTTTCCTCATTGCTCAGCTGTATAACTGTGATAACTGTAATTTGCACATGCCATACATGTAAAAATGTAACTGTAAATGTAAAAAGCTCTGCCTTTAGGAGGCGTACTCACTGAACACTGACTGGATAAAGTGTGGGAATCAATCTGAGATAGAGCCTAGGAAAATGCTGTAGATGATGCTTCCACCACCATGCTTCATAAATCCTAATGAACTGCTTTTGAATTTCAGGTTGTAACGTGACAATATGTGAAAAATGTTCAGTGGTAAAAAAATGATTTTTATAGTCCTTGTTGCTTGCTGTCATAATGTCAGACTGTATGACAGTCAAAAACTGTCAAGAAAAGACTTAATCTGTGACACGTTCAGACCCGCTGCTGCGATCTGTTGAAGTCACAAAACTAGTCTCGAAACTTCTAAACTATCCTTTTCAGAAATGAAACACAGGTAATCGGGCAAACACACACACACACACACACACACACACACACACACACACACACACACACACACACACACACACACACACACACACAGACACACATACGTTACTTGCCATTAGATTATTTCAGATGAGGGATAAACATTTTCAGAACCAGGAATGATATTTAGGTATTTAGTTTGTGTGTGTGTGTGTGTGTGTGTGTGTGTGCTGAAGAAAAAAAGACAAAAGCTATAAATCCGTCCCAAAAATATTTTCATCAAACGATTGCAGTGCATACAGAGATACTAAGATATTTAATATGTTTAAAAGCAGAAGGATGTATTCCGTGACTCGTACATGAATAGTAATAGCATAAAAACAAAATAAGAAGCGAAAGAATAAAATAAACAGGCCTGGGACGCTGACCGGCCGGCAAGTAACAAAATCAAGAACTGGGCTAATCTAATCAACGGGTTCGAGACGACGGAACTGTCGAGTGCTGGGGTGCTGTGGGTGATAAATGCAGCGTGCTGTGCTTTTGTAGGGGGCAGAACGTAAACACTCGGCTAATCTGCTGTTTTCAACACAAAGGCATATTCATTCATAGAGGACATTCGAGATATACAGTTTAGTATATTTATTTATATACACTATATGGACAAAAGTGTTGAGACACCAGACTTTTCCAACCATGTGTTCCTCAGAAAAACTGTTCCTACAACGTTGGAGGCACACAATTGTAAAGGATGCCTTAAGATGTACTAGCATGAAAATTTTCCCTTTACATGAACTAGGAGACCCAAACCTGTGTGATGTACATAAAATCAGCTCCATGAAGATACGAGTTGGTAAAGTTTCGGGAGTAGTTTTGTAACACGCCAACAGATGGCAGTACAAGGCTACACACAGTCACAGGGAGCGCCGACCTTCATAAGTCAGTGTGCCAATAGACATCGTCCTGTGTACACCGGGAGCTGTGCGACTAGTTCTATTCTGATCACGTGTCGGTGTTTCTGACCACGTGTGCACCATGTCACTGAGCTCTCCTTACACGATCTCACTTCCACACCAACCCTACTCAAACTAAAACACTTACAGGACACTTTTCAGAACGCTGAGAGCTCTGTACTCCTATGGACTATTTTGAAGGTGATGATGTGTAAATGTAGATAAATAAAGTACATTCTTGTTAAGAGAGCTAGTATCAAAACCTTTTGATACCACCTTGTGTATATAGTTATAGGTCGGAGTAAAAGATCTACTGCTATAGAGCTTCAAACCTATTGAACACCTTTGGGCTGAATGTGAACGCTGGCTGCACCCCAGGCCTCCTCACCTTCTCACCTACATCACTACCTGCCTTTACTAACACCCTTGTAGCTGAAGGAGCACAAATCTCCACAAAATCAAGTGGAACATCTTTCCAGGAGAATGAAGGTTATTATATGTAAATGTCAAATGGGATGTTCGAAAGGAAGCACATACTAATCTTATGGTCAAATGTCCTAAAACCTTTGTCCGTATTGTGTACACAATAGTAATATAAATAATGCGAGACTTCTATATAAGGCAGTGCCTATAAAAGCATTCTTCTTCACATTTGTGTCTAGCGATGGTGTCTGCAGGGAACCTCAAGACTTTTTTCTTTTGCCGCACAAAAAAAACTGCGTCCTTGGAGCGACCTTTGCCAGTTATATGCATATAAAGAAATCACTAAAATGTCACTGATTATATTACTAACCCGTATACACCCTGTCGACACCCAACGGGTTGTTGTTTTGTGTGGCAGTGTTAGTGCACCTTTCAAGGCTTTTCACAGTTCATAAGCTGTCATGTACTTTACACAATTCGCAATGAAACAACCATCGCAATTTTAGCATCATTTTCATTTCTTTTTTACATAGGCAGAAAATATTTTAGCTGTCATCAAATATAAACTCATTGCTTTATACCCAGAAAATAGTTCCATCATGACTGGAGAGTTCTGCAGTTCTCAAGTTGTCTTTTACCCACGACTCAAGACATAAAAAATGTCTTCAATGCTAGCCATCCTTAGCATTGCTCCTCTCCGAGAGAATCTGCGTTGTCTGCCATGTCTACGGAGGCTGCCTGGGAACGCATCTTCCCACGCCCACTGCTGTAGGCGGGACCGTGGGCACCACCGTGGCCTGGAAACAGGTCCAGTGAGCTGGAGACGGACTGTACGGTGCGATCCTGAAAGTAATGGAAGGCCTCTTGGTCGAGGAATGCCTGTTCCTCGCGGAGACCCTGCTCAAAGAGCTTGCGCTTGTGCCGGAACTCGATGACCGTCTTTGTGTAGGAGTTGAGCGTGGTGACCGAGGCAGCCATGCAACACGTGAAGGATCCCCATGCCATGCTGAGAAAAGACAAAGCAAAATCCGTTTTCAGTTCGTGGTACACATTAAGTCAGGGGTTTCCAAACTAATACCCATCCCACATTGGGAACGGCCCTCTAAACCATGCCAGAGACATATTTTGAAAATTTTATTTTAAATATATTTCTTACTCATATCATACCTGTATTACAAAAAAGTTTGGCTTTCAAACTAAAATGTCTGATAGTTGATTGCTTAAATTAATCTCCACAATAATTAATTTTAATAAAGTCACTACGGCTCATGACATTTTCTATTACAGACCCGCATTAAAGAAAGGACAAATTATGTGGCCCTCACAAAAAAACTTTGGGGACCCTCTGCTATGGTATGCTTATCCTTTAAATTATTAATTTATTCATTTTTATTTGTATAGCGCTTTTTTACAATAGACATTGACTCAAAGCAGCTTTACAGTGATAAAGCGGTAATAAAATAATGTATACATTTGTTCCTTATAATTGTAAGTTTGTCACTAAAAAACATTGTTCTTTTTTAACAATTTGTACAACTACCTGAATATTGGGTTATAGCGAATAGTATGAAACTGACATGAAACTGAAAAAAAAGTGTTTTTCTATTAACATTCTTGAGTCCATTCTTGTCTCTTGAAAAGTCTAGAAAGTGCAAAAATAGCTTGTGAGTTTGAGAAAATTTGCACGACACCCTGATGGATTTTAAGCAGCCTGAACTGCAATTTCCTCCTGATTTACAGGTTTGCAGTTTTATTACTTTGAAAGAGACGGGCAAAAAGAAAACACACTCACACATGAGTAAAAACTGGGGAGAGGGAAAAAAAATGCTAAAAGAAATTGGCCAGATGGCAAAAAACAATTTCATCCAGAGCTAATGGATGGCAGCAGAGCATCTGTGGTAATTCAGCCCAATGTAAATACCACTTTCATGCCTGTCAGAACCCAGAGAGCTCTTACCTCAGCACCGAAACAACACGAACCATTCGTACAAAAGATTCAGCGCTGATTTGAACGGAAACATACTGATACATACTGGAAACATAGTGCTGGATTCATTAATCTCTGTGATTTTTTGTAAAGATTAAACATTTAGTGCAGCTCTCATTCGTTATGTGCTATGAAGGGCATTTTGTGGTCACTATACATTTTTTAAAATGATAAAATGGTTGAAAGTTTACGATGTTTAACCTGAGAGAGAGCGCTAGTTACAGATGATGGTAGCTTAAAGCTAAGGTTTTGTTCATCACAAATCAATGTCCTTAAAACTTTTAAGATTTTCTAAGCTAGTCAGGGGTCTGTGTGTGTTTTTAAATATTATAGTGGTGAGCTAGTCAGGTTTTAGCTAGCTTGCTCAAATACAAAGCCTTGCACTAGCTAGCAAGCTTAAAAGCATGGCTTTGTTTAAGGCTTCTGTCAGACCTGTAGAGTTTATATGCTAGTTCAAATGTATTCATTTAGCAGCGCAGACAGATTATGACACCCTGAGGTCACTTTGAATTTCTGAGGATGATGATAGTGAGCTAATCAGCTAGCAACAGTTACTAACTCAAATGCAAAGCCTTGGTGTAAGCAGAATTCTTCACTCAGACCTGCAATGTGTTTTTAAAGCCACGTGTCTAGTCAACAAAAGTTTGAAGCTTCTTTCCACAAAGTGCCATCAGAAAGAGACCAAAATATTTAAAGCTACATTTTGTGATGTGTGTTTTATTCTGAGGCAGTGTTGTGAGAAAGGTTGCACGCTAATGGGAATGGATTTTTTTTTTAACGATAGAAGTCCATTAGAGCCAAGCGCGTGTGCTGCAGAATCGGGTCCAAACACCCACACGCTTCTGACTGCTCCTACTTTAGCACGATTCATTAGCCCGAATTTTCGTTCGGCTCGTGGCACGAAATGCCTTTTGCGTCTTACCCTTTTCCTCTGGGGGCGAGACGTTGGCGCTTGCAGAGTGGAAATAAAACTGCGAAAGCCGGCTGAAATGCGAGAGCATGCCCTGGCGCCCACTAAAAGAGCATCTTAATCGAAGATGAGGTATTTCTCATATCAAGTGCCATATTTATCATAAAACAACATGTAAAGTGAGCTGGATTGTGAAGTAGAGGAATGCTGGGTCAGCTTGGCCTTCAAACTATTGGCAAGTTTTCTTTAGAAGAAGGGTGAATCGAATGAACAAAATCAATAATTACTTGAAAAATTGGTTCCGTCTTGGGCACAGATTAGCATGATTTTGTTTCACTCAAAAAAACGTTGAAGTAAATGCAAGATAATAGCATGTGCTGGATCAAGTGTCATTTTCTAAGCTGACGAATCCCGACTGTGGAGGTCATATAGCTTTAAATACACCAAGTACAAATGAATGAGAAATACAACTGTCTGTACAAGAAGCGAAATTAAAGGCATCATTGTCTACATGTAGACTAGTATGCACTCAAGTTTGTTGTTTATTTTAATGTCCAAGTCTCTTGTCTCTCTTTTTTTTCCCTTAGTCAGTCTTTTTATTCGTAAAAGAAAACAGTGTGTTTACTTGTGCCAGTTCTTTGACAATAACACTCTTTTCTAGTAATACTACTAGATCCTGAACAAAATTAATTCAACAAAATGTCTGTGCAGTGTTACTAAGGTATAGAGAAGTTGTTTATACACTGTGGTGTGTGAAGCACTGACCAGAAGGACCAGCCGTAGTCCCAGGTGTGCGGTCTCCAGTCTTCGGGCCCCAGACTGACTGTGATCTGGAACACCTGGGTGTACATCATGTGAGCAACCATTCCCAAAAGTCCTGGAGGAGAAACGTTTAGAATTCTGATTCAAACTTTTGCTCGGGTGTGAGTATTGATGCACCAACAAACATCTTTTGACGAACTATGATATTCGAATTTTCAATTCGAGTCCTTCACTTTCACTTAGCTCTAGCGAACCAACAGTTTTTATTACAATACCAAAATCTTAAAGATGATCGATCATCATGGATTTTTTTTTATTCAGGAGGTCAATATGCTTCCCACTTCAACTGACAGAGCTCCCACACAAGGTGTTATTAGAAAGCAAAGAAACCTTTTTTTTAATTATATGACTGCATGTTTAGTGCATTTCAAAATTTTGAGTCCAGCTGGACTGTAGGTTTGAGTCCACACAAGGGATTTCTTAGTGTAGGAAGGATTTGGAGGACGTGTGTGTGTGTGTGGATTCAGGTTTGTATACTCAACATGCCTACACAAAGCAAGGCGTTATGAGTCACTGGAAAAATGCTGCATCTTAGAATTTTTGTGGATAGTATAACTAATTTAATTACGTAAGAACACACACATGCTAAACTGAATTGGTGGAACTTAAGGCATTGGAGTTTGGATCGAAAGGTTACGTGTTCAATTCCCAGCACCACCAGGCTGCCACTGTTGGGCCCTTAAGCAAGGCCCTTAATTGCTCAACTGTATGTTTAACTAATATAAATATAAGTCGCACTGGATAAGAACATCTGCCAAATCTCATAAATGGAAATAGAAATGAAATGCGTTCTCCTTGTACAGGGCTGGGCGAAGGAGTCCAACGGACAAGTTACTGTAGCTAAAATTGCTAAAGAAGTCAGAACTGTTCAAAGAGCAAAAGGGGGACCAACACAATATTAGGCAGGTGGTCAAAAAGACATGCCTGATCAGTGTAACTGTTTCTGGATACATGCATCTGCCAAATGACTTCATTGTAAATGCAAGATCTAGTTTGGGAGGAAGCAGCTGAGATATGAATGCACAGCATTGAATACATCTTCTGACTTTCATATAGTTTGAAGCCCAGTCTGGCCGACTTTTGGTTCTTAAAAGTTCCTCAGTGCACAAACCTGTACATTTTATTTTGAAACAGAATGGAGTTTATACTCGAATATGCAATTTGATACAAGAAGTGAAGGTGAGCCAGCCTACACCCAGTCCTGCTTCGTGGTGCTGATTGATAGCGCCAGCGTGAATCTCTTTAATCTGTGTCAGTAGGATGAACCGAGGCTCATCTCTGGGTTGGAGATCTCTCCCCGACCGGATGCTGCGTCTGGAATTAGTGAGTATTAAAGGCCCAAATGAACAGAGCTGGGGGCCGGCTGGGCAAATCAAATAATCTCAATTCAAAAAGGAGCAGCTGTTCCTGGCAATCTGACAGGCGAGGGATCAGGGAATGAGGCAACCGAGGCTACGATGTTGTCTCACTTTATTTTCGAGAGGTAGGAAAAAATCAAATCTTCTACATCTGAACGGGTCAAATTGGTTCGATTTTTGTACCATAACTGAGACAATGCTATTCTTATGTTCCTTACATACAGTGGGGATGTATCGGTGTCTGTCTGTCTGTCTGTCTGTCTGTCTGTCTGTCTGTCTGTCTATCTATCTATCTATCTATCTATCTATCTATCTATCTATCTATCTATCTATCTACTTTACAGTTCGATGGACAGATATATACGTAGTTGGGTTTATATGCATTGAGATGTGTTTATATGGATTAAATAGGCTAGATAGAAGGATGGATGGATAGAAATGGACTGATGAGCATAATTTAGAGGGATTAAATAATGTGTATAACGGATTTTGATGGATTGAAGCATGTGGATAGATGGATTGTTGAGATGGACTAAAGTGTGGATGGATGTATAGTGATGGATTGAAATGTAGAGAGATGGATTTAGATGGATTGAAGGGAATAGGTAGCTGTGTTTAGAAGGATTAAACAATGTGGATAGAGGATTGTTGAGTTGGATTGAATGGAGTGTAGATGGATGGAGATGGATTGAAGAGTATGGATATACAAACAGATGGATGGAAGAGTATGGATGGATGGATGGAGATGGAATGAAGAGTGTTGATAGAAGGGTTGAAAGAGGAACTTTATAAGTCTCTAATGGTAAAAATAGAAGTTTCCCCTAAATAAAGTACTTTAGTAAGATACAGTGGAGTTCCTTAGGATCTACAGAAATAATGCTTGAGAAAAAAGTTACATTAAATCTTTAGTTTCTCATGTTATTTAATTTATTTAAAATAGCACACGTCACGTCGCCCAGAGGTATACGTATGAGTAAGGAGGAAATGTATAACAGTTTTTTTTGGAGGAGCTACCTGACAGCACCGTGAAGACGGCGGCGAAGGCGTTGAGCTTCAAGCCATCGATCACGTTGCTGGAGTGAAAAAGCTCCAAGCACATTAGACTGAAGCCAACCACCAGCAGCATGATGTATAACACCTCGGAGACCACTGACAGCCAAAGGACACCTGCGAACCCATACACACACACATACACACACTTGTGAGCACTCCACCACTGTGTAATAAATGTAGTCATTTCTGTTCTTACACTCATGTAGTGGTGTGCGGCTCGGCCTTCATCATTATCAAACAAAACTGCATTTTTGTCACTGTGAGCGCAAGGACGGTTTCCGAGATGCTGGATATCTCCACATTAGAAACAGCAAATTTAATACTGTCTTTCTCATATCTTCATGTGCGATCTGTAATCGCTGATCTGTAGTCGCTTTGCTGCCCTGTTGTGTTCACCTGTTCAGTGTTGAAATTCTTACTTTTTTTGGGTCACAGTAACACAAAGTTTATTAGTGATTGGATTTTTCTAGAGGCTTGCAGTCTGAGTTATAATCATCATGCCCTCTAACACTTGCAACACTTTTCTAAGGATCAATTCCACCTACTCAGAAACTCACCACCCCACCATGTTGGTGTGTTCATGATCTCAAAGATAGACTTGCTTATGCTTTGGCTTGAATGGAAAGATACTTTGAGACAACATAACAGTTCCCACCTCCCCTCAGGCTTTGAACAATTGATTTATTTTTTTTCGAAAGCGAGCTGGGAAAAGCTCTTATCAGACAGTCCCAGAAGTTATCAGCACTCTACATTCGCTCGCTGACTTATAACTTGGGGGAGAGGACGGTCATAGTTTCAGTCTTAATCAGATGGTTTTAAGTTTCTGATACTGTTACTCCTGTCTAGATAGGGTGGTCGGTGATAGATTGGTAGGTGCTTTTTGAACAACCAATTCCATTAAAACCTCCACTCTTCTGGGAAGATGTTCCCTAGATTTTGTGGAGATTTGAGACAACTCAGCCACAATATTATTAGTAAAGTCAGGTGCTGATGTAGGTGAGATGAGGAGGCCTGGGGTGCAGTCAGCGTTCGCATTCATCTCCAAGGTGTTCAATAGGGTTGGAACTCTAGATCTTCTGGAGCAGGTTCTACTGCATCCAAAGTTATTTTATACAATTGTGTGCCTCCAACTTACCTGTGGTAATAGTTTAGGGAAGGAGTTTGTAGAGATATAGATATGTCCCAAAACTTTTATTCATAAGTGTAGATATATAGAAGATTTCTATATATAGATAAAACTGACAATTTTTTTACTATTAACATTTGTGATAATTAATATTTGTATTTTTTATTTTTAATAAAATGCCTGCTTGTTTAAATAATATATTACATTTTATAAAAATAAAATAGAATAAATCAAATCAAAGCAATATACTTAATATATTGATTAACTTAATTAATCTATTAAATTGGCAGAAATTAAATTAATTAAATTAAATTAATGGAAAAATTACATTAAGTAGTTTACATTTTTACCCCATACCCCATTTGGGTAATTTACAGGTGTGTGTAAGTATGATCTACTTAACTGTTCTGCTTATTTCAGCATAACTTTAACTTTCGTTCATTCTTCATTCACTGTGGAATTATTAGGATTTTCTCCTGTTAAGAGAAATTTTTGAATCTGGATATAAAACGGTAAAGAATCCATAGCGCTAGCATGGCATCTATCACCATAAAATCAGCCAGATGCAGCTCTACCTCTGCCATGTTAATCTGTATTCTATGTGAGTCTCAGAACATGCCTCGGTCTCCGTAATTTTTTTGATACGTCATATTCAAGTAGCAGCAGCGGTGCTGAGAGAACACACTCGAACACTTTAGCTATTCTTAGCTAATATTTTCTATTTAGATCTACATAGAAAATATTGGGCACAAATTATTGGTCATTTTCTAAATAATAATAAAAGTATAGTGTATCTACTGATAATTATATATAAATAAATATTTTTCACTGATGCAATTATGTTCATACAATACTTGTATTTGATCCACACTTTTTTAATCAAAGCATCACATAGTTACTAGGTATTAAGTTCTAGGTGTTACTCGGTACATAGGTACTTTCATGCCGAAGAAACTGATGCGAATCGTTGAATCTTACCATCCCTAGTAAATAATCTTGGCATGTGAGCGGCAAACATCTGGATAGGATACAGAACTTCCAATATATTTCGGGGTTGAAACGAATCTCAGAAACGAATCCCATCCAAAATAAGGCTTTGGTTCGCTTCTTCTCCTTCTCCTTCATAGCTGTTTACTCGTGTCGATCTTGGAAGGGTTTGGATCTTGTCTTGCTTGCACTCGGTTCAAAGGAAAGTTTAGTAGAAATTGAGTTGATATGATGGAAAGATCTCGAGATGTGACAGAAGCGTGTAATATTTATTTCCAAAAATGAAAAATCTTTCAGAGTTGAAGGCTGAGGATCAGTTCTTTGTTCTTCAAAAGCAGACAAAAAAAGTTTGAAGTTCTCTAAAAGTTTAGAGGTTTCTCGACAGGGTTCCAGAAAAATCCAGAAGCCCATTAAAGTTCTTTGATCTCAAAAGGGGTTTGTAGATGACAACAAAGGTTTCTCAAGAGTTCCCTGGTAAGCTAATTGTTATGGTGCTTTGGGGGGGGCAAATGATTTTACACTCATTAGGACAATGTTTTTAAAGAGTTCATTGGATAGTTAAGGCTGCTTGTACATTTCAAATCCAAACCAAATTTTGAAAAGAATGGAACAAAATAACCACAATCCAAAATATCCACTAACATTACAGTGATCTTGTCCTGTGTTCTATGATTTTCACATCACACTCTTGCATTATAGTTAAAACCTGATAAAAAAATAAATAAATACCGTTTTGTTATAACCCAACAATTTCCCTAAAATCCTGATAAAATAATGAGTTTTATATATAGTAAAATTCTGAGTAGAAACATACATTTATATGGTCAAGCTTACTGCTAAGACACTGCCTTGGGATCCCAGAAATACCCTGGACGGGAAACAAATCAGTGACACTGGCGAGGTGAGCTTGGACACACCTGACTGTGTCATGAGAACAATCATCTCGCCGAGCAAACCCGGGCTTGGCAGCTTATTCACGGATAGATAAGAGCCTTTGGAG
This sequence comes from Silurus meridionalis, assembly GCF_014805685.1. NCBI lineage: Eukaryota > Metazoa > Chordata > Actinopteri > Siluriformes > Siluridae > Silurus > Silurus meridionalis. The sequence goes on along the minus strand of NC_060897.1, from coordinate 21,913,427 downwards.
GAAAGCATCACGACGACAAATGGGCTGTACAAGAGTGATACCATGCATTAATGCTTCTCTCTCGTTCTCTTTCTGTCTGTTACACACACATACACACACACATTCTTACAATCACTGCTCTTCAGCCTAGCACTGATAGTTCCATCCTGCTTCATACCTCTTCATGAATACTTTCGTAAAAAACACCCCACCACCAAAAACTCTTCAAAAATACAACACCCATTCAAGTCTAAGCTCATCTCAGTGGCTCTGTTGCCATTTGTTCTACACATACGCACTGACTGAGATGTTGTTCTGACATTATTCACAGTCAGCCGGTTCTAAAAACCAGCGGGCCAGTTCAGACGTTTCAGACTGGGCTGTAACGTTTATAGCTCTCGTATATCACCTCGGATAGTTGCTGAGCTTCTGCATATTCTTAAGGAGCCGTCAGCACTGTCTGATCAAATATTCGCTGCCATAAATACGCCTCCGTCTCGTCACTTTCCTAATCTGTCTTTCCACAAATCGCCGCTTCTCGCCGGCAGCTTTACACCTCGCACTATAACACGAGATGAGGGTTTGCTAAGTAACTTCATGCAAAATTGCACTTGGCTTCTTTTCAATTTCCCGTCTACTTTCTACGTCCTTGAGTTTTACCCTGATAAAGTCTCGTACCTGGTGGATTTGGGATTGTGCTGTTTTCTTAGTCTAAAAGCTCCTCAAGGGTTCTTTGGGTGTCTCTGCTAGCTATAAAAAATGGTTTATAGGTTTGGATTGTTTGAATGCTAATTTTGCTGCAGGGTTATTTTGTATGAAAAATTTGCAGTCCTGGTTTTCCGCAGTGGTTTTAGGTTCAAATTTCAAAGGCAGATGCTCCTAAAGGGTTCTTCAGGTGGGTAACTGTTCTACAATTTTACTAAAGCAGTCCTCATTAAGTAATTTTATTTTAGACTACCATCTTAAAAGGGTTCTTTAGAGAAAAAAATATATAGAATAAACTTCCCTTGAAAATTTTTCCTCTGTAGTTTTTGGAATGGTTAATGGTTCCACTTTAAAAAGAGGATTCCTTCAGGGTTCTTTGTCAGTCCTGAGAAAAGGTTTCTACTGTGATCTTGTAAATGACAAATGTTTCCATTATTTGAAGACAAATGCTCCTCAAGGGTTCTTCGGATGAGAAATTGTTCTCTGATCTTACTAAAGGAGTCGTCATGGGTTCTTTGGATTAGTCATTTCAGTTCTACTATCCTAAAAGGTTTCTTTAGACAAAAAAATAAATAAAAAAGCTTCTTTCAGGAATTCTTTCTCTGTGGTCCTTTGGATGGCTAATGGTTCTACACTCTCTACACAAGAGTTCCAGAAAGGTCATCTGAGTCCACTTGGTGACCAAAAAGTAGTTACTGGTTCTTTGTATGAAAAGTTTATTTTACACCAAAGAGTCCTGTGGAAAGTTCAGGGTCCTTGTAGCCATATTTGTAATTAGCTTGTTGCTATTTGAACTGTGACACTGATTTAAAAACATATCTGTAGCATGCCATTGTTGTTTTGGGTTTTACCACTAAGGATGAAACTTTGTTTGAAAAGCTGCCATCGCTGCACTTTACCTCCCCATTTTTCTTCTAAAACTGACAGAGTTGTACATGTTTGGATCAATTGGTTGTGATTAGCGGCAGTCATTGGACACAACCCATGACCTGCTAGCATAAATCTTGCTCACACACACTCCCATGCAGATGAATGCAAAGCAAGCTTGTTCCTGATGTACTATTTGTCTTAGCATGCGTTTCGATGGTCTTCAGTTCGGGGAGGTCAGGTGTGAGTCAGCATGTTGTTAACGAAGGACATATTTCACTGCATAAATCGTAAACGGAAGCTAAATTCCTGCGTCACAACATTTCTGATGTATCCCTTAAGCCTACAAAATGTTTTACAGTAACAAAGAGGACTAGAATGGAACTTAATATTTGCTATAAATATACCCTCAATCAGAACTGATAGTAAATGTGCAGTTTTTCTTCCAGGTGCGATATCAGACGAGTCTCGACGCTGCTCTAATGACACTCATTACTCACCTCGCTCTGACGCCGGAGCCAGATCAATGAAGCTCCTGCATTTCTCACCTGAGGAAAAAAAAAGAAACCCAAGTTAACCTTGGTGTTAACATGTGAGCTCTGAGAACACCAGATTATTATCACCAGTCTTCATCGATTTCAACTTGAACATTAAAAGGACCAAGTTTTATGCCATAAATAATGTAAAAAACAAAACAAAAAAAAAAAACTTACAAACAATTCCCAACTTTTAGTTTTTGGAAAAGAATGTCATCTTTGTGTAAGTTATTCTTTAGGTTGCAGAACATGCAAGAAACACATGAGTTTATGTTCTCATTTACATTTGGTATAGTAGCTATAAATGCCCTTTCTACGCTCTTTGCTATTGAGTTAAAAAGAGCAATAAAATGCACTTTGAGGCCATGAAGTATCAACATTTCTGGCCTAAAGACTTGCTATGTCTACATTAATACATGTACATTAAAAAAAAGGGGTTTCGTCTGAAAACACTCACATCCCTGTACTGGGTTTGAGCAAAACGTAAAACGCGCCGACCGGCGACATTTACGCCGGTGTTTGTTTACTTCCCCGGTTTTTTGAAAGGTCGCTGCTTTGACTTAAAATGCGTTTTCGAACGCCTCCGTTTTTACAGTCCACACTGCGACTTTTCCACTTTTGAGAGTGTTTTCAAAATCTTTTTGTTGACTGAAAAACACCGTCTCAGTGTGGACGCGAATCCAAAACAGGAGGATATTAATAAGCGTTTTCAAACGAAAACGTATTAGTGTGGACACGGCATTTGGTGTTAAATATCAACACGTCGCTTCCGTGTTTTCATAGCTGCATGTTTTTTGGTTTTCTTGTCCCCACCCCTTTCTTGTCATTGGTTTAGCCTGATAATGCATCCTAATTCATCTTTAATTTGTTCTCGATTGTGTATTTAAACCATTGCTTTTCAAACGTTCCAGTATATGTTTAGTTCACGTCCTTTACAAAGCCTCGTTTCTTGCCTGATTTTCTTTTTTCATGTTCATGTCGTGACTTCCTGCCGATCACCGACTCCGACATTTCCATTTTCAAATAAGGAATATCCACCTGTGATATGACCTGCAATGCAATTAAAGTTGACCTTATGTGTCTTAGGTATTTTCAAATACGCTTTCTTATTCAATTAAAGATTGTTTAGTTGAACCGTGTACGAGTCTGCAATAAATAATAATATCTCTGTGAGGGAAAAAAAAAATCGGAATTATACTTATGATATAATTCTGTTACTGTATTTTTGGAGACAGGCGAGCGAAACAAACCCAAAAGGCACAAACAGAAAAAAGAGATAACTAGATTGTTTTTTGGCAAACTGCCCCAATCCTGTCTCGAGCTCGACTTCCAATTATTTTTGTGAGAGCGATGAGCAGGACTACCCCCCTTTTTTTTTCTCAGCTCTTTTGATACCAGGACTCTAATCGAAAGAGCCCATGGAGCTGAGGAGCTTGTTCTCCAAAGATGAGGACTAGGACCGAGGTCAGACACAGGTCAACCCCAGCGTAATTCCCCTGCTTCTCCTTCTTCAGCATTCCCCAGAGTGAACGGAAATACACACAAGGAGAACATCTCCATGTGGACCGTCATTCACGCTCGAAAGTCTCTCAAGAATCTCAAACGCAGATTTTATATAAAGCTGTAGTTTGTAGTTTTGTGTTCAAACAGTTTCAAGTGCAGTAATAATGTGTTGTTTTTTCTTTAAAATTAATTTCCTAATGCATCATATATTATTTTAACAGGACAGACGTTTTAAAGTTGTCTAGAAGGACTTGGCTGTCCTTGCAAGGCGAGTTTCTTTAAGAGACAAACGCTTGTTAAAGTTTTTTATTTCTTTAAGTTACTGTGGAAAAAACACATGGTGAAAAAATGTCGATAAAAGATCTCGACATATAAACCCATTTTTTAAAGTGTAAAAGCATAGGTGATGCTAAGAGAAAGAAAACCTATACATTTGATTTAAATCTCGAGACTGAATCTGGACTGGAAAATAATTCAGTGTTCTAGAAAAGTCATGTGTCCCAGTGGTTTTGTCCATATAGTGTATTTTCTGCAATGTCTCCACCCCTGGCTGATCATTGGTCTCTTCCTGTTTATACTCCCTGGATTTGTATTTGCTTTGTGATATGTTTGCGTTCTTATACCCCCTGCTTTATCACTGTTGTTTTCCACTTGTCTTGCCACTTGTATTGTACTTGGACATGCTTTTCTAAGCCATTGGTTTCAGTGTTCTTTTTTCCTCGTATGAAGGCGAGGTGTTAGCTCAGTGGGTAAGGGTTACTCTGGGTTACTGATCAGAAAGTCTGGGGATTCAAGGTAGAACTTTTGGGGCCCCTAAACAAGGCCCTGAACCCCTCAGTGATCCTGGGGCGCTATATCATGGCTGAGCCTGCTCTCTGGGAATTTTACTGTGCTGTAAAGTATATGTTTAATGTAAATATTAAGAGCTTCCTTCCCTTCACATTATATTTATGACATTTGGCAGACACCCTTATTAAGACTGACTTACAACTGATCAGTTGAGAGTTAAGGGCCTTGCACAAGGGCCCTATTTGGCAGCTTAGCCATGATAATGGTGCTTCCGATTCCAATACCAGTCCAATACCACTGAGCTACCACCGACCTATTCCATTTCTTCTCCCATATCTGTGAATTTGACCTTTAAAGAGCAATGTTCCTGACCTCCATATACAGAATAAGTATCTATCTGGCAACACCACAAACCTCAGGAATCTTCACAAATATTTTTTGGCCGCTAGATTAAAATTTGTAGTTCGACTCCAGCTCCTTTTCCATCATTACCATGCTTAATATCAATTAGCCAAAACCGCGATCATGACACCAGTGTGATGCATAATGTATCGCTCTAATCTTGCTAATATAATATACTGACCGAAAACCTTAAATGTGGAATTAATGAGGTTGTCTGGCCTTTCGATCGCGGGGTTAGATTGACTTTATCTTCTCTCACTTAGAGGGCGGCTGTCTAAATAATCAGCAAGACTGATTTTATTACCTTTTTTTTACTGAGAAAATCACTTTAGTGCGTGTTATATATGTAGGAATGTGGTCTATTTTATTTAAAATAAAAGCCTGCCATCGAATCGTCAAGTTCTACAACTTAATCCGTAGTCTCTGCTCTTCTTTTTCTTTCTCTCCGCTACCTTGAGCCTGGTTTTATTGGATTTATTGCTGTGTTTTGGACATCATTACAGTCAGTCAATTGTGTGTTTGACTACTTTGGCGATAATATCATGTGAAGTCGTGTGAATTTCTTACTTCCTCTGCCTCAGACTCGTACCGTATGAATCGCTAATGAACCGTCAGAGTGTTATGTCACTGTACAATCCGGCTCTCCACCTAAAATTCACCATTAAAACTCATCTGACAGCAATTTGTAGGCATTTTTCTGCAGAGATCTTGGTTTAAAAAAATCCACTTTTTCCACGTTGCCTTTTCTGCTGGGGGTTTTTGTCCACAATGAGATGTAGGAAATGGTTTAGTTCCGAGATAACAAACCATCCTATTTCTGTATTGTTGAAAAATTAGGCAGCCAATCAGCATCCAGCAGATCAATCCTTCAAAACCTCCAAAATCCATTCCTCCATCTATTTGTTTATTCACTGTATGGTAATTCAGGTCAGGTGTCCTAATACTTTTGGCCGTATATTGGTCATTTGTTATTCCAACCATCCATGCATTCATTCGTTCATTCGTCACCTTATTTCCCTGTCATGCTATCCAATCGTTATTCCATCTACTGTTCGCCAATAATGCACCAATCCATCCATAATTCCATCTATCCTTCATTCTATTGACTGCTTTTGCTATACTGTATCAATCCACCTATTATTCCATCTATCCATTTCTTCTTTTATTCATTCATGCATTCATCTATCCATTCTCTTATTTTTTCATAGTTCCATAAATCTATTATCTACCAACTTATCCATCAATCACACATTCTTCTGCTTCAGCAATACACAAGTCTATTCAATTATCCATCAATCTAGATGTCTATCATTCCATTCATCTATTCATCCATCTTTTCAACCTTCCATCCATTGTGTTTGCCAATTTTGTATCCATTCATCTATCCCATCATCCATTGTTCTTTTATCCATTGCTTTGAACAGTACTGTACCAATTCCTTCATTATTCCGCCATTATTCCATACAGTCATCCAGTGCTTTTGCACTACTGTATCTGTCCATTCATGTATCCATCCATGTATTCATCTAGTCTTTTTATCAGTCATTTCTACCATCAGTCCATTCATTCATTTATTTATTCATTCCTTTTATCCACTGCATTTGACAGTACTGTAACTATTTTTCCATTATTCCATCAATCCACTCATCTATTTACCCACAGGTTTGACAATACCGTATCCATCCATCCATCCATCCATCCATCCATCGATTCATCATATTTGTTTTATCAGTCATTCCTACCATCAGTCAATCTATAAATGTGTCCATTTATCCTTTCATTCACTGTTTGACAATATTGTATCTATTTTATTTGTTTAGCACATTACTCTCGATCCAGAAGTGAAACAAGGCGATATTATTTTATCATCTGTATGAATTCTCTCAGTAAATTTCCAATTCCAATTCCAATAAGCAAGGGTTTCAATATTTTGTGCACTGTTTCACATTCCTGCTCATCTGCTTTTCTCAGATTTCCTCCGGGTTAAACCTTAAATCTCAGATAATGTTCTAAATCCCTGTGACAGGCGGCTGAGTGATCTCCATGTGTGTGTTAATTCAAACCCTGAGATTGTTTTATTAAGAACAGACATACATGAAAAAAAGACATGACTAATAGTAGATCAGGCTCAGCTCTTGTTACTGCTAATATTCCTTGCATTTCTTTTCCATTTTTGTCAAAGCTAATAAAATAATATGCACATTTATATAAATAAACAGAAATAAATGAATAAATATAAATACTAATTTAAATTAATTAAGTAATGACAAAATTATATGAACAAAGAATGATTTAAAGCACAAAAAATAGAATAAAATAAAAATTAAAGTCTAAAAGAAAAAAATCCTGAAATGAAATAAAATAATTGCATAAATAATAAAATGTTCCTTATATAAAAAAACAAAGCTAAAAAAAGTTTGATATACGTCTGTGAGAGTGTGTGGGATTCTTGCTAAATGTAAATTGGTGTGAATGGTATTTAAAAAAAAAAAGAAAAGCTCTAATAACACTCCAAAATTTGCAGTTTCAAGTTGTTAAGGGAATAAGAGGCCATTTTGGAGTTTCTCTTTTTAACTGTTGCTCTGGGCAAGAAATAAAATATTAATGCTGCTGTAGTGTTTGCACAGTCAGCAGATTATTTCCATTAGTAACAGGATGATGGCAAAAGCGTGCGTGGTGGGTAATAATTACTGTACACCTTCTTGCGATAAAAAGTTATTAGCAAAATCACGATAATGAACCAGCATTCTGACCGAGAATACAGATAAAAAAATTAATAAATAATCATGTGCAATTTATACTTAAGCGCCATAATTGTCAAATTAATCTTAATTATTACTTTGTGTTTGAATGAATGTGTAATTAATCAATCTAGACTGTATTTCCAATTTTAGGAGGTTATACAGCTACTAAAAAAGAGTGGAAAGTGAAAGATCTGCTTTATTAACTATAATATCAATTAGCTATGATGACTGCAAGCATTCGATTTGCGAGATAGCAGCACTATTTACAAACAGCACCTCTAGTGGCCGGTTCTTACAAAAGTAAACAAAAATATATATTTTTAATTATTAATAATAATGAATGAACTAAAATGACTTCATAAATAATTAATAATAAAAAACGAACATACTTTTAAAATGTTGATACAGTCGGTACATGCTAATTCTATTAAACCCCTGCTGAATGCTGATTGGCTGATGGTGTCCATAATTTGTGAGTGAGCCAATCGTTAATGTGTATATATATATATATATATATATATATATATATATATATATATATATATATATATATACACACTTAATATAATACAGATGCCCAAAAAACATTCAATAAACACACTAAAATCGGGACCCCTGGGACATTAGAGTCCAAACATAAACTTTATAACAGGTTATGTCATGCTGTCATGATGTCACGTGAAAATGCATGGCTTAACACACTGGAATTCGTCTTCTCTTACTTTCCACGTGATCGCACGTTAAAGAAAATCGTGTGAAATTTGACGTTTAAGGTGTTAAGCAATTAAGAATGTGCAAGCCCGACTTGTTATATATGTATTTTTTTTTTGTTTGTAAGTGATTCCAATAAGAGACGTGTTTTAAAAGTGACGTGTAACTCGCGGTACCTGCGCCGTGGATGTTCTCCTCGCATGAGTACCAGATGCCCGCGTGGAAGCGGCGGAACAGGAAGCGGTCGTCGCCGGTCTCCCAGCTGTAGTGCACTTTGGTCGGGTCGGTGTCGTTTGCTCCGTAGTCGATGCAGTGGTGGCGCCGCTCCTTGCTGCAGCTCGGTTTCGGGACCCGCTGCGTGCCCTGGCACCAGTACGCCGTGGCGAACGCCGTGCTCGAGAGCAGCAGCGCGAGCAGGTTTAAGCCCACGGAGAGCAGCGCGCGACATCGGCGGCTTGTCTTCATGGCGCGCGAGAGGTTAGGCGCGCGCGGGTCTCATGCGCGCGCGGGCGGCGGACACCGGAGACGGACACCGGAGACGGACTGGGGAGGGAGCGCAAGCGCGCGAGAAAGAAAGAGAGAGAGAGAGAGAGAGAGAGAGAGAGAGAGACCTGGAGCTCGAGCTCATCCAGGGACCCGTTTAACGGTGCGCGTCTCAAGGGCACGAGGAGCGCGCGCGCGCGTGTGGAGATGCGAGCTCGGCTAGAGCGCGCGCAGGACTTGATCAAACCGTGCGCTCTTTCTCTTTCTTTCTCTCTCCCCCTCCTCTCTCTCGTCATTTACCCCTATCTTTCTTCCTTCCTTTCTCTCCCTCCCTTTCAGTCACTGTTTTTTCTTTCTCTTTTTTCTGTCTTTCTTTTTCTCTATGTCTTGCTTTAGTCCACGCTTCACTCACCGTCAGTCTGGTTTCCTTTCTCTCTCTCTGTCTTTCCTTTAATCTTCCTTCTTTCATGCATCTCTCTCTCTCTCTCTCTCTCTCTCTCTCTTTTACCTTCAGCTTTAATGTCTTTTGTTAATCTCTTTTCTCTTTCACAATCTTTTTCAATCTCTGTCTGTTTCTCTCTCTCTCTCTCTCTCTCTCTCTCTTACTTTCTCTCTCTCTTCTTCTCATTTATACCTATCTCACCTCTTTCTTTCTGTGTTTCATGTTTCACTCCCTGTCTGTCTCAATTCCTTCCTTCCTTCCTTCCTTCCTTCCTTCCTTCCTTCCTTCCTTCCTATTTCTGACTATCATCCGGCTCAACACACTTTCACAGTACATACAGAAACCCAACAGTGTCTGAATATGAGGTGGCATCAAAAAGTTATTCTGGGGTGAAATCACAGACGTGGAAACTCACGTGGTCAGAATAGGGCCAGTTACCACCATTATTCTGGAAACTTTTTGATACTAATTCAGCGTTCACTTTTTAGCAGGTTCCTCTTGGCCATTGGCAGGGAAGCAACTGCGTATTTGCTTGGCCACTGGTTTAGATTTATAAAGGATATGAAGATACCTTGTAGTTTAATCAGTAAAAAATCAGTCTTTACCTCAGATTCGGTATGGAATGGATATGATCGCGCTACAGTTCATTTCTTATCGCACTGCACGGCAGACATCTCTAAGGATCAATTGCTTGTGATGAAATAGTAATGCTATAAGCCGTGTTCAAAGTCTTAGCTTTGCATCTACAACCTTTCCTGTCTATTTTTATTTCATTGGAAATGTTGTCTAGAAATCTGGGAAGCTCCTTCATCATTCTTTAGTCATTTCATTTGCACGACCTCTGATAACCTGAAGATGACTATAGGCTTTTTCCTCATTTTAAAGAAAAACACAAATAACTAATCACACGTCCAGCACTGGCCATTTCACAGAGTCTCACAAAGACCAACGTTTTCGAAAAAATAAAACGTGAGCGTTGCGGAAAGGATGCCGTTTGACCCCAGCCGCCCTGCGCTCCTCATTATTTTGTAACTCCATCCAGACGCAAGCACGTGGGCAGTAAAGCAAACAAGAAACCCAAGTAAACAAGCAGCTTAAGCCTATCTCCCCAACATTTCCATAAAAGACAAAGCACTGTGTATCGATTGGAACAAAACCCTTTTCGTCTCACGCCATCCTCCCACAACACAAATTTATCACTTCACCCTTAATGGTCACTTTCTAATCAATAAAAAAAAAAAACACAGTGTATGGGATACGTTCTGCGAGAAAGCAAACTACATCAATGCAAATATCTCGTAATGGCGTGATGGACGTTTAGAAATCGGCGACCTCGATGACCCTTAAGCAAGTTGTAAGTCACTGTGATGAAGCTTTCATGTTCTGGATTCCGATTGGATTCATTACAAACTGATGACATGACACGCTGTTAGCATGTAGCGATAAACTGATAAAAAGCACTAAAATTTGTATGTTGGAAAATTGCTACAGTATAAGAGTAATAAAACACCTCAAGACATGGCGTGATAGTAAGATAAACGACTACGTCTACGGTAATCCGCCGTTTTTGTCTAAGAACGTTTCCGATCGTTTCCCAAAAGTTGCTTATCCACACTGTAACGTCTGAAAACGCTCAGGTCCCTGTACATTTCCGCCTGGCGTTTATTTACTTTCCGGCTCTTTAAAATGTTGCTGCAATGACTAAAAATGCGCCATCGTTTTTTTTTTTTAAAAGCTTCCGTTTTTTTACAGTCCACACCGTAACGTGAAAATAGCGTTTTCAAAACGATTTACTTTGGAAAACGTTTTTATTTTATTTATTAATTTTTTTAAAGGTACATTTTTGTTGACTAAAATCGTAGAGCAGACGAAGGACCAAAACATGGAAAAAAATTCTGCGTTTTTCAATGAAAACATATTAGTGTGAGCATCGCATTAGTAGTGTGTAGTAGTAGCTTCTTTAAAAGCATGAACACAAGTGGATTATTTGTTAGTACGATAAATAAATCTGTCACATGAGGTCATGTATGTGATTGCCGACATTTTTTTCTGTCACAAACCTGACAGTATGCTAAAGAAAAAAAAACTGGAAAGGAGTTAGAACAAAAAGAAAACATCGCTATGGTCTTTCATTCCGCTTTCTTACTATAGACAAATTTATAGATATAAACAATGCTTCAGCTAGCAAACTGAACACACGTGGAAATGCAAGGTGACTGTTACGGCAGTTGGTACGGATGTCAGAATATTTCTGTTCCCCCTACACACTCTACACACTCATGCTAGCTAGCGGCAACACTCGAGGTGTTTTTGTGATGCTAGGTCTAAGTTTCCCAAATGACAACAAATACACGGTTTTCTCATAAAAAAACACTGCTTAACATGTTCACAATTTAAAATGCTTATGTCTACATACCTGTAGTCTTTCTTTCTTTCTTTCTTTCTTTCTTTCTTTCTTTCTTTCTTTCTTTCTTTCTTTCTTTCTTTCTTTCTTTCTTTCTCTTTTTCTCATTTTCTCACAGCAGATGACCAAATGAAACTGTGGAAGTCATCTAGATGTTGATGGCACATCCAGGAGTCATTTTTAGTAAAATTTTTAGCGAAATTTTCAGCAAACTAGGGAAAGTTGGTCATTTCCACGACGTAATGATGTATGCAAAAGACCGAAATCTTTCGGAAAACATTGATAAGCATTGACATTTACTGTTTTTTTCTCTTATTTCAAATAAAACCTAGCAAATTTTCTAGCAAAGTGCTACAGTTTATTGCTGTTCCAGCTCAAATTCATTGCCTAATGTCGTGTTATATTTATTTAATATCATATCCAACATGGTGGTCAGTTTTAAAAACATAATGCATTAAAGCATTTTTTTATCTATTTTTTTTCTTCCCTGAATCATATATACACACATATATATTCAGTATTCCCAGAGTTTCAGCCACTTCTGGAATTTTTCCTGGAAGTGTTCTTTTTAAAAGCATGTCAGAGTCCTTCTGCAATTCATGCTGGATCTCCACAACAGTGTCAAAACGGCACATGGTCAGAATAGCACCTGCCGCACAGCTCCCGAGGTACACAGGACAATGTCTTTTGGCACACTGGCTTAGGAAGGTTGGTGCTCTCTGTGACTGTGCGTGCAGCCTCGTGCTGCCATCTGTTGGCATGTTACAAAACTACAGTTTAAACTTTTTGACACCGCCTTGTATTTATATAAATATTATTTTTATATTTTTATATATTATATATGTATTTCTTTTTTTTTTTTAGTTTTTGTCACCTCTACAGTTAATATTAGTTGTGTCTATATCATTTAAATAATTTTGGTGATCAATGCTACTTTAATTATAATTTTGTCAAAAGAAAGTAGTTCATTTTATACCGATAATACTTCAACAATCACAAATTTTGTGTATCCGCACCCTGGCTGAAGTACGCTGGTCAAGGCTGAAAAATGCGAATGTTTGTAGATGAGATAATTGAAGCTTGTCCTTGTGAAAATCTGGAACCTGGTCTGCTTTAATGCTGCACGTTGCTCAGTATGGCTGTTTAGTGATGATTGACATCTCGGTGTATATAATAGAAGAAACACTCTTTAAGCTGTTCACGTTGTTTCCCGTGTCAAAAATGACAAAAATGCGTATTGCATTCAAAAATGATTTAGTGCCGACATACCGCCGTGAGCACTTTTATCAATATCTGGTGAAAAAATAATCATTTGTTGTGCTGTCAGAGCTGCAGAATTGAATATAGACTGTGTTTGTGTAGAATATTTCACACACACACACACAAACACACACACACAAACACAATTTAGTGATTCAGGATTCAGAACCTTATTGGGTATATTATTGTAATTCAGAGGCTCTTTCATTATAATTTATATTATTTATTATGTTATGTTTCTTATTATAAATATTATTTATTATTTATCATTCATTACTATGTAAATTGTTTTAATTATAATGTACATTATTTCTGTTTTCACTGCTGCTACAAATTTCATTTTACTTAATATTTTCCTTTTGTATTCTATTTAAATTATATTATTTTTCTGTTTTACTTGAATCTTTTACTGTGAGCAACTGCAACCAAACAGTTTCCATTAGGGAATCGATAAATTGTTCGGATTCTGAAGGTATGTTCGTAAACTCGCTTGTGATCGAGTGAGAATCAGATCCATATTCTGAACCTCGTCACAGCTTGTGAACATTTTCTTTTTTTCTAAAATAAGAGAAATGTAAAAACTCGGCAGTCCGGTTTGTGCAGTGAGACGCTGCAAATTGACAGTCACATGAAAGACGACCGAGTTGATTTTGTTACCTAATGAGGTCCAGGTGGATAAGTTCCTGAGTTTAGGTTCTAAATTTAGGTACAGCAAGAAAAAAAAACACACATTGGGAATTCTGTAATGGCTGAAATGTAAGAGAAGTTAGACAGAGAGCCACTGGCACACTGCAGGCAGTCGTGCCAGGTGCCAAAACTGCCAGTCGCTATGGAGGTTACACAGCAGTCACTGTACAGGTTATTATTTAGGAGAACTGCAGGACAGATGAGCATCAAGGATCAGGACCTCATGTCGTGACCTTTAATCTCACAGAGTGCCAGCGTGACTCATTGGATCACAGGGAATAAATATAGGAATTTTATCAGACATTTCTACAGGAAAGAGAGAATATATGTACATTCATGGTTTTTGGTGGAAGCCCTTATACAGAGTGACTTACAACTGAGAAGTTGAGGGTTAGGGGCCATGCATAAGGGCCCAGCAGTAACAGCTTAGTGGTGGTGGAATTTGAAATACATTCATGGTATATGGCATGTCCCCTTGTCCAGAATGACTTACAATAGAGCAGTTGAGGGTTAGGGTCCTTGCTTAAGGGCCCAGCAGTAGCAGCTTAGTGGTGTTGGGATTTGAACAAAATGTATGGCATTTATGCCATTTGGGAGACCCCCTTATCCAGAGCAATTTATCTCATTTTATACAATAATCTTATTTTATACAAGCGGGCATTTGAGGGTTAGGGGCCTTGCTTAAGGGCCCTGCAGTGGCATCTTAGTGGTTGTGCGATTTGAGCTACATTTATGGTATTAATGGCATTTGACAGACCCATATGTAGTGCAACTTATTTTATACAATTATTGTATTCAAACGGGCATTTGAGGGTTAGGGGCCTTGCTTAAGGGCCAAGCAGTTGCAGATTACGGTTGCGTTTTGATCTACATTTATGGCATTTATGGCACTTGCCAAATGTCCTTTTCTAAAGCAACTTACAATTACCTAATTTTTAAAAGTAAGCAGTTGGGGGGTTTGGGGCCTAGCTTAAGGGCCCAGCATTGGCTTATTAATGGTGGTGGGATGGCCAAATGCCATAACTGTAGTTAAAATCCCACCACCATTAATAACTTATCCAGAGCAACTTACAATTTAATATTTGAGGGTTAGGGGCCTTGCTCAAGTGCCCATCAGTGGCAGCTTGGTGGTGGAATTTTAAGTTCATTCATGATATTTGGCAGACCCCCTTATATATATAGTGACTTACTATTATATTTTTTATACAAGCCAGCAATTGAGGGTTAAGAACCTTACTCAAGGGCCCAACAGTGGCAACATGGTATTGCTGGGATCTGAACCCACTGAGCTACCCCTTCTTCTAGACTGAAATATAATTCAATGATTTAACTGCTTATTGACTCTCTGATCAGACCCCGAGACTCGTTTGCAGTACATTTACGGCACTGCGACTCGGATTCAATAGCTTTCTGGATTTATAATTCAGATTTAGATCTTCGTTGGCTACGTGATCTACTTACTGCGGACCGATGGCTTTATGATTTGGATTTGGCTCATTTAAAATTCATCACTGGCTCAGTAATTCTGATTTAGAGGCATGTTGCGCGTCACGGTTCATTTTTCGGCTCTCCGATTTAGATTAAGATGCTTTTGTAGTTCGATTCAATCAGATAACTGGTTCAGTGACCGATTTGCTGAATCTACGAGACCTATTTTAAGGCCCATTGGCGTTATTGTTCGCATCGGCTGCGTGATCCAGGGTGGCAGAATCCTGAAGTATAAGTTGGCACCGAAAAATAAGGGAGGTTCACATTTCATTTATGCTCCTCTACCCTATGAATATATCACACTGAAGGTGAAAGCCAGCGAGGAAGGAAGTGAAAAAATTAGAGGTGACGAGAGAGCAGAAGAGAAGATGAGAGAGGGGCAGATGAGAGGAAAAGACAAAGATGAGGAAAGAATAAAAGAAGGGAGGACAGTGGTGAGGAGAACAGCTGCTGTCTTGTCTCCTTTAATAACTCCCATGGATTGAAGGAGAGGTGCCGACAGCTGCTTTCGTGTCAGTTTCGGTCTCTGTAAAAAAAAAAAAAAAAAGTTCCAAGCATAAATCCGGCTCTGACATGAGCCGTGACTTGAGCTCAGACACTCACTCGTCTGCTGAAACCTCGGCTGATGTGCTTTCCCTCTCCTCTGATTGCTGCTTTCTTAAATTCGAGTCTCGAAATCCTTTATTCAACTCGCTCCATATGGCGGATGCGGCAATTGTGTAATATTGTCAGCGATTGTGTCTGCTCTGATAGATGAGGAAGCTTTGTATTAATGTTATTTTAATGGAAATTGCTCGTGTAAGTCAAATCAGAAGAAAGGCACACTATTTAAATATATATTACACCTTCTGACCAATCAGAATTGAGGATTCAGCACTGCTGTAAGATTATATATGTAACGTAATAAATGACAATGAAGCTTCTATGGTTTCAATTAAAGAGGTTTTTATTTCTTTTTTTGATTTGTTATTCAGGAAATATTAGCAAAATTACAGCTCAGTGGCATGTGTGAAATCTTTACAAACGACTAAGCACTCGGTATAACAAGCTGTCCAAAGAGCGCCATGATTCTTTCACCATCTGACGCGATCGCTGCTTTACAGCTTGCCTATAATCAAATTCCTCGAGAAGGCATCTATACAACTCGTCTAGCACGCACTCAGGGGCGCATCGTGCCAGGCCTGCCTGCTTTATAACCCTGCGTATCAGGCGTGGCAGGAGAGAATTAGCTGCCAGGAAGTCATATTCGTTTCTGAAATAGGGCAAGGAGAGCCGGACGAACCAACACACGGAGACATCCATCAGGACGGAAGAGAGCGGGTGTAAATCTTTCTCATACTTCGCGCTGGCCACCACAAGCCCATTACAACACCATCCTCTAATTTACACAACCAGAACTGGATAGGAAAAATGCCCAGTCTGTTTTTAGTACTAGCTACTATTATTTTAGTGGGTATATCGGTAGGAGAATGCTGAAGATGGAGCCACCAGGAAGAAGGAACCGAGGAAGACTAAGGAGGAGGTTTATGGATGTGGTAGTTAGGTTGAAAGAGGCAGATGTAGAGGACAGGGGGGTATGGAGACGGATGATCCGCAGTGGCAACCCCTAATGGGGGAAGCCGAAAGAAGACTATTATTTTGGTGAGATTTTTAAATATCGATTGTTTTACAGCCGTGCCATAAACATCTATTAGGCTGAATTACACACTAACAACAAGCTAAAAAGCTAAAGAACATCCACAACAGGGGTCCACATCCACATATTTCCTCCTTTCTTTTATTCCGGGAGAGTCAGTGTGTAACAGAAAATGACTTGAACCTGTGTGACTCCTAGTATTTTAGTGGAAATTTGATTATGATTTTAAATGTATTTATTTTGCCCCCTAATTCTAGATTAGTTTATTGTTTTGTTTTGCACCGTACAGACAAATCCACACTTTTCAAGAGATATATCGACTGTAAAAGAGCATTATTAGTCACAATGACTTTTTTTTTTCATATTCATTGCTATTGAAATCAAAACATTTACTTACTTATGCATATTGTTTGTGGGTGAATCTAACAAATAATTAGGCTACGTTAATAACTAGAGGTCGACCGATAATGGATTTTTTTGTGGAAAGTTAGGTCGGATCGTACTTCCCGATAACCGATTAATCGCCCAATTTGTTTTTAAAATGGATACTGGATAAAAAACAAACTAACATAACAATCCATGTCAAATATAACTTAACATTATTACGAAAAAAATAAAAGTACCGAATCATAAAAATGTGCCAAATAAATATTAATATATTCATTAATAGATATAATTATATAATTCATAAATTATAAGTAATAAAAATAACATCGCTCTCTCTGTGCAGCACGCACTCTCACCTGTAAAAAAAAAAAAAAAAAAAAACAGCATGTGGCGTCAATAATTCGCCTCTAGAGGCCGCTTTCGTAATGACAGCAGACCGGAAGCCGGAAAAACTATCAGTGTTGATTTTTGCTGAAAGCCAGAGATAAGAAGTATTTTTCTGGTATCAGTGCTTGACTTTCAACTTTTACTTTCACTCTTTACATTTTTTTACACAAATATCTGTACTTTCTACTTCTTACATTTTCAAACCAGACTCGTTACTTAACTTTTAATCTATTTGCTGACATAATCAATATTTTGACTTACCACTGTAAGTGTATCATTTTCTGAGTCTCACACACCACATATGTAAGCTAGCTTATGAAGCTAATAATGAGCAGGGCAAAAGGCAACAAGAAATATGGTGTTAACGTGGATAAGACAGAGGGAGTCAGTGATGTAAACATGACTGAGAACAGACACCTGATCTCAGTCATCCTGATCATCATCATCTTTTCTCTGCTTGTGTTCTATATGATGGATGTTGAGCCTGGATACATTCATTAGGTAACAACATTTGAAATTATTTTGTATTAATATGAAATGTTAGTTTAAAAGCCAACTTTATTATTGAATACAGATATGAGTAAAGCATATATTTACAAAAAAGAAATAAAAAAGTCTCTGGCATTGTTCAATGGATTAAAGTGGCTCTATGTTCTACTTATATGGTGTTCCTAATAAACTGGCCACCAAAGAGTGCAAAATATAGCGTCTTTGGCTTTTTTTTGGAAGCCAAAAGCAGACATAGCACTTGTTTTCCTCAAGCGTTCTGATTCAATTGTCTCCAAAGATACATAATAAAAAGAACACCTGTGACACTTACCAGTAGCACTATATTACTTTTACACCCATTTGGTACGGTGTATTCAAATGTTAGAAAAAGAAAAGAAAGGACAAGACTGAATAAAACATAAAAGCTTTTAGGCGTCTCTGCAAATGCGTTACTGTTAAAAAAAAAAAAAAAACTCAGGACACAAATTGACATTTCAAAGCAGTTGTGTCCACACACTCATTTTACTTTGTAATGAAGGTGCTGAGGATCTCAAGCCAAATCCCGCCCTAGAGTCACGTATCAAATCTTTTTTTTCTCCTCCACTTTATTCTTGAGACTTCTTTTCGACTTTCATTTGCTTCAATAAGCCATGTTTTATTCATTTTCTTGAGATTGTATGTTATTGTTGTTCCAGACCTTATAGTAGGAATCTTATGGATTTGGATCACGTGGACCAGATCCGATTCATAAATCCTCATACCTGAGCTTGAAGTATTTTACTACGTATTAATACACGTATTCAGGCTTATAAATGTCTAATAAAGTGTTATATGGGATGCACAGAAGACTAGCTTCCTGTGTTTGACTTGTTTGCCGCGAGTTCCGTGTTTGTATTCGTGTTTATATTCGTTTGTTTGTGTTTTTCTCTTTTAATAATCCTAAATTGTTTGTCTTCCTGACTTGTGACTGTAGTCAGTTAAACTCGACTACCACTATATCTTCTCTCACTTTATCTTATTTGTGTATCCGAAATCTGTTCGTGATTATGAGCACTATGCCGGCTGTGTGTCTAACTTTGAGCACAGGTGAGGACTCGTTCGATTTGCAAACGGTGGCGTTGGAGATGGAGGTTTTGGAGAAACAGATTCGCGAGCTGCATGAAAAGCATGCCCGGCTGCGAGAGCGGAAAGCGGCGCTGGAAATATCCCGGGCGGACGCGCACTCGTCCCAGGTAAATTCCGGGTTGAACCTAACGCTCCCAGCACCTCAACTCCGCGTGTTTCTCTGCCCAGACCCAGCGCACCTACAACTCCGGCAAAGGTGCAACATGGACCCTGGATGCGGCAGCAGCGGAAGAGACAAGCAAAGCCCCGGTCGAGGACGTCTCCCCCGCCACCACTACAGGCCTTCGAGATCTCGACCGAGAACCGCTTCGCCCCTCTCCGCGAGACGGAACGCGACACTGTGATTCTCGGAGATTCCATCGTCCGGCATGTCCGCGCTACCGGAGCTAAAGGTAAGGTGCACACTCGCTGTTTTCCTGGTGCTCGTGTTCTTGATGTCGCTGCGCAGGTACCCGCGGTCCTGAAGGAGAACTTCGGAGCGGTTGTTCTTCATGCCGGAACGAACGACACCAGGCTGAGACAAACGGAGGTATTAAAGAGGGATTTCAGGATCCTGGTGGAGACGGTACGCAGCACATCACCCACAACGAGGATCATAGTGTCAGGACCTCTTCCCACTTACCAGCGAGGGGCTGAGAAGTTTAGTAGACTTTTAGCTCTAAATGAATGGTTACAGTCATGGTGTCGAGAACATAAACTTCTCTTTGTTAATAACTGGAACTGTTTCTGGGAGCGTCCTAGGTTCTTCCGCCCTGATGGCCTGCACCCCAGCAGAGTTGGAGCAGCAGTGCTATCAGATAACATCTCTAGGATACTTCACACCATCTGACTGGTAAGACATCAGGAAATCTTCGACAATGAGAACACGCATACAACAGACCAAATAGTTACAAGTTCACACACAGCCCAGTTTATAGAAACCGTATCTATCCTCGTGTAGCAAAACCAAGAAGTAAATACACAAGATCCAGAAACAATCTCATTGAAGTTAAAACTGAAAATGCCAGATAAACAAACACCAAAAAGTTTTAAAGTTTGGTCTTTTAAACATTAGATCACTTGCACCCAAAGCACTGATTATAAATGAGATGATCACAGAGAATAATCTCGATGCACTCTGTCTCACTGAGACCTGGATTAAACCAGGTGATTATATGGGTCTAAACGAGTCGACACCGTCAGGATATGTTTATAAGCATGAGCCCGTCAGACTGGTCGTGGGGGTGTAGGAACCATTTATACTGCTTCTCTTAATGTTAGTCAGATGTTAGGATTCAGCTTTAAATCATTTGAAGTGCTCGTTCTTAAAGTTGTACTTTCGGACATACATAGTAAACTCGCTCTGGTCACCGTGTACAGACCCCCAGGACCCTACGCTGATTTTCTTCAAGAGTTTGCTTGTTTTCTATCAGATCTCTTGATCAATTTTGATAAAGTGCTGCTTGTAGGAGACTTTAATATTCATGTAGATGATGTAAACGATGCTCTAGGATTATCATTTGTTGACTTATTAAACTCTTTTGGGGTTAAACAAAACGTCACCAGACCAACTCATCGCTTTAACCACACACTAGACTTAATAATATCACACGGAGCAGACGTCACTGATATAGATATTTTACCTCAGAGTGATGACATCACAGACCATTACCTCATACTGTACACACTACCGGTAGAGCAGATTAGCCGTGTTGCACCACGTTATCGACCTGGTAGGACTATTGTTCCAACCACTAAGGACAGATTCATAAATAACCTGCCTGATTTATCTCAATTTCTCACTAAACCCATAACTACTATTAATCTTGATGAGATAACTAAGAACATAGACCTTATCCTCACTAGCACATTAGACACCGTTGCCCCTATCCGGTTAAAAAAGGTTAGAGACCAAGCACCTGCATCTTGGTATAATAGTCATACACATGCCCTCAAGAGAACAGCACGTAATCTGGAGAAAATGGAGGAAAACTAAATTGGAGGTATTTAGAATCGCGTATAAAGACAGTATGCTCAGCTACAGACGGGCGCTAAAAGCTGCTAGAGCTGAACACCTGAGCAAACTTATAGAAAACAACAAAACAATCCCAGGTTCCTTTTCAGTACAGTAGCTAAACTAACTACAAATCAGGGCTCTGAAAATTGTGTTCCATCACAGTTTAGTAGTGAGGACTTTATGATTTTCTTCACTGAAAAAATAGATAACATTAGAAAAACAATTGTGGCAGTTCAACCTCTTACAGCATCTCCTGAGACAGTGTTACCTTCAACTCCACAACTCCACTGTTTTACATGTATAGGACAGGAAGAGCTGTATAATGTTATTGCCAAAGCTAAATCGACAACATGTCAGTTAGATCCAATTCCTACTAAATTACTGAAGGAAGTGTTATATACAACTGGTGAGCCTCTTCTAAATATTATTAACTCCTCACTATCTTTAGGTCACGTCCCTAAATCCCTCAAGTTAGCAGTTATTAAGCCCCTCATTAAAAACCTAATCTGGATCCAAACACGTTATCAAATTACAGACCAATTTCAAATCTCCCATTTATGTCTAAGATTTTAGAAAAGATTGTCGCTGCACAGTTATGTTCCTACCTGCAAGAGAACAATATCTTTGAAGAATTTCAGTCAGGTTTTAGGCCCCATCATAGCACAGAAACTGCTCTAGTTAAAATAACTAATGACCTGTTTTTAGCTTCAGACCAAGGCTTCATCTCGCTGTTGGTTTTACTAGATCTTAGTGCTGCATTCGACACTATAGACCATGATCTCCTCCTAGATCGCTTACAAAATTACATCGGCATTCAGGGACAGGCATTAAGCTGGTTTAAATCCTACCTGTCCGATCGTTACCATTTCGTAGATTTGAATGGAGAGCTATCCAGGCTAATGCAAGTAAATTATGGCGTGCAAGGTTCAGTTCTAGGACCCCTGCTCTTCACAATATACATGCTTCCGTTAGGAAATATTATTAGAAGGCATGGAATTAGCTTCCATTGTTATGCTGATGATACTCAGCTATATATTTCATCTAAACCAGGCGATACAGCTCAATTAACCCGGATGACTGAGTGTGTTAAGGAACTAAGAGATTGGATGACCCATAACTTTCTACTTTTAAATTCTGATAAGACTGAGATTTTGCTCATCGGCCCAAAAACTGGTATACAGACGCTCCAGCATCTCAACCTGCATTTAGACGGATGTTCTGTAACCACTAGTTCAACGGTAAAAGACCTGGGTGTTATTTTAGACAGCGACTTGTCTTTCAAAAATCACATCAATCAGGTTACAAAACAGCCTTCTTTCACCTTAGAAATATTTCTAAGCTAAGAAATATGTTGTCTATATCCGATGCAGAGAAGCTCGTCCATGCGTTTATGACCTCCAGAATAGACTACTGTAATGCGTTACTAGGTGGATGTCCTGCTTCATTAATAAACAAGCTTCAGTTAGTCCAGAATGCAGCAGCCAGAGTTCTTACAAGGTCAAAAAAATATGATCACATAACCCCGATCTTATCGTCCCTACATTGGCTTCCTGTTAAGTTTCGAATAGACTACAAACTATTACTTCTCACTTATAAAGCACTAAATGGTTTGGCTCCGTGTATCTATCCAGTCTTTTAACACGCTACAATCCGCCACGCTCCTGAGATCTCAAAACTCTGGGCTTCTAGTAGTTCCTAGAATAGCAAAGTCCACTAAAGGTGGTAGAGCATTTTCACATTTAGCTCCTAAACTCTGGAATAGTCTTCCTGACGGTGTTCGGGGCTCAGACACACTCACCCAATTTAAGTGTAGATTAAAACGTATCTTTTAGCAAAGCCTACACATAACACACATCACATCATAACCTTGTGCTCCAGAACATCTGATCACATGCACATTATCAACTTGTGCTGTTAATATCATGAACAGCAGCTACGCTAATTCCTCTCCACTGCTTCTCTTTCTCTCCCCATCCCGAGGCATCCTGAGGTTGCTCCAGCTCCAGTCACCTCCCACCTCGTGATGATTACGGACCTTTAAAGAAGTAGATGCCGAACTCACAAACATCCTGAACCATCTAGAGACGTACCAGTGCCATTTGGATCCCGCTACATGTGTGGAGTTTTGACATTGGACCTCCTGGAGTGTTTAAAGGCTCTGGCATGGAGAAGCTGATGCTGGATCTGTGGTGATCACAAATGCTGAGCTTATAAAACTCGGAGCTACTAACCATATAGACTGTTTAAGACTGCAGAAAGAACTTTACTTATAATCTTATACTCCAGTAATCATGTTAGTTCTCACTCTCCAGTGTTCTGTATTGTTGAAAGATTTATGATCAAACTCTTGATGTCACCCAGATGAGGATGGGTTCCCCTTTTGAGTCTGGTTCCTCTCAAGGTTTCTTCCTCATAACATCTAAGGGAGTTTTTCCTTGCCACAGTCGCCACGGCTTGCTCATCAGGGACAAATGCACACCATTCACCATCACTGTTGATTTGTGTAAAGCTGCTTTGAGACAATGTCTGTTGTGAAAAGCGCTATACAAATAAACTTGACTTGACTTGACTTGACTCATTATGTGGAGTTATGGTTTTAAAACGCAAGCTGAACATGAGCATGTAGCTTAATAATGTATTAATAGTCTATCTATCTATCTATCTATCTATCTATCTATCTATCTATCTATCTATCTATCTATCTATCTATCTATCTATCTATCTATCTATCTATCTATCTATCTATCTATCTATCTATCTATCTATCTATCTATCTATCTATTCATTGCCTTCCTTTATTAAACCACCTACCACCATTCTCTTTAGAACAGTTGTGATATTTGTATGTATCATCTGTAATATTAACACCAAACACAAAAAACACAGGAAAGAAGGAAAGGGAGAGCAAAAAAAAGAAAAGAAAAAAGAAAACCAATTAACTTTTTTAAAATAACCCAAAAAATACTCATTACCATGTTCTGTAATTGGGCACCTTTAAATAAATTGAATTGAATTAAATTTTTCCTATTGGAACATGTATAGACTGTTTTATTTTATATAATAACCTACCAAAAAAAAAAAATATATATATATATCTCCATACATTTTGGAAACTGATGATTGTGGATGCATGAATATTTATTTATTTATTTATTATTATTTTTATTTCCTTCCTTACTTTATTAAACACCCACCACCTTTCTCTTGAGAACAATAATGCTATATTTGTTTACACATATATGTGCTATTAACAATCCGCGAGAAACAAAACATTAAAAAAATTGTAGAAAACTATTTGGCTAGTTTTGCTAGCTGGGGGTGGGGGAGGGGAAGAGACATGCACACACAGGTGTAAAACCTTCTATAGAAACTCTTATTGATGAGAACGAAGCACATTCGAGCATCTTCTTCCCCTTTATCTCTGCTTCCTCCGCATGATCACAGTGATATCTGGCTGTCTTGTCAGTTCCAATTACAGTTCCCTTACTTCGGGCCGGGGCTTAACCAGAAATCTTTACAAGCCTTCTGATGTCTCAGGAAAATGCCAAGCGACCTCGGTCTTCAGCCTTGACCTGTAGAGCTGCTTGTAAAAGGCTGATCGATGGGCACGAGGCCCAGATAAATTACCTCACGAAAAAAAAAAACAACTAGAAAAAACTCTTGGGGAATATGACGGTGAAAGAAGGGAGGCGATCAATATTTAAAATTTATTGCGATTGATATATGATTCAACACTGTGTTTATTATTTATTATCCAACAAAAAGGAATGCATTGGCATCAGGTATTAAATAATATTGGAATTCGTCCCGCAGAGTTTGAGTTCAGGAATGAATCATGTGAAATCGGTTTGCTCGGATCCGTATCTTCGGTGGAGCTTATCGCTCTGATAGATACGTGTAAGAAGAACGGGATGAGGAATGTCTTTATCGTACATAAAGACGATCTAAATCAAACAAGAGATATATACACTCAAGGAGACACCGGTGAAAATATGTTTTCTTAAGTCTCTTTAGTGTGTTTCCCTAACGACAGTCATTAAATATCTTCAGAACGTTTATAGGTCGAAATAAATCGGCACTGTTACCTTAATGTCTCTCCTCGGTCCTAGCAAAAATCAGCTGACTGACAATCTAGCTTGTTTTCTTGAGTCATATCAGGTTTTTGTATCCAAAACATAATAAACATCTTACATTCACTGAAATCTAACATTTAGCTGGACTGCATCTCATCTTTGGAATTCTCCTCCACAATCTATTCAAGAAGGTGACTGAACACTTTTTAATCATGTCTTAGAGGTTGCAGGTTGTAGCTCAGTGGTTAAGCCATCAGACTTTGGATCAGGAGGTCACAGGTTTAAATCCCACCACTGAGCTGCCACTGCTGGCCCTTGAGCAAGGCCCTTAACCTTCCCCTGCGCAGTTGTAAGTCGCTCTGAATGAGGGCGTCTGCCAAATGCCTGAAAATTGTAATGGATTTCAATCAGTGTTTGAGTCATTAATATCATTCTATTAATAGTCACAGTCGAGTCTTTTCACATGAACTGAGTTGATTAAGTAAAGATAAGTAAAAATGATAATAGGAACATTATAGTTATAATCAATCATAGTACTTGGGATACTGGAGTGCATTTAAAAGCAAATACTTTTGTACTTTTACTCAAGTGAAAGTTTAAAGGGACACTTTTACTATTCTGGAGTCACATTTTACAGAGTGGATCTTTACTTTAACTCAAGTACATGGTTTGTGTACTTTGGTTTAAGTACATGATTTGTGTACTTCATCCACCACTGGATTACGGTGACATTTCAAACTAATTGTTTTCTTATATCCTAAGTTCCTCAAATGCATATTGACAAGCCACCATTTTTCTTGGAGAATGTCTTTTGGACAAATAAGACTAAAGCTGAGTCCCCCAACAAGATAATAACTTGAAACAAACAGCTAAAAGAACCAAGAATGGCCAAGAACCAAACACTGGACAGTTCTGAAGTTACTGTCAATAAGCCCTGATCTGAATCCCATTCAATATCTATGGAAAGAGGTGAAATTTGCAGTCTGGAGATGGCACCCTTCTAACTGAAGACAGCTGAAGCAGTTTGCTCATGAAGAGTGGTCCAGACTACCTGTGCACAGGTGCAGAAATTTCACTGAGAGCTTTAGAAGCTTGCTATGAAGTTGTGCAACAAAATATTAGACAAAGGGTGCCATAATCTTTGTCTATTCCATTGTCCTTTATCATTTAAAATATTGTGTTGCACCAAAGTCAAAAATCAAGTCAGATTTTTAATAAAATGGAAATATCAGTGGTGGACACCAACTGTGTTTGTCAAAAATCTTGGATTCTTGTTTTTCATGCAGGGGGTTCCAATAAATTTGCTCATGTCCGTATAACAATAAATGTAACTATAAAGTATAAACTGATAAAAAAAAGATGCGTCATTCAGTAATATTGCTTATGAAAGCTATAATATAAACAGATGAAGCTGTCGCCTCTGAATTGGGACTCAATTGGCGTCACCAAAAGCATGTTTGTTGCTTCAGAAGCATCTTTTAATATATTCTTTCTGCAGGGTTTTTTTCCTCTTACTCAGACATTGATATAACTCTTCCGTTGCACTCGACACAGACCAGGTTCCAATAACAGGCATTGCAAATAAACTAGCAGGTGACTCAGCTCAGCCTACTGACACCGCGACTTAATGAAACACTCACCTTGACTCCGGCAAAGACGGCATTAACGCCTCGTGTCATTCAGGGGAGATTATTATCTCAGCAAATGTGCTTATATACCAACGTCCGCGTATACACCAACCTACACACACATCCATGCGAGCTCAAGGTCCCCCTCGGCAGGCAGCATCTGCTTGACTCTGCGTTGCAGGCTCTAAAATGTGACACGGGCCACCTGGCAGCCTGAAGCAGGCACACAATGACCACCATATTGGCTGGCGATATTAAACACCTGCTGGATCGACTCAGTTAGAGGACGTTATCTATTGCTGCTATTCCGACCAGCCATTTTACAGCAATATCACAGGGCAAAGTGAACAACGACGCTAGGACGTGTTTGTTTAAATGGATCGGTCGTTAGGAGTGGAGTAAATCCTACGACTCCGATTTAAGAAAGTTTCGTTAAACTACCGTAAACTTCTTTGGAATACTTTGTGTCTGTTTTAAAGGAGCTGTTTGATACTTTCAGCACCCTCTGCTGCCTGCTAGAAAAATTACACTCGCAACTTGATTGAAGAGCTGGTTATGTATAAAACGCACGAATATGTTAAAACTTTTTAAATCACAGCCATCGCATTTAAACGTAAAAGCATGACCCTGAACTGAGCTGGCAGTTAAAACGCTGTTTAGCTTACTACTCGAGCGTATGCACTGGAAATGCGGTCATAAGTGCAAGGATGTGCCCCGTAGGAAGACCAGATGGCCATCTGGATCCACACATGTCCCTAACTGCAGTGTCCGTGAGCTCGGCCCATGTTGATGCACCGCATCCTGTGTAGGAGGCACTGAGGCCTCGCCACCTGTGTGACCCACATGCTCTTGGGCTGGAACGGCGAGGTTCAGCACCATCGTAGTTGTGCAGGGATTCTACAGCAGGAATGGTGTCAAGATTTTTTTAAAAAGTAGCGTTTATTCTTTAAATGTGATTGATCAGAAAGTGTGATTTCATGTCATGTTTCACACAATCAAGATTTTCACATGATCAATATTAGCGGCTAGTGTTTAAAACAAAAGAATAAGGATTGTCAAAAGTTTTGCGTTTAACCTCAAAAGAGTTTGGGCATTTGTGTTTTTAAACGATGAACAATCCCAGAGGAAAACGGAACAAAACAAAAAACAAGTTAATTGCTTAAATAGGTTTGCCGATGCTAGCTGCTCAGTAGGAAACTAGCGCTGTTGTTTTTGTTGCTTTTCTTTCAGAGGGATCGATGACCATTTAAAGAAAACGCACTTCCCACTAAATTCCCCTCGTCACGTTCTCGCTAACTCACAGCTCCCGTATGCTACTCACACGGCACGGCGTTTTTGCCCGTCAGCGTCTAATCGGCTTCTGCTCAGCTTGTGCTGTAATTAAAGAAGCCAGCGGAGACCAATAAAAAAAGGATATAGGTGGAGAATTGTGCTCCGACTCCAGGCCAGAGAAAGTAATGAAAAGGCAGCATGCTAATCACTGAGGTGTGAAAGTATCTCGGGGCCGAGGAAATGCCCAGTCCTGCTGCCTATGGAACGGAAAAAAAAAACCTCTAGCGAGTCCTGCTTTAGATTCGTGACTGGATTAGGAAAGTGTGTGAATGCGTGCCACAGGGTGTCGACAAGGCAGACAAGTAGAGTAGCCTGATGGATCAGGGTCCTTCAGTCCTTCAGCTAAATTACCTTTGGTCTGGCCTGAAATAATGTATTCACAATTATTAAAATTCTGTATTTGTTGATCATAGCGAATGAATGAAAATCTTATTCGTCACACACCGTCTGCTTCGTTTTCTGATCCTAATTATTGCTGCACATAGATGTCGCTAAAAATATTGGTGGAGTTACAGTGAATACATTATTATTATTATACTACACTATATGGACCAAAGTGTCTGGATGCTTGAGCTTTAAATTGGTATGCCTTTTTTGAACATCCCATTTCACATGTAGTCCCCATTTGCTATTATAATAACCTCCAGACTTCTGAGAAGATGTTCTACTAGATTATGGATTGTGCTTGTGAAGATTGCGTGAGTTTTAGCCACTTGGGTGTTAGTAAAATCAGGTACTTGGGTAGGGTGAGGTGGGGATCCAGCAGTGTATTTTAGACCTGATCCAGCCCCTTCAACCAAAAAGGGAATTCAGACCTTGATCCAGCTTTTCCTACCCAAGTGGTGGTGTCAGATTTGATCCAGCTCCTGGTACCTCCAAGGAATGTAAACAACTCTAAGTTTCTTGCTGGATAAATCTGTTAAGTATATAGTTATTTGAAGAAGAGTATCTCGGGGGGGTTAAGGTTGTAAAAGGTGTTGAATCAGGTCTAGGCCCATCCCCTTGACTTCTGTTTTAAATTCTGTTTCATTAAAAAGATTTCAAGTAGAACCCTCTTATGAAGCCAAGAACCCTTCATTAACCAATAAGCACTTGAAGAACCCTTTAAGAACCCTTGTCAACAATTATTACGAACGCTGTAGTTTGTACAGTGTGCATGTGCTTTATGGAACATCTCATTCCACATTGAATCCATACTTGTTTTTATAGTAACCTACAATCTTCAGGGAAGATGTTCCGCTAGATTTTAAAGTGTGCTTGTGGAGATTTGAGTTTCAGCCACTAGGGTGTTAGTAAAGTTAGGTAGTGATGTAGTGTGAGGTAAGGAGACCTAGGGTGTGGTGAGCATTCACATTCATCCCAAAGATTGGAAAATTTTACCTTGCTCTGGAATAAGACAAAAATAGATACCGGCAAAGGGTTTAGTTGCATCTGAATGAACGCCGCGTCCTCAGACAGTGGGTTTGGTTTGAATATTTTATGCAGACTAATGACACAGACAGAAGAAACCCCACACTGGAGTCTGTCTGTGTCTGGCAGCTAATTTCATAAACAGAGATTAATTGGGGCTGCTGCATGCTAACTTAATGTGCTGCATGAAATTGTTCCTTCAAAATATTTACCTAGCAAATTCTTGCCTTTCTCCTTCTCTGACTTTTGCCAGAATGTATATGTGTCTGTCTATAAAGGGGTAAATGCTGACTGACAGGTGAAGGACGTGTCCTTCAGTGGGTCAGATTTTATTTTACGTCTGTTTATTTCCAGGAAGAACCTGTTGATTGAGCTGCCTGGCCCCCTGCCTCAATCAAAAAAAAAAAAAAAAATCAATCAATACACGCCATCTTCTGTGTTTCTTTCAGTAACTGAAAAAAGGTCATTTGAAATTGCATCAGCGGCGTGGCTACATCTGTTGCACGCGGAGTAGAACAGATCATCATCCCGATGTGATATTTCCTGATTTATTGCAGGGGCCAAAAAAATGGAAACCCATACAAACAAGCATTTCCTGATTTACAGGCTGATTCGTAACATTTATTATTGAAATAATCAGCGTTGATTTTTCAATTGAAATGCATATCGGACTATGGTTTTATATTTGATAATATAGAGAAATAATGACTCTAAATAATCACAGTATTAAAACATGTTAATATTTGTGAATGTGTTTACACACTCACGTCCTGCCTTACGTTACCGTACGCCATATTAACTACGGACTTTAACCAAACTGTATGCCAGGCAGTTCTCCTCTTTTTGTTTGAGGAATTAAAGACGATGACATCAGAACTGTGTTGGGTATTTTGGGTCGTTAGTCTGACTTCAGAGCTCCATCTGAACCCAAGGATTAGCTGAGCACCTCTCCTTGAGCCTCCTGCTGTTATGGCAGCATGAAAGTTCTTTCATAATGAGATATTGAAGCATCTCCTGCTACTACAAATGTGGAGATGTTTATAGAAGTTTTTAAACCACATCCTTGAAACCTAACAAGAAGCAGCTATCCAGAAACATCAAGTTCATGGTCCCAGGATTGGCCCTAAAAGCAACAATAAACAAAAAAGTGCCCCTCACTGCTGGAAACCAAAGTTCCAAGAAGTGAAGTTGGACCTGATCCAGCCCCTCCTAAGTAAGGGGAAATGTAGGGCAGAACCAGAACTTGATCCAGCTTTTCCTACCAAGGTGGTGGTGTCAGATCTGGTCCAGCTCTTTGTAACCTCCAGAAATGTATGTAGAAAACTCAATGTTGTTCTCCAAAACTGCGGATCTTGTAGGATGTTCCTGGTGTGCAGTGGTCAGTATATATCAAAAGGGGTCCAAGGAAGGAACAGTGGTGAAGCGGCGACAGGGTCATGGGCGGCCGAGGCTCATTGACGGCACGTGAGGAGCAAAGGCTGGTCCGTGTGGTCTGATTCAACAGCTGAGCAACAGTAGCTCCAATTGCTGAAGAGGTTAATCGACAAAATGTTCACTTGCTACCTAATAAATCCCACACACTAACAGGTGCCATGATGAAGAGAAAATCAGTGTTCTTCACTCCACCTCCCAGTGGTCATATATAACCAAACCTTTTTGTTTTGTTTGGTTTGGTTTACTGTTTCGTCTGTCACATACTGTAGCAGACGCAACACTAAACCAAACAAAACAAAATGTATGGTTATATAAATAGATACACATGGTTATATAACAGATCATTCCATCCTAAGAGAAGCTTTTTCTTTATCCTAAGGAAGGTTTTTCCCTATTTAAAAGGCTCCTAACTTTAATGATCACACACCTTGTAAAAGTGCACATCCTTTCGGTTTCCAATTCTTCAACTTGAGGTCCTGTCGAGGTGCAGAACCGGTCTACGCTTGTTATCCATGACAGAAAGGAACCGAACGGACAGGAGCGAGCGCTGCTGGAAAATTGGAAAAGAGGCAGAGCAGATAAGCAGGCTGAATCTCTGCCGGCCTCTTGGGGCTCAAAATCTATTAGCAATGCCAGGAAGTTAAGCACAAGCCTCCTCAGTGAATGCTCCGTAACCCTGGCAGCATTTTTAATGAAACATTTGAAATCTTAGCCATTTTCTTTGTACCTTTGCCTCGACTTGATCTCTTGGTTCTTCAGTTCTAAAACTTACAAGGCAGGTTTTAAGATGCCGGAGCCTTTTTAGAACTTTAGAAGGCCTAAAATGTGTCTAATAGAAAAAATTTTCCATTTTTTTGGTCTCCTTCTGTGTGTCAAATAAATCATTTTTTTTACTTCCCGGTGTCACTTAGTTCAATGATGCATCAATAAAAGTTTTAGAGGACTTGCCATGCTAGTAAGCATGGAATGTATTGTATAATAAATAGCTAGTTTCTTGTTTTTGATAGAATTAAGCTAAGGTGTTTAAGGTATGTATTTCAGCCAAACTACTCTTTGTAATAGTTCTATAAAAATAACTCGAGAAGATACAGACTAGAAACAGATCAAATGATCAGTACAGTTCAGTAAAATAATTATACTCAGTAAGTTTTTTTTTTTAAACCAGAGCTACTCAACAAAAGAATTCCACATAATTTAAGACTGATCATCATTATTTTATGATTTTAAATTAAAACAAGATTACTATTAAAATAAAGATCACGCATACATGTGTAATGCCAACAATTATTTATTTAAATGAAGACTTTCTTGTGACAAAGTAGTTACGATGTAAAACAAAGCAAAATCATAACTTGCTGCTTCTCAAAATACTGAAACTTTTATCACCAGCCATAAGTACTGTGTATAAAGGACAAAGTTCCAAAATATAATAACCGTATTAAATAATGTTTGGTAAAAGTGTGACTTAGTAGTGCAGTGTCTTATAATGTGTTATTAGGTTGTAAATAAATAAATAAAACAAGCATGTGCAATAAATAATCCTACTGAAAAATGTTTTACAGGGCGACCCTAAAACCAGTTATTACAGCTAAAATAAAGTCTTTAAAGATACAAGACTTATTTAATTATTAAGTCTTGTAATTAAGATCCATTTGAAGGTAAATTTAAGCTTTAACGACTAGAAAGAAAAAAAGAAATGATTTCAAAACAATCGTAAAAATCGTACACAATCTGCTCTTGCATAGTATTTTATTCTTAAAATAAAATCAATAAGATTTATATGGCTAGAAATAGGATCGTAAGTCTTGACTAGATTTTCGCAGGGTACTTTGTATAAACAACATGTATAGTCATCAATTTTGCTATTCAGATGTAAATAAAACTATGACATGGAAATGAATAACAGGCTTCCACTAAGATTCCATGAGAGAATTGTGGATCTGGGGGTTAAAATATAATTTTTTTTATTTCATTTTATTATTTTCAACATGATTTTGTGTATTAGGGATGACACACATGCTCTCTAGCTTGTGGAAGTGGTGGCGTTAATGTCAGTTATTTAAACCCTCTATAATCTCTGAGGAAAGTTTTGTTCTGTGATTTCTGAGTAGTTCTTTGGCTTCTGTTACTTACAGGACAGTTTGTATATGTAAAGACGATAATCAGAAAACACAACTAGGTTTTAAAAAGATATTTGGTAGGATATCTTGCTTGTTAATGAATATTATTAACTATTACTTTGCTTAATAAAAAAATACTATATACTGTGTTTACATTTCCTGAGTTAAAACCATTTATATTTTCATATGGCAGGCGATAGTTCAGTGGTTAAAGTGCTGAATTACTTATCAGAAGGTTGGGGTTTCAAGCCCCAGTGTTGCCAAGCTTCCACTCCTGGGGCTCCTGAGCAAGACCCTTAAACCTCAGTATCATCGCTGACTCTGCACTTTCTTTCACAACTGTTACCACACCATTGTTTTTGGATGAGTTAGCATTACATTTTCCCTTCACTTAGGAGACCCAAACCTGTTCCAGCATGACAATGCCTCGGTGCACAAAGCCATCTCTATGAAGATCTGCTTTACATAGGTTGGAGTGGAAGATCTTGCGATTTAGAGTCTTTAGGATGAATATGAATGCTGACTGCACCCCAGGCCTCCTCACCTCACCTACATAAGGAACCTGACTTTATTAACACACAAATCTTCACTACTAGTGGAACATCTTTCCAGAAGCGTAGAGGTTATTCTAACGGCAAAAAGTCGTACCTGCTGTATTCACACGTGCCCTTCACTTTTATATCCCATCTTTTGTGGAACTCTTTGGGTTTTTTCTTTAATGTCAGTGTCAGTACATAATGCAACGAAACTGAATGAAAACTGCCAATGAAGCTCCAAAGTTGCTCATTCGGACTCTTTGCAGTTTTAGAACCCAAGCAATGCTTAATGCCTGATTTCACCTGTCAATCAAAGCAATGTTTTTTCTTTCCCCAGCACAACATGCCTTGCAAAGATGTCGGTGTACCAGCAGAAAGACTTCAGGGATAACCTTTCTTTCCAGAGAGAGGGGCCTGCTCCTGCCGTGTATTTTTTATAACAGATCCCCCCCATCGTTCACGCCAGACGAGTTTCCATCAGCGCGAGGAGAAGCAGCAGTCAGTTTTGGAGTGATATGACAGGCGCCTAGCCGCTCGCGTGAGCCCAGGGGAGGCTGTGCTGCGATCTCCGACAAACCCGGTAAGTAGCAGTGGGATGCCAGGGGGATGATGGAGAACGGGCTGTGCTATCTCACAGCGGGATCCGAGCCAGGTTTTAGACAAAGGGACTTTTACTCAGCTCAGGGACAGCGATGAGTCAAAATCACCTAAATCTAGAATAAAACTCTTAGATTGGCTTTTCAACAGAGGACGCCAGACCACGACGGAATAACTCAGCCAAAGTGTGGACGTGGCGGACAGCGATACCTCAGACAGCAGGACAACAGCAAAGTCAATACAGTAGTTTATTAAGATTAGGTTTTTCTTAGAGGCCTCAGTGTCCAAACATCTGATCATTTATTACTATTTAATATATCAGATTGTAAAATTTGTAAACATTACACTGTGTGAGTATATTATTTCGAATGTCTGTGTTTTTATAGTGATGATTCCTTCCACCATGTGACTTGTTGCTAAGCAGCAAAATACTGTAGTCTGGAGACTCCATTAGCTGTTTGTCCAGCAGAGCAGCTAATACACTTAGCAGGTTTTGACAGGCAATGAAAAGGTGTTGCACTTATTCTACTTTTTTTTTATATATATAATCAAATTTGGTTGTATTTATGTTGCATCACTTATTTAAATAGCCTTTTTACTTCTTTTTTTTCAGATTTGGTTGTTCAGAATGAATTTGGAATTCTGTAATGTATTCCATAAAATACCATATGTATTAATGAAAGGAAATAAATGCTACAAGGAGTTCTGTTCTGGGAAAATAATCAGATTTGGGACGGTAGCAAGGTTAGAGTTTGAGTTAAACCTCTGTATTCTATTATAACTTATAACTATATATAACTTATAACTATAACTATATCGCCATCTCACGCACACACACAAACACACACACACAAACCCGCCATCAGAAAGGTTTTACTGCAACTGCTTTCATAAATATCGTTTATAACGTGCATCACTGAATCGAATGTGAACAAGTTCATAGGGATTTGTAGATTTATGCCACGTCAAATGCGTCTGCGCTGCGCTTTCGAAATCACCAGAGAGACTTCAGCTACTAAAAAACTGATTGAATGTCCTAATCTACGTATAGACATGTGAAAAAGAAAGTAAACACTATTAAAATGTTACGGTTTACATATCAGGACAGAAGACGAATCAGGTCTTCAAATGAGGTAAAAACAACCTCAGATGAGTAATTTTGACAGGAATTAGGCCAAAATGATTTTTTTAAACCAAACACAGCATATGAGCACAAACACCTCATACCAACTGTCAAGCATAGTATAACATCATACCGACGGTAACATACTATACGGTATGTATTCTGGTCAGTGCTATTTTGTCTTTTTTGTCTTGTGTTTTCTGAACTGTCTTTAGTCTTGCACACTTTGTACTCGGTTGCAGACGATGCACTTAATGTGGCGAGGACACTTAATTTAGTCCTCTGTGTTCTGTTATGTAGCTTTATGTTGTTTTATGGAGCACCAGGGTTTTGAAGAAACGTCTCATTTTCACTGTTCTTTTTTGTTTGTTAGTTTTTTGTACTGAATATTAATCTTGAAACATCAAACCTGTTTCCTGGAAAATGTAGGAACTATTTGGAACAAGTACTTAATGAACAAGGAAGTTACATCATCCAAATTAGGCTCCGTTATTTTTTCTTTATTTAACTTTTTGACTAAGTAAATAATTAGGATTAACAACTTTACCTGTACTCCTACGTTCAATGTTGGAAATTTAATTTAGATTTTATTTTTAGCTCAGCTTAAGCAAGAGCTTGTATTCTGATTACATGCACTAACAGTAAGCTTGTTTCATTCAAAAGCCTTCACTAAGAGGAAACCAATTTCTCCCTTATGTCTTGCTCTAAATCGCTTCTCCTAATGTGTACGCCAGCGGACCTTCGCTTAACATCACGTCAAACGGCACTAATCCTCGAAAAACAGAGCGAAGTTGTAGAAGTCGAGAGCTGTGAAACAGACGTGGGGGAAAGGAAAATCACTTAATCTCCTTTTCGATCTCTCTTTTATTCGATTAATCCCCGCCACAGCTGTTTGAGACACAGTTGGCTTGTGTAGTGGACGTCCTTCCCTGCTGCGAGCTGTAATTGAAAAATGATGGGTCATACCCTGTTCCTCTCAGCTGCTACGTGTAGGGCATTCTCACACTGTGGGGCCTGTGTGCGTTGTTTTTTTTCTCAAAAACACAGATTTTGTTATGTCTAAAAGTAAAACGAAGGCAGATGTTGTGTTGTGAGTGTGTGTGAAGTGTACAACAAAGAGTCGCCTAGCTTGAATCTTTCAAGGCGGCCATTTTAAAGATTTAGTTTTCTCTCACCTCGGCACGTGTTATCGCATACTATACGTGTTTATACATTATTGCGTTTTTTTTTCCACTAAAAATTCAGCTGCAACAACCACTACAGTATCTGATTCCTTTCAGTTGCACTGAATTGTGGTAGCTAATGATTAGCATTAGCTTGTGTGTATCATCTGAGTTATTGTTTTCCAAGCTAATATTACAGATTTTTTATAAAATTTAATTGCTATTAGTTTCATTCAAGTGTTTATACTTCGCTATTGAACTATTAAGACGGCCTTTGATAAGCATTTATGGAAGGACTCTCAAGTGTCAGTAATGTGTAATGGTTGAAAGGTTTTCTCAAAGGTTTTTGTTTGTTTTGTATTGGGACACCTGACTTTTCCAGCCATTTTTGATTGCAGTAGCATGACATTTTTCCTTTACTTGAACTAGGAGACCCAAACCCATGCCAGCATGTCAATGCCCCTGTGCACAAAGCCAGTTCCACAAAGATCTGCTTTACATGGGTTTGCTGTGGAAGATCACCTGCTATAAAGCTCCAACACTATTGAACACCTTTGGAATGAATTTTTCTATAAAAAATATAGAAAAAAAATATAGAAAATACTATATTATAAAATACTGTATTATAAAATACTGTATATATGCAAAATAAGACAGAATACAAGTAGAATGGGACGTTCAAAAACCAGCACATACCAATCTTGTTATGGTCAGGTGTCCAAAAACTTTTGTACATGTAATGAGAACAAGCCAGATTTTATATTTTTTTAGAATATAGTTTATTTTTAACTCCTTTGAACACAAGATTGAACAAAAGATTTCCTTATAACCCCCTCTGGAAACACAACCCTCGTATTTAGACAAACGATAACAAGATGAATTTTCAATAGTGAAACAAAATCCAGTCAACGTCGAATTAACCTCTGAATAATGAATTGCTCTGAGTAAATTCTAATTGCTTTTTTTAATGTAAAATATGCTTATAAATGTTAGTACAAGAACAGTAATGTCAACAAGAGATAAATCAATTTGCATTAATCTCCTCCCTTGCGGGGGGAAAGTCTATGCAGATTGTTGGAACTTCATTAAGTTTCATATTGTAGGGCTCGTTAATAATAGATGAGTTTCGTATTTAATGCGACAGGGTTAATATTGAAAAATATTGCAAACACAAACAAGTAATTAAACGCGGGCGGGTTTGTGCAATGAAAGTTACGGTACTTTAATTAAGCGTTCTTTAGTAACAGATTTCCTGGTGTTTAATATGCATTATGGTATTATGGTCATTTTTTTGCTTGTTTGTTTATTTGTTCTTTATCAGTTTGCCTTCAGAATAATCATTTCTGAAAACAAGAAGGTTGTAAAAATGTTCTGATTGAATTACAAATGTAAAAAAAGATTAATATTTTTTTGAGGGGTGATGCTACGAGCTTGCATTCAAAGTATCGATCGGAAAATTTCCTTTAAAAACAGCATGATGCCACCACCACCATGTTTCACATAGAAATCATGTGCTTGGTATTCAGGAGAAAGTGTTCAGCATTGAACTGATCAAATCATAGAATCTTGTTTCTTGTGGCTCAACAGTACTATAGATGTTTTTTGTTGATTTTTTGAAACATATGAACCATGATGTTTGGCTTTTACCTCAGAAGTTGCTTCCGTCTGGAGTTCCATTAGAGTGACCTTGGCCACCTCATTGGCTCAAAACCGATTCTAGGAATAATGGAAATCACTCTGTTCTCCTGAATGTTTAAATCTGCAGAAATTTTGCATCTTTATCAAATTTGGGTCTTTACCCAATCCCAGAGATTGGAAGCCTTTTTTTATATTTGGTAGTTTTCTCAAACTCAATCTGTAGAAACATCTCAGAGGATCTTTAATGAAAATCCAGTGAAACCTCATCCAAAACAGGAAGCAAATACAGATCAGTCACAGATTCTGGATTTTGTATTGATGATGAAACGTACCTAAGATGAAGTTTATTTGTAAGAATACAATACAAAAGAAAAACTAGTTACTCCAAGGAGTTTTATTCTTTCTAAATATACCCTACATTCGTCCACGGGTTTTGCAGTATTTAATAAAAGGCGTTTTTCTCTGGTGCACACCAGATTATTATCTAAAATAGTAAATTTTTTGGAACGTATACACCGCTGAATTCCATAATATTTCTTTTATTACTTTAATGCATTTTTCTGTTACACAGAAACTTACTGTGAAACGTCTCCCATAATATATTGCACTGTTCCTCTTTGGCAGTTTCTGCAATTTGGAAGACCTCCAATCTCCTTGAATGAAATCCTTCCAGCTTTGAGGAAGCTCGTTAAATCTTTAATCGGGATCGGCACTTTTCATCGAGGCCCAGTCAAGACCCAATTAAAGTGTGTCGCTCTCCTTGTGCTGAGTGTTTCTGCTCAGATTTATACGAGCCCCCCCGACACGACCCGACTTACGTAAGGAGCTACGATAGAAGCGTTCGCTCTGTGGTGGCGAGAAGCGGCGGTGATGAATTACCTCACGCTGAAGTCATTCTGTGAAGCGCTTTGTCTTTCTCAGAATTGTAGTTATGAAGAGTTATCATTTTCCAGAGCGAAGTAATAAACTTCTGAAACTTACGTGATTGTGTTGAAAAGTGGATTTAAAGAGATGTTTGCCATGATCAAAAGTTTGATTTTTTCTTTCTATAGTAACTGTTTGTTTACAAGGAGCTGTAGATTTGATGTTCTAGATCAGGGATTTTCAACTATTTGCAAACCCCAAGTCAGATTCCTGATTGGTTGAGGGTTGTATATGTCCTTATGTAAGATAGAGGAGAGATGTGATCAGACTGCCTCACCCCCACAGTCAAACATGAAGCTTAATGGTTTGGGGTTGTTTTAGAGCAGGGAAAGGTTCCAGAAAGTGAAAGGAATCCTAAACCAACATGGCTCCCATTACACACTTCAACACCATGCAATTCTGTCTAGACTGCGGCTCACTGGAGCCGACTTCATCATACAAGGCGATGACCTGAAGAATACATTCAAGTTCTGCGTTATTTAGAGAGTCGTCTGGAGTGATATCTATCATAAAATGGCCTGCCCAGTCACCACACCTTAATCCTACTGAACTGCTCTGGGATGAACTGGAGCTCAAGAAAGAAATTTAATGCAAGAATGTGTCTCGTGTTAGCTGATAAAAGCATGAGTTTTTTTTTTTTTTTCATGATTGGGTCTTGTGATATATATGTTTATTTATTTGCTTACATATTTCATTTGAAAAATTATTTTTTTTTAATATATATATATATATATATATATATATATATATATATATATATATATATATATATATATATATATATTATTATTATTATTATTATTATTATTATTATTTATTAAAGAATTCAATTATCCTGACACTCCTGAGCTATGAGAGCAGGAACATCAGGTTAATTTGGTTCTGTCCCTCATGACAAGGATCCTGCTGCTGCTGCTTCTGATGATGGTGATGATGATGATGATGATGATGATGATGATGATGATGATAAGACAGAATCCCACAGCACATTCCAGTCCCTGATGTCTTGCCCATGACTCGTGCATGATCATTTATAGAGAGATGTAGATTTCCCCCTGGTGGTGATGATTTATTGGTGCACTCCTTGCAGGACACTTTCTCAATTGTAGTTTATTAATGTGCTCTATGAATCCCAGTTTCTGTTTTGTTACATACGTTTATTTTTTATTTCATTCCATCAATCCATTCCTGTGATGTTCCTATGTATTTTAACCCTAAACCAAATAGAAGAA
Source organism: Silurus meridionalis (assembly GCF_014805685.1). Classification (NCBI taxonomy): domain Eukaryota; kingdom Metazoa; phylum Chordata; class Actinopteri; order Siluriformes; family Siluridae; genus Silurus; species Silurus meridionalis. The sequence goes on along the minus strand of NC_060897.1, from coordinate 21,873,197 downwards.
TCCCCTACTTTTTAAAAGCGACCTTTATCTTTTTCTTTATAACAGCATAATCAGCACAAAGCATTACATGGATGATAAAAGCTTGATGGTTGATGTTTTTTAAGATTTACATTTTTCTCTATCAAACAATGTAATGGTACATTTCACAAATTTAAAGATCTGAGCACTTGACAATTTTATTTTTATTTTATTAATTTTTCATTTGATTTTAAAAGACTTTTTTAAACATATTTAGATTTAATTGGTGTTCATTAATATTTTATATATATTTATTTTTGTGTTTTTCTTTTTTTTTCTTTGCATTTTATTTGTATTCACTTGTATTTTAGAAATGTTAAGATCTAAGCACTAAAATAAACATTTTTTATTATTTTACTTCTTTTTCATTAGATATTATTTAGCATATTTTTGCATGGTTTTTTTGTTGTTGTATTAATTTCTAGTTTATTTTGTATTCTTTGACATACATTTTCTCAATTTTATTTTATTTGAATTTTGTATTTAATTTTATTTGTAATTATTAGAATTTTATTTGTTGAATTAAATTTTGGTTTATTTAATTTACATTTCTTTACATTTTTTGTTTATGATATGCCATTTATAATACCCCCCCCCAGCCAAAAAAATTATAATAATAATAAAAATATAATAATAATTTTATAACAGAAAATAAAATTCTCTTCCTATAACTGCATGCCACAAATATGTCAAGTCCATGCAAACATCGTATTTTATTCGTAGCTTAGATCATGAGCCAGAAGAAATAAAGCACCACGTCACCATGCTCAGAGAGAAATCCTCTAAATGCACAATAATCTTCTAAAACGTGCTCCAAGTAATACATGTCCTCATTACAATAAGTTTTGACATCAAATCTAAATAAAACTCCTCCACTGATTTAACACAGAATTCTATAGAATGTGTACATAAATAATGTCATTAATAAATCCAAATCGATGATTCTACAAGTATAGATTGATATATTGAGCTGTTTATACCATATATTTTTGTTGCTCTGCCATGCAGCCAGAAGCCACAAAACGGGGGCGATTTGGATGGTTCAGCATTTTGTGTATTACCTGTTTCCCAGCAACATGCAGTAACAAGATGCTAAAAAGAAGAAAACAAACGTAAAATGCTATCGAAATGCATTTTTTGACTAATTGTATATATATGTACAGAGAGAGATGTTTATATGTATGGATTAGGAGAGAGTACCAGCTCTAACAGAAAGTCCTGGACGTTCAGCGGCTTCACGAAGCTGGAGCTCGAGCTTTGACCAGTCTCCTTCGCCCTGGAGTGACGGGAACGGTGGCTGCGGGAGCGTTGGCCTTCTCCATCTTCAGTTCGTCGATGAAGGTCTCGACAGGCGTGAACTTCTCCGTCAGCTCGCCGAGGTGGGCTTTCAAGGCGTTGAACTCCTTGAACAAGTCGTCCACAGCCTCAGACAGAGAATGGATCCTGAAAAAAAGTACAAACTCTAAGTGGAATTATCATTGACACGTATCCAAACCATCCAGGAAGTCCCTAAATGAACATGCAGCATTTCCAGTAGCCATAATAACATGTTCTGCTCCTAAATAAATCCAGGAACTGGTTTGCTTACACCACAAACCCCAAACCAGCAATTTTCCTTTCTGGCTATAGATTTTTCTTTTTTACAGCCTGCCATCTTGATCATGGAAATATATCATGACATCTTGGTACCTGGAGTAATCAGGCAGCAAGGTCTGGTGGTTGCTCTTCACCTGGTTCAAGATATCGAACCTCCAGTCATCCAGAACTTGAGTCAGATTCGCCACATTCCTCATGCTCACTTTCTCAGCTGGAAGGAAATAATAAAAGCTGTTTTTTCGTGGTTTTTTTCTGCATTTTCTTGTACATTTTTCCATGACCAAAAAGGAACTCACATCCATCACGGTAGTTCCATTCCTTAGTAACAGGGCGTTTCTTTTGGCCGAGCACGAGGGCCGTGGTTAGAGCAAGAAGCAGCAAGCTCAACCTGAAACCCATCCTGGCAAGCCAAACACAAAAATGGAAAAAACCAGGAGGAGGAGCGTGAGCGCTGAGATGTTTAGAGATTTTTGTCCGGCAGCCGGAACATTCCGTACCCACATCCTTATCCCAGATCCCATCTGGAATAAGGTTACTACTTTTTGGATAAGCGCATGAAGACAAACAGCAAATGAATGTTCACATATTTAAGAAGAATCTTCTAAAAGGTGATTTATTATGTTGCGCTTAAAATCATCACACAATCTTTATACATATCATTTCTCAGTTCATATGTTTACTACAGCTTTGCTTTAATGAGCTGTGAATAGCTCGATTATTTACCACATTTACAAATTCTGGATATTTTTTTTTACCTTGACGGCTTTCAATCTATTTATCTCGTGTACTGTACCAGTTTGTCTTCTCCTTCATTGATTTTTCTTCATTTTTATTATTTCCACATTTACATGTACACTGATACTGAAGACATCCAAACTACAAAAGAACATGTTTGGAATTGAACAAAAAACGTAATAAATAACTCAGAATATGTTTTATATTTCCTTCAAAGTAGCCACCCTTTTTGACAGTTAGCCTCATAAAGTAGTCAACTGGAATGGTTTTGCAAACTTCTTGAGGAGTTCCCAGAGGTGTTGAGTGCTTGTTGGCTGCTTTTCCTTCACTCTCCCGCCCAACTTATTCCAAACCCATCTCAACAGGATTTAGATTGGATGATTGTGAAGCCCAGGTCATCTGATGAAGCCCTTCATCACTGTTTTTCTTGGACAAATAGTTCTTACATAACCACGAGATTTCATTGTCTTGTTGGAAAACAAACATTGGTCCCACTAATTGCCTACATTTCAGCAAATTCACCAACCAGATAAGCATCCCCACGTCATCACACCTCCTCCTCCATGCCTTTCAGTGGGAACCAAACATCTAAGAACCGTATGTTCACCGTCTGTCCATTACTTGTGTTTCTTAACCCAAGCAAGTCTCTTCTGCGTGTTTTTTCCCGAAGCAATAGTTTCTTTGCTGCTATTCGACCATGAAGTCGTCTGAACAGTGATTGTTAAAATATGGCACTTGAACTTTAAGAAGCATTTATGTAAATTGATGTCTGATTTATGTAATTCCAATAAACTTATCCTCTGCAGCAGAGGTAGCTCTTGGTCTTCCTTTCCTCATGAGAGCTGTTTTATCATAGCGTTTGATGGTTTTGGAGACTGCTCTTGGTGATGCATTCAAAGCTCTTGAGATTTATTTTGGATTGACTGACCTTCATTTCTTAAAGTAGTGATGGACTGTCTTTTTCTCTTTCCTTAACTGAGTGCAATCTATGAATTTGTACAGTAGGTGGTCTATAGGGTGGTGGTCTCTGTACTCATTCTTGCCTCTGTTTAAGACAACTGATGCTTTAAAGCACATTAAGAGGGCAAGAAATGTCATAAACTCTTGGCAAGATGTGAATCTGATGAGAGAATGCCGTAAGTTTGCCAAGCTGCCATGAAAACTAAATGTAGATACTTTGGACAGTCGAAAATGTAGAACATATTCTGGCTTCACATTTTTGTTTGCTAATTCCACACCTGTTCTTTCATAGTTTGGATGTCTTCAGTTTTAATGTAAATGTTGAAAATAATAAAAAATAAACTGGTACTTTATTATCCTGTGCATTTATCCCATATATTTATCCGATACATACATCAACACAACAACTGCCTTTACAATATCCTTTCAGAAGAATCTTAACTTTTATATTTTGATTTCTGTCTTAAATCCTAGTATTTAGAGAGACACAGCTCTAAACAGCTCCACATTTATACAGTTCCTGCATAATCTGTTCTTTGGCTTAAAATTCGCTTTCTATTTTTGAGTTGTTTTTGGCTGTCTGACTTTTTTCAGAAGATAAACTGGACTAGATTTGAAGCTCTGAATGCCTCTACTATCCTCTTTGGATCATACCTGCCTTCTGAGTTGTTTTTAACCTTTACTTTAACATCTCTGAATTCTGTATTCAGAGATGAATTCAGAACCCACTCCATAATTAGAATTTTCTTTTAAAATCCTGCATAATTTCATAATTCTTTTAATATCCTTCAATTAGACGTTTTCGAGCTTGGTCTATCAAATTTACTGAAAACAACACCTGGCAAAATGCTTCTTTTTGTCGTTTTATAGGTTGTGTCTTAGCTGTAACTGATTCCACAATGCAATGAACTATCATGAAAATTCCAACATTAACCCCTTAAAGCAGCTCTATAACCGCACCCTCGAGCTTTAATACCTCACCATGCTGCATTTAACTCTCAGCACATGGATATAAAGATTCAGAATGAAATGCAATGTTAGAAACATCAAAAGAATCTGAAAGAAGTGCAAATTTCTGTTGTACCTGTTGCTGTCTGCAGCTCAGTGTGTGTCCTCAGTTGGGTTTTTCTCTCAGCAGTGTCCGGACGCAGCCTTAATACTCAGCACACGCTTCAGAAACCTATAAATATACAACACACACACACACACACACACACACACACACACACACACACACACACATGCACACCCTCTCCTTTTCTCTCCATCATCTGAGCTGACACACACACATACACACAGACACAGAAGCACACATGTATAAGCAAGTCTTTGTAATTTGGACAGGATTTTTTTTGCCCTGCAGGTTTATAACACTTCAAGTGAGAATTATTAGATAAAGTTTTGGCAGGGCAAAAAAAGGCTAAACAAAAAAGGGCCAAGTAAGCAAACAAAAACTGCTAAAACTACAATATAAGTAGGATAAAAGACATATAAAGCAAAAGGTGTTACACAACTTAACTGTTGTGTAACCTTTTCCATTTATACGTTTGTGTTTTCTTTCCTGTTGAATTTGCACAAAAACTCCAAATTTGCCTTCATTTCAACTCAACAAGAAGATTTGTGTTTAATTGTGTTCATTGGGTTTCTAGCATTCATGCTCTCTGTATGAGATTCGAGTCTGTGATGCAGCGCTCTGTTCTACTGCCTTTTTCTACTATATATAGATGGGTTCTATAGACGTGGGGTCAAAATTCATTTCTCATCTCAATCCATTCCACCACCATTTATTTATTATTTATACTTACCCATATTATACTGTTTACATGCTGTTTTTTGCACCTCTTGACTACTGCTACTGCTGTTTTTGCACTGCATTGTGTTTGTTTATATATAATCTCGGTTATAGTCTTTATAGTTCTCTTTGCACAGTTCTGTATATTGAGAGTATACAGTAGGTTTAGTGGTTGGCGCTCTCTTGTGTTATGTGTATTGTCCCACACTGTCTTGTTTTGTCTGTCTGTCTGCATTGTCTGTCTGCAATGTTTTTCGTCTGTCTGTCTGTCTGTACTGTCTGTCTGCACCATTTGTCATCTGTCTGTCTGTACTGTCTGTCTGCACCATTTTTCATCTGTCTGTCTGTACTGTCTGTCTGCACCATTTTTCGTCTGTCTGTCTGTCTGCACTATTTTTCATCTGTCTGTCTGTACTGTCTGTCTGCACCGTTTTTCGTCTGTCTGTACTGTCTGTCTGCACCGTTTTTCGTCTGTCTGCACTATTTTTCATCTGTCTGTCTGTACTGTCTGTCTGCACCGTTTTTCATCTGTCTGTCTGTACTGTCGGTCTGCGCCTTTTTTCTTCTGTCTGTCTGCACTGTCTGTCTGCACTGTTTTTTGTCTGTCTGTCTGTACTGTCTGTCTGCACTGTTTTTCGTCTGTCTGTCTGTACTGTCTGTCTGCACTGTTTTTCGTCTGTCTGTCTGTACTGTCTGTCTGCACTGTTTTTCGTCTGACTGTCTGTACTGTCTGTCTGCACTGTTTTTCGTCTGTCTGTCTGTACTGTCTGTCTGCACCGTTTTTCTTATGTAGTTATATGTTGTGTGTTGTAGCTTTATGTTGTTTAGTGTAGCACCAGGGTTCTGGAGGAACGTTGTCTCGTTTTTACGGTGTACTGTGTAGCACTGTGTATAGTAGAAATGACAATAAAAATAAAAGCCTCTTGACTTGACTCTTGACTTGATAATAATGGTATTAAGAGGAGGATTGATTCAGGCAGGACATCACTAAAGGCCTGGGAGTGAAATGCACAGTATTGATACTAGTTTTGTGATTCTAATAAACATCCACTGGTCAAAGTTTTGCAGAATATTATTATTAGTAGTAGTAGTAGTAGTAGTAGTAGTTGTAGTAGTAGTAGTTGTTTTAGTACCAAAAATAGTGTTATTAATATATTTTATGTATAAATCATATTAGCATTTTTTTTTAGTTGTTTGTATCTGTTTATTAATTAAACGTATATTATCATTTGTTTTGTTTACATATATAATAACAAATAGTATAACAAATCTTAGAAATAATATGAATGCGAATTTAGGATATATAATAATATATACAGTATAATAAATAAATAAATAAATAAATACATTATTTATTTATTTAATAATGAATAGTGTATCAAATATACATGTATACTGAATTATGACCGCAAACATAAAACATATTTGTAAAAGTTTTAAAAAATCCTTCTAAATTGAATAAATGATATTTGTTATATGTTTTTGCGAGTTTAAATCTCAGAAACAAATATGATGTTGTTTTGTTTTTGTTTTTTTTACACGAAGGTCGCTAAAGGGAGCGATTTCCGGTTCCGGTGTTGTTGCTAAGTAACGGAATCTTGTGCGTCGTTGCTACAGGCTGCAACGTTGTTGAGCGTCATTCAGAAGTGCGCGTTTTAATGGTATTTATTTATTATTATGAAATAAATAAAGTGTGTGGAAATGACGCTGACTCCGATTAAAGATGGCGATTTCACCGCTACGGTTTATAAACTGGTGAGTTCAGGCTGACTTTAGGCTTAGCTTAGCTACCTCACGCGCTATTTGTAATCGTATTGTTCATTTTCTACTTTTATTTATTTTATTATTTACTATAAATTATATTGACAGATTAAAGACGGGCGTTATGTAGACGCCATTTACATCCTGAGCAACGAACTGCAAAAAAACATGAAAGTAAGTCCCATTGCATTCCTACTCGGTGTTTAGTGTTACATGTGACTCTTCTATGACACTTCTGTACATGCTGTGACTATTCTATGACTGTTTATACCTGTTCTGTGCATGCTGTGACTATTCTATGACTGTTTATACCTGTTCTGTGCATGCTGTGACTATTCTATGACTGTTTATACCTGTTCTGTGCATGCTGTGGCTGTTCTATGACTGTTTATACCTGTTCTGTGCATGCTGTGGCTGTTCTATGACTGTTTATACCTGTTTTGTGCATGCTGTGGCTGTTCTATGACTGTTTGTAATTGTTCTCTACATGCTGAGATTGTTCTCTGGCACTGCTATACATGTTGTGACTGTTCTGCATATACTGTGACTGTTCTATGTCTCTTCTGTACAGGCTGTGACTGTTATATGACTCTTCTCTTCATGCCATATCTGTTTATGACCCTTCCTTACATGCTGTGACTTTTTTTATGACTCTTCTGTACATGCTGTGACTGCTCTATGACTCTTCTGTACATGCTGTGACTGCTCTATGACACTTTGGTACATACTGTGACTGTTTTATGACACTTCAATACATGCTGTGATTGTTCTGTACATGCCGTGACTGTTCTATGACTGTTCTGTACATGCTGAGACGATTCAGTTTATGTTGTGACTGTTACATGCTGTGACTGTTCTATGACACTTATGTACATGCTGTGACTCTTCTGTTTATGCTGTGACTGTTTGGTACATGCTCTGACTGTTCTATGACTCTTCTGTTCATGCTCTGACTGTTCTATGACTCTTCTCTTTATGCTATATCTGTTTTATGACTCTTCCGTAGATCTTCTGACTGTTCTATTACTCTTCTGTACATATTAAGACTGTTCTATGACACTTGTGTATGTGCTGTGACTGTTCTGTGACCCTTCTCTACATGCTCTGACTGTTCTATGACTCTTCTGTTCATGCTTTGACTGTTCTATGACTCTTCTCTTATGCTATATCTGTTTTATGACTCTTCCGTAGATCTTCTGACTGTTCTATTACTCTTCTGTACATATTAAGACTGTTCTATGACACTTGTGTACGTGCTGTGACTGTTCTGTGACCCTTCTCTACATGATCTGACTGTTCTATGACGCTTCTGTTCATGCTTTGACTGTTCTATGACTCTTCTCTTTATGCTATATCTGTTTTATGACTCTTCCGTAGATCTTATGACTGTTCTATTACTCTTCTGTACATATTAAGACTGTTCTATGACACTTGTGTACGTGCTGTGACTGTTCTGTGACCCTTCTCTACATGCTCTGACTGTTCTATGACTCTTCTGTTCATGCTCTGACTGTTCTATGACTCTTCTCTTTATGCTATATCTGTTTTATGACTCTTCCGTAGATCTTCTGACTGTTCTATTACTCTTCTGTACATATTAAGACTGTTCTATGACACTTGTGTATGTGCTGTGACTGTTCTGTGACCCTTCTCTACATGATCTGACTGTTCTATGACTCTTCTGTTCATGCTCTGACTTTTCTATGCCTCTTCTCTTAATGCTATATCTGTTTTATGACTCTTCCGTAGATCTTCTGACTGTTCTATTACTCTTCTGTACATATTAAGACTGTTCTATGACACTTGTGTACGTGCTGTGACTGTTCTGTGACCCTTCTCTACATGATCTGACTGTTCTATGACGCTTCTGTTCATGCTTTGACTGTTCTATGACTCTTCTCTTTATGCTATATCTGTTTTATGACTCTTCCGTAGATCTTATGACTGTTCTATTACTCTTCTGTACATATTACGACTGTTCTATGACACTTGTGTACGTGCTGTGACTGTTCTGTGACCCTTCTCTACATGATCTGACTGTTCTATGACTCTTATGTTCATGCTGTGACTGTTCTATGACTCTTCTCTTTATGCTATATCTGTTTTATGACTCTTGCGTAGATCTTATGACTGTTCTATTACTCTTCCGTACATATTACGACTGTTCTATGACACTTGTGTACGTGCTGTGACTGTTCTGTGACCCTTCTGCACCTGCTCTGACTGTTCTATGACTCCGATGTACATGTTGTGACTGTTCTCTGTCCGTTCTGTGAATGCTGTATCTGTTCTATGACAATTGTGTTTAAATTGTGACAGTTCTATGACTGTTCTTTACACGCTGTGACTGTCTATGACTGTTCTGTTCATGCTTTGATTGTTAAGAAACTCTTCTGTGCATGCTTTTTTTAATATAAACTGTTCTCTAAATCCTTTGACTGTTCTTCTACTCTGTTGTCTCTTCCCTTTTTGCAGTCTAGAGCAGCGCTGTCTCTTCTGGGTTACTGCTATTATAATGTGCAGGATTTCGCCAGCGCAGCAGATTGTTACGAGCAGCTCATTCAGCTGCACCCAGAGGTGGAAGACTATAAACTGTACTATGCGCAGTCCCTGTATGGAGCTTGTGCTTTCCAGGATGCAATGAAAGCCACGTTTCTTCTGGACAACCCTACGAGTCAAACCAAGGTGATCTGATCCACCCTGATGTAGAAGAAAAGCGTTTCTCAGAATGATGTTACTGCAGATTTTAGGGTTTGCAAGTAAAACACATTTAAAAGGGGCGGTAGTGTAGATGCTTACGAGCATTTCGTCCCCCTTTAAAATGCCCGGCATTGGTTAGTCATCAGATGCACAGCTGTGAAAATATACCCCGAGATTATGCTTCCGCAACCAAATCCGTAGCGTTTTACCGCTTCAATTAGTGGTTTAGGTTCTGTTTATGATGTCGTGAAGACAAACCTCGGGACTGGGAAAGACCCGAAACGTGCCATTACTCAACAACTATAATCAGCACTGTATTTTATACGACCTCAATAAAATAAAAGTTATGTTGTAATTCATTCATTCATAAGGCAATAGTCACATTGGTGTAATTATTGTAGCTGTTTATTTTTCACAAAATTATCAAAAGTATCTGGACACCTTACTTTCTCCTTCCCCAAACTGTTGACAGCACTCAATTTTATACGATGTCTTTGGATGCGAAATCGTCGCTGCTTCCGTTTCATGGATTCTTTAGCATGTTTATGTTAAGCTTCCAGAGTATCTCTTAAAAGGAGAAAACCCTGATAATATCGAGGGAGCGAATGAATGAATTTTTTTTCGTTAATTTAATTTTATTGAATCCATTTAATTTGTCCCAATTGAATCGATTTCTCGAGGTAATCAATATAATAAAAAAGTGTATTGCATGAATTTGATGTATTTTATTTTTGATATATTTTATTTTAAATGATATTTTAGAAAATGTCATTTTATATATTATTTAACCAAGCAGGCATTTAATTTAAAATTGTTTGAAAAATGTAAACCGTTAATGTTCACAAATACTAATAATAAACTGCGTTAATAAAAATGACAACAAGCAATTTTAAGTTTGGTGTTTCTTCTCGGACCGAACTGTGACTTCAAAAACAAAAAAAAAGATCGAATCCAAGATCAAGTCAAATATTACAACCAGTTAGAATAAAATTCATTAAAATAATGCTAATTCTTCGATCCGTTCTCGTTCGCCTGCAGATGATAAAACTTCAAGCCGCTATAAAGTACGGCGAGGAAGACTTTCCAGCCGCGATGGTGAGTTATATGTTTTATTTCGCTATAAAGTACCGTTAATATTCTGACCGTTTTTGTTTTTAGCTGTTGAGATGCCTTTATACAGGCTTTGTGTTTTAGCTCTTTGAGTTTACTGACCTCTACATGCACTTGGAAGTAGCTGATTTTTTTATTTTGGCTAAAATTAGATAAAAAATTCTGGTTCCAGGCTTTGGTGGAGCAGTTGCCCGTAGACGACCCGGACACCGAAGTGGACCAGAGCTGCTTGCTGTATAAGCTCGGAGAATACGAGAAGGCCTGCTCCAAGTTTACAGGCGCCATGCAAGTGCTGGGATACCAGCCAGGTGAACAAACCAAGACTTTGTTTCTCTTACACACAGACACACACTTCAGTCCACACACTCAATCAGTTTTATTTGCATGTGTAAAACCACTCACATTGGAGACGTTCTTTATTTCCTGAAATATTGAACACCTATGTAAAGGTAATGAGGTTATAGGAGGATAATCAACAGCAACATGGTGTGATAGAGTTCCTGATACCACCATGGAGTTCATTATTTCTCCTTTATCATATCATGTTGAATTTTCCTTATGGTACAAAGATTGGAGAGGAACGTTTCATAATTTCTATAATTACATTAACATTAGTTCCTTTCCTGGCTTATGTTATAGCAGTTATAACACCAGACTTGAACATAGTTTTGAAGTTCTTGTTTATGGCCCAAAGAGTGGCAGATTGGTGACCCCTTAACTTTCTGATCATTAACCCCTTTACCACTGAGTTACTGCTTCCCCAGTAACAAAGTAAATGTAACTTTTATCTTCCCTACATTTTACAGTCAAATATCGCACTTTTTTACTTGACTACATTTTGCGAAATCAGTCGTTCCTTTTTATTTATTTGTGGATAAAAAACCGTAACCGGTCAAACACGCAGCAAGATTTGATTGGCGTTCTTGGCAAGAGTCTTGCGATAAAAACGATAATAGAAACATTATAGTCATAATAAATCATAGCACTTTGGATACTTAAGTACATTTGAAGGTAAATACTTTTGTACTTTTACTCAAGTGAAAGTTTAAAAGGACACTTTAACTGGAGTCATATTTTACAGAGTTTGTGTACTTCATCCTCCACTGGGTATATTATATTTAAATGTACGGCAGTCGGCTATGTATTAATGTATTTGACAGCTTTATAAAGAGAATTTATCTTTAATTATTCATATACAGACGAATAATTGAGCATATGCTCCGCCCTCCATTCCGCATACACACATACTATATAGTTTATACAGTATGGTACTGTAAATTGCTCAGTTTTGATAAATTATGTGCTGTCATTTGTTACAAATGAGAGTATAATACCTCATACTGATCACCCTTCTTTAAGACTTCTAGGTAGGCTAGGCCAGGTCACGACGTAGAATATTTTCAAGTCTTGTTGGTGTCAACAGGACACATCTCCATTGTGACATTTCTGTTTTCCTCATTTCATCCAAAAATACTGTGCATACTCCACGTCCATGCAGTTATAGAGCCGTATTTAATAGTGTGTTGTGTTCCATGTTTTCGTTTTGAGGAAATTAATGTTAGGATACATTTCCATACAAACAGGGAAAGTGATCTGTGAATCCATAAAATGACACGTTTATATTGGCAGGACCAGCCGGCGGCCCTCAGGGTAGTCGTTTCGTTTCAGTCTGGAAGTGGTTGCGGTATGGGAGATCTCCATCTTTCACTGCGTCTCATTTATTTTATTTTATTTTTCCGTCTCCAGATTTGGCCTACAACATCGCCCTGTGTTACTACAGCCTCAGGCAGTACGCCGCAGCCCTCAAGTACATCCGCGAGATCATCGAGCGTGGGATCAGGGAGCACCCAGGTTTATATCTGCTCATTATCTCATTGAAAAAATAAATAAATAAACGCTTGCTCCTACTTCTTCTTCTTGCATATGGTTTATAACCTTTATTTTCCGTTCCAACATGAACCTCTTGGGCTTGTCATGATGTCATTTTCCAAAAAATGAGCTTATATAACAGACATAAAGTTCAGTTCGATTTAATCAGAGAAAAACAACACAAGTTCAGTCCAAGGTTTATTTTTGTGCGTATTTCCATAAATATCGCTCGTATTACTAATAACTGAGACGCCGAAAACAATCAGTTTATTGATTACCTTTTTTTTTAATACACAGAACTCGGAGTCGGCATGACAACCGAAGGGATCGAAGTGAAAAGCGTGGGAAACACGCTCGTGCTGCACGAGACCGCCTTGATCGAAGCGTTTAACCTGAAAGCAGCCATCGAATATCAGCTGAAGAAGTGTGAGTAGAAACTATGGACAAAACAACAGCGCAGTGTTTGAGTTGTGCTTGATCAGGAGGTCAAAGTAAAGGTCACAGAGGTCATATACGGAAATGTCGGTCTTGGTATACAAAGATGGTAAGTTTAAATCCCAGCCACACCAAGGTGCCACTCCTGGGGCCCTGAGCAAGGCCCTTGACTCTATAGCTGCTCCGGTGTATGAAGTACTGACAGGGTAAATATAAAATGTGAAATATCTACTGCAATTCTACAGAGCTTTATCATCCGATATCAAGAATCATGTTTTATGACCCTAAAGCGCATAATATTCCGTGGAATCCCTAAGAAAATGTAATTGCCTTCGTTTCTTTGTCCTATTTTTGACCTCTACAGATGATGATGCTCAAGAAGCGCTGACGGATATGCCTCCCAGGTCAGAAGAGGTACTTGTCATTCTTTTTTTTTTTTCCCCACACACTCTATCATATGTGTTGTTGGTTTTTTTTAACCTCCATCTCCATCAGTAACTCGAACGGCACTGCATTTTTGAGCTTGTCTTTGCGAGCAGAAGCTGTCAGATGAGCCGCATGCCTGTCGGTGCTGACATGTTTTCCAGCAGGCGTGCTTGGTCATGGATGCGATTCTTTTTTAATGAGTTCATCGATGAACCTTTTTCGCTTTCTGACAAGACAAATCATCTGCAAAATGATTTGAGTGGAAAGTTTAAAATGGTTCCTCTGTGACACTGATGGGAGTTCAAGGCTTGTTGGCACACATACCTGTGTAAACTGATGAAAAGCTGCAGAGACATGCTTCTTTCTAAACACCTGGGGAGAAAAAATACTCTGTTATAAACTCTGCCCCCCTGACTGACACAAATATTTGTTCAGCCCTGCGGGAGACGCACTGAGACGTGCCCTGCCTAGTCAGACCCCCGAAATAGATCGCTGCTTTGTTGTTTTTTTTGCAAAGTAAACACCAAATGTTTCTACACGTTACAACTTTGGATAAAGAATTCTCTGCATTAGGTATATTTCAATTCATGATTCTTTTTAAAGCTGATTATTATAAATGAGAAACGTTTTAAAGGTTTGTGCAACTCTTTGGATTGGAAGTTGTTTCGCTTAGTGGTTTGCTGCCCTCTAGTGTCAGCAGTGTGTGTTCGGTGCATATCCTGCGATACGCGGTTTGCTGCCCTCTAGTGTCCTCTAGTGTCAGCAGTGTGTGCATTTCAATGCCTTCTCGGTGCATAGCCTGCGATACGTGGTTTGCTGCCCTCTAGTGTCAGCAGTGTGTGCCATCTCCATACCATCTCGGTGCATAGCCAGCGATACGTGGTTTGCTGCCCTCTAGTGTCCTTTAGCGATACGACCCATTAAAGATCCATATGAAGTACGAATTTTAACGTTTAAACAAAGGTGTTCGGGATCGGTGGCATTTGGAGGAAAAAATTAACTTTCCGACACTGACATTACAAACCACTGCCTCATGTCACCCTGTGGAAAAATCCCTCGCAGATAAAACAATGGGTGTAATATTGAATTAAGATGATGGTACTATCACTAGCCGGATCCTTCACATAAGCATTGCTTGTTTGTCTTCTGAGTGCAGGAGCTCGACCCGGTCACGCTTCACAACCAGGCCCTCATGAACATGGACACCAAGCCGACCGAAGGCTTCGAGAAGCTCGCCTTCCTCCTGCAGCAGAGCCCTTTTCCTCCCGCTACCTTCGGCAACCTGCTCCTGCTTTACTGTAAATACGAGGTGACAAAGAACAATGAAATCAATCACACCATTTCTTTATTGCTTTTTTTAGGTTTCCTAAAGATTTCTAATCTCTTGTTTCCTGCTGCGAATGTCCGCCTGTGCTGTGCTTAAATATTCATTATTCTTTTTACTCACAGTATTTCGACATGGCTGCCGACGTGATGGCTGAAAACGCACACCTCACGTACAAGTTCCTTTCTCCAGTAAGAAAAAGACGTTTAAGCGCCTCATTTTTACGGTTGGAACACTGCAGACGTTAAGGAGTTCGAATACTATTCAGTGTTAATGATTTAGAAGCTTGGTTTTGATAATGATTGTGTGTGTGTGCTTTGTTTTTGGTTTTCTTCTCTGTATTCAGTACCTGTACGAGTTTCTGGATGCCCTGCTGACGAGTCAAACCGCTCCAGAGGAGGTAAATATACAGTGGCCTCCTCTAATACCATTGTAAATAAGCAAAATAAGATTTTGAATAAAGCCATAGACAAGCCTTTTTTGCTGCTAATCCTATTTACCAAGAAAAATAATAATGTAGAATGAGTTCATTAGAGGGACCGGGCAGGTAGGACGTTTTAAAGATGTGGTAAGAGGTAGATCAGGAGAAGAATGCTGAGGATGGAGACACGAGGCAGGAGAAAAACAGGAAGTCCAAGGAGGAGGTTTATGGATGTGGTGAGGGAAGACATGCAGGTGGGGCAGATGTAAAGGACAGGGTGGGATGGAGACGGATAAAACAAAGTAGTGACCCCTAAAGAAGAAGAAGATTAATTTGCATTTTGTTTGTTTATTTATATATTTTATTTGTTTTATTTATATTTATTTATAAGTTTCTTATTATTAGTTTTGTCACAATATCAAATACTAAAATACTACCTAAATTAAATATCATGATACCGATACCAAATCATTATGGCAAAAAAAAAAAAAAAAAAAAAAAAAAGGACATTTTTTAATTAATTTATTTTTATTGAATGTTTTTTTATTTATTAATGTACACCCAAATGTTTGCTGTGTGCTAAACCAGAGTAAAACTGTTTACCCTAAAAATACACTAAAATAAATACATTTTAATTTCTTATTATTTACCAAGTTTCATGCATCCAGTTTCATCACCATGAAAGTCGAAGTGCGCTGCCCACACACTGCCCTCTGTTGACGAATACTTGGAACTACAGCTGTCACTCTTAAAGTACCCGTACTAATAAAATGAGGAATCTTATCGCAATACTTTAATAGTACCGGTATATTATGCAAAACTAATTATTATAATAATAATAATAATTATTATTAGTAGTAGTAAAATGCTATTTTCATCATCGTGAGAAGATGCTTTGTTCATCTTTTTAATTTGTTTCTAGAAATATTGTTAAAACATATTGAAATATAATGTCAGTAGTTCTGAATAATGGCTTTTGTGGGCAAAGATGCATTATAGTGCAGAATTAATACCACAGACCCCCTGACTCTGGATTTATTTTCTTTTTTTTTCTATTCATTAAATGCAAAAAAAAAGGATGTTTGGATTTAAGTTGGAGTTGATTTGGTGCTTGGACCCCTAAATAATATCATTAATGATCATTCAGTTTTGCTTGTTTTGTTCACTCCTTCATAACGATGTTCTTTTGTCTGTCATTTCGCTTGTTTCAGCGAAACCTGAGCTTGTTTTTGCGCGTGTTCTCCTGCAGGCGTTTCGGAAGTTAGATGACATGGCGGGAAAGCTGACGGAGCAGCTACGCAAGGTCACCAAGCAGGTTACACTTCTTCCCTGTTTTATATGTTAAAGAACGACATACTTTTTATCCGTTTCTAGTCGCATTAGTCTTCATCAGTCTCTTCTTCATTAATGAGTTAATAATGCAAGACTACAGAGGCACAGTTCATCAGCACACACTGTGATGTTGGATTGAGCAAGTCATTGAGATAGATAGATAGATAGATAGATAGATAGATAGATAGATAGATAGATAGATAGATAGATAGATAGATAGATAGATGAAAAACAATGAACAATATATAGATATAAATTAAAGAAAATATGATGGATGGATGGATGGATGGATGGATGGATGGATGGATGGAAGGATGAAAAGAAAAAGACAAAGAAGAACAGATAGAGATGAGTGAATAGATATAAATGAAATGATTCATCCATCCATGAAAATAATGATGGATGGATGGAGAGAAAAAGACAAAGAACAATAGATAGAGATGGATGGATGGATGGATGGATGGATGGATGGATGGAAAAGACAAAGAACAATAGATATAAATGAATGAATAGATATAAATGAAATGATGAATAAAAATAAAGATGGATGGATGGATGGATGGATGGATGGATGGAAAAGACAAAGAACAATAGATAGAAATGAATGGATAGATAGAAATGAACTGGTGAATGAAAACAGGGATAGATGGATGGATGGATGGATGGATGGATGGATGGGTGGATGGGTGGATGGATGGAGAGAAAAAGACAAAGAACAATAGATAGAAATGAATGGATAGATAGAAATGAACTGGTGGATGAAAACAGGGATAGATGGATGGATGGATGGATGGAAAAGACAAAGAACAATAGATAGATATAAATGAAATGATGAATGAAAATAAAGATGGATGGATGGATGGATGAATGGATGGATGGAGAGAAAAAGACAAAGAACAATAGATAGAAATGAATGGATAGATAGAAATGAACTGGTGAATGAAAACAGGGATAGATGGATGGATGGATGGATGGATGGATGGATGGTGGATGGGTGGATGGATGGAGAGAAAAAGACAAAGAACAATAGATAGAAATGAATGGATAGATAGAAATGAACTGGTGGATGAAAACAGGGATAGATGGATGGATGGATGGATGGAAAAAGACAAAGAACAATAGATAGATATAAATGAAATGATGAATGAAAATAAGGATGGATGAAAACTCTTCCATAACTGTTAGATATTATTATACGTTATTATTTTTTGTTTGTTTTTTTTTAGTTGTTTCAGTCGAACCGACCAATCAGAATCCAGGATTTAATGAATTAATATAAAAGATATAATTGTATAATGACACTTTAAACAACACTTAAAGGCGTTTTTTCCCCTGAAGGTGCAGGAATCACGGCGCACGCGGGACGACGAGGTTCTGAGGAAAGCAGTGGAAGATTACGATCAGCTTCTGGAGGAGTACGTGTTCAAACCTTCTCATCTTCTCTCCTGTCACTCATTCGCTCTCAGGTGAGTAAATGTCTTTTTTATTTATGATCTATTTATTTTTTTGCAGATACATCCCCGTGCTGATGGCGCAGGCTAAGATCTACTGGAACCGCGAGAACTACAGCATGGTGGAGAAGATTTTCCGCAAGTCGGTGGAGTTCTGCAACGAGCACGACACGTGGAAGCTGAACGTAGCACACGTGCTCTTCATGCAGGAGAACAAATACAAAGAAGCCATCGGATTCTACGAGCCCATCGTGAAGAAACACTACGATAACGTGAGTGCAAAGGAATTCGGATGCATTTCAGTAGGTTTCAGCGGCACGTTCACAAAATACGGTGCACTTCCTGTGGAAAAAAAAAAGTTTAATTTAATGGTAAATAATAATAATTATTATTCTAAAGTAATAAAGTTTTTATTAGGGCTTGTTAGATTCTTTTTTTCCTTAATGTTTTTTTTGTGTTTTTGGTTTTGGTTTTTTTGGTGGGGGGGGGCATATTTGTGTAATTAATTTGTAAGAAATAAAAATAAAAAAATAAAAAGAATAATTAAAAAAAACATCAAAGTTAGAATTTTTTTTTTTTTTTTTTTTCAGGCCATGCATTCTCTAATTTATTTATTTATTTGTTTGTTTGTTTTATTAAAATCATTTAGCTGGCCTGATTTCATACATGAAATATTTAAGGCAGGCATATCTAAAATAATTTTTCTTTCCACACAATTCCATCATATTCTCTCTCTCTCTCTCTCTCTCTCTCTCTCTCTCTCTCTGACCCTACGTGGACTCACAGGAGGGTCAAATGAAAATGTAAAAATGTCAAATAAATAAACCAAATAACAGTACATTTCCAAAAAAATCTCATTATGCACTGCATTTGACTCGACATACATAGTAAACTATGAATTTGCATAAATTTAAATAATGCCCGGGAATGAAATTGCCGGTGAACCAGTTGTAGGATTTGTATTAAATTTGTATGTGTTTGTTTTCGCTCACTAGATGGAACAGTGTAACATTCAGGAGTGTCCCTGCAAACGAAAGCCTTCGGTAAAACGCGTGCTAGCATGCGAAGCGTTTGACTGCATGGGACGTTCAGTGTGGTGTTGAAAGCTTGCCGTGTCCATATCGATATCGTTTGACCGTGTTTTGGCGATCGTTACTCTTTCCTGAATAAGCAGCCATGTTTTTTTCCCTCTCTTTTTTTTATATTTCAGATCCTCAACGTGAGCGCGATCGTTCTGGCTAACCTGTGTGTGTCGTACATCATGACGAGCCAAAACGAAGAGGTAAAGACTGTTCTGCATCAGTGTCGGATTAGAGGAATGCTGTGGACTGATAATACGATAATAATAATAATAATAATAATAATATGCTATTTATTTGCCTTCAATATATTTGTTGGTCAGAATGATTGACAGTGTGGCGTAAAAGTGAAACAATAAAATAACAAAATTAATACTAAGAACGCAATAAATAATAGCAATGCCAGAAAAGGAACATTGTACAAATAGAAAATGAATAAAAATAATGTTCTCCGAATGTAAACATTTATACGATTTCTCATCTGTTAGCAAATATCCTTAACTTGAATCACTGTACGATATTTGTGTAAATCTGCGTTGAGGCAGTGCCCGTTGTTAAAAGCGCTAGAAATAAAAATGCATTGAATTTTGTATAATATTACACACTGATATACTGCTTCACATATTTAAAAGAAAAAGGTTTCTATTATTATTTGGATTATTTTGCCATTCAAGGGTGCCAATAATTTTTGAGTGCTCTTGTGTATGGTTTGTTGAAAGGCTGAGGAGCTGATGAGGAAAATCGAGAAGGAGGAAGAGCAGATCTCGTACAATGACCCGGACAAGAAGGTGTTTCATCTCTGCATCGTGAACCTGGTGATCGGGTAACGCATCAGGTTTTATATCAGAGATTTACGGTGGGAAAAGTCGTGTAGAAATCTAAGAATTGTACAAGGTACACTATAAGGACAAAGGTTTGTGGACACCTGAATATCCCAGTCCACATTTGAGTTATAATAAGCTCCACTCTTCTGGGAAGATGTTCATCTAGATTTTTTGTGGAGATTCGATCAGCCACAAGGATGCTAGTAAAGTCAAGTACTGATGAAGGTGAGGTGAGGAGGCCTGGGGTAAAGTCAGCATGAAAGATTTGTCCCAAAGTTGTTCAATAGGGTTTGGACCTCAATAGGAGGTGACCTTCCACACGTTTAAGTGAAGGGAACCTTAATGCTACCACATCCTAGAAGACATGTGGCTGGAAAAGTCAGGTGTCCCAATACTTTTGTCTGTGTAGTGTATATAACAGTATTGACAGAACATTTTATTTAATACAAATTCTCTCAATTAGATGTAGAACATGTATGTAAATAATCCTTTAATCAGAAAAAAAATATACAGAACTCCGTTTTGACATGCTCTAACTCCGCCCACCATTTTTGTCAATCGGTATTAGTGAGCTACAGTACAAAAAATGTTGGTACATTTATCTATCATTAATAATACAAGGCAAAAATCATATTCAAGTCACTACTAAAGTCTAATTTGTCACGCATCTTCTAGGGGGCGGAGCTTCGTGTACATAATCGTGTACAAATAACAAAATTGGAGGTGGGGTTTAGTAAATAAAATTTAAATAATTGTTGCACTTTGCCTATTTAGCCACTTGAGGGCACCAATGCACCTTCAAAAGTTGCTTTTTCTCCAGACTATTTGCTCTAACGCACGTTCCTTGTGTCGCTGCAGGACCCTGTATTGCGCGAAAGGCAACTACGACTTCGGTATTTCTCGCGTCATCAAGAGCCTGGAGCCGTACAACAAGAAGGTGCTGCGTATTTCACGTCTTCTTTCTTTCCCTCTAAATCTCTTGCACATCCTCCAGTGTCGAGCGCTCCTACAATCCCTCTCTTCTGCAGGGGGTATTTATTTTTATTGTGTCAAAGCGGAAGTGCGCTCCACAACGAGCAGCTGAACAAACACAGCCTTTTTTTTTCCATTCTCAGAGCCGTGCTGAGACAAACGTGGACTCGAATGCACGATTTCAGCCGAGTTCTGTACTTATTTGAGCCAGGATATGTTTTATTAAAAATATATATATACAATTCTACTAAACAGGGGACAGTTTGGCTTCAGTTCATACAAGGACCCTTATTGAAAGTATATGATTTTAATCATATGTGGGATATTGCTGTATAACGGTTAATCCATGTATGAATTTCAGCTCGGTACAGATACATGGTTCTACATTAAGAGGTGCTTCTTGTCCCTGCTGGAGAACATGGCCAAGCACATGATCATGCTGAGGGACACCGTGGTGCAGGACTGCATCCAGTTCCTGGAACACTGCGAGCGTGAGTGTTCTTTCAGTAAAACATTTCGGGGAGCGGGTCGGTATCGGATCATTAGCATCGGCGAGTCGATAGTGAGTGAAGATTCAGCATACTAATGTGGAGCTGCTTTTTGTTTAGCTAGTTTGTAGCGAAGTATAATGCAAATGACTATGACTAGCACAAACATCTCCATATGAGAGAACCATATTAGATATGATTAGACACAAAGCGTCCGCTTTTGGATGAGGTGGTATATACGAGGTATCGAAAAAAGTTCCGAGACTAGTTTTGTAACGCGCCAACAGACAACACAAGGCTGCACGCACAGTCACAGGGAGCACCAACCTTCATTAAAAGCTAAAAGACATCGTCCTGTGTACTTCAGGAGCGACTGGTGCTATTCTGAGCAAGCGTGAAGTCTGGGCAAATCCCGTTCAATGTGTTCTCACGTGTGCTTCAAGAGAGATCAAGAACATCACCGGAAGTCGACAAGAGATCAGGAAGACCTTCAACAAGCTCAACCCCTGAAAATGTCAGACCGTTATTGTGCATGATGATCTTCGGAGATCAGACCAGGAGCGGAAGGAACATCACGTAGAAGTGTGACAAGAACTCCGCCAGCGTGCCATGGATGAGAAAACTGGGTGTTCAAGAGCCCATCATCTCCATGAACAAGTAAGGCGAGGCAGGTCATCGTCTGTTTCCATGGTGCATCGAGAATTCGTCCCCAGGGGCCACAACATCAATAGCGAGTTCTACCACCAGGTTTTAAGGCGTCTAACGGGGGGACATTCCGCGAAAGCGACCGGATCTGTGGCACGCTAGACTCACTTTTTGATAACCACCTTGTATATATGCTAAGTATAAACGTATAGATACATATCATATCAAGTTTCAATATAAAGCTTTGGACCAATCGAATCGCAGAATTCTTAAAAAAAAGTATTAATTATGCCTCCGTTCTCTCTTTAAAGTGTACGGGAAAGACGTCCCGGCCGTCATCGAGCAGCCTCTGGAGGAGGAGCGCACACACATGGGGAAAAACACAGTGACGTACGAGGCTCGCATGTTGAAAGCTCTGTGCTACGAAGTCATCGGATGGAACGACTAGCGACTCTGAACGACCGAAACCCATACCAGCTCAGGTTTATCACAAAACCCAACTAACAATTCCACTAATATCCAGTAACAGAATGCCGGAATATTTCCACAAACATTTATTTATCATTTCTTTTTCTATAAAACGTTTCTCAACATCAATGCCGTCGCTCCGATATAATATTTAATACTGACGTAATATTTACTGTTGAATAAAAATAAAGAATAAATATTTTTTTGGCTACAGAATAAACACGTGTATTTATATCATTGGATGTCATTTTTTTTTTTTTTACACCAGTGGTCGTTTTGTAATGTCCTGCTCAGACAGGTAAAAGTTGATGTAACCGCCCAGTGCACTCATGGCCACGCCTGTCGTGTGACTCGAGCATCCGTCTGCAAAAAAAGACAGTATTGTTATCTTATTTACCGAACGGAAAAAAGCTGAATAATCGAATTTAGTAAAATAAAAAAAAATCAAAATCAAAAGATTTTTGATTGTAATTATTTTCCAAAATTAAACAGGATTACAAAAGCACATCTTTATTTTTTTTTATATCTCATTCCTATTAAATGACATTTTTGAACCATGTTTCGCACCTTTCAGAGTTTTCTCCCTCCTCTTCACTCGCTTGTGCGCTGCGTCTAAAAACTCCTCAAACATTTGTGAGTAGTCATCTGAGAGGAAAAAAAGAGCCGGTGAGAATGTTTTGCTGTTTACGTTAAATCTTAAAGTTACAATTATGTTGTTGTATGTCAGCGAAAAAGTACAAAAGTATTTGTCCTGTGGTGAATTCAAGTCTGGAGTTTCTTCATCATTTATTCCTCTCTAAATGTTCTCCTTGATGTTGAACTGATGCTGAACTGTATGTTGGTGATCAGTAGATACACCAAGCGCCAATCAAGACCGGTTTAAAACAGAGCGAGCGCTCGATCCTGATTGGCTGCGTGTTTTTACGTTTTTATACTCATAAATAAAAGGACTGATTTCACAAAATGTAGTTGAGTAAAAAGTCAAATATTTGACTTGTAGTGGAGTAAAAGTCAAATGGAAATACGACAGCAGTTTACAGATACAGGAAAAAGCTACTTAAGTGCAGTAATGTATTACATTTACTTCCTCACTATCCAACGCTGGTGTACGTTCATTTTAGCTCACACACTCACCATCTTTCCCAAAGCAGCCCAGGTCTTTGTCCTGCCAGGCCAGAATGTGCTGCAGCCAAGCAGCTTTATAAAAGTCAGAGAATCCAGCCAGCCCACATAAAAGAACTGAAAAAAAGCTTGAATGTTACAGAAAAAAAACAACAACACAAAAAGCTTAAATTCCTGTGTCCTGAACAAGAAAAGTACGTTTACAATGCGCCAACACCGGAGACTCCTTCTATATCTGGTAAATATCATCATATATAACTTATATCAGACCTCCAACTACGATGAAACTCCTCTCAATTCAAAAACTCTGGACTGTTTTTGCAACCCGGAGTTCAGAGCATTCACCTTTCATACTCAAATAGCTTATGCTATACGTATATACTGGCATTCAATCAACAAATTCGCTTGTAAAATCTCTAACACTGACTGTACAGGTCTGATTGTTGGTTCGAAAAGACAAAGCAGGTTTTTTTCCCCCTTCGCTTCATAACTCGACAAGAACACCGTTCCTCGCTCCTCTCTACACACTTCCGAGGTAAGCTGAATGTATCATTGAAGACCTGTTTTCAACTGATATTAAATTGTTATAATAATTCCGTATATTGAGTCATTACTAACTGTTCTCCATGAAGATATCTTGTATTTGCCAAGTCAGGCCTTTGATGCTCATCTCCTGGTTGCTTTTCATCATGTTGGAGCAGAAAATCTTCTGATAGTGTTCCACGGTGATGTTGACCCGTGACAGCCGGAGTTCTCCCTTCAGCATCCTGGCACATCCTTTCTAATAATAATAATGATATAAATAATAACAAAGCTGCAAGCGGTATTTTAGCACTTGGGCAGTAAGAATATATCGATACACATGAGTATCGTGATATTTTGTTTGGTGATACTGTATCGATTATCCAAAATCCAAATTTAGTAAATCCAGTCATGCCTAGGGTTTACTTTTTGGACACGGTTCAAATGTTGTTTAAGGACTATGAGTGTATTTCCGAATAAGGCCCAAATTTGACCCAATGGTGGTAGAGCATTGGGATGATCCGCTGTGGAGACCCCTAATGGGAGCAGCCGAAAGAAGAAGATGAAGAGGCGGTAGAGCATTGGCAGCACTCTTACCATTTCCTTAGATGCCACATTTCACTTTTTTTTTACCAGGGGCGGATCTACTGGGGTGGCAAGTGTCACTATAAGAAAAAGCATTGCCACCCTATTTGCCACCCCAGCAGTATCCCACTGTATAAAATCTAAATTGTATCAGTTTTCTCGACCGAATTACAGCTTTAAAAAAAAAATACAACCATAAAACAATGGCAAGAAATCTCGTCTTCCTGATAAAGCGTAGTCCGAACAAACGACTCTTACGGACTGATTCATTTTAGTGAATCATACTAATCATACTATTATTTAGTGAATAAAATATATATACACACACATCTGTATTACCCTCAAGAGGTCTAACAAATGTAAAGTATTTAATAAAATTTTTTCATGTATTTAATTTAATTAGATTTATTCTATTTAATTCAATTAGATTTATTCTATTTTATTTTTTATATATTTAATATTTATAAAATGTTATTTAATAAAATACTTAAAATATCATTAGAAAATATAATTTATAAATATAAAATATAATTGTATATATTATTTAAACAAGCAGCCATTTTATTTAAAATTGTTTTTAAAAAATATTCTGTTGTTCACAAATGTTAAAAATAATAAACTTCTAAGCGAGAGGCCACAGATACCCCGGCCATGTTCATTGCCCCCGAGTAATAAACAACTGGTTTTCTCTATGCACAGCTTCATTACCATCGTCCCGATCATAAAGTAGAGCAGCTGATGCGACAGGGAATAGTGTGGACACCCGAATCGCGTCATTGTGTCCCTGCAGGCCTTTGTGACGATGCACGGCGTCCCGTCGTCTTTCCTTCCGAATAAAACAGGTGTGATTTGATGAGCATTGTTTTTGTTTTTCTTTATGAAATCGAACTTTTTCTTCCTTACCAGGTTCCAAGCAGCAGCGTCATGCACTTATCCCCGAGCTGTTCGTCGTAACACTCGACAGATCTCGGCGTAGAGTATGCGAGGGACAGGTCCGTGGAGATCCATTCGTTAGGCAAGGACCAGAAGGACGCCGACAGGACGGGTTCGAACTCTGTAGGGGATTTACAAAATGATTGGGTGTAGACAATGTTTAATTACGCAGGACGATTGAGACCGAAGGCTGCATAGTGCAGAGTTTGGATTTGGAGCCTTTTAACAGCCTGTAAGTCTACAATAAAGAGCACAAACCTAAAAATACAAAGTTCAGGCTTTATTGGAGAAACATTAAAGGAAGAAACTCGGTGGTGGTGTTGTTTCTCCAGTAGAGGTTTCAGCGGATATTAAACCCAGGAAGTGCAAATCATTTCAAAAACATTCGCGCTGGTTCTCCGCGATGGTGTCAAAACGCCGACCTTTGTGGTCAGAATAGCACCAGTTGCACAGCTCAGTGTCACACAGGACAATACCTTTGGGAAACTGACTTTTGATTTTCGGTGCTCCCTGTGACTGCGCGTGCAGCCTTGTGCTGCCATCTGTTGGCGTGTCACAAAACTAGTCTCAAAACTTTTTGATACCACATCTTTTTGCCTGTACATTTTGAGGTTTAAGTAGCAGTTTGAATTTGCCTTTGTTCAGTAGCTCAGCTTTCAGGATCTAGAGAATCTATGAAATGACGACAGGAGGCAAATCCCAACACAAACAAGCAGATTGGACCTGAAATCCTAAAGTCACGGGTTCAAACAATCATCTATTGCACCTTGAATATGATTTATTTGCTTCAGTTATAAGGTATGTTATATTCCGGCCAAACCAAATTATATCCGTGTAATCAGATAAACATTTGAACATTTACCTTTGTAATATTTAGGATCCGTCTGCTGAAGCGCTGCGACAGCAAGAGCTAAACTCTTGTCCAGCTTTTTGACCAGAGACACGGTGATGGAGCGCTGCGACAGGTTTAGAGAATCCGAATGGGTCTGGGATTTTGTGGCTTGCTGTAACTGGGCTGGAAAAAAATATATACATATACCAAAAAAATCCGATCTCATCCTGATGTTAGAGAAGATGTTTGATCCAGGATTATAATATTGTTATGATGAGGTCAAGGTCAATGTGGGAGACTGGAGCAGTGTCATGACTTGAGGAAAATCTAGCAACCCTAGAATGAGAATGTTTCTGGCCACCATGTCGAAATGAAAATTTCGGCAAAAATGCATGAAAATAAAAGCTTTATGAAATATTATTTTAGTCTTAATAGGCCATGCATTATATATATTTTTCTTTCTTGGTTTCTCGGCATCACGACTAAATTGTCTCGTGATCCCGACATAACAAAAGTTGTTTTTCCTCGTGATCACGACTTGATTTTCTCCACATGCTTATGGTTATTATCTATAATGCTTCATCTAGAATATTCCTCGTGATCAGTACTTCCTTTTTCTATGTATTCGGCATAAGAGCGTGTTCTAGAGGCAGCATGATCGCAGCATCATGGATATCAACCAACACCATTTGTGGCAGCGGCGCGTAAACTGCTGCCAAAATAATGCTGCCTCTAAAACGTTTTTATGCCGAATACACGGGAAAAAAAAGTCTTGATTGCGAGAAAAACAATATTTATGTCGAGATCACGAGAAAATCAAGTCGTGATCACGAGAAACGAGAAAGTGGCATCTACGGGCTTGTCAGGAGATGCAAAACTTCTCAACAATTTTCCCTTGGAACTAATCAAATAGTCAATAAATATATTTTGAGTGACTGAAGAGCTCACCTTGAAGTATGACATAACCAACAACACCGTCCAGATTCATATTTCTGCTCTGCTGCTCAAAGAAATTGACTCCTTTAGACAAACTTTCCAAAATGTCATCTATAACCTCCTGGTGCGCAGGGCGCAGGCTCGCGACTATGAGGAGTGCCATGAGGGCGTGCATAATTCCAATAATAATAAAAATAATAATAAAAATAATAATAATAGTGCAGAAGTTGTAGAATGATGACTCCAGATCCTGGCAGAGTTCCTCCTTGTGTTTCTTTATTCCTGATAAAGTGTAATGCAGAGGACCCCTGAATCCAGCCCTACATTCCAGAGAGTGTGTCCAAGAGTTACTGGAATAATGGGCGAGAACCTAAGAGTCATTTGGATTGGGCAAAAAACGCAGTCAAGGAAGGAGGACGCGTCCGACGTGTGAACTGCTTCTTTCCAATTTGCTTCCCACAGTTACAAGTAGATTAATGAGACGATGGTAAATGGTGACCTCTAGCGGTAAAATGGGTGAAATACAACAACATTGTATTTATGTGCTCCTTGAAGTCCACTTCGTCCACAACATTTTTGTAAATACAAATACATAATAAATACAAATGTTTGCAAAAGATTTTATTTTTAAATCCCTGAAATAAATCACGGATTTTAGGTGTTCTGTGAGGTGGTACAAATACAAGACTGAACATGTATTTATTCATTATAAGCTAATTGAGTTTTAATAATAATAATAATAATAATAATAATAATAATAATAATAATAATAATAAAATCTTGTCTTTAAACATTGTGTGTAAAATAAATACAAATGTATGAAAGTTACATTTTTAACTCTATTATTATGAAATAAATTAGATGTCAGGTGCTCAGTTTTAGGTGCCACAAATCCAAAAACTCTGAGCTGATAAAAAAAACAAACAAACAAAAAAAAAAAACATAAATAAATAAATAAATAAATAAATAAATAAATAAATGAATAAATACATTTAAAAAATGTTGAGATTTTTGAACTTATTTTGACTGCATTTAAATTAATTAATTATTATTATAATTAATCATAATTTAGCAGTTTACTACTTAGTGCTTGAGTTTACTGATTCATTTTGATCGATTTTCTTTCTTTCTATCTTTCTATCTTTTTTTTTTTTTAAGAGGGTTCTCTTTAAATCGTCGGCCACGTCGCTCGTGACGTCACAACCCAGAAACACAACGATGGCGGATGCCAATGCGGCGGTGGTGCTGGTGACGGTGTCACTGGTCTTGCTGGGTCTCGTGGCCGGTCTGAGCTGGTCGTGGGCGCTGCTGCCGGTCGGCGTGGTCGTGTTCATTTTCGTCGTGGCGCGCGGCCTGAAGTCCCGCGACGAATTCGGGCACCTGAACGTGTGCGTGCTCGTGCTCGGGGACGTGGGTCGCAGCCCGCGCATGCAGTATCACGCGCTGTCGCTGAGCAAACACGGCTACAACGTCACCTTCATCGGCTTTCTGGGTAAAGAAAAGAAAAGAAAAGAGAGAAAAGAAAAGAAAGAATGCTTCATTCATTGATTGATTCAATTTGTTTGAACATGTCGTGCAGATTAAACACTGACATTCTGTTCTTCCTGATTGGTGGTACATTAAAGGGCGGTCTGTATTTGTGTGTGTGTGTGTGTGATTTATACATCTTTAATACAAATATCTTTTGTACCTTTAATACAAATATCCCTATTCCTATCCCAAGTCGGTAGTCAGATGGCATTATTGTGAATGATCACATATAGTGTAGTTATTAAAGGTGTAAAAAACACACACACATACAGACCGCCCCTTTAATGTACCAACAGTCAATGAAGGACGGTGTAGTTGTGCTGTGTTCTGCAACTGATCAGAAGGTTGAGAGTTCAAAGGTTCCAGCACTGCTCCTGATGGGCCCTTGAGCAAGGCCCTTAACCCTCTGCTGTAACCCCCTGCATATCACAGGCTATGGACAAGTTTTTTCTTTTACTGTATATTGCAGAATTAAAGTCCAGGGGGCGGAGCTTGTCTTACCTGATAGCTGAACCCTACACATTTATCCCACTGTAACTCCGCCCCTTAATGTGGTCATGCGGTATTTGTTATGATCCGAGACAATTTGTGATATCCGGCCCGGAAATAAGCCCCGCCCCCAACAGTGTTTGCTACGATTTAACAGGTGCTATGATTTTTCTGTACCTGCAGGTAACAAACCTCATCAAGATGTTCTCGAGGACGACCGGATCGATATCCTGCCTATTTTGGAGCACAAAGGCCTCCCTGGTAACCTCCACTGTTAGGAATTAAATCACGCTTCAACTGTTTTATATAAAAGAAAAAGAAAATATTAGGATTTTTAAAAACGATTATTTTGTTTCAGTTGGCCCAAAGATCCTCAGGTATATCACCAAGGTGATCTCGCAGTCCCTGCAGCTCCTTTACGTCTTAATGAAGCTGGACGATCAGGCGTTTATTCTTCTACAGGTATGCAGATCCCATGACATGGTATTATTGGCACGTTCGGTAAATACGCTCTATGGATGGACAAAAGATTTTGGACGATTGATCGTAAGATCGGCATGTGCTTCGTTCTATTTCTCAATGCTGTTGTAATCAGCTCTGCCCTTCTGAGAAGATGTTCCACTAGATTTTGTGGAGATGTTGCAGTCAGTATCACATTCATCCTAAAGGTGTTTGAGATCTATAGCAGGAGATCTTCCACTCCAACTCATATGAAGCGTAGCTTCATGATTACTTCAGAGATTCATGTTGTTACCGACGATCATTATGCGCGAGTTACTGATCGATCGTCGTCTCCCAGCGATGTTCTTCCGCATATTAAAGCGTATGTGCTACTTTAAACACCTCAAACGACTCGTCGCTGTATGTCGTGTAAAACACCTCTGTGGCAGATTTGCCCAGTTGCACGCAGAATTTCAGAATGGCACCAGTTAGCAACAAAAGTCGCGAAACCTTTTCATACCACCTCAGACATAGCAAGTGTTCGGGATTAGTGTGCACTGTACTCATGACACTTCATGTTTGCGTCTTGTGAACCAGAATCCTCCGGGACTGCCGAGCATCGCCGTGACATGGCTGGCGAGTCGAATGATAGGAGCTCAGTTCGTGATCGACTGGCACAATTACGGTTACTCCGTCATGGCGCTCAGTCACGGAGAGAACCATCCCATCGTCAGGGTGGCCAAGTGGTACTGAAACCCCCTTACAATCTTTGCAGTATCAACCGGTATATGATTATTAAATACATTTTTTTTTTTGTGAGTAATAGTTTAACCGATTTCTGGGCAGGTATGAGAAACTTTTCGGCCGTTTCGCCGATCACCATCTTTGCGTCACTGATGCTATGAGACGCGACCTTCAAAAGAATTGGAACATCCGGTAAGAGCGCAACGTCATAAAACTTATGCTTTGTGCACTTCACATATCGCTTAAGAATAAATCTAAATTGGAAATGCTCCACCCCTATTTTTGGTCTGTATTTGCATACAGAAACATGATTGGCTGTTGCGTTTAATGATGCGATAATACATAATAAACTGCGTTAATAATTTTTTAACAGTTGACATTACATTCTTGGAAGTACCGTTGAATCAATGAGGGCAATCCTAACTTTCTTTTCCAATTTCAGTGCGTCCACTTTATACGACAAGCCGCCTTCGATATTCCGAGAGACGCCTTTAAATGTCCGCCACGAGCTCTTCATCCGCATGGCCAGCGCTTACCCGCAATTCAGAGCACGGTGAGTTGTGTGCTTGTTTTATACGTATAGACAAGACTAAACAAATGCTACAGTCCTGCGTCTGGCAGCTTAGAGGCGTAATAGATGTCACTTTGGCTGATTTGAAAACACTGAAGTATTATTTTTCGTAAAAGAAGTAACCATTTCGGAGGAAAACACCTCATGCTTGTATTTATAAATGTTGAAGCAGAACAACAGCTGCTCAGGGTAGGTGTGTTTTACCGTCAGTGGTTTGTTTGTTTGTTTTTTTGGAGTAGTTCTGAAAACACGGAGAACACGGAGCTGACCGCGTTCACGCAACTGAACACTAAAACCGGGGAGGTGACATTCGCTGAGGGACGACCCGCTCTTCTGATCAGCAGCACCAGCTGGACCGGTCAGATTTCTATATTAGTGTATATTGTGTGTGTGTGTGTGTATTTCAATAACAGTTTGATTTTCTTCCACAGAGGATGAAGATTTCTCGGTTCTTTTAAAGGCACTTGAAGGTCAGGACGGATCCGTTTAAACTTTCTTTCCCGCATCGTCGTCACGCATTCTCTAAGACTTGTCCTCTTTCGACAGATTATGAAAGTTTCGTAGAAGCAGGACAACATCTCCCGTCACTCGTCTGCGCCATCACTGGTTCGTAAAGAAGACACGGATAGGTTTTTTCTTTTTCCTGTATGTAGTTTGTTCATTTTTTTTCCTGTCACTCCAGGTAAAGGTCCTCAGAAAGAATATTATGAGAAGATCATCAACGCTAAAGAGTTTCAGCACGTTAAGATCTGCACTCCTTGGATGGAAGCGGAGGATTATCCCCTTCTGCTGGGTGAGAGCGCATCCCTCAGGCATCATACCGTTACGACCTCATTGCCATTGTGTGTGTCGTGCGAGAATATTTATTAAAAAAATCTTGTTTAGATGAAAACGCCGTATTCAAATGCATCCAGATTAGTGTAGACAGAGCACAAAGCGGCCTCAATCCGCATCCTCAAGTACAATCTGGCACAAGCGGTTCTCAAACCTTTTCCCGCCGTTCCCAAAAGTATTGGGACATTGGGTTTATTGCGCCCCACCTGTCATGTCTTTATTCCCCAAGGTTTGAGAACGTCTGACCTAGAGTAGATAGATAAAAAATACACGTTTTTTGGTCTTCCCTCCACACTGAGGCGCTGTGAGCAGCTTTGTGAAAACACCGCTTTGTTTGTGGCGGCGAGAAAAATGAAGATATTCAAAAACAAGGATTTTCTAGGTCATGTGACACGTTTTGCTCAGCATCAATTCCAACATTTTGACTGTATTTAAGGCGTGGATTGACTCGAAGGACAGGGGAAAAAAACACGCCAAAAACAAAGCAGGTTGTTACCCATGCACTGTATAGCGATGATTCAGATCCGAGGGTGTGTGTTGTCAGAATGTGATTAACGTCACGCTTCGGGTTAAACAGGTTCGGCCGATCTCGGCGTCTGCTTGCACAAGTCCTCGAGTGGTCTTGACCTTCCCATGAAAGTGGTTGACATGTTCGGGTGTTGTCTTCCGGTCTGCGCCATACACTACCAGTGGTGAGTTGTTGAGTTTTTTTAATTCCTTCGCCCTTAGTCGTTAAGGCAAAAGTAGTTGTCATTCTCAATTGATTGTTGTGTGTGCAGTCTGGATGAGCTGGTGAAACACGAGGAGAACGGTCTGATCTTCAGAGACTCGGCTGAACTCTCAGAGCAGCTGAAGGTAAAAAAAAAAAAAAAAAAAAGTCTTTAAAAATAAATGTTTCCGGAGTATACGCCATTTTTTATATATGCCGTGTTTGTCTCGCGTCTGTCCAGCTGCTGTTCTCGGACTTTCCTAATGTCCAGGGGAAGCTGAACGTCTTCCGGAGGAACCTCAGAGAGAGCGGAGAGCAGCGCTGGGACGAAAACTGGGACCAACACATCCTGCCGCTGTTTAAGGAACACTGTGACTGAGCAGTAACCAGAGGAACGATGATAATCTTTAATAATTTTAATAATAATGATAACAATAACAAGCCGAGGAGGTCGTAGGAATTCGTACAGGGTAAACATCCATTGTTTGTTTTGTTTTTTTTCCACCCCCGTGTCATTCCAGCAATTCCATTGGACAAAACTTGAACATGAAGCAAAAAGCACACTTTGTGTACATACGTTGTAAATAAGCACTTTATTACATTTTGAACTCTGTGAGCACGTTGATGATTTCTAAAGAAGAGACTCGGTCGTACGGGAACACTTGTGTGGTAGGATTCGGGGCAGGGACGTGTTTTAATCCAGCCTTTTCTGAAGAGACAAAACAAAGACATCACTGTTAGCGTTAGCGTTACTGATATTAGCTTGACTAATGCCTGTCCGTGTCATTATCGTTGTTACATTGTCATGATCCGGATGAAATGCTGACATTAAACTCACCCAGTTCGTCCTTGAAGCGGGCGTAGGTTTCTGGGTTGCGTATCGTCGAGGCGATGTAAACCTCCGGAGGGTCTTCGCAAACGTGGAAAAGTCTCGCAAGCAGTCTCACCAGAGAGCCGACCACCTCGGGATCGTACACAACGTCTGACAAGAAATACAATCTCTCACAAACCCGTTTTGGGAGGTGTTCCTGAAGAAAGAAGGGCTGCGCCCGTACCTGTTGCGACGACGGCCTCCGCTCCGATCCTCCTCAGCTCTTCGTCTTGTGCGTGTTCCCAGTTTAGTTCCCGCACGCACACCGACACGTCCGTGTCGTCGTCCTGGTTTAAACCGTTCCTCTGGAGGTTCTTGTGAAGTCTCTGAAGCACCCCCTGGTGGCAGTCGGTGAAAATGTATTTTTTGGGTTTGCAGACGCGACACAGTGATACGCCGGCGAGTCCTGCGCCGCTGCCCAGCTCCAGCACCGTCCTGTCAACCATTCCATTACGGTGTGATTAGCACGCTTTATGGTTATTTTCTTATATCTGAGCTATGATTCATTTTGGAAAAGTATGCAGTTTGCTTTGAGCGATTTGTCGTTCTGGATTTGTATGAGGGGGCAAAAGAACACTAGTATGAAAACACGTTTTTCCAATACACATTGTCCTGTTCTTTTTTCTAAAATATAAAATTAACAATTTGTACAAGGAAGGAAGGGATGTAAATGAAAGATGGACAGATCAAAAATTCAATTCATGAGAGTTTAAAGGAAGAATGAAAAGAATAAGTGAAAGATCTTGAGAAAGCATGATGGCATAAAGGAAAGAGGAAGTGAAAGAAGACTAAACAGGTGAGCAGGTATGTAGAAAGGATGAGAGGAAAGTAAAGGTGAGAAAATGGACTGAATGAGGTACGGATGAATGTGTAAATTTCTTAGTTTCGTGGAGGAAAAGAAGAATGAGTAGAAAAAAAAAGATGGATGTAGAGAAGATACAAAAGAACAGATGAATCAATTGGAGGGAAAATAAGACAGTGCGGGTTTGAAAAATGTGAAAGTAGATACGCGTGCAAAAAAAGAAAGAAAACCAAAAAGAATGAATGGATCGAGAAAGAAAAGTAAGAATGGAGATGGTGGAAAGAAAGAAGAAAGAGTACTGGAAAGAAAAAGTTAGAGACTGCTTGAATTTAAGGGGTTAAAAGAAAGCGAGGAAGAGAACGATTTACCTTCCAGCAAAGACATGAGTGTTTTCCAGTGCCCACTCCGTCAGGTAAAGAGCTGCTTCCCACGTGACGAGCCCCGTGGTGCCATCAGAGATCATCGCTACGTTCTCTTCCAGACTCACCGCCTCTCCTGTAGGCTGAACAATTAGGAATCACTACCTGAGGTAACCTGAAACTCAGGGGTTGTGATGTCATAAGCGTGAAATTTAAATATCATTAACACGCGCAGTGTTAAATGTCCAGGTAGCCTTCGTTTATGGAGAAGATTCCTGTGAAAAACGAGCTTCTCATGTTTTAATTATTGAAACTATAGTTGAAGTCGGCGTGTGTTCCAATGTAATTGGTTGGTTGCAGCGGTGTTACACTGAAATGCAGCCCTAGGATTTCTAACTTCTGATTGGCCTACTGTAGATGGATGGATGGACAGAACAATAGTTAGACAAAAATAATAAAATTGTTATAACTGATAGAAAATAAAAGTTTTCGGTTGCTGTTGGTTATAAAGTAATAGAGTAAGGGAAATTTTTATTTTTTTTAAATAATGTCCAAAAACTCTGGTTAAGAAATGAATTGAGAAAAAAAAAAAATGATAGAACTTTTCCTTTTTTTTTTATTTTTACATGTGAAAACCTTTTATATAATGTACTGATTTTGTATGGACGTGTGAAAATAGGTTTAGTATTTAATTTTATTAGAGGACGAATCTGATCCAATAAAACAAGAGGTTAAAGTTAAAATACAGTAAAAGGTTTTAAGTTCAATACCACTGCTTATTTTTAGTTAATTAGATTTTTTATTTTTATTTTATAAAAAATTTGTTTATATTAGTTAACGGGCAAACTGGATTAGGTGTTGGGGCCTCTACCACCCCTTGCCCACATGTTATTTGTACCAGCCCACCCTAATATAATTGGCTGTAACTCCCCCTGATTTATTCCCATATTTACTTACCAGGAAATATGTTTTGTAGCACACCGCGTCCTCTCTAGCGCTCATCACTTCGGCTAAAGCGTCATACAGCTCGTCCAGAGGCTCTGACCCAGTTAACTCATGCTACAAAATAAAATAAAAACAAAAACTTGTTTATACGTATATTCTAATAAGCCTGTTATTGTATAATAGAAGGCAGATATGGTTTACCCTTTTGATGAGTTCAGTCAGGAAAAGCCTCCTGTATTTCACTGACGGTGGGTTTTTATGACATAATAAATTAAGACATGTCTAAAAACAAACAAACAGAATAAAAAGAAGTGATTTTTCAAAGTCAAATTCGCCGCTCAAATGTGGATAAATAAGAGCAGGACAACAAATATTGATCTGTCAAAGATTACCTTTTTCAGAATGTCCAAAATCACTCCTGACTGTGAGTTCTGGATTTCAGTTTCTAAAGACTGCAACGTAATATTCAAATATATTCAAATTAGTTTAGTGATGTAAGAAGTGAAATTAAACTTCATTGGCATCTTTACCTTCCATGGAAACGTGTGTAAACGACACATGGCAAAAAAGGACACTTGGAAACGACACGAGACATCTTGAACTTCCTTAAAGCTCATGAGTGTTATTTTTTTTTAACGCAATAAAATGTAATATTTGACTTTTTCAAATAAATTAAATAAAAAAACAAGCCTTTCGCATATAAACGACAGCACACAGGACCACGTGTTGTAGTGCTTCCTCGTTTTTAGATAACCACGCCCCCTAGGTTTGGATTGGCCAGTAGCAATTCAGAGTCTGCGCCGTGATATTAAGGCGGGAAAAAAGATAGACGCCATATTGGACAGTGTTGTGCGTTGACGCGCCGCCATATTGGAAAGGGCACATTATGCTAGTCAAAGCAAATGAATGGAGAGAGAGAGAGAGAGAGAGAGAGAGAGAGAGAGATAGATAGATAGATAGATAGATAGATAGATAGATAGATAGATAGATAGATAGATAGATAAGGTTTGTGTGTCTAATTCAATTTGAGCAATACATATCAATTTCAATAAAACAAACTAATGTTGGAAATGGCAAATGTAAATTAATTTTAATTACATTTTCCTTTTGCACATATGGAAAATGTACATTTAAATACAGAAATGTTTTGCTTTTTAAAAAATTGCATTGCCGTTTTGCATATTACATTTTTTTTAAATAAATTTTGCCACCTCTATTCTTCCATACATCAACACCAGAACAGTGTAGAATTGCCCCCAGCTCTGTGACTGCAGTGGTGTTATGTGTATTGGTGTAAATATTTCTCTGTGTTCATACTGTAACACTTTTACATCTAAAACCTTGTGGGTCGTTCCCATATATACACTTTTAAAGCGTTGAAATGAATTCTATTGATGTTGCTTTGCAATTGTTGGATTGAGTGGAATATTGCAGACTTGAAAGCAGACTTGATTCAGGAAGGATGAAGCTCAGTAAGTAGCCTTACACAGACACTGAGGTGTTTTTACTAGGGGTGGAACGGTACACAAAATTCAGGGTTCAGGACGTACCTCGGTTTTGAGTCACGGTTCAGTTCAATTTCGGTACAGTTAAGGGAGAAGAAATGCAAAAAAATACAATTTCTTATTTTTTTTCATTAACGTAGTTTATTTGTGAACATCGACAGTTTACAGTTTTAAATACAATCTAAAATAAAATGCTTGCTTGGTTAAATATGTATATAAAAATAAAATAAATCAATTGAATGCAATACACTTTATTTAAAAAAAAAAAAAAGATTTGTTAGACCCCACTTGGGAAATACAGATGTGTGTATGTAAGGATGTGTGTGTGTGTGTGTGTGTGTGTGTTTTACAATTATTATTTAATTTTCTAAAGATGATCTACTTAATTGTTCTACTCATTTCAGCAAACGTCTTCATTCCTTCACCATTCACTCCCTCGATATGTGGAATTGGCACGATTTTCTCCTTAATAATAATAATAATAATGATAAAAAATGACAATGCGTTCACAGTGCAAAGGAAAAAAGGATTGCATTCGGTTCTGTACGTATACGTGTACCGTTACACCCCTAAAATATCCAATGTAATCAGTACAACCCTTGTAAATAAAAACAATTACACACATCAGTCATTTGTGAATAATTCTGTTGTTTAATGTTTAATCAGAGCCTCATGCTATTTTGATGACCTGAGATTTGATCCCAAACCAAATATTACCGTAGTAAACAGTTACACTTGGTCATGTGACATACTGAGGTTAGACACTAATATAGTGCATACACATTTTTCGTATCAAACTTCATAAAAAAAGTGACATTGTGAAGTTTGATGACACAGTGCATGAATACATATTTGTGTAAAACAATTTATTATTGATTTATAAATAATCGTCACTTTTTCTGCTTCTGCCTTCGGCCAGAAAGGTTCGCATCTGGCAGCGCTGGTGCTTTTTTCGCCTTGTAGGCTGGAGATTTGGGGATTCGAGGCCCCTTGACGTTGACTATGTGTGGGAGGAGAGGCGGGTCTCGTAAGCAAAGACCTGCCTCCTCGGGGGCGTGGCCTCTCAGCAGGAGACGCTCCGACTCCACGCCGGTTACAGCGATCCAACCTGAGGTAGAGATTTTGAAACGTACATCACCGCTAGTGGACGCGTCCCAAACCACACACATCATCACGCACGCGTCATGTTGGGATGTTTACATGTTGCAATGAATTGTGATCATTTTTCTGCATAGCGTGTTACCTGCAGAGGATAGTTTGATGTCGGCCACCGCTGTGTCCAGTCCTCGGCCCTCGAGCTCAAAGTCTTGAGACGCGAAAGCTGGAAACGCTTTCATTCGTTCCTCTCCGCCTGATGGAACCTAAACAGGAAACAGCAAAAACAAAATGTAAATGATAACAAGAAATAACTTATGTAGAAGATATAAAAAGTGATGCATAAATGGATGGAGAAGTGTGAAGTGTCATGTACTTGAAGTGTAATAACTTACGGCGAGAAGAGATTTTCCGGCGTGTTTCTGGTACGTGGAGTCGGCTTTGTCCAAACTAGTGATGTGGACAGGGATTTGAGACGAGGCCACTACAGTAAACCAGCATGGCTGATTTCCCTGAAGAACACAGTATGGAGGTTATAAGGACACATAATAGTCTTTTTATATCTATAAAAATCAGGAGTGTAACGGTACCCAACATTCACGGACATTTCGGGGAAGTTGTGGGGAAGAAATGAAAATTTTTATTATCATTATTAACATTTGTGAACATCAACAGTTTGCATTTTTAAAAACAAATTTAAATAAAATGCATGCGTAGTTAAATAATATCTAAAATAATATTTGATATTAAAATAAAATCTAATAAATCAAATTTATGCAATACATGTTTATTAGATTGAGTAATCAATTCAATCGGAACAATTAAACTTATTAAATAAAATTCAATAAATGAAAAGTTTTAGTTTACATTTGTTAGACCCCAATGGGTAAAAGTGATTTTTAAATTTAATATTTAATTTTGTAAAGATATGATCGTAACTGTTCTACTCATTTCAGCCTATTTTAGTCTCCTTTTCTTCCATCCTTCATTCCAATTGTCAGGATTTTCTCCTTTTATAAGAAATTCTTGAAGCTAACGCTAAAGTCGCTAACGCTAGTCGGTCAAACAAAATCAGTTTTACAGTTTAACTACAAATCGTATTTCCAGTGCGGAGTGAGTAGACACAAACTAATTCTAGTTTCTTTTTTTTTTTTTTATTCCTGGAATTGTTGTGTTTTTAAGTTTAATAATAAAAAGATTAAAAAAAAATGGCTCTGCGCTCAAAGTGCGAACAAACTAGCGGTCCGCCACTTAATACGTTCCTGAGGGAAACGAAAGCCCTGTACTGAAGTATATATATATAAAATCCTACTTCCAGATAATCGATCCGTGCCAGGGCTCCGAGGAACACCACCATCCCCGGCTTGAGTACGAACGTCCTGGGTGTTATGGCGTGCGTTGGCACCACAAGCTTCACTTCCTGATCATTCAGCAGGCTGAGAATCTGTTGATTGCACAACAAAATAGGCAAAATATTCAACAAAGCCTCATTCAGCTCAGCTAACAGCATCTGATGTTACTCACGTCCCGTTCTTTCATGATGCCCGGCGTGTCGTAGAACCAGTGAGCGTCTTTAATTTCGTTGTATGTAAATTCGGCCTCGGGTTCGTCCTCGGGGGTCGGTCTGCCCACGTTGTCTTCATTAAGGTCCTCTCCGAAGCTGAGGCTGTCTGGATCGAACTCCACCAGGTCTTTTCTAGAAGACTGCACCCGGAAGGTTCTCCCAACACGGCCTGCGATCAAAGCACACGCAATTTTGGTTCTCCTTCAGCACTTTACATCATGGAGGCGGGATTTAAACAACTTCAGCTCACCAATCAAGTAGCCCTGTTTACGGAAATGCTGGATTCTCCTGCGCTCCTCGGGATCGAGATCGTCCTCGGTCTGTCGTGCCGCCAGCCGCAGTCGCTCCGCGCGTCTGAACATGCGGTACGGCGTCGGGTTGATGATGGGGAACTTCAGAAGGTTCAGCGTTGTCCCTAAAAAAAAAAAAAAAAAAGTTTTCACATAATTTAAACGCTTTTTGTTTTTAATTTATCCTGTATTTCCATGTGGTAACTATAAGCACAGACAATTTATTCATAACTAAATCACAGAATTGATTTATTACATAATTATAATTTGATTTTGGGGCATGTTTTGTGCAAACATACTTATTGCTCATAGGTTCAAATGAATTTCTGTCAAATTGATGTCACAACACTAGACAGTTACATCAGCTAGCAATGTTTCAGGTTTTATATTAGTATTAGGGGCTTTCAGTTCGGTGCACGTGTATCAAATGTATCGATCCTTTTCACGTGCAGGCGCAATCGCACAATCCGAGTTCCCTCACGTATCGAGTGGCAGAACGCGAGTTTGTTTAATCCCTATTTCAAACATTGAGCGCAGTGTCACAGCTTTATTTTTATTATTATTACTATTAAAAAATTGTTGAAAACATACACGGAAAAAAAGGGATTTTTTTCAGCGCATGCACGAATTCACTTTGTTTTTTCCCCCGTTAAGTAGATCATATCTTTATAAAATTTTATATTCAATGTAAAAACACACGCCCCCCAAACTATTTAATGTCATTTTTCCATTTAATTCAATTTGTGCCAATTTAATCGATGACTCAGTTTAATTAATATAATAAAAGTGCACTGAATTCGTTAGATTTATGCAATTTTATTTGTATAGATTTTATTTTTAGAAAATAGTATCAAATATTGCTTTATTTATTATTTAACGAAGCGGGCATTTTATTAAAAATTGTTTTAAAAAATATCAACTGTTGATATTCACAAATGTTAATGATAATAATAATAATAATAATAATAAATTCTCTTTAACTGTACCAAAATTGGACCAAACCGTGACTTAAAAACCGAGTTTTGTGTACGTTACACCCCTTTTTTTATCCTAAAAGGAAGCAAATTATAGATGTTTCTGACAGGAATTATTTTTTTAAATAATTATTCTTGAATTCTTCTATATTTTAGTCATAGTCTTCACTGATGTCACTAAACAGCTGTTAGCTAACTTGATAGGATTAATAACATTTTTGTGATATTTCATTTTCGAACGCCAATGTGATGTTTATGACAGGAATTTATACATTTTCGATCATTTTCACTGCTAGAACTGAGCCGGCTGTTTAGAACAATGAGCCGTTTGAGACCTGAAAAGTTACAAGTGAGATGATTGACCTCAAATCACAGTCAGTTTCACGGTTAACCCCAAAAACCTTTTTTTTTCCCTCCGAAAATACAAAAGAATATATTCAATTTTCTCTTTAATACAACCTCAGAATCAAACGAATGATGTCGTACCAGGCCATGGTGATATTGTGGCTTTATGGATCACATCAGATGCTCTGGATTTGCAGTAATCAGACTCCAGAAGAGTGTTAAACAAGGTGGACTTGCCAGCATTGGCAGTACCAACCAAATAAACATCTCCTTTATACTTCCAGGATGCCTGGAGCTTCGTGATCAAGTTCTCAATCCCGTATCCCGTTTTGGCACTGATCAGATGAACGTCCTTGGAATCTCGTGTGGGAATTCCAGCATCAGCGCAATGCTGTGCCAGCTGCCTCCTGATCCTCTGCAGGTAATCGTGGGAGTCACCAGGCAGCAGGTCCACTTTGTTCCCTAAAATAACGATGTGCTTGTTTTTGCCGACGAGCTGCGGCAGGTCGGGTACGATGGAATCCGGAAGATCTAGGAGATCCACGATGAGCAGCACCAAAGCTTTCTCCGATTTGATCCTCCTCACGATGTTCTTGTACTCGTCCTTCGACATGGTGACGTTCAAAGCCTTGTGGTGGTGCGTGAGAAGAAA
Organism: Silurus meridionalis; assembly: GCF_014805685.1. Taxonomy (NCBI): domain Eukaryota; kingdom Metazoa; phylum Chordata; class Actinopteri; order Siluriformes; family Siluridae; genus Silurus; species Silurus meridionalis. The sequence continues at coordinate 21,831,141 of NC_060897.1, read as the reverse complement.
ACACCGCTGACATATGGAGTTTTGGAGCTTTTCTCCTTCTAATAATTGCTTGTATTTCTCACTGGGAAGGTAACCGGGAACTTCAGGAGCGGTGCAGTGCATTAAAGCACCACAGCCTGAGCAGGAGACGTCGCTGATGGGCATCTCAGCATCCGGACTTCCGTAGACCTTCTGCTCCTGCTTTGTTTTGTTGGTCGTCTTCTTCCTGGATCGTTCCAGTGGAAATCCAGCGTCGTGGAATTCTATACAATCCTCGAGGTCCAGGTTCTGATCTCTGACTTTTTGCAAAGATCTCAGCTGCAGCTCCAGAGCTTTTTGCTGGAGTTCTGGGACGCTCTTTCTAGGTGGCTTGACCTCTTTTGCTTTCATCGAGTCCGTGATTTTAAGTTGTTCAGCATCTTCTTTGTGGTCCTTGGATTTACAGTAGTCTAGGAAGATGAATTCTTCCTCCTTGTCAGGTTCAACATATGAGAAGGTCTCTGGTGGGGCTTTAAGCGTGTTTTCAGATTTCTTCTCAGTGCTATGAAATCGTAATGTCCACTTGTCCAGATGTCGAGAAGTCCCAAAAATCTGATGTTTGTTTAATGACAGCAGGTCAAAGTACAACGATGAGTGACATAAACGTCTCCATTCTAAGCCTCTATGCTGTTGCTCGCTTGTCATTAAAGCCCATTTTAAACGCCTAGAAGCAGGAAATCTCAGTACAGGCACTTGGAATAACCTAAACATGGCAACTCGAAATAAATTATATGAAAATGTACAACCTTGAAAATATTCGACACACGTGAAACAGCCCGGTGTGTATTTCTTCCTGCGTCGCAGGAAAATTGCGTCACCAGAGTGGTCGTTATTTATTCATGTAAATAAAAGAAGGTATTTTTCTTTAGGATAAACTAAAAAAAATAGGGCAATAAATCAAAATATCGAGTATTTGTTTAGAATCAGGCAGGTTCAAGAAAATTATACAATGTATTAATAATTATACCGATATCAGTTCACTAAAGTATCGAAATAGGAAACTAATGGCAGAAAGCAAATTACACATTTTTTGTATAATTACATAAGAAAAACTACAATTACATATACAAAAGTAAAAAAGGTTAATATTTGGAACATTTATAAAAAAAATAAAATAAATAAAAAGTTTAATAAAACTTTATTTTTATTAAAATTTAATTCGTTCATGTAAAAGTGTTATTTTTGAGACAAAGAATGTTACGTAGAAATAAAAATATAAATAAATTGAAAATAAATAAATAAAACGCCGAATTCAAGCCAACTTCCGTGATAGCATGCGAATTCCGGAAATGACGTTTAATTTACGCGCCACTCACGCAGGCGGGTTTTAAGCGCCGAGACGCGGCTGCAGATTTCACTCTTCTTATTTATTTTTGTTATTAGAAAGAATTACAGCACCGAAACGCGATGTACGACCAAGATGAAGGTCTGTTTATAGCAGCATTTGATATCAATTTGTCTTTTTGCAGCCTGCGATTCGCCACAAAGCCTCAGACAGCGGTTATGCGTGTGCGGTGTAGTTCTGTTTCTCAGTTAACAATATATCGCTCTTATTGTTTTATTTCCTAACCGTTTTCGTATGTGCGCCGCCCCCTGCTCTCTGATTGGCTATTCTCAAACGAAGCTATGCTTCAGGATTGGATAACGATTTCATTCACCAATCAGTGATGGCGCTGCCTTCAGGTCTAACCAATCATCATTAGAGAGGCGGGATTTAACGGAATGCGGGTGCTAACAAGAAAATGACGCTAGCTAGTGAAATTAGCCTTAACGTTTATTGAGCTGGTTGTAACTTTTTTTCTTATTTTTTTTCAGTAGACTTTGAAAACGAATCGTACACTTTGAAACATTGTTTTTTTTTAAATTTTGCGGTAAACTAAGTATATATTTTTGCCCTATTGGTTAGTATTTGATGCAAAAACATGGGTTAACACTAATAACTGTCCTGTTTTGATTACATGTGCACTATGTAGAGTGTGAAATAATGGTGTGTGGGATTTCTAAGTTCAGTTTTGCATTTTTCTATGAGCAGTTGAGAAGAAGTCAGTGTTTCCCTTCATATCTCATGCTGTTATTTATGTTTATTCTAATTGAAGCAGATATCCAGTATGACGAGGATGATGATGAGATCACTCCTGATCTGTGGCAGGAAGCCTGCTGGATTGTTATCAGGTCTTGGCTCACTTTTTTTCTTTTTACTGAGGTTGAGCCGGATCTTCTGGTGTTTTTTGGAAATCCCATGTCACCAATATTTTTCATGTTTCTGATCTCCAGTTCCTACTTCGATGAGAAAGGTTTGGTGCGGCAGCAGCTGGACTCGTTCGACGAGTTCATACAGATGTCCGTGCAGAGGATTGTGGAGGACGCGCCGCCCATCGACCTGCAGGCTGAGGCCCAGCACACCTCCGGAGAGGTGGAGGAACCGGTGAGCTCTCTCTTTCTGTCTCCCTTTCGTTCTATCTCGCACGTTTTTTTGATGGATACAAAACCGGTGTGTTTTCCCTCTGCAGCCTCGGTTCCTGCTGAAGTTCGAGCAGATCTACCTGTCCAAGCCGACGCACTGGGAACGAGACGGCGCTCCGTCACCCATGATGCCCAACGAAGCACGACTCCGCAACCTCACGTCAGTGTAGACCGAGATTAAAAAACTCATTACAGCGGAATAGTGCGATTTTTAGGGATTACTCCCTAAAAATAAACAGCAAGTTAATATAAGTGGTATTTATGTATCATTATCATGCACCTGGTGTGTGTGTGTGTGTGTGTGTGTGTGTGTGTGTGTGTGTGTGAGAGAAGAGTTTAGAGGCCATTTTTATTTTGGGCATTTAAATTGAGTTGAAGATCGAATCATTTTAGTGACTCGGTTCTTTGATTCTCGAAACGAACAAATCTTTTGTTGAGTCATTTAGTTCATTTCGTTGCGTTGATCAGAAATAAAATTGAATGAAAAACAAAATCGCCTCTCATATCTTCTCGTCCGTGGCGCTAGTTCACCAGTCACGTGATTGGACCAATAATAATTGATTAAAAAAAAAAAAACCTGATCTGTCGCGTTGTAGTGATGAGCGTTTTGAGCGATTCTTTAGTGTGACTCAGAAGAACGAGTCGTCTCGTAAAGTGATTCGTTTATTTTTCTAGACACGCACGAGCGAAGCATATGTACAGGAAACAGAATCGAATCGATCATCTCTCGACTCTTGTATGTAAGCAGCCCAGAGTAACGTGTGTTTGCGTTTTAGGTACTCGGCTCCTCTGTATGTGGACATCACCAAGACCATCATAAAGGAGGGAGAGGAGCAGCAGCAGACGCAGCACCAGAAAACCTTCATCGGAAAAATTCCCATCATGCTGAGATCCACCTACTGCCTGCTGAGTGGTCTGACAGACCGTGACCTTTGTGAGCTGAACGAGTGTCCCCTGGACCCGGGCGGATATTTCATCATCAATGGCTCAGAGAAGGTTGGAGGGGAGTTTGCTGGTGTGGGAATCATGTAAACGCAGGGGGTCCCTAAAAAAATGTTTTTGAAAGAGCAACATAATTTTTCCTTTAATGCGAGAAAAAGAAAATGACATGAGCCGAAGTGACTATGAGCCGAAGGAGACGATTTTAAATGTATTTTTGTTGTGCTTATGCTAGATTTTATTTTGTTCTGCACCGCACAGACAAATGCATGTTACTTTTAAAGAGATAAACCGCCTTTTAAAAGCATTATTGATGACACATTTTCGATTAGATATGAATATATTCATTAATAAATATTGATATAAATAATAAATATAGCGCTCTCCGTGCAGCGAGCGGTCTCGTGTGGAAAAACAAGCAGCTTCTGTGATTCACCTCTAGAGGCCGCTCTCGTGACGACAGATGACTATCGGTATGGATTTTTACCGATAGCCAGTAGTTAATAAATAATTTTAGTTTGAAAGGCAACATTTATCATTAAATGCAGATATGATATGAGTAAAACATTTTGTATTAAAAATTCGTAGTTTGGGGACCCCTGAAGAAGTGTGTGCATGGAAACCTTTTTTTAAATTTGTATTATTTTTATTATTGAGCACGATGTTTGTGTGTGTGTGCGTTTCTTGCAGGTGCTGATCGCTCAGGAGAAAATGGCCACGAATACAGTGTACGTGTTCGCCAAGAAAGACTCTAAATACGCCTACACAGCTGAGTGCAGGTCCTGTCTGGAGAACTCCTCCAGACCAACCAGCACCATCTGGGTCAGCATGATGGCCAGAGGAGGGCAGGTACAATCACACCGCATATGTTCCACCGCCGTTCTTTCCTTTACGTCGTGTCCTTCTGCTCTCGGTCTTATTCCGGTTCCTGTTTCCGAAACTAGGGCGTGAAGAAGAGCGCAATCGGTCAGAGGATCGTCTCCACCTTGCCGTACATCAGACAGGAAGTTCCCATCATCATCGTTTTCCGAGCGCTGGGCTTCGTGTCCGACCGAGACATCCTGGAACACATCATCTACGACTTCGACGATCCCGAGATGATGGAAATGGTAAATAAATAAATAAATCAATGAAAAATACTGATAATTTAATTAATTATACTGTTTTCTTTGTTAATAGTTTTATCTTATGTGAAGGCTCATGAGTTTTAACTGTTACTATAGAAACGGTAATCTGTTGGAACAAGACTAGCGCTTCAGTACTATCGTTTATCATTAGGTGAAGCCGTCTCTGGACGAGGCGTTCGTGATCCAGGAGCAGAACGTGGCCCTGAACTTCATCGGCTCCAGAGGGGCCAAACCGGGAGTCACAAAAGAGAGGAGAATCAAATACGCCAAGGAGGTCCTACAGAAGGAGGTGCTCCCGCACGTCGGCGTGTCCGACTTCTGTGAAACCAAGAAAGCGTACTTTTTGGGGTAAGATTTCTAGAGGGAAGCAAATAACTAACAGGAGATTCGACGTCAGTCTTATTTATGGTTTTGTATTAATTAGTGGTCGACCGATTCATCGGTTTTGCGCCGATAGTTGATTGCTGGAGAGTTTTTCCTGCTTCCGGTCTGCTGTCGTTACGAGAGTGACCTCTAGAGGCCAATCACTGACTCCACATGCTGTTTGTTTTTACACGCGAGACTTCGCGCTGCACGGAGAGCGCTATAATATATTTATAATCAATAATTATATCATTTATTCATTAATATATTTAAAACTTTTAGCCCATTTACATTATTCAGTACTTTTTTTTTTTTTGCCATACATTTTAGAATGGAGTTTTTTTTAATTTTGTATTTTTAATCCAGTGTCCATTTTAAAAACTCTCATTGATTGTAAACACTAAATGCTGCTTCTCTCCCTACCTTTTAGTTATATGGTGCACAGGCTTCTGCTGGCGGCTCTGGGCAGAAGAGAACTGGACGACAGGGATCATTATGGCAACAAGAGGCTGGATCTGGCCGGGCCCCTCCTGGCGTTCCTCTTCCGAGGGTGAGAACGTCGGCTCTCCATCTGTTTTCTCATATTTTCTGTTTGTTGTTTTTATATCCCACATTATACTACTGCTCCACACCAGGATGTTCAAGAACCTGCTGAAGGAGATCAGGATCTACGCTCAGAAGTTCATAGACAGAGGGAAAGACTTCAACCTCGAGCTGGCCATCAAAACGCGCATCATCTCCGACGGTCTAAAGTATTCTCTGGCCACGGGTAACTGGGGCGACGTCAAAAAAGCCCATCAGGCTCGGGCCGGGGTGTCTCAGGTGATCTCATCATGGCTCATGTGTATGAACATCTTGTTCATGAACTTGCGTGTGATGCGTTTTTTTTATACTAAAGAGCATCGATTGTACCACAGGTGTTAAACAGACTAACATTCGCCTCAACGCTTTCTCACCTTCGCCGCGTGAACTCGCCCATCGGCCGAGACGGCAAACTGGCAAAGCCGAGGCAGCTCCATAACACCTTGTGGGGTATGGTGTGTCCCGCCGAGACGCCCGAGGTACTGATGAGTTCACTTCAGAAATCCGAGAGCTACCTCATTAAACATCACAGGCGTAATTTAGAGTCCCTGAACTGTGTTTTGTGTGTGTGTGTGTGTGTGTGTGTGAGAACAGGGCCATGCTGTAGGTCTGGTCAAGAACTTGGCCCTGATGGCATACATCTCGGTGGGTTCGCAACCGTCACCCATCCTGGAGTTTTTGGAAGAGTGGAGCATGGAGAATTTAGAGGAGATCTCACCCGCTGCTATTGCCGAGTCAGTTTTGAGTTCTCTATCTGGAGTTTTATTACGATAAGAAATGTGATTGTGATGTGTGCTGCTTTCCTTTTCATCCAGCGCTACCAAGATCTTCGTAAACGGCTGCTGGGTGGGAATCCACAAGGACCCCGAGCAGCTGATGAACACTCTGAGGAAGCTCAGAAGGCAGATGGACATCATTGTGTCTGAGGTAAAAGATAAACGGCTCTGAACTTGAAAAAAATTGCGCAGAAAAGCGACGCAGCTCATGAGCTCGCTTCCTCCGCTCAGGTGTCGATGATCCGCGATATCCGAGAGCGCGAGATCCGGATTTACACGGACGCCGGGCGGATCTGTCGTCCGCTGCTCATCGTGGAGAAACAGAAGCTGCTGCTGAAGAGGCGCCACATCGATCAACTCAAAGAGCGAGAATACAACAACTACAGGTATGCAAGTGCTGTTTGGAGGCTGCTGAAACTCATGACTGGTTCAAGACTATAGTTCTATTCTGCGTGTGCGTGTGCGTGTGCGTGTGTGTGTGTGTGTGTGTAGCTGGCAGGACTTAGTGGCGAGTGGTGTAGTCGAGTACATCGATACTCTGGAGGAGGAGACCGTGATGTTGGCTATGACTCCAGATGATCTCCAGGAGAAGGGTGTGGCCTACTGCTCCACCTACACGCACTGTGAGATCCATCCATCCATGATCCTAGGAGTTTGTGCGTCCATCATTCCTTTCCCCGATCACAATCAGGTACGTACACACGCACAAACCTTAGAAACCGCACAGGAATGTGCTCGGGTTCAGACTAACCATAGTGTGTGGTGTGTGTGTGTGTGTGTGTGTGTGTGTGTGTATTTAGTCTCCTAGGAACACCTACCAGTCTGCTATGGGGAAGCAGGCTATGGGTGTGTACATCACCAATTTCCACGTGCGTATGGACACCCTGGCTCACGTCCTGTATTACCCGCAGAAGCCTCTGGTCACTACACGCTCTATGGAGTACCTGCGCTTCAGAGAGCTGCCAGCAGGTGACACTAATCACAGGGTTATGGTTTAATACGAGGTGGGATCAAAAAGGTTCGAGGCTAGAATTTTTTTAACAGGCCAATAGATGGCAGCACAAGGCTGCACGCACATTCACCGAGCTCCTCACACACGAGTCTCTCTCTAGAGGAAATACCCATATCGGTCGACCTGTAATTAAAATGCCTTTCCTTTTCCAGGCATCAATTCCATTGTGGCCATTGCATCATACACGGGTTACAATCAGGAGGACTCGGTCATCATGAACCGTTCTGCCGTGGACCGAGGATTCTTCAGGTAGGTCTTTGCCTTGCGCGTTTAACGCACTATAGGTAGATCAGTGCTTCACGAATCAGTTTGAATGGTACGAAATCCAAACCTCCAGCAATCGAGCTCTAAGATGGTGAACGTGTTCCGTTCGCAGGTCAGTGTTCTATCGCTCTTATAAAGAGCAGGAGTCGAAGAAGGGCTTCGATCAGGAGGAGATTTTCGAGAAACCGAAGCGTGAAGAGTGTCAGGGTGAGTCACGTGGTTAAAAATTTCATATCGGTGATAAGACGCATATGAATGTTCGCTATAAGCATGTAATGTGTGCGTGCTCGTTTCAGGAATGCGTCACGCCATCTACGACAAGCTGGACGACGACGGCCTGATAGCGCCGGGCGTGCGCGTGTCCGGCGAGGACGTGATCATCGGCAAAACGGTCACTTTACCCGAAAACGACGACGAGCTCGACAGCACGAACCGACGCTACACGAAGAGGGACTGCAGCACGTTTCTGCGCACCAGCGAGACCGGCATCGTCGACCAGGTCATGGTCACGCTCAACCAGGAGGGCTACAAGTTCTGCAAGATCCGGGTGGGTGCGGCGTTTCCTGCCGACGACGCGGAAAATCGGTCGTAGTCGTGAGCCTGTGATCATGTGACTTTGGGCTTGTTTTATCTGCAGGTGCGCTCCGTCCGAATCCCTCAGATCGGAGACAAGTTCGCCAGTCGACATGGACAGAAGGGAACCTGCGGTATCCAGTACAGGCAGGAGGTGAGGGGTTTTCACCTTAATATCTGATCTTTAAAAATATTATAAAAAAATTTTAAGCTTTAAAATATTGCACATTATAAGTGTAATTTTATTGAGTCTTGTAGTAATGCAGATATTGTTGCTGTTTTTTTTTCCCGTGCAGGACATGCCCTTCACATGCGAAGGAATAACGCCAGACATCATCATCAACCCCCACGCTATCCCGTCCAGAATGACAGTCGGTCACTTGATCGAGTGTCTTCAGGGGAAGGTAAGGTATACACACAGTCTCAAAAACCCTGAATTTGAGGTCAACCGATTTCAGTTTTGCAGATCTATACTAGCGGCAAAAAAAATCCATACCGATAGTTTTTCCGGGTTGTGTTCTGCAGTACGAGATCAGCCTCTAGAGGTGAATCGCTGAAGGCATGTTTTTTTTAATTTTGGATGTTTTTATTTATTCAGAGTGTTACTTTTTGTTTCAATTTGAATGGATGTATTTATTAATAGAATTAATTTATTTTTTTTCTGATTCAACACAGATTTTTTTTTTTTATGTATTTTTGTAATAAAGTTCAGTACAATTTTACATTGTGTGTGTTAGTGGACTGAAAATAGATCATGCAAAGGCTTAAGTTTCTGAACTTTTTTACTCACAGGTTTCTGCGAATAAAGGGGAGATCGGTGACGCCACGCCGTTCAACGACGCTGTGAATGTGCAGAAAGTGTCTAACCTGCTGTCTGAATATGGCTACCACCTACGAGGAAACGAGGTAAGAAGCCTACGTCTGATCCAGTATCATGTTTTTTATTTTATTATTATTATTATTATTATGAAGGATTCCAGTAAATCTACAGCATGCTGTTCACTTTCTGGTCCTGTAGGTGCTGTATAACGGTTTTACGGGTCGTAAGCTGACCTCCCAGATCTTTCTGGGCCCTACTTATTATCAGCGGCTTAAGCACATGGTGGATGATAAGATCCACTCGAGGGCACGAGGTCCCGTCCAGATCCTCAACAGGCAGCCTATGGAGGGCAGATCACGGTGAGACTAGATCACACTCTTTTACGTACAAACAGAGAAAGTATGTTCAAGAGATATATATATATATATATATATATATATATATATATATATATATATATATATAATATAATTTTATTTTATTTTTTGCCCTCTGAAAATCAGCATGATTACAAATGTGATATTGATTCTATACAACAATTCAATAAACGAGAAGTTAATATTAAGGGACTTACGTTTTAGACACACTATCGTTTGTTTTTACTTTATTTTTTCACAAAAAATAATCCAAACTAGGCCACAGCAATGTTTTGCGTCTCTGAGCAACATGATGGTGTTTAGTTATTAAACCAATCACCTGTTTAAATGATTCGGTTCAATCCCATGATTCACTTATTAGCAGTGACTTGCTGCCACCTACTGGCGGTTTTAATTTTACATTAAAATTTTTTTTTTAGGTTAGATTTTTCCGCTGCATTGCAAATTTGTGTTGAATTTTGTCGATACTGATTTGCCTGGTAACAGCCACAAAGTCTTAATATTCTAATTGACTAAGAATTTGAATGCCCAAAAGGTAAAAAAAAAAAAAAAAATCAATATAAACTTATTGGAAAAAAAAATTATCTCCAGATTAATCACTGCTGTGAATTGACCAACACACAGAATATGAAGAACATTTCAAAATTTTAAGGTTCAGCTGTCCATGGTAGTCCAGCACAATAACACACACACTCAGCAAATTATCATCTAAATATCGTTATTAATAAAATAAAAAATGTATTACTGAATAAATCGATAATTGTGTGTTTTCAGTGATGGAGGCTTGCGTTTCGGAGAGATGGAACGAGATTGTCAGATTGCTCACGGTGCAGCCCAGTTCCTGAGGGAGCGGCTGTTCGAGGCGTCCGATCCCTACCAGGTGCACGTGTGCAACCTGTGCGGCCTCATGGCCATCGCCAACACGCGCACGCACACGTACGAGTGCCGGGGCTGCCGCAACAAGACCCAGGTAAGAGTTCTGCCACTTTTACACTTCCCATAGCATTCTATCGCTCAGCATTCGGTTCAGCGTCTGACCCTCGATCGTTGTGGTTTAGATCTCGCTGGTGCGTCTGCCGTACGCCTGCAAGCTTCTCTTCCAGGAGCTCATGTCTATGAGCATCGCCCCACGCATGATGACCACCTGAACCCCGCACTGCTGAACCATGGGAAACGGGACGAGCACCGGCGTTTTCCCTCGTCACAACCGCACACACTCTACCGGCTTTCCTAAAGTATCTCTGATGGTCATTTTGGTGTCCAGTATCGTATTTTTATTTTTTTGTAAAATGTAGGAGGAAATAAAGCTTTGATTGTTTTGTGCTTTTTGTTGATTCTTCCTTCTTTCTTTTTCTTTTTTTTTAATGCAATCTCCTGTTGCTATAGTAGTGTTAAGAGGTCGCTTTCTCTTAATCAGTACTTAGTTTTTTCCTCGATTCGGCGTTCAGCGCACGTTCGAGACCCCTCTAATTTAAGTACTGATTACGAGAAAGCGACTTTGATCTCGAGATCACAAGAAAAAAATCCACATTTTAATCATATTGGCAGGGGGGAAAAATCTCAACATTAATAAAATACACATCTATTTATTTTTTTTTGCAAGAACATTTTGCGTTATAAAGAATCATTAGTTAAAAAAAATGTGCTCAGGAAACAAACAAAAAAAAACAAGTATAATTAAGACGGGATTTTCTCATCTTTATCTGTATGAGCAAAATGTGTTGCATAACAGAATAATGCGATTTATTTGCCAAACACGTTCTTTGCTTTCGAATCATTTAGAAATTCAGATGGAAAATTCACAATTGGCTAAAAAATAAAATCCGGCTTGTCCAGGAATTTGAGGAGCTCAAGTGTACATCAGTAAACTGAGGTGGATTATCAAGTGTATATCTGACACCGATCCATGTGAGAACAGCAACATCTCTCCAACAAACATGACATTATGGGATGTCCAGTTGTTTCCAGTTGTTTCACATCGAATCATTTTAATTTTAATGACTCTCAGGTGTGTTTTTGCACCTGCACCAACACCTGCATTAGATACTGAAAAATCCACACGATCAGGATCATGAGTTTGGAAACACGGGGCTGAAATAAATAATGTTCTGAAACATGGTTCATTCTTAGAACAATGTTTAATATCTGAGAAAAGAAGTTTGATTTTGGACCAGTCACAGTTGTAGATAATCAGTGAGAGTAGTCTGGATTACAATGTTTATTATTATTTACATTAAAATCTGAATAATCAAATTATTTGAGAAAAATTATAATGTGAGGATTAGGATATAATACGAGTTGGAATATTTTGATGTATGAAATGGTGAACAAAATAATCTGATTTGTATCAGAAAGAAGGGGAAGATGAAGTTTTTAGACAAGAATATTTTTGTTGTGGAAATTTCATCCAATTATTAAGATGGAAGATTTTTTTTCGATTAGATTGAAACACTGTTCAACCCAATTATTAGATTCAACTTTTCCACACATGCAGAACAGTAACTCATTATTCTAACGGTGTTCAAGAGCCTGAGCTTCAAACCATCATCATCTATCTCTCACACACACATGTACCTGATGTGCACCTGTCCAGGTTTTAAAACACTACTATTCATGATCTCGTTGTTCCTCTGCAGCTTCATGGCGCTTTGTGAAAGGCGGTGCCTCTTGTTTGTGAGGTTGCAGGTTCAAACCCGACGTTAATTTGTTTTATTTGAACAGTTTTAGTAGATGATATAATGCACTAAACGAATGCTTTCTTCCAGCCTTCACCAGTGGTTCAGTGGTGCAGGTGCAGTCATGAGAGTGCTGGTGTTCAGGGTTCAAGTCCCTGTTAGGGGTCAAATGTGGAGATCTTTATCCTGGGAGGTTCTGCTAATCAGGTCGATGTGTTTCTTTTAAAACGAATTGAAAAATGTTGAATTTCGCAATAGTTGAAGAGTGAAGTGTTTCAGGGTCGTGTATTGTGGAAGTAAATAAAAATATAAGTGGCGAAACAAAAAAAAGATGCCTAATGACAATAATAAAGTGGCAGATAAAACAAATAACTGTAATTAAGAAAAGTAAATAATAAGAGTAAATGGAATGCTATAATTTTTTTTTTTAAAGAATGGTACGTGAAATAAAGTAAAATGATAGTAAACGAAATAAAACAGCAAATAAATAAGAAAACCATGAACAAAAAAAACATTAAGTAGAAGATAAACTGAAACCAGTCAATTAAAATGGAAGCAAAAAAGCAGAAGAAAAAGATAAATATAAATAAATAATATAGATGATGTATATAACGATAAACAAATGTAGTAAAATGAATGATAATAATATATATATATATATATATATATATATATATATATATATAAATAAACAAGAGAGGGCCCAGAGTAGCATAACCCCTCCTTTCACCTCTCCAGGAGCCCCAGGTGGGACAGACCGGACTTTCTCTCTCTTTCTTTGCCGGATTTTACAGTCCCACCCCGGCCCAGCACCTACAGCTCACCAGGAGTCTCGAACCGAAGTTCTTTGGAGACCGGACTGCACCATTAACCCATTGAGCCATCGGAGTGAACAAGTTTCCTCCTTATTTTTACAGGGTTTATCTTTTAACCTTCCACCAATACATGAGGAAAAAAATCTACAGAAAGCTCACCTGAGACAGGATTCAAACCAGGACCCCCACATTCCAAGATCTACTGACCTACCCACTAGGCCACCATGAAAGAGACATGAGGAAGCTTCTTTTACAGGGATTTATTTTTTTTAATATTAGGATACAACGCCTGCAACTTTTCCAGAAAGCCACCAGAGACCCCTCTAGAAACCCCTGTAGAAGCCATCAAGAAGTTTTGTAGTGTTTAGTGTCCATGTGTTTATGAAACTCAGCTAGTTTACAGCTTCCTCATAAAAAGTCAAAATGGAGAATCGATCATAAATTCTTTATTTGTAAGTGAAAATAAAAAGTTGACCGTGTACACTGATAGAAAACATTTAAAAGAATACATTTTGCTTTTAAGCCGCCTCTCTTTCTCTCTCACACACACTTCTCTTTCACAAATCCTCTAACATCAGCATCAGTTCCGAAACTCAGTACACACACATTCTTCTTTTCTGGAGATGCTGGTCACCAAAACACTCGAATGTTGCGAGTACGTGATGTACACGACGAATACTACGGAAATACACACAGATTTTATCAAAAGACATAAAAAACATGAACCTGGGGATGTGATCTATCTCCATCTCTATCTCCTGCTGTGGTGTGTTAGAAGTGTGTGTGTGTGTGTGTGTGTGTATCTGTGTGGGTTTGAGGTGTGCAGATAAAGTACAGTGGCTAGTATGCCTATCATGTCTGGGTGCTGTTAGTGTGTCACAAGGAGGTGTGTGTGTGTGTGTGTGTGTGTGTGTGTGTGTGTTGTACAGTGTCTACATGTTCTCTGTCCCATCTGAGTCCTGATCTTGCAGGAGGTGTCATCAGGGGGTGAACACACCGTCCTCACAGCTCGTCGTCCTTGACCACTGCGCACACACACACACACACACATACACACACCAATCACCAATTAATAGTGACATTCACTGACCAATCAGCGCGTACCACCAAATCAAACATTAAGCAAGTCGACCAATGAAAACATGAGGGCCGAGCCGAAGGGGCGGAGCTTTGAATTTAAAACCTACACCCTAGCTATAGGAAGATCGGATCGCTCGATTTTTAAATCTCGTCCATCAAAATAAACGAATCTTTCATTGAGTCATTTAGTTCATTCGATCAGAAATAAAATAAAATGTTACATATTTAATAATCAGATCCCCAAAACGTCTACACGCACCAACTATTGTTCCAAGCTTTTATATATGTACATCGTTTATGGGAGTCATGTGACAAAAGAACGTACGACTCGGACTAGAAGAGTCGAGAAATACGTTTCCTGTACATGACCTTCGGAGATTTCGCGATGCTTTGCTCATGCTAGAAAGTGAACGAATCGCTTTTTGAGACGACTCCTTCTTCTGAGTCACATTAAAGAATCGTGCTGCCTATAAAGGAAGTCGTAGCTCCATGGATAGGGTGTTGGACTTCTGTAGTGTAGAAGATCATGAGTTCAAACCCCAGCACCACCAAACTACCCCTGCTGGGCCCCTGAGCAAGGCCCCTCACCTGCACAGTATATAAATGAGATCATTGTTCATTTAGAAAATATAAGTGATTATAAAAAAATAAACAAATACTGGAAATGCAACATGCACATTTTTCCCCCTGATTGCTGTCTTGAACTAGGAGGAAAAATGGAGTAATTATTCTACCAACGTACTGATATGTAATTCCTTCCAGGTTATAACATCTAATGCTGTTACAAATTTCTGTCCAAAATGACTCAGTTGACCTGAGTTACGATGGAGATGTGTTCTGGTGACTCCGTCGTAACTCGAAAATAAGTGGAGACATGCCCAAGCCTGCCCAGGAGTCTTGTATGATCAGTATAGGAGTATTATATTGACATTTGTTCTAATGTAATTTAGCATAACAGAGCAATTTACACTACTGTAATGTAGTTGTACTTTACACTTTGTAAAGTAAAACTTTACAATTATTTGTACTTCACAAGTTGTACTTGACGCCAGTTTAAGTGTCCGGCGAAACCAATAAAAAGGAGAGAGACAAATAAAATACACGCTAAATCACACGGAGACAAGCGCTGGCGAGAGTAAGGCGTCTCACATCTTCACCTTTAAGGAGAAGACTATACAAAGGTTATTGAGACGCCGGACTTTTTAAGCCAGATGTGGTCCTTCCTCAAACCTTTAGTGCATAGGACATGGTAGCATGACATTTGATCATTGTTGCAGAAGAATTTGAAATAAAGTGTTCAAAAAGCACTTCAAATCTTATACTCGGGTGTCCACAAACTTTTGGCTCATATAGTGTATCTGCTTACTTGTAACAATGACACATGCTTTAAAAGTCAATGGAACATATTTATATTACGGTAATATATAAGGATATTACGGTATGATGGCGTTTTCTAGAAACTTCTGTAATTCAAAGTTCAATAGCACTTTGGTTTAACGTTATTCAAAAGCATGAAGCTGGTCGTCGGGAGTCATGTGACATGTCGTGAGCCCGAGACAAAGTTGATTGGTGTCCAGGACATATCTGAACACCAAAACGACGTGATTCTAATCAGATTGTTGGCAAGTGTGTGCTTTTTGCACCCAGAGACGGGACACGTCCAGACACGTGCAAAAATGCTCACGTGCCGAGCGCACGGCCAGAAGCATGGCGTTCGGAATCGCTCCGAAACGTGAGAACGATGAGTTTTCATGCTTCAATTAGTTTCAGCTCAGCATTCCTTCCACATTATTCCTGCAGCGGTGATGGATTTTTCTAGAACAGTAGTGCAGCTGCTTATTGTCACTGTACGTGTCACCTTCTTTTTAACTACTTGAAAGAAAAAAAAAAGCGTAAATAAGGTCACGTGTGTTGTGGCGAGTTCGAGTCTGGAATTTTAATCATTTATTTCTTTCTAAATGTCAAAATCAAAACGAGTTCAAAACCCTGCGCTCTTCCCTGATTGGTTGCTTTCCGCACGATCGGCCGTTTAATTTTTTATCCGCTCATTAATAAAAAGTGAAAATGTAGTAAAAAGTACGATATTAGACTTTGAAATGTACTGAAGTTAAAGTCCAAATGGAAATTGTGTAATAATAAAATCTCACCCTTTTTGTCAGGAATTTCGTCGATGGAGTTGACGATGTGGATGGCGCCCGTGGCTGAAGCTTCACCGTGGGCGTTGCTGACGTGACACTCGTATGTTCCCGCTGTATTCTTGGTCAGTGGAAAGATCTGGAGAAAACGTTGTCCGGTTTTAGTACATACACAAAAGTATTGTAAAAGCCTAACCATATTCCCCAAACTGTTCCTACACACACTTTGTCTTTGGATGCTGTAGCATGAAATGTTCCCTTCACTTGAAGTAGGAGACCCAAACCTATTCCAGACATAACAATGCCCCTAAACACATGAGCTCCATGAAGATCTGCTTTACATGGAATATTTCAGTCTCCTGCTTTAGAGCTTCAACCCTACACCCCAGGCCTGATCACCTCACCTACATCAGTACCTGACTTTAATTTCAAAATTCTTGTGTCTGAATGAATCTCTTACAAATCCCCACAAAATCTATTGGAACATCTTCCCAGAAGAGTGGAGCTTATTATAAGAGCAAATAGGGACAACATGTGGAACGGGAGGAAGTTCAAGAGGAAGAACATAACCGATCTAATGGTCGGGTGTCCACAAACTTTTGTCCACATAGTGTAGTTCAGTATTTCTATGTTAGATACTGATGTCCATGCATGAGAAAACTACGGAGGTCCTGAAAGACCATGTGTTACAAAATGTTTTTCTTTTTTTGTTTTCCCGAAAACAACTTCAAGTTCCAAGCCTGTTAATATAAGCATTAACAATTTTCCCCATATTTTCAGCTTGAGCGTCATTGCCAGAACAGACTCTTATGGAGATCAGTGTTGAGGCATCAAATTCTCACCAGAGGAAAATCATATGAAGACAGGAAACTTTTTTTTTTCTTCTTATGCATTGTTCCTTGCACAGTAAACAAGGCAGGAAATCCTCCAGCCAATTAGGAATTTCATCTTTATAAAAATATATGACTCATTTTTCCTTCCTAACCAGTGAGAAGCAGGAAAATGCCGGCGCCTTCGGCTTCTGTGTTTGCTTCGAGAGCTGTCTGAGATTACCTGAGATTACCTGAGATTACCTGTAAAATCCACAGCAATTCACATTTAGGTATGTTAGTGAGAAAGAAGGCTCACCAGCACCCATCCGGTGACCTCGTGCTTCTCCGGGCCTCCCCTCATTTGGATGGCGAGGTTGTCTTGGTCTCCGGGGAGCAGCTCGGACTTGTTATCGTCTGAGATCTACATCGAGGCGATAACCGAGATAACTGAGTGTCATGCTTAAAAGCTCTAAAAAAAATATGCTAATGCTGACAAATTGTTTTTGTTAAACAGAAAAAAAAAACACTAAAGGAAATTAATGAAACACTCAGGGGTTGATTGTTTTTATTCCTCTTGGTCCACAGAAATTCGCCAATTATTCAGTGACAAATGGTACTAGATGTACCATATGTAACCATAAACTAAGAAGAAAAAACTAGGAAGAAAAAAGGGAAGAAACACCTGATTTACTGGACACTTCCCATAAATCCTAGTACTTTTCTGTTATAAGAAAGTAAGATGGAAACAGTAACTCATGGAAGATTTTTAATAGTTTTTTATTCTGTGTTTCATTCCTTATTAATTTTCACTGGACCTGGTGTTCGATAATCACCTCAGATACACTTATTTGTTTGAATAATTATTTAATCCTCATTTAGGACTGTTGCAGAAAAACGTGCGTTATGTGTGTGCGTAAAAGGACACACGGTGTTCTGAAAATAACGCCGCGTGCAAACAATACAGCCGGAAAGCGGGGGAGGTTTTGGTGAAAGGAAGCGTTTCGTCAAACGTGGTTTCTGCACCGAGAGGCGTTTAATGCATTAGAACAAATATCCTGAACAGAAATCACTGACTAAACACTGACTTCCTGTTTACTAGCATCTCTGATGTACAAGGGTACCTCAAAGCTAAAATTAGCATACTGCAAAATGTGCTAATGGACAAATTCGGATGAATTTGACTGAATTGTGTCCTTGTTTTAGATGGAAGACACATAATCCAGTGGAACATCTTCCCAGAAGAATGGAGTTTATTACAACAGTAACATTCTAAAAAAAACATGGGAACTGTGACTTAGCATTATAGTAAACAAGCTAAACATGAATTAGCACAGTATTTTACAACTAGCATCATAGTAAAATGCTAAGCATTATGAAGTAGCAAAGGAGTAACAATTAATGAGTAAACATATTAGTGACATTTTAGTAAACAGACTTAGCATGAACTAGCGCTCTGAACTACAAGTGGGAAATAAATAAACACACTATTGGAAGCTGAAATGATTTAAATGTAAATTTGATGTCGTGTTCTGAGGTGGAAAGTCAAGTCAAGTTACTGTCTAAAAATCTACTCAAATGAAACTGAAAAGTAGCTAATTTTAAATTTAGTCAAAACAAAAATTAGCGTGAGGTAGATGGGGGATGGGGGATGGGGATATGGTTGTGTAGATCTAAATCTCAAACTAGTTGTTTTAAAATTGAAGGAACACCTTTACGAATTAAAGTGCAAAACAAAATAATTAATAAAACAAAAAGAAATGGAGATTCAGAATTTAGACAGTAAATGGGCTCTGCATCACTGGTATCATCGCCATCTTTTTTAGGGCGTCTCTTCTCCATCAATCAGTAGTTTCAAGGGTTTGATTTTGTTCACCTTGCATTATTTTTAGCTATTTATTAGTTTTCTTTGTAAAAAATATGATTTCAAATTTAGTCAAGTACAATACATTCAACAAAAGATGCTTAAGTACAGTCAAAGTTTTAAAAACTACTTTAAAAAATAAAAGTACACAAAAAACCTAATCAGTCACAGTAACATGAGTAAATGTAAACCTCTGGTCGTGTTCAACACTCATTTGTCAGCTGTTATATTGTTATATTTTCTATAAATATAACAATAACAATATATATATTGTTATAAGTGGCCATTTGTCCCAAAGGTTGGTACCAATTTTTGTAACAAAAAATGTTTTGTGTTACTTCTGTAACACAAATGCTTAAAAAGTTTTATTGATTTGTAACTAAGCTGAAATTCATGATGTTCTGTAGACTGTAAAAGCTCCACCCAGAGGAACAGGGTCGTGTCCTGCACTAGTAGTTTGGGAGCATGGCCGTGTTTTTTGCCTGATTTCCATTTTCCAGTTTTTTGTTTATTTTATTTTATGTTACTGGGTGTGTTTTGCTGTTACCTTCTCCAGCTGAGCACCGGTGTGGGAAGGCCGATGGCCTCGCAGCTGAGGAAGACCTGAGCACCGGTGACGTTCCAGACCTGACCCGGACCCGTAATGATTACAGGAGCTGAGAGAGGCAAAACATTTTTTAAATATATATATAAATATATATATATATATATATATATGTGGGTAAAAGTTGAAAAAAGTCTGCTGTAAAAACTTGGGTCATGTGGTGTTTTCATGAATCCTAATCCTATCTGAAAGAATGGAATTTCAGTCATTCATGGGTATGGACCTGGAGCTGGCTTGCTTACACAAAACTCTTGTTCTGTGTGTGTGTGTGTGTGTTTAGGTGCTTTTCCATGGCAGTGATATCAATCAGTGTGACTCATTTTTGTGGAATCTCTTGATTGAATATATTTAGAAAAATTCTTCCCAGCAGCCCGAGGGACAGGGACAGAGAATGCAGCGAGCTGGAGCTTGACTGTTATCAGCCTCCTGACCTTTTTCAAGACTTTGATGAAGACGGAGCTCAAGATAAATCTGTGCTTGAATTCTGCACTAAATAAACCATGTACTCAAGAACGTACTCGTGTACAGAAAATACTCGATCAGTTTTTTTTTTTTTTTTACATTTTTTTAATGTTTTTATTTATTTATCATTTAAAAATGACATTTTATTTAAAATAATTCTATAATTTTTATTTCTTTAGTCACAATGAAAAAAATATAATATTCTGATGGAAAATGCTGCATTTTTTAATATTTTATAATAAAAATATTTAATTATTATAGTATATACACATACCCACATATACCTTTTTTATTCTAATATTTTTTGCTGCATTTTTTTTATTAGTTTTTCCCTTGTGACTAATTAATAATACATATTTTCTATAAAAAAATTCTTTTTTCATATATAAAAATGTGAATAACTAATGAATAATGCTTTTGAACTGTTAAATAAAGTAAAAATAACGAAAGAAAGAAAATACTAAACAAACTGTTTAATAGGATGGATTTTAGTTTCATTTATTTAATTTGTCTTAGTGGTTTATTTTTCTATAATAATAATACATAATCATTTTAAAGGTCGAGCTTCAACAGAAACATTTGAACATTAAATGCATATTCAGATGTGTAAAAGAATCAAATAATGAGAGCTCAGAAGTTTTGGCCCCCTCCCTCACCTTTGGCACACTTGCCCTTGTTGTGTACGGTCACGGCGGGTTTGTGGAGGCGCTCGGCGGACACGCTGGCCGCTTTCAGCTCGCACACGCTCCGGTACTCCACACCGTCCGAGCCGCACACCGCGTAATCGCCGTTTTTGCACGCGCACACGCCGAGCTCGTTCTTCTTCTTGTTCTTCGGGTTTTTCTTGTCCTCGTGTCCCCGTGTCGCTCGGACGCACTCGAATCCTGGGGCGCACCGTGGAGCCGCGGAGCCGCGCGCACCGCACTGCTCTCCCGGTCCGGCGGCGCACAGCTCGCAGCAGCCGCACGGGTCCGGCACGCGGAAAGCGCAGCCCGCGGGCGGCAGCGGGGCGCAGGAGCTCGGGTCACAGGGACCGCAGAAGCGCGGGAGAGCGGCGGCGGCGAGCGCCGGGAGAACCAACACCCACAGCAGCAACATCGCGACGAGAAGCGGGGGAATGTCGGAGCGCCGCTCCTGCACCGGCTCTGGGGGTTTAACGGAGATCAACTGCGGAGGCGGGACCCCGCAGACCCCTTTACACGCCCACAATCTGCTCGTTAGTATTTATCAAAAATTGAGATTTTCACGATTTGTTCTACAAAATAAATAACGACCAATGATAAAAATAATACATTTTTGTTTTGTCACACATTTCTACTGAACATCTTGTAATCACGACCTCCAAAGTCGTGTGAGAAGGTCACATGTGCTTCTCTATAAACATCCCATTCAACATTTAGTCCACATCTGTTGAGCTCTACTGCAGATCTTCCACTCAAACCCATGGAAACCATATCTTCAGGATTGTGACCATGGGTAAGGTGATGCTGGAACAGGTTCGGTTCTCCAGCTTTAAGTTTTCAAGCTTCCATATTCCTACGTTCTTAATTTTGTGTTAACAGTTTGGGAACAAAACACTTCTGACTGAAAACAATCCAGATGTTTAAACACGTTTAGCCATATTAGTGAATAATCCATTTTTGGACCCAAATCCAAAGAAAATATCTTTCATTACCATCATAACTTCTCAAAATGATTTTTTTCACGATTTATTACAATTGTATCTGTCTGACATTTTACAAACTGTGAGATGAGACGACTTCAGAAAGTTTACTTCCACACAGGAAGCTTTGGGACTCCTTTATAAATATTTTGACCTTGAATCCAAAAAACTGGACATTCCACAAATTCCTCGGTCTTCATGCTTACGGTTCGCTTCTCCCCCTATGAAATCATCCTGAAAAGAGGAGCAAAATGTTGCACTCAGGACAAGGGATTTTTTTACGAGTTTATTTGATGTATTTGTTGACGAAGGCGGCGGCGATGTCCCTGTAGGGAGTGGGAGAGTCCGAGCGTGATGGTGGGATTCGGAAGAGTGAACGGAACCGTGGAGAACGCAGGAGCAGGTTGTGAGCGAGACCGATGCAGCTGGAGCTGAGCCAATACAGCGCCATGGACTAGAGCAGAAAAAGAGGGAAAAAAGAGAGAAAATTGTAAAACAGTATGATCCTGTGTTCACATTACAGAATAACAAAGTGATGAGAATTAAGTGAATTTCTCAGATTCTTCTGATCAAACCTTCAGCACGTGTTTCTTTACTTTCTTTATTTCCTACATACAATTATAGATGATAATTGGATAATGTTGTTATCTAAATGCATTTTTTTATCCACTCACATCAGACGTCGAATTAGTTTGGAAGCCGGTTTTATTCACATGGGAAAAAAGTTTGCCTAATTCCGACTTCATTTCTGCTAATTCCAACTTTTTCTGCCAATTCCGACTTTATTTCTGCCAATTCCGACTTTATTTCTGCTAATTCCGACTTTATTTATACCAATTCCGACATTATTTCTGCCAATTCTGACTTTATTTATACCAATTCCAACTTTTTCTGCCAATTCCGACTTTATTTCTGCCAATTCCGACTTTATTTCTGCCAATTCCGACTTTATTTCTACCAATTCCGACTTTATTTCTGCCAATCCCGAAATTATTCCTTGCAATTTCAACCTAATTTCTCATGATTCTGCTCCCCCCTCACAATTCTCACAGAATTTTTCTCACAATTCCGACTTTATTTATCGCAATTCCGACTTTTCCGACATGAAATTCTAGAACAAATCGTGATTTCTCGTTATACAAATGGCTTCTTTAATCCACTCACATCGGATATCTAATTAGTATGAAAGCCCGATTCCGCCACATAAAAATGTTTGTCTAATTGCGACTTTATTTTTCGCAAATTCCGATTTTCTTTCTCGCAATTCCGACTTTATATTTTAAAATTCCAACTGTATATTTTGAAATTCCGACTTTATATTTTGAAATTCCGACTTTTTCTTCCCCACAAATTGGACTTTCTCGCGATTCCGTCTTCATTTCTCGCAATTCTGTCTACAGTTGATTCAGACACGTGAGACCGCTAACGTGAAAGGGGGCGGGGATAATATCAAAGCGATCTAAACTCATCCCCGACAATCTGCTTATTTTTTCCTCCACGTATCAGTGTACTATGATGTTCTCATGTCAGATATGAAAAAGTGGAACAGGAGTGTTTTCATGTTATAAAAAAACAGCTCTTGAATATAGACATGCGTCTCGCGCTTGCAAACGTGACGCAAAAACGTGAGGCCCGTTTTGCTGTTTGTTCAGCCATAACATGTAAGCATGAATGATAACGTAACCTGGGGTATAGATAAACGTATCAGACAAAGCAGACCTCTCGCCCAGGCCACGAGCCCCTTCTCCAGCCGGGGCAAATCAGTCTGAACATCTCTGCTGGCACTCGGATCTGTTATGTAACATCGTGTGAAGACACAACAGTGTCCCCACTCTGATCGTGAAACTGATTTGTCAGCAGAGATGAAACGGAAAGCGAGAGAGAAAAAGATTTCCTTTGTTTTTCAACGTCTCGTTCCACATTTAGGTTTCAATTTGTTCTTTTAATAAGCTCCGTTTGAATAAACAGAGACGTTGTGCTAGACAATACGACATGTCCAGTTAGTGTGAACACAATGCACTTATAAACGACGCAACAAAAATCTATAGAAACAGAAAGATGTTCAATTACACGGCGGAAAGTCATAAAAAAGTGGGAACGTGGAAGCTGTTGGTCATCATCACATCAGCGAATCAGAATCCATCTGATGTCTAATTCATTACATCACTATATATTTTATTGTCCCCACACACACACACACACACACACACACACACACACACACACACACACAGACAATGACTCAGAGAGACAGAAATAAACACAGCGACACAAAATGACAGACACACACAGACACACACATACATACATAGAAACCGACACAAAGAGACAAAGACACAGAAATACACACAGAGACAGCCACACACACACACAGAAAGACTGAGACAAAGAGACATGCACGCACACACACGCACACACACACACACACACACACACACACACACACACGCACGCACAAAGCACTCACAGAAGGTACAGTGGCGGCTAAAGGAATCATGACCAGAGAGATTCCTCTGATGAAGTTGGTCACGCACTTCTGGAACGTCGATTGTTCGAGCTTGCTCAGTGCGTACACCTGCCGAAAAACCCGACACACACACACACACACACACACACACGCACACGAGCATCTCATTCATAGCTACATACCATAACACCATAACACATGCACATAGACACACAGGCCAGAACACAAACCTGATTTCTGTCACAGTGCTGAAAATTTAAGTGTATTTGCCTCAGTGTGTGTATCAGTGTGTGTATGTTTGTGTGTGATAGTGTGTGTGACTTTGTTTCATTCAATGCCACTCATTTCTGGGTTAACATTTAATGTTACGACAAAACACACTGCCATTTACATTGAAAAAAAAACCTTCGGGAACAGGGAAACCCCACCCTATTCTCTTTTGGCTCTATTGTTTAATGAAAATGTGTGTGTGTGTGTTTAAGATTTTCTTCCGTCCCTTCTGAGACAAAGGTATTTCCTTTTTTTTCCTGCCATGAAGGTTACACCCTAAAACCCTTAAAAAACTATTTAAAAAAGTATAAAAATGGTCTCTAACTCTCACACACTCTCACTTTTACTCACACACACACACACACACACACACACACACACCTAAGTGCAGCTCTCACCTCAGTGATGAGCAAGTTGATGAGGCCCAGAGACACGGGGATGATCCAGGTCGAGTCCGGTATGGTGAGATCTGAAAACCAGAGGGCGCCACCTGCTGCCAGTTGTTGCTGCAATCCTAAACGCACACACACAAGTTTGTATTTCATTTCTACTCATTTCAAGCAATGGCAAAAAAAAACGAGAACTGTCCCCTATACACACACTTATATACATATTATACACATACACGTATTGTACATGCTGCTACATGTTCACTGCATGTCCTGAGAGTCATATAGAATAAAGATTAACATGGCAGAGGTAGAGCTGCATCTTCCTGGAGACACAACAGTAAAGGACGTCTGGTTTATTTCATCTCTTTTGGCGTGTGTGTGAAAGGACTCAGAGGGCACTTAAATAAATTGCATCATATTGCATCATATTGCATTGGGAGAATCGTATCGCATCGGTAGCTGCTTCATATGTATCTTTAATGTATCGTATCGTTGGCTCTGCATCGAGATGCGAATCAAAACATCCCTAATGGGTACTTTTATACCCCACTTATTTTTTTACAAATCAAAATTCAACAATTTAATACATTTGAATAATATATTGAATTTTCATTGTTTTATAAAAAATGTTTCAGTCATTTATCTTTTACGTCTCTCGCACACAGACCCCTCAGGAGGCGCTTTACCGGCTGGGACGTGTTCCAATCCCACGCTGAGGTTACGCAGGGAGAGAGAGACGCACACCCACATGGGCAACTGTACCCAGACGAGCAAACTGGCCTTGAAAGGGTGGCAGTTATCCCTCACGTACAGCTCAGACACGATCCGACGCAGATTCTTCTTAAAGTGATACCTGCGGATCGATAAAATACGAAATTAATCTGAAATTTCTGTGTAGAAAAGCGTATTGGGCACAATTTGATCGTTTCTGGACCTGGATTCTGTTCTGGTGGTTAGCGTTAGCTAGTCAGCTAGTGGCGTTTATAGTTTTTGTAAAGTAGTTACTAGCCACTGTCATTTCTCATTCTGGTCAGCGGAATGACACGTGCTGATATGATGCACGTTTGAACCGGACAGACCCACATCTCAACCTATGCTAGCTAGGAACCTGTAACTAGCATTCTTATAGTTAATGTGCCTAGCAATTATGCCACAAGCTAACAGACTATGTAACTGCAAGCTAGAAATATTTAGCTAGCAGCTAGCTAGAAAGTAAATACAAGCTAGCATTCTGATGATTAAAGTACCTAGCAAATACACCACACCCAGACAGACTGTATAGTCTAAGTGATGCTAGCTAGGATATCCTGACAGACAATATAATTACAAGCTAGCATTCTGATGGTTAAAGTACTTAGCAATTATGCTACAATCTGAAAGAGTATGTAACCGCTAACTAACGCAACCAGACAAGCATCGTTTACACAGAATCCGTCAAAAATGGCTGCAAGCTGAGAATCTAGCAAGATAGTATCAATGCCACGTGGAGAGCATGTTAAAAGCTTATAATGAATAAAGGTATAAAGTTAATAGTGAAGTTCCTACCTGCACATTTTCTCAGACCAGCCCTTCTCCTTGGCCCTGACTGAGATCTCGTAGCGTAGCCGGTGTGCCAGCTCTGCTATTTCCTTCTGGACGGCTTCAATCTAGCTGAGAGAAAAACGACCGTGCGGTTATTCAGATGTCTGGATAACATTTATGGAAGGAGTCTCCAGTTTCAGTGTAGCATAGCTAGCTGCCTTTTCTCGTCTCAAACTACTCGTTCTGGGGAGTTCGACGTGACTGATCCTAGCTCTAAAAGGATAAAAACAATGTTCTGGAATACAAGAAATAGACAGAGCTTGAAACGCTCCAGATTGAAAACTGGATCGTCTTTATGTTGTCGTGGTAACCCGTTAATTGTACATTTTTTACCTCATGCAACTTGATGAGGATTGGACAACGGTTTTACTTCCTGCAATGATATAAAAACGTTCATAAATTCCACAAAGCAAAAAGAAATCCCACAGAATCCCAGAACAGAATTATTCCCCGGAAACATGACCCCCGAACCTCGAGGCTTGTTCTGGACAAAGGCCAAGAGCGAGAGATTAAAATACAGAAACGAGACGTGGGAAATAAGGAGCATGATTGTGAAAACACAGGCAGATTCTTCTGTAAGCTACACCACATAGACAAATGTTTGTGGACACCTGATCATGTACTTCTTTTTGAGCATCCCATTCCACATTCAGTCCTTATTTGCTGTTATCATAACCCCGACCTCTCTAGGAAGATGTTCCACTAGATTTTGTGGGGATTTTTGCTTATTTAACTACAAGGCTGGTAGTAAAGTCAGGTGCTGATGTAGGTGAGAAGGTGAGGAGGCCTGGGGTGCAGTCAGCGTTCACATTTATCATGTTTAATAGGGTTGGCGCTCTATAGCATGAGATCTTTCACTCCAAACCATGTGAAGCATATCTTCATGGAGCTGGCTTTGTGCACAGGGGCATCGTTATGCTGGAACGGGTTTGGGTGTACAGTGTATAAATGAGTGTGTATATATGAGTGTGTGTATATATGAGTGTGTATGAGGAAAAGTTCAGTCTTTAAACCATAAACAGTGCGAATGTTTAAAAAGAGATTAAGATAAACAAGAACAAGCCCCAGTGTGTTTACTCCACCGCAAGGTCAGGAAGCCATTTCCGTTTGGGAAAAACAAAAATGTAGTTCTATTCGTCTACATTTCTTTAAAACATGGGGCTGAGGACATCCGCCGAGCAAATCGAATTAAGAGGAGAAAACTTGTGAAAGGCATCGCATAATGAGACCTTGATGTTCACTTTAACATGGAATACATTGTGAATATAAAAAAAAAAGAAAGTTAAAAACGTTTTTTATTGATTTTAAATTCTCAAAAAAATACAAATCTTAAGCTTAAGAATATGACTTTTTAAAAGATAATCAATCAAAAGACTAAAACAAATAAATCACATCATTTTGATGACCAGTGTAATCAATCATTTAGCATGACCGGATTTTTGAGCTCGTCTGTTAGTAACTCTTTAAAGTTCCATTTGTAACATTAATTGAAGTTATTAAATGCTTTAAAAGTATTAATTGTTTGTTCATTTAAACATTTACTAATATATTTACTTTTTATATCTGTTAACTTTAGTTGATGCGCTATGAACTAACATGAACGAGGTACAGCGAGCGGGTGGTCTCGCGTGTCAAAACAAACAGCATGTGGCGTCAGTGATCCGCCTCTAGAGTTTGCTTTCGTATTGCAGACGCAACCTGGAAAAACTAGCAATATGGATTTTTGTGGACAGTTCCAGCAATCATCTATTGGTGCCAATTATTTGACAAAACCAATGAATCGGTCGACCTCTACAAGTAAATCAACTGGATGCACGTCCTGTCAATCGTTTCATAGAGCACCTTTAACCACTCCCCCTACACCCCTGTCCCTACAAAGCAAGTGTTAAATAAGTAAGACGAGACCTTTGCGATGATGGTGGCCTGGTATATGGCGAGCGGCAAAGTGATGATGCTGCGCAGCACCACCGTGGTGCAGATGATGCCCGCCCACCACGGCAACGTCGTCATCTGCTGGCTAGAGATCAGGAGCTGCTCGGTGAAGTGGACCGGAGCTGAATCCGCCACGCTTTCGTACCACCCGGATCCGGACGAGCTCATGGACCTCACGCCAAACGGCTGCAGGTACAAACATGCCACTGACGTTACGTATCTGAAGGTGAGAGCGCGATCGGGTCCGGGTCTCGAGTCCATCCTGATCACGCCCTGGGACATGCATCTCGCTATCGGATGGATTCCACGGAACCGGGACCTTAAGGAGAGGTTCAGGCTGGGCAGGAACGAGATCCTGAGAGAAAGAGGATGGAGTGCATGTGTTGGAGCTATAGGATTTCCTGTGTTTAGGTTATGAGACCTGATATGATCTATTAAATCTTAATAGGATTTTGGACCTCCTATCAATACATCATAATAGTTTTGTATATATTTAAATATATATTTATTAATATTAGGGCTGTCAATCGGTTAAAAATGTAATTGTGATTAATCGCACGATTGTCATGAGTTAACTTGTTAACTTATTTGTAAATTTTTTCTGTTCTTAATGTTAAATTAATACTTTTCAAGTTTTCAATCTTTTAATCAAAATATTGATGCTTTATGCAAATGTGTTTATTTTTTTAAAACCAAACTCAACATCAGGACACCGAACGGAACGTTTGCTATGTTTCCGCACGGACGGTTTTAATTGCCGGAATGTGGGTATCACGGCCGATTTTGGTGCTTGATTTGTGACTTGGCACAAAACAAATGTTTAGTGATTAAAAATGTATATTTTTTACAGAAAGGACTCCACCTTGCTTGCATTTTTTTTCTTCACTTCTTTAACACACTCTCATTATTTTGCAAAGTTCATCACTCCTCCACCTTTACCATCTTACCACTCCACTGCCCGCCCTCTCCCTCACACTCTCTCTCTCTCTCTCATGTACTCTAACTCCAAATGACTTTCATTCCTCTTCTGTACAACGTGTACCTCCACCTCTCCAGTAGTGATGGGAAGCTCGGATCATTTTAGTGACTCGGTTCTTTGAAACTCGTTTATCAAAATAAATGAATCTTTTATTGAGCCATTTAGTTCATTTCGTGTCTTTAATCAAAAATTATTCAATAATCAGATCCACAACACATCTACACACACAAACTTAACCATAGTTCCAATAATGAAAATATGACAGTGCAATGATAAAAATCTGAATCAGGTCGTTCTTTTGTCACGTGACTCCCATAATTACAATAACGCCAAGATTCAGACTAAAAACATCGGATCTTTTGCATTGTGTAGCATCTATAGGAGTCACGTGATAAAAGAATGAACGACTCGGACCAGAAGAGAGATGAACTAGTCAATTCTGTTTCCTGTTTATAATCTATGGAGATTTTGCGATGCTTTGCACATGCGCATCCAGTAGAAAAATGAACGAATCATTTTTTTGAGTCGACTCGTTCTTCTGAGTCACATTAAAGAATCGTTCGAAATAAACGAATCGTTCATGAACAACACATCAATACTCTACATTCTCTCACCACAAATCGCAATATAATCTGCGAACATCATAGTTTATGGAAGCTCCTGTCTGACCTCATCCACGAACCTGTCCATAACCACTGCAAACCGGAAACAGACGATCCTTAATGAAATCCCACCTCCACCTTGATCCAGTCTGTCGTTTCTACTGTACACTTCACTGCTGTCCCACTGTCATACATGTCCTGCACCACCCTCACATACTTCTCTGCCACACCAAACCCAACACCGGAATCCTCACCTCCCGACGCTGTTCCACATCTTCTACACCACCAGCGATCCCGTTATCTAATAATTCAACAACCTGCTCCGTTTATCCATCATCCACATTCAACCTGCTGAATGTCAGAGCAGCATGACAGATAAACTGGCGCGCAGAAATGACGCAATTCGTGTGCGCCCTGGGAAATCCTGTCGCTTCCGGTATCATTCCAGTGTTGCTATGGTGAGCTATTGCAGGAGAAGAGGTGGAGAAGGTGGATGAGTTTAGGTACCTGGGGGTCAACAGTGCAGAGTAATGGAGAGTGTGTTAGAGAAGTGAAGAAAAGAGTGCAGGCAGGGTGGAGTGGGTGGAGAAGAGTGATAGCAGGAGTGATTTGTGATAGAAGAGTATCTGTGAGAGTGAAAGGGAAAGTTTATAGGACTGTGGTGAGACCTGAGATGTTGTATGTTTTAGAGACAGTGGTGTTGAGTAAAAGACAGGAGGTGGAGCTGGAGGGAGCAGAGCTGAAGATGTTGAGATGTTCGTTGGGAGTGATGAGGATGGACAGGATTAGAAATGAGTTTATTAGAGGGACAGCACATGTAGGACGTTTTGGAGACAAGGTGAGGGAGGAGAGATTGAGATGGTTTGGACATGTGAAGAGGAGGGACATGGGGTATATCAGTAGGAGATTGCTGAGGATGGAGACACCAGGAAGGAGGAAAAGAGGAAGACCAAGGAGGAGGTTTATGGATGTGGTGCGGGAAGACATGCAGGCATCCATCCATCCATCCATCCATCTATCTATCTATCTATCTATCTATCTATCTATCTATCTATCTATCTATCTATCTATCTATCTGTCTGTCTGTCTGTCTGTCTGTCTGTCTGTCTGTCTGTCTGTCTGTCTGTGTGTGTGTGTGTGTGTGTGCGCATACAGTTTGAAATATAAAAAATATATAAATATGTAAATATATATCATGTAAATATACGTTGTTTGGAAAAAAAAAAAGTAATAAGAGAAAAAGAGGAAGTAAAAGAAAAGAGCACCGCCACCTGCTGGCGCACAAATGCTGTAACATCAATTCGGTACATATATTGAGAATATTTCATCATGAGGGATTTTGTTTTGTGGTTTTCTGATGGGAGGCCATAACATTAACAGAAATTAAGTAACAGAATTACTTGATTTCTCGCAGCTGCGCTCCTTCTAGTAGTGTAAGTTTAGTTTAGAGTTTCTATCCAATCATATTTCAGACGTCATATCACCTGTTCAAGTGAATCTGCCATGAGGCCTTCAGATCCAGCAGTGCGGGAGCTCTTTAGCGTAAAGTACACATTTTTGCATATGTAAATGAAACAAATAAACAAAAATAAAAATAACTCCTTCTTACAAGAAATAATGCACAATGAGCACTCAAACTTTAATACTGGCATCATAAAAAAACATAAGTTCCAGACTGAAACAATGAGGTAAGATCTTGTGATTAATAATGTACTGTTTAGAAACACAGAATCCGTCATTACAGGGAATGTAAGTGAGATTCATTATACACACAAGTGTATAATTAAAAAGCAGGCCAAAGTTCAAAATGTTTTGTTAACCGCACGCAAAGTCCGTCGTTGGTTACCGGCCCCTGGTTTGCGCAGACGCAGCTGGCGCAGTCGGTGCTGCAGTTTTTTGGGGATCTTTCCTCGCTTGTTGAGGATTTCACGCAGCCTCTGCTTGGGTGTTTTGGATAATCGGAAGTCACAGATGGTGGGGTAGTGCTCGTATTCCACCCTGCAGGAGCGTGTAACCGGAATGTATCCCTCCGCCATCACCGTAACCTTGTAGTCACCCGGGTTAAGCAGGCGCCAGTAATCGCCGTCAGATGCTGGAGATGTAAAAGTTCTAATTAGTCAGAATGTTTCAAAAACAGCAACTTCAGTAAATCACAGATTTATACAAATGCACATGTGAGCGAGACAAACTAAAGGAACTGCGCTAGATAAAGTGGTAAATGCACTTTTCTTACTTTGTGTATTAGAGGTCGACCTACGTTGGATTGTACTTGCCGATAATTGATTAATCAACAGATCAGTTTAAAAAAAAAAATGAATATTAGATAGCAAACACAACACTCTAGGTAAAATAGACTTTATTACATACAACTATTACAAACATCTGAATCTAATAAAAAAAAATAGTAATTTAATAAATATAATTGACACGTGGTGTCAGTGAATCGCCACTAGAGGCCACTATTGTAAAAAGTTCAGCCTTTACATTATCCTGTTTTTAATATGTCCTTTGTGTCATTTCTTTTGCTTTGTCTGTTCGGGGACAACGATTAAGTTGTCAAGTCTCACCTTCGTTACTAGAACAAATATCTTGGTTTAAGTTTGGTTTGTTTGACTTCCCTCACCTGATCTTATGTGATGATCGATGTCGTCCACTTTAATGATGGCGTCCGCAATTCCAGCCTTTGTGTCTTTATCCTTTATGACTCCTCTAACGCCTCGGTGGACCTGTGCATTGTCGAAAAAGTCAACATTTGAACTGAATCCGAAACAATTGTTTGATGATTTTTCCATTGTTCTCTTTAACACTCAAAAATTGTTATTATACTGTTCAGCTTGTTTAGTAACCAATAAGTGTAGCCAATAAGTTACATATATTATTGTTTAAAAATAATGAAAAATCATAAATAAATCTTGTATTTTATTATTGGATTTATATTTAGAAATTTGCCAGAATTTTGTTGCTTTCATTTACCTGTTCCATGTAGACCAGCAGCGACTCTCGGTTGTTCTCCCACTCTTTGGGCAGCTCGCTGGCGTGAGGGAATTTATCACAAGACAGTTCAACCGTCACCTCGAAACAGTTCGTGTGCAGGTAGCTGAAATCGTTCATGCCTGTGGAAGCACAAAAATTACAGATGTCCGACTGACTATTAAAAAAATTCGTCATGGAAAAAACACAGCAAAGCAGTTCTCCACATAGAGAAACTTCTGGAATATAACAGACTTGTGGATAATTTAAGAAAATATCTTTATAAGATCAATGCAGATACACATTTTTATTTCACTTCAAGCGGCGGTATGCGACTTAGGCAACATAGAGACATCTCTGCAGCTTGTTCAGTGTAACACTTTATATTAGCGATCCCCAAACTACAGCTCAATTTCTCTTGGTTATTAATAGAGGTCGAGGCACCCATAGTTGATTGGTGGAAACATCTGCAAAAATTCATACAGATAGTTTTTCCGGCTTCGGTTGACTGTCATTACAAGAGCGGCCTCTAGAAGCAAACCACTGATTCCACGTGCTGTTTGTTCCCTCCTACAAACCTTTTGTAACTACTACAGGACACTTCTAACCTACTTCATTTAAAGACAGATGTATTGAACTGTCACTAGAAAATGGACAAACACATATACTTTTTTGAGACACTCACTACCAGGCACCGTGTGCCAGTTGGCTCCGTTGATGATGTTGTTTTGCCGTGTAAAGTCCTTGTTGTGGCATGGCCGGCGGTTCGGATTAGACATGACGTGGTTGGTGCTGGCGTAGACGGTGGCGAGCCAGCGGAAGAAGCTGTCGTCCGGGGTGGGAGTGTGTTCCCGGGGGGCCCAGTCCCGGGCCATGTCGAACGGGTACGTGACCACCAGCTCACCACCATGCAGGTTGGCACTCAGGACAAAGGGTATGGACTGCATCCAGGTGATCACCAAGCGGGTCTCTGGCGCCACCTTTAGCAAACAACAACAACAACAACAACAAAGTTTTGCTAAAGTCACTAGTAATGACGCCATGTTTTCAGACTTTTGCTTTATCAACATACTGTATATTACCTCATGATTAATGAGGCATTATTAGAAAACAATGAAGCATACAAGGTGGTTATCAAAAAATTGAGACTAGAGATCAAGAGATCATCCCTTTAGATGATTAAAACCTGGCGGTAGAACCCACTATTGACAGTGTGGCCCCTGGGGACGAATTCTCGACGCACAATGCCCTGAAGGTGGAAAAAGACGATGAGCTTGGTCAAGCTGCAGACTTGCCTCGCTTTTGTCAGTCGTGGAGATGATGGGCTCTAACACTGTGAAGACTGTTGCTTCATCTCGTGGTCGTACACCCAGGTTTTGTCACCGGTAATGATCCCCAACATAAAGGACAGGTTGTCCACGAAATGCTGATGGAGTTCTTGGCATACTTTGATGCGGTGTTCCTTCTGCTCCTGGGTTGCAACACGGCGCATTGCTGAATGTGGCAAATTTGCCCAGTTTCACGCAGAATTTCGCGCTTGCGCTTTGTTCTAACTCGCAACTCCCAATGTACATGATGTCTTTTGGCACACTGACTTATAAAGATTGGTGCTCCCTGTGACTATGCATGCAGCCCTGTGCTGCCATCTGCTGGGGTGACAAAACTAGTCTCGAAACGTTTTCATACCACCTCGTATTTGTAATGATTTATTTTTAGGAAACACATTTCTACTCACCAAAGCATCCTTCGATGTGTACTGTTTGGGAATAGGGATGTGATGGTTAATGAGCTTCGACTTGTCCGTCTCCAGCTCCATGGCGTCCCACATCTCCGAGTTCAGGTTGGCAAAGTTGTTGTTCATGTCGTAACCTTTGTAGCTGAAACGACCCAGAGCCCAACCACCGAGCTCGGATCCCTAAAGGTAAAACCACACACACACACACACACACACACACACACACACACACACGTGCTGAGTGTCCTATCAGCATCAAGATAGGATGAACCTGGCATCCATGAGTTACCGTCTGAACCCAAGCTTTGGTTATTGTGCATCCTGAGGTTCAGCATAGTGGGAATTAACCCACCTTCTTGTAAGCCATCTCATAGCCGTCTGGGTTCATGGAGGGCAGCAGATGGATGCGAGTCTCTTTAACCAGATGGACTATGCGCTGGTTGCCTTGTTTGTATTCGTGACAGATGTACTGCATCAGGTTCAGCAGCAGCTCTCGCCCCAGAACCTCGTTCCCGTGCATCCCTGCCACGTAGCGGAACTCTGGCTCACCTGTAGAGGGCGGAAGAACACTTGCTCTCTTTACCACACTTACTTCTACAGAGTGGTTCAGGTTTGTAAAGGTACTTTGTGGTGCTGCGTTGAGTAGAGTTAGCAGACACAATTCTTTAACGTCATGCAAACAATATTCTAAAAAAAAATTTTTTGTTTGTTTGTTTGTTTTTACAGTAAAGAATTCGGGTGCCAATACTTTTGCACAGTATCCTCCTAACAAAGTGACAAGTTTAACATAAAATATTCAGATGTGTTTTTTTTCAGCTGATAAATTAAATTGTACTGTAACCAAAAAATTATTTGGTTTTGCATCAATAATTAATACATTTAACATAATCGTTATAAATATTTATAAAATGTTTATTTGTTTGTGTTTGTTATAAACAATAAAAAAATATGAAATGAAACATCTTTTATTCAACATTTGATAACTCCTTGCCTGTAAATCTGTCCTTTTGCTTATTTCATCATATTAGTTTATAGTAAAAATATTAAGAAAAAGGTTGCCATAGCAACAAGCTAAGAACTTAGGGTTGCCAAATACTGAATATCCATCAATTAGGGAAGATCCCTGAAAGAATACATTTAAAACAATAGCTATACAAAATGACCAAAAGTATTGTGACACCTGACAATTCCAGCTGTATGTGGACCTTTTGCTTTTTTCTCCTTAAATAAATAAATAAATAAATAAATAAATAAATAAACAGTTTAATGAATAAGTTCTCGTTGAACCTAATGATAGAAAATCACTGTATGCTAGTAGACTGGAGTGTCGTTTTCAGTTCCCAGCTCCTGGAACCCTGAAACCTGAGATTAAATCAGGAGACGCTAACAGTTACATTACGGTAAAGGAACAGATGGGATGAAACATGACCTGAGTGCACCCCTCTCCCTCTTTTCCCCCCCTCTTTCACATGCATACCTCTCTACTCCTTTTTTTTGGTCTCCACTAACAGAGGGGTCTGAAATCTGGCACCTTCCCTAAAAAAGCACTGAACCGAATAATAATAAAAAACACTCACGCACACAAATTTTTGGAAGATTTGCAATAAATAATTATAAATAAAATCTTTTTAAATAAACCATTCGGTCCAACAGCTTGCACTACTGATTAGCTATTAAGCTTTGAGTTTTCCTGACAGAAATTTGAGATCTTAAACATATCTCACTGCACCTGAAAGACAGGCAGCTTAGCTAACCTTTCTTTGAGCTAGAAAGATATATATTGTTAGCATGCTAGATAACTAGCACTTTCTGTGAGGTCTCACTTTAATACAAAATCCACCCCAACAATATGGTCTCCTTTATTAGCTAGCTAGCTAGCTAGCTTCCTCAGCTCTCATAGGTTCAAAAGATAATGTGGATATCTATGATTTAACAAGTGACTGTTAGTAAACACACTATTAGCATAATCAAAGCAGTCAATAAAGTCACAAACGTCTACAGCTTCCTTGTACAATGGCTGCACTGTAATGCTTAGCTATCTAAGCAGGAACTCTATACATATTTGCTGCATCTCTGCTCGCCTGAGTTCATGTTAAACAAATACAAATTTGGCCGTAAAACTGTAGAACAAGCTGAGTTTGTAATGAACACCACACAAGCTCATGCCTGGCCTTCAGGGGTTTGGAAAACAGGTCACCCATTCATCATGAAGTCCTTTACACCCCTCCTTCATGAAAGAAAATCCATCCAAACCCAACTCTGTGTTGATCTTTGACATATGCAATATGGACAAAAGTTTGAAGGACACCTGAGTATGGTGTTTGGTGCTTGTTTTTGATCATCCCATTCTCCAATTTGCTGTTGAAATAAGCTCAATTCTTCTGGGAAAATGTTCCTCTAGATTTTGTGGAGATTTGTGTGAGATTTATTTAAGAAAGATGAAGTAAGGAGGCTAGAGATTCAAGCAGAAGATCTTCCACTTCAACCCGAGGAAAGCAGATCTTCATGTAGCTGGCTTTGTGAACAATGGCATTGTCATGCTGGGTCAGGTTTTGGTCTCCTATTTCAAATTTAGGGAAAAATCCATGCTACCACATCCAAACACGTTCTATACAATTGTGTGCCTTCAACTTTGAGGTAAAAATTTTGGAAAGAACCACATCTGGTTGAAAAATTAAGCGTCCCACTACTTTTGCTTATATCGCGTAGATTTAAAGTAAATTGCGACTAATTGTTTGCGATACAGATGTAATAGTATCTCTCTCACCCAGCTCGTGTTGGCCCGGGTTATCAGATATCTCCATCACGTACAGTTTCAGACCCATGAAGCTCTTCCCGATGCTGTAGATACGCGTGATGTCCGGACAAGCCTCATTCACTGACCTCATTAGCTGGAAAACATTAATACCGATACAGTATAATCACATGAGTGATGTCAATGGTAGTGCAATATTCCACTCTGAGGTTGAATTTGAAGAACCATGCAGAACCATGCCTATGCAGGAAAGCAATTGATTTCTTCCAGGCCTTCAGATGATAAAAGAAATCCAGTGATATGAATGAATGACCTTTCAAGACACTGATATCATTCATATCGTTTAAGATATCATGGTAGCTGCAAATATTTAATGCTGAATAAATACAGAATTCACGGATGTTTTTAAGAATTTAAAAAAAAAAATGTTTAATAAAGATCCACACTCTGATTGGACACCATGATTTGATCAGAACAGTTTTGTCCTCATTTTTAAAACATTATTTTTATTTGATTTGATTTTTATTATTATTCTTTTCATTTTTTTGTCATCGAAACCTATATATTTTGATGCATACAATATGCTCAGGTATTAATATATTTTATATAACAGTTAATACATTTATTTTCACACACCTCCTGAAGACCTCCTTTCTTCACAAAGGTGTTCCTGTTCTTCATTTCCAAGCCAGAATTCAAATAAATAGACACGAACTCTAACACTAGTGGTGACCGCAGCCCCTGTTAGGTTAACGGTTATTTGCAGAGGACGGGATGAGAATAACTGAGAGCCTAGAGTAATATTTATCTTCTGGTGAGTGTGGTGAACCTCAGTACACAATCAAACACCAGGAACCCGAGTAGCTCTGCCAAATCCTACAATGTGTTTCCCATTGGTGACGCATAGGCAAGAAGAATCACCTCGAGCATTTCAGATTTCTTTGCCATTTCCTAAACCTCAGCTTTAGATGTGCATTTGATGAGCTGTATTACTCCGAAGCATGGCTGAATGCTCAAATCTGATTGGTCATTGGTCATATTTTCATATAACCACACTCAGGTAGTTCTGGCTGTTACATAAACAATATCTTGTGGTAATAATGTAATAGTTATGGATTAACACAATAATATGTATATGGTTTCTATAGTAACAGCAAATATGCATGGACAGTTTAGTGACATGATCAATGTTTTTTCTTCTCATTGCATCGTTTTCAGCACAGGAACCCTTTTTGTCGTTGTGACGCTTTTTCAGCCTGCCACTGGTTTATCATTTCCGGCTCTCACACACCACAGACGTAGTCTAGACTACCAAGCTCACAACGAGCATGGCAGAAGGCAACATGAAGTCTGGGGTTAATGTGGATGAGACAGAGGGAGTCAGTGATGTAAACATGACTGAGAACAGACATTCCTGATCACTTGATCATCATCTTCTTTTCTCTGCTTGTGTTCTATATAGTGAATGTTCAGCCTGGATACATTTTCAATTTTCAATGCTTTTGTATGTATATATTGTGATGTGAGGTTCAGTTTCCAGCGTGACACTAAAACAGGTAGTAGTAATGGCTACTTTTTACTTAAGTACATGAGTATCTGTACTTTTATTTAAGTGAAGGATGTGTGCACTTTTGCCATCTCTGTACCTGGTAAATGATGTACAAAATATCAGAACGTACCTTCCTCATTTCCTTGTAATTGTGATGTCTGAAGTCCAGTTTGTACTGTGCACCTTCTTCCACTGACCATCGGTGAAGGTTATTTGGGTCTAAAGAGAGAGAGAGGGTTTGTAATAAACACCAGTAAATCTTATTTCACACAAAGTTTGTAAGAATTTCATTAGATTTGAATCTAATCTATACAGATTTCACTCAGTTATTAAAAGTCTTAGGCCCATTGTTAGTTATTATATGATATTAATATAATAAAATTCTGGGTGTATGCAAAAACAAACAAGCAGACAAGCAACCTCAAACTTATTCAATTATTTATTTCATTAGTTTAATTAAATAAAAAATTACCAACTAAACAAATAACTAGCTAAAAAACACATTAATCAAATAAAAACTAATTTAATTAATACTTAGTAAATAAACCAAAGACAGAAACAAATAAAAACAAACAGAAATGAATAACAAAATAACAAAACAAATAATTTAAAACAGAAATAAACAAGCTAATTAAATAAATACAGTAAATAAACAAAAACAAACAAATAAAACACAAAATAAACAATAAATAAAACAAACCAAGAACCTAAATCAAATGAAGACATAATTAACCAAAACTAACAAAACTAAATAGAAATAATTAACAAAAAAAAACAACAACAAATAATGTGCATATAAACATGTTAATTGAATAAATTACATGAACTAAACAAGGAAAGAAACAAATAAAACAAACTACATAGAAATGAATGACAAAATAATCAAAGCAAAACAAATGTACAAACAAATAAATGAAAATAACAAATTAAAACTATTTTAAAAATTAAAAACTACTGAAAAACATTCATGTAAAAATAAATGATGTTTGTTGGACAATGTCAATAAACAATACAATAAGAAACTACCAACTAAACTAGCAAAGGAATAATAATAAATAAGAAAGAAGAAATCATTAGAAAGAATTAAATAAACAAACATTAAAACAATAGAAAACATAAAAACTAAAATTCTCAAAATGTATTTTAAAATAAAATAAATGATCCAGCCGATCATAGAAGTTCTTAAAAGTCCCTAAATGCGAATTCTTACCAGGTTCTGTTCTCGAGACTGTAAATGTTCTTGCAGTGTGAATGTGTGTTGATTACCTGGGATCGTGCAGC
Organism: Silurus meridionalis; assembly: GCF_014805685.1. Classification (NCBI taxonomy): domain Eukaryota; kingdom Metazoa; phylum Chordata; class Actinopteri; order Siluriformes; family Siluridae; genus Silurus; species Silurus meridionalis. The sequence continues at coordinate 21,791,207 of NC_060897.1, read as the reverse complement.
CCAGCACTTCTGCACGTAAGCAGATGGTTCCGTTTGTAAACCAGGTTTGCGGGTTGATTCGTATAAACCGGGCCACTACAGAATCGGGGAACACGGCCAGCACTGCAGTGTCTGTGTCCTGATTCCCCTCAAACACCTGTTAGCAAGAAAGAACGTTCTGAGCGAAGATCTCCATTCAACTAACCAAAATACCACCGGGCTCAATAACAGCACCAGATCAGCAGGTCAGGGCCAAACTGTTGTTCACACACACTAGCAAACGGTCAATTTGTCTCGGATTTAAAGGCTACCTTTAATAGTACAAATGAAGGGTTTTGGTTATGTTCTATTGTTGTGTTAGCATGAAAGATTGTGTTCAGCTAGTCAGAAGTGCATTGGATTCAGTGGGGTTTGTTGTGATGTTGCTAGTGAGGGTTCACTCGCTGAAATCTGGTGTTAAGCAAGAAGCAGTGGGCAGGCAAGCCGTTCTTTCCAACAGAGCCACTTAATCAAGCTAACTGCTGCCAGCTGCCATGTCCAAATGTGTATCCGAGCCACCAGCGTGCTGCCAGGAGAGAGTGTGTGTGTCCTGCTGGCTCAGGGATGGAGATGATACAGTGCCATGGTGATGCCTGAGCCAATACACATCAGCAGCACTAATGAAAGTCTTTAGCCTTGTGTTGAGGAAACCGATGTTTCTGTCCTTACACTCATATATGCTCATTAATAATAAAGATGGAGACCTAAAATATAAAATATAAATGTGGAGGAAATTTTTGGAAGAGAATTCGAAGTGTTTAAAGCCTCTGAATGAGTAACTGGCTGTGGAGTGAACTTCAAACTTTTCTTCCTTCATGATTTATCCATCTTTATTATTCATGATCAGCTGCTCATCTTTAAATTCTCATACATACACCAGCAAGAAATCCATCCATCCATCCATCTATCCATCCATCCATCCATCCATCCATCCATCCATCCATCCATCCATCCATCCATCCATCCATCCATCCATCCATCCATTCTGTACATACATACATACATACAGGTTTTTTTTAAATGTCTCATCCAGTGTTTATCCATCCCTTTACAGCACATTCTATCAGCTCCATCCCTCCATCCATGTAAGTTTTCTAAATTCTTAATCTATTTTTTAAATTTTTTTATTTATAGCACATTCTATATGATCCATTTATAAGCTGACTAACCATTCCATCTATCCATCCATCCATTAATCCATCCATTAATCCATCCATTAATCCATCCATTAATCCATCCATCCATTAATCCATCCATCCATCCATCCATCCATCCATCCATCCATCCATCCATGCATATTCTATACTTTTTTCCATCCATTGAAAGCATCCATCCTTCTGTCCGTCCATCCATCCATCTATCCATCCATTCACCAACCCTCTAAATGCAACATCTGTTTATCCAAAAATCCATCAAAACTCCATCTGTCTCCATCAATAATCTCAATAAATGATATAAATTCATTAATTAATACAGATTTTTAAATGCATTATCCAGCTATGAATTCACCCATCTTCTACATGCAGCATTCATCCATCCATCCATGCATCCATGCATCCATCCATCCATCCATCCATCCATCCATCCATCCATCCATATTATCAAAATGCATTATTTATTTATACTTTTTTTGTAATTGCTTAATTAATTGGAGAACAACCTTTTCTTCTTTAAACTATGCATCCATTTCATTTATGGATTGCTCTTATTCTGCTCTTATATCTAATGATTTATTCATATGGCTTCTAAAATACTAATTGCTTCCTAATTGCTCCATCCATCAATTTTAAAAATCGATTCATTATATTTTATTTGTCCAATAGTCAAATGATAGCATGCATTCTTCTTTATTCATCCTTCCATCTTGAACATTCCTGATATTGAAACTGTATATGGAAATGCATTGGTCACGTATTTGCTGTTTGTACTAATACTGTACTGCTTAAGCTACGTATAATATTGTTCTGCTTTGTCAGGAATTAGAAGTGAACGAATCTTACCGCTTCTCGAGTCCCGTTCATGCACGGCTTCCAGCTAATGGAGTCGTTACTGAACTGCACCTTGAAAGTTTCAACCCAATTCCAGCTACAGAAGAAGAGTGAGCACACATAATCAGGTATGAGAAGCGGACATTGGTATGACCTTCACTGTAAATATGCATGCTTCTGTGTAAAATGATTTATCTGTATGGTTTGCTACCTCCAGATGGAACTGCGGCCCTGTATGATGACCCCTGTGAAGCGAGTGGCTCCCAAAGCGTCCACCTGAAGCCACTGTTTCTTGTCCTCATGTAGTGCACACCAAGCTCCATCATAAATATCCCCATCCTCAATACCAGACTACACACACACACACACACACACACACACACACACACACACACACAAACCCCAGAATATATGTGATAGCCAGAATGAATAGGATGTAAATTAACCACAAAATATTCAGATGACAGTCTGGAAGATACAATTTATCTTTTCGTTTGCCAGTAGAACGGATTCATTTTCTGGATATTATTCCCGCTCATTCGGACTACATTAGGACACACAACACATTTGGACTTTTGGTGCATAGACCTCTATATATCCACTATAATCCACTTCTTTGGTGCTTGGACCTCTAATCCACTATTTTGGTACTTGGACCCGATATATATCTACTATAATCCATTATTTTGGTGCTTGGACCCCTATATATTCACTATAATCCACTGTTTTAGTGCTTGGACCCCTATATATTCACTTTAATTCATTATTTTGGTGCTTGGACCCCATATATATCCACTATAATAGATTATTTTGGTGCTTGGACCCAATATATATACACTATAATCCTTTATTTTGGTGCTTGGACCCCTATATATATCAACGATAATCCATTATTTTGGTGCTTGGACCCCTATATATCCACTATAACCTTTATATTCCACTTCCGCACACTTATAACTTTGATAATATGAATAGTAATTTCCACTGTTGCAATTCTTAAATAAAAAATTCAATAATTTGCAGATCTCAGGGACCATATGGACCCATAACTGCGATACAGATTTTAGTTTGGGTGTATGTTGTTGGTATATATTCTTATTTATGATTACATTTACATTTTTTAAGCACAAAGCCTTAAGCAGAACCAGTGTGAACTGAATTGACGCTAATTTGTACATCCAAAAGGCATATATTGAATTTGCAGTCGTCCCAAAAAAGAAAATGAACACAGCAGCTATTCTGCATTTTTATCAGAGGTCATGTTCATTGTGTGATTATTTGCCTTGCCTGGATGTTCAGTCGGCCACGATGGGGTCCCAGACCACGGCGTTTATATGATGACGCCTGCAGCTGGGCATCTTTAACTCTCAAACTCTCCAAACCCAGGGGAGGGCATTCTAAGCCAAAAAAAAAAAAAACAGCCCCATGTAGATTGTGTTAGAATCACGACTGGAAAACAGAGTGCTGGATGACGGATGATTGAAAAAGATGGGAAAAAATGTGAACTCTTTGCTTATGTAAGCAGAAGTGCTGGAAGGCATCAACAGAAGAGATAGAGGGAGAATGCAGACACATGAAGATGGGAAAAAGGTGTCGCATGCCTTTTTGTTTAAGAAGCGTTCCACTCAAAGTCTGTTTTTATATTTGGGTTCACAACTTTATCCGTATTTCCGCAATATTCACGAGATTGATCTTTGACCAGAACTAGTCAGTTGATCTGATGTCGTACGCTCGAATTCATTAGTAACATCCGATTTGCACAATTGATCAATTCTAGACACATTTACAAATAAAAAAGTGTAATAGACGTTTAAGCTTGACGCATTATGACGACCGGTTTAACCATTTTGCATTCAATAACTAATGCAATAAATTGATGCTGAGGTGTTTTAGGGGTATCATATATTTTGATCAACATGACCCGAAGAACTGATAATGTAGAAAACAGCAAACAATTGTACACAATCAATGAAATCATTGTGGCAAAGCATTGGCAATTTGTTCACAAAGTGACTCCATGAGATGGAGGTTGAACAAGTGGTTTCGAGAATTTTATTTCTGATCTGCGTTCTCCTGCTTTACACCATGTTTTCATGCAGCATTGCCGTTTACGTGAATCTAGAACACTGGTAGGAATTTGAAATATCACTTCATAAACATGAATATTATAATTATTATTATTATAAATCACTGGGAATAACATATTTAAACAAAAATCACTCATTAGATTTGTTTGTTCTATTTTTCAAATGTCTATAATCCAGAACATTTCTAGAGTTTGTTACCTAACTTGGTCAGATCATCCTCCTTCCCTTTCCCCCACACTCGTTTCTCCAGTTTTGCCTCGATCTCCTCCTCCAGGTCTTCGGTGCCAAAGTGGACCACTGTGGGCTTCACGCTGGTGGAGAAGATCCTCTCAGGAGGTTTTGTAGGAGCAGCTTTTCTCTCGTTGATTCTTTGGATGTGTCTGGTCAGAGTGGTGGCTCCAGGTGGAGATGAGGTCTGATTGACAGAAGAAGAAGATCTGTTAAGGCCATTCAGAACGATTTCAGCTCCAGTGAGTAAACTTAAACAACACAACAGGAATGAGTGGAGGCATGATGAAGCCATGTCTGCACTGTTTGGCTTCCTGAGTGTGTGAGCGAGAAAACCCTCACGAATGTCACAGAAAGCCACATTTCTTGGAGTAGAGGCTCTGCAGAATGCATTGTTTTTATTTGCACTCGGAATTGAAAATTCGCAATGGGAATTAAATAGAGGAAATGGGATTCTTATTTGTTTTGATCACACAGAGTGTAACAATACCAAATAGGATCAATGCCCTACAGTGCACATTATTTCCAATGGAACATCTGAATCTCAGAGTCAAAGTGAATTTCATTGGTGGTCATTTCTAAAGAAATGTCCCATCCAGATATCAAATACAATCTAGTAGAACATGGGGCAGGATGGAGCTGGGTGGGTTGTGGCTCTGCAATAATTGAATTTATTTGTATAGCACTTTTTACAATTTGTCCTGAAGCAGCTTTACAGAATGAAACATTGTGAAAATGCATTTCAGCATCATAAATTCATATATTGAGTGATGTCTAATGAGTGAGCCAATGGCAACAGTGGCAAGAAAAACTCCCTGAGGAACCTTGGGAGGAACCAGACTCAAAAAGGGAACCTCATATGCATCAAGGAGTGTTTGAAGATTTTGTACATTGCATACGTAGTATAAGATGGAGATGTGCGAGACTCCCATTTCCCTCTTTTCTCATCACTTTCTTCCTGCTTTAAAAAAAACAAAAACATGCACGATCCATATTACATTTTCAGGGCAAATCCAGAATGTTGGATGAAGCTAGTGATGGATTTTGTGATGATGGTTGATCAGTTATTTTACATCTATGTTGTTCAAGAGTCCCACAATCCCATTTATCTCAAAGTCAAAAAAAAAAAAAAAACTGGCAAGAAATTAGGCTTATTTTAATTTTTTTTACATTTTAAACATTTCAAAACAAAACAAACAAAAACAAACAAACAAAAAAAGTGAATGCAATGTCAATATAATGTAATATAATAGGATATAATATTCAATTTATTTTTAGTATTATTGAACATATTTGATTATTATGTATAATATTTTATATCACAGAGTAAATTCATAAAAATTATATAATAAATGGCATTAATATTAGACATAGGATATATATTTTATACAAATATAACTCAAACTCAATCAATGTAGTTGCTTAGTTACTGTACTTTCTAAACAACAAGGAAATAAATATTATAAGAAATAAATAGGAATGAATATAATGTGTATATGATTATAATGAGTATTAAGAACAATAGAAGGATTGGATTATTGGTTAAAAAATACAGATTTATTATGAGAAAACAATAGAATTCTTGTAACAATATTAATAATAATAATAATAATAATAATAATAATAATAATAATGATAACAATATTAAATTGCTATTTAAATAATGTGACCGTCCTAAAATATGTACGTTGTAAATATTTATCATTTTTATTCATATTATAATAATAATAATAATAATATTATTTTATAATTTAATTTAATATAATTAAATATAATGTGAAGAAATAATTCATAAAATTTGAAATAAAATACATGAATATTTATATATATATTGCTAATTAAACCATACGTCTAAAATATAGATCTTATTATTAATTATTATTTATAAAAAAAAAAATCACCTAATAATAAAACTAATAACAATCAATAAACTCATCATTATTTATATTTTGCATGCGTGTACCGCTGCGTTCATATCATTTTGAGCAGTGCGCCACCTTCAGGCGACGATGAGACGCTGTCCATGGTATAACCCATGTCCATCAGCCCAAAGCATTCATAATATACTGAGGAAAATTGGATCGAAATTACGGATTGCATTACTGTTACTCAGCACTGACACTGGAGACTCCTTCCAGTGATCCATAAAATCATCTGCTGAGGATCTCTTCTGACCTGAGAGTTGATCTCCTTCTAACCTCCGACCAGTTATAATAAAAATAAAAATAATAACAAGAATTTATTTATTATTATTTTTTTTTAAGTCGATGGTTTAAGAGCCCAAAACCAGAAGGACAAACATTTCCCCCGATGCACTAGATGGCGCTGAAAGACTGCGAATACGTGTTTATTCTGGAAAAACGTGACAGAATTGAATTCACTTGTCTGTAAGTGGCGTCTCAGACCGATTTCACCAGTCCAGTTTATTAGGAACACTTGCACATAGACACCAGCACATTCATGCAAAAATCCATTCAGGGAATCAGATTTGATCAGGCGATTGCATGAAGCATAAAGTGAACCAGAAGGTCATGAGTTCAGATCCCAGACACATCAAGCTGCAATTTTTGGGCCCTTAACCCCCATAGCTGCTCAAACTGTATAAAAAGGATAATTCGCTATAAGTCACTATAGATAAAGGCGTCTCCTAAATGCTGTGGATGTAAAACTGTGTCCCTCCGACATCAGGATGTCAGAATAAAATGTGACTATATAAAGGCAGGAAGCACATGGAACGCTGAAATATCTGCTCTTTGCATCCATGTTGAGCAGAAAGGCATCTCAGTATTAAAATACTCGTTCATCACATCGTCTCTGGAAGTTTTTTTTCCCACCACTCTTACCCCAGGCTTTGTTCCAAAACTATTCATTAAATTGTTGTCAAATCCAGATGAATGTTGTATTTTACACACGATTCAAGCTTAAGAACGGATGTTCTGTCAACATTTGTTAAAGCCGGTAGTCTGTCAGAAAAGTCTGCATGAATATCACACACGAGGAAAACACGAGTTATTATACAGGGCATATTGTTTTACGCTTTTACTGAAGACCAGAGAAGACTAGAAGAAGAGAGGTTTTGAGGGTTTGTGTGTGTGTGTGTGTGTGTGTGTGTGTGTGTGTGTGTGTGTGTGTGTGTGTGTGTTTTGAGGAAAAAAAAGATTTGATATGCCTTTTAAATAAATAATTAAATCTGAAAAGTGAGTCAAGGAAAAAAAAAAGAAATATTAATTATAATTATTACATGTATAGGTCTGTGTGTGTGTGTGTGTGTGTGTGTGTGTGTGTGTGTGTGTGTGTGTGTGTGTGAGTGCTGAAAAAAATGTAAATAATAATAATAATTTAGTTTGAAAGATGCAGATGTAAAGGACAGTAGTATAGAAACTGAGGATCCGCTGTGGCGACCCCTAACGGAAGCAGGTGTAATAATAATAATAATAATAATAATAATAATAATAATAATAATAATAATAATAATAATAATAATAATACTTAGTACATGTGTGGGTGGGTCATTGAGGTCAGTGTGTGTGTCTGTGTGTGTGTGTGTGTGTGTTTTAAGAAAATAATAATAATATTACAATAAAAATAAATAAATAAACAAATAATAATAATTACATGTGTGGGAAGGTCAGTGTGTGTGTGTGTGTGTGTGTGTGTGTGTGTGTGTGTGTGTGTGTGTGTGCATATCCATGCTTGTTACCATGTATATCTTTGAGTATGTGTGCGTGTGTGTATGTATATGTGTGCACACACGTACTTGTCAGCATGTGTGAACTTTTTGCTGTGTTTATGACGATGTCTGCAGGTTGTTGCTTGTGTGTGTGTGTGTGTGTGTGTGTGTGTGTGTGTGTGTGTGAGAGAGACCCAGCAGTGGCAGTAGGAGAGTGAGCAGCGTGCAGTTCTCGTTTAATGAGCTCGGAGGGCTGAGGGCTCAGCACACACACGACCTACCTGCAGTCCTGCTGAGCAACTTCTGTTGATCTGAGCCAGGCTCGGACCTGTGCGCGTGTGTGTGTGTGTGTGTGTGTGTGTGTGTGTGTGTGTGTGTGTTTGAGAGGTAGAGAAAGAGAGACACACAAACAGAGAGAGAAACAAAGTGCACACAAGCAGCACCAGAACACTAATAATGTGTGTTTGAGTAAATACTTTTAATTTGTTTTTGCAATTGTGTGTGTGTGTGTGTGTGTGTGTGTGTGTGATATTAGAACAGAAAGAATTTATTTCAGCAATAGATATTGCTATATTAACATTTAAACACAACATAACTAAAAGCACAGCAATGACAATACAATTTTTTGGGGTTTTATAATATAATAATAATATAATTATATAATATTTGTATTTATATATTAATTTTTTAGGATATAGAAATTAATTATTCGATGTTAGAGATGAATTGTACATTAACAAGGAAGCAACGAAGGAATAAGGAATTGCTGCCTGATGTTTTCAAGGTGCTTTCAGGTGTTAGGAATAAGACCGTTTTAGGGTCTGTCTGTCTGTCTGTCTGTCTATACATTTTTACACAATTGATCATAATTGCACAAATCTGCTGCTGTTCCTATTAAAGTGGCCAGTGAGTGATTTTTTTTTACTTCACATCATAAAAAATCACCAGCATAAAGAAATCTGGAAAGTTTCACTCACTTTCAAACTTCTACCAAATGGTTTGTTCTGTACTCCCCCCACCACACACACACACACACACACACACACACACACACACACACACACACACTGGGAGCATCTCTGTAATATTGATGCACTTGGATCTCTCCTGATGCCCTCCGTTTGGTCTCTCTCATGTTCCATAAACTATTCATGATCCTCGTCCCATCGCTTCTCTCACTTCCCATAATGCATGGGTAATGTTCTGCGAGGGCTACACACACACACACACACACACACACACACACACGTAAAGTGAAATCTGGGAATCTTGTTGCAGAATGCATGAGACACAACTCAAAGTTTTTCTGGACTCGCTTGAGAAACACATACGATTGGTCCAAATGTCTTTACATTAAAACAACCAATTTTTCAAAAGTGCTTGTTTATAATCAGGAGAAAAAAAAATTCATCTTTTTTTATTTTAGTGTGTTTCACTGTGCGTGATACAAAAATGTCTCTGCAACAACACACAACTGAAGGGAAATTCCTCATATCCCCATATAGTTATTATTACAATCAGACACAAACTTTCAAGGTCATAAGTAAAAGTGAGCATATGTTCATCTCTAAATGCTGAAGGCATTTTCTTGGAGTATGATACAAAATGATCTTTAAGTTAAAGCTGATGCTGTTCCTGATTATGACATCATGTTAAAATGTGAGATATTTCAGGGATGTAATATATTAGCAGAAGTTTCGGTCTCTTATGATTGAAACAGATGTCAGCGGTTTTAGTAGTTTATGATGTCACATAATGGGAGGAGTTTCTGTAATTGATGATGTAATAAATGGGAGGAGTTTCTGTAATTGAGCATGTAATAAATTGGAGGATTTTCTGAAATTTATGTAATATAATGGGAGGAGTTTCTGTAATTGATGATGTAATAAATGGGAGGAGTTTCTGTAATTGATGATGTAATAAATGGGAGGAGTTTCTGAAATTGATGTAGTATAATGGGAGGAGTTTCTGACATTGATGATGTAATAAATGGGAGGAGTTTCTGTAATTGATGTAATAGAATGGGAGGAGTTTCTGCAATTGATGACGTAATAGAACGGGAGGAGTTTCTGTAATTGATGTAATATAATGGGTGGGGTTTCTGTAATTGATGATGTAATAGAATGGGAGGAGTTTCTGTAATTGATGTAATATAATGGGCCGGAGTTTCTGTAATTGATGATGTGATGGGAGGAGTTTCTGTTAATCATGATGAAATATATAGGGGAGGAGTTTCAGGCATTATTAGTGTAAGTGGGGTGGGGTGGTGGTGTCTAATGTGCTTTCCACTACCATATGATGATCAACCAATAAATGTTTTGACGTCTTAAGGCATTTTTGTTGAAATGATCTCCTTTAACTACAACAACCTTTGAAACATGTAACCAATTTAATGAATAGAACAAAAGTGAAGGCTGAAATGTTTATTATTACAGAGAAATGACTTATTGTACGACCAGAGAGCTAATCTAATCAGACAAATCACTCTAATTAGGCACTAAGTAGCACAGCACATATTTTGCTTTACACCCAATACCGCCGCTGCCTCCGGTGTCTTTTATGTATAGGCGTAACGGCTTCACCCTCCAAGCACTCATTTAGAGTCTCATTAGGATCCAAGCATGAGCGGTTAATAAGCTCAGCAAAGATTTAGATTTCCTTCTTTAATTGCTCATACACATCGTTTTCTCTCTCTCTTCTGCCTGGGCCTGGATCTCAGGGGAAGTCACATTTGACTATATATATTAGGGGTGTAACGGTACATGTATTGTTACCGAACGCAATCCTTTTCACGTGCGGAACATAGTTAAATCCGAGTTCCCCAGACACGTACTTTGAGCGCATTTTTTAACTTATTATTAAACTTGAAAACATGCACAACGACGCCAGGCGTATACAAAAGAAACCAGATTTAGCGCAGTGTCACTGCGGTTACTCAAAAGATTTGCACAGGCATGAAAACGCTAATGAATCCATAGCGCTATTGTTAGCCGCTAACCAGGAAATGACTAGCGGTGAATTCTTTAGCATTTTCAGAGTTTCAGAGTTTTATTTTTAGCTTCAAGAAATTCTCTTAGAAGGAGAAAATCCTGACAATTCCATATATATTGAGGCAGCGAATGAATGAAGGATGAGAGGAATTTGAAGATGTTTGTTAAAGTATGCTAAAATAAGGAGACTAGTTACGTAGATCTGTGGTCCCCAACCTTTTTTGCGCTACAGACCGGTTTAATGTCGGACAATATTTTCACGGACCGGCCTTTAAGGTGTGGTGGATAAATACAACAAAATAAAATGATACGAGCATAAAAACTGATATTTTCTAAATATAATAATAATCGTGAATCCGCTGTGTTGTTTTTTGTTCATTTTGCTCGCTTGGGGGTTTGAATTTAGCCGTAATGTGTTATGTGTTAGCGGCCGGAGCCCCTTTAAGAAGGTAGTGGATGGAGGTAAGACGTGTGACCGAGGCATCATGACATGCATCAAGAGTGAGTCATAGACAGATGTGCTGGAGAGGATCCGGTCATTTTCCAAAATAAAACCGTTTAGAATCAGATAATAAATTAAACAGTTTAGATGATCACAAATGTCAATTATAATAATAATAAATGCTATTTGGACAAAATGTATTATTTGTGGACACCTGAACATAAGATTGGTGTGTTCTTTCTGGAACATTCCATTCCACACTTACTGTTATAATAGTCTCCACTCTTTAAGGAAGATGTTACAGTAGATATTGTGGAGATTTGTGCACATTTAGCCACAAGGATTTTAGTGCTGATGTAGGTGAGGTGAGGAGGCCTTCAGTTCAGTCAGCGTTCACATTTATCCCAAAAGTGTTTAATAGCGTTTAGAGTTCTACAGCAGGAGTTTGTGAGAACATTTTTTGGAAGAACCACATCTGGCTGGAAAAAGTCAGGTGTCTCAGCACTTTTTCCTGTATCATATAAGGGGTTTGGATCAGATCCCAGATTTCAGGGCTTCGAAATGACTATAACTGTTTCATCACTGCGCCAATTTACATCTGACTTCATTAGCACAAAGGAAAAGTTTCTTTCAGTGAGCAACACGCTCCATTATCGTCCATTAGCCTGACACTGATTTCATCCATATGAGACTTTTTATCTGTTTTTTTTATACACAGTCGTAGATTTCATGCGTTTCGGATTTTTTCAGTTTTCGTAGCGGTAAAATGAATATTTGCACCCCCCGCCCCCCCCAATTCCACCACCATCAACATTAACAACAACAGCATTAACAGATATAGTGTTTTGTTGTTGTAATATGAGAATATGTGGCTTTCAGTGATGAATTGTCAAAAAAAAAAAAAAAATGGAAAGAAAAAAAGAGAGTAAATATTCGCTTGGCAGCAAAAATACAATTAACACGAGCGTGTTTGTGCCAAGCAAGAGTGGCGGAGGAGCGCTGTTTACCTGAACCGCCATCCGATTGCGCAAAACAAATATTACAAGTGGATGGTTGGTGGCGCCCTCAAGGGAAAAGCGGGATGTGTGTGTGTGTAGCATGATTCCAACGCGCTGGCAGGACGAGCCGCTCGGGAAGATTGCGGCGGTTTGTAGTGTGGACAACAGGAGAGTGTGTAGCTGCCAATGAGGACGAGGCGGCCAAGATGGAAAAGCAGTGGGGAATCACACACACACACACACACACACACACACACACACACACACACACAAAAGAAACTACACAAATGCTACAAAATAATGAATATCAGTCAAAAACATGTTACTCTTCCCAGGTTGTACGTGTTTGTATGATGATCCACAGCATACTTATACTATATAGAACAAATTATTGGAACACCTGACTTTTCCAACCATTTGTGCCACACGATGGAATACGACCTCTTCGGGTGGTGTCGCATGCATTCTTCCCCTTCACTTGAACTAATAGACCCGACTCTGTTCCAGCATGACGACGCCTCTGTGCACAAAGCCAGCTCCATAAAGATGGAAGATCTCCTGCTATAGAGCTCCAAACCTATAATGCTGACTGCACCCCAGGCCTCCTCACCTTCTCACCTCCTCACCTACATCAGTACCCGATTTTACCAGCATCCTTGTGGCTGAATGAATCTGACTGTAGCTCAAAAAGCACACAGGGATAAAAATCTTCAACTAGTCGTTTTGAATTGAGTCAAATATGAGTTTTTTTTCTGCAGGTACTTCAAATATTCTTTTAGGGGTGCCGATAATTTTGCACACACACTCGCATCCAAGCCCATATTAAATACACTGGATGCAGACTTCACAGGAGACTCTGCACACTGACTTTGTGCGTGCACACACACACACACACACACACGGTTATTTATTGGGTGGGCAGTGAAAGCCAGCCTGCTTATTTATGCCAGATTGCTTTTCCAGATGTTTTTCTTTTTTTTTTTAAGAAAGAAATCCCTCCACTCCTTCCTCACTTTCTCTCTCTACACCCCTCTGCCCCTCCTCCTTTTGTCCAGATGGAGATTGTTTTTTACAGGCGTGTGTGTAATCCTTCTTTTTCCCGGGCCCGAATCCACCATGCGCTCTGATAGAAAACTTATGATGAGCTTCGAAAGGAGGAGAAGAAAAAAAGAAGAGATGAGAGCAGGCTGAAGGCCAAACACCTCGTCAACGGGAAACAATCCCTTTCGGTGACCCTTAAATAAAAACCCACAAACATCTTGTTTCCAGGAGTTTCTCTGTGAAAGTATGTGTGTGTGTGTGTGTGTGTGTGTGTGTGTGTGTGGGGTGAGACCTGACAAGAGTTTCTTTTTCCAGCAGCATGGATATACGCATAATAGATTGTTGTGCTCAACAATGGCTCACTCTCGAGATTGCACTCTCGCCCGTCTCGCTCACACACCCGCGGTTTAGAGCCGAAGCGAGCGGACTGCGAGACGCTAACCAGATGGCTCACGTCCTGAAGCTCCTGGGACGACGCACACATCCGCTTCGAGCTAAATTAGCTTACCTGGGATAAAACTTTAACTTTCCATGACTAAAAACAAAAAAATGATGTAGCATGGAAAAAGCTGCTGGTTATAAGCGACAAGGTTCCAACACATGAACACCAGGTTCAAGCACCATTTATCTGATATCAAGCACCTTTCAGCATATATGGCATAGTCATGAACGTCCACTTACAATAGTAAACATCTCACTTAGACATTCACATCTAAAATTTAGAATAAGGACAGTTTTGAATGTGTAGGTTTCGAAACCTCAAGCGCTTGTGAACGGGTTGCTGCTCTAAAGAAATCAAGAGACGAGTTGGTATCGAAAAGTCTTCTGGTATTGAGTCAAGTCTTTTACTCAAATAATCTTGGGGACCCCCCCATGACAAGATTATTTTAGTAACAATGTCTTATGAGGGGTCCTGAATCCACACAGCCCCCCTCAATTCAGTGCTATTCTGACCAAGTGAGTGACCACGTCTGCAATTCCATCACGGAGAGCAAGTTAGAACAAAGAGAACACCTGCATAACACTGGGCAAATCTACCACAGGGACGTTTGACGCGACCTACGGTGAGACCAACCGTTCCAGGTGTTTCGAGTGGCACGTGCGCTTCAAACGCGGAGGAACATCACTGGAAAACTGGAAATCAGGAAACTGGAGATCAGGAAGACCTTCTCACTTCTGCACCCACTGTACTCGCCAGATTTGCCTCCTTCGGACTTCGTTCTCTTCCCGAGGATCCAGCTCAAAGGTCGCCGTTTTGAGTTCTGGCGTCAATCCCAACCATGTGAGCGCTGAATTGCTGTGCAAGGGAACTATTTCGAAGGTGATAGTGTGTTAACATAGATAAATAAAATGCTTTCTTGCAAACAGAGCTCGTCTCGAAATCACCTCATAGTAGAATGGAAGAGATTTGCAGATGGACACCTACATCCAAAAATAAAGTGTGAGATGAAGATCCTTCACATAATAAAAGCTTCACACACACACACCATCTGTATCTTTTTCCCACCTTAATCGCAACTAAAGGAGACTTCAGAAGATGAAAGTTCATTTCGGGTAAAAAAAAAAGTAAAAAAAGAGAAGAGAGGACGTTGTTTCAGAAAGTCGGTTTATCTCCGCCTGAGTCCGTAGGGGTGCGTGTGTGCAGCAGATTGATGGAAAGCTGAAGTCGTTCCCCGGGTGCCACAACACAGTATTAAAAACTCCCACGCGTTTTTGTCGGAGGAGGCCAAATTGCCCTTGCTGGAGTGCTGGTGTGTGTCTGCGGTAATGAGCTGCATTCCGTCTATGGTGATAAATGGTCGAGAATCCATATCATCTCAAAACATCAACGCGAGGCACCAAGGAATAGTCTCTTTCCTACGTCTTTAATAGTTGCCTAAACAACAAGCAAAAAAAAAATCAAGTCTGAATGCTTTTGGGTTCTTCAACTGAATGCAGAACGAATACATGGAAATGTTCAGCAAATGTGAAGGGATTCTAGCAGAACTATCCAAATACCTTTTATACCTTTCAATATCTTTTATGGAGAATTTCCTCAGAAGCTAAAGGATAAAAAAAAAAAAAAAAAAAACACAAAACCTTTTAAATGAAATACAGTTCCTTGTGGGTTCTTCTGCCTGAAGAAAGCCTCGAAGGAGTTGAATATTATTCTCTCCCAAATATTTTTTGCCTCAGAAACAACTAGAAGGTACAGATTACAGAAAGATGAAAGAACTAATAGGAACTAATAGGAACACTGTGAAGGAAGGACGGTTCCTCATTGGTTCTTTATTAGTCTAGAGGAAGAATTAATAGTATTATATAGATCCTTAATGTATATAAAAAATTGACTAGTTTTCATGCAAAAGTTTGGAAAAAAACGAATATTTTTCTCACGGTTTTGGTCCTCCGTCCACACTGTGGTGCTGTTTGCTGTAAAACAAAAATTTATTTTTTTGAATTGTAAATTATTTCGAGAACGCTCTCCGACGTGGATAAATAAATAAAAACTCAGTCAGAAAAGAGTAAAAAGTAACTCACTGAAGACTCAATATTGTTCTTTTAATAGATTCTAAATGCTTTTCGAGATGTTTGAGCCTCAGACGTACAGATTCCATTCTAGAACATCTAGAACTGACTAGAAGAAACCACCAGAATCCTTATGGAGAATGTATGCTTTAATGAATGGGTCCAAGCACTTATACAACTCAGCATTGACTCATGTTCATTTAGAAGAACGAGAGAATCGTCAACTCAAACGACCAGGACGATGAAAGTAAACCCTTAAGCATTCTTGTGTTGGCAAGTCGGAAAGATTTTCTGCAGAACTATTGAAAGTACTAATTGAATCCAATTGAAACAAACTATTGAAAGAACCAAGATCCAACATCTGTTTGGGCATGTTTGGAGCTAAGAATGATTTTTCATTGGCGTTACGTAGAAACCTACTGGAGAATCCTCCTCAAAATAGAAATGAATCTGTATGAAGATGGACGGGATGAAGGACTCATCTTTTCCCAGTTATGAGGTACAGCCTAAACCCTTAAACATTCTTCAGTAAGCAAGACAGCGTTAAAACCTTTTGTGGTGCTCAACAATCAAAAAGGGTTCCAAGAAGAACTATTCGAAGATCCATGGAATGACTATTTGAGAGTTGCCTCTAAAACAACTAAGAAGAACAAATGATACAGGGTTTCTTCTCATTTGTCAAAGAGTATCCTCTTGTTGATGCCCTACAAAGCAGCATGCTCCTCAATCAGAAAGCCTAAAAAGCATCCCGAGCAGCCTCAAAGAAGCATTGAAACGAACCTTTGAAGCCTTCCACGTGTGAACTCAGACTCCGAAACCGCAGACGCTATAATTTACACATTCGATGAACCTCGGTGCCCCCTGAAAACGAGGTCGTAACACAGAATATGGTTTACAGTCGCGCTGTAAAACGTGTCCCGGCCTCGTCTAATTAGAAGTGACTGTTTTATGGAGTGCATGACAATGCATGGATTTAAGTGTGCACACATTGAGACATGTGGCAAAGATCAGCCCTGAGCCATCTCTGGAAACACAGGCAGTGTGTATGTGTATATGTGTGTGTGTGTGTGTGTGGTTGCCAGATGACGGTTGTTACATCGAGGAGTTGAAGCGTAACTGGTGTGTGTTTCATTCTCTCACTCGTGTTACGCACCTGTTAAAAGGTTAGAGTGTTAATAAGAAACATGGCATCGGGTCTAAATGTCCAAACTCACTACTACTACGCTACGATTTCCTCACTAACCCACAAAGACATGGGTTGACTTGCTTGCTAATGCAAGCTGAGGCAATAAATGTGATTTGTGGGTGGGGATTAATTACATTTGTAGTGGTGAACCTTTAATAGGAGAAAACTGAATACCTAAAGATCTCGCGGTTCGTATCTTAGTCATTCCACAAGGATCGTTCCATTTTTTTTGTTATATGGGGGTGCTCAATGTCTGATTTCACATAGAACTTGTTATTTTTATTATGATGTTTACCTCATGAATCTAACATGCTAGTTTGAAGGACACATGCTATAATGCGTCCTTGTTCTGTTAATGTATAAATGACACACTGTGGTATAACATTATAGAATTGGCAGTAAATTTTAGACTGTGGTTCATTGTTTAATACCACACACACACACACACACACACACACACACACACACACACAGCTTTCCATATACCTTTGTACCTAGCTAACTGCTAACAGACGTGACCCGATGGTTACCCGATTCATCAATAAAGGTGTGTGGCTATCACTCTCTGAGCCCTCACTCTCTAACCACAGTCACCTGTTTCCAAGAATTATCTGAAAGACTAAATTTAATAAGCATCACCATTTTTTTCTGTTTGTTTTGGCCACACTGAGATGGCGATTTCTGCTAAAAAAAACGAAGCTTTCAAAAAAAGACGATGCATTTTTTGTCATTGCTGCAACCTTTCAAAGAACCGGAAAGTGAACAAATGCCAGGTGAATTGAAGCAGGTCTTACGTTTTGTTCTTGCGCAGTACAGGGACGTAAACGATTCAAAATGAAAGTGCGAACGTTTGTAGACGAAAGCTCCGTTTTTTTTCTTCAAATCTATCCGGATCGGTGTAGATGTAGAAAGAATAGAGACATGCTGGAGAGAGTGGGAAATCCTTGGAAAATTAAAGGAGAGGATGTTTAGAAAGGCCTTGAGGAAAACACCCTGAAGGAACTTGGGTAATGAGAATTCAATCAGAAGAAGACTTAATCCTAAAGAGGGCAGTAATGATCCACAATCACCGAAGCAAAAAGAAGATGAACAAGTAGCAGAAGGTTCATCAAGAACCTATTGAAATGTACTCATTTACATTTCTGCTTTTGGAGGAGAAAACGAGTAAGAAGAACAGTAAGAACCAGCTGAGTGATTACATTCAGGTCAGCTCGAAAGATCTCCAGTCCAACAAGTCAGTTTTTACGCTAATTCTTAATTAGCTGGCAATACATTATTAGCAATGTGCTCATGAGGTTACAAAAGTGCAAGGCTTTGATGACTTATTGTTATGACACAGCAACTCCTGACACCATGGTTTCTCGACAACACACCCAAGATTTGACTCCCATTATTTCCTCCCAAGTTTCAGCTTCGGCCCCCCGATCCCCCCAGATTTCTCCGTCCCTGTAATTTGATCTGCTGTCCAGCTGCAGCGTCTTAGCATGAGGTCATATCTGCATCGATATCGTTTTCCTAATAAGCCCTGCATTTTGGCTCGGGTCGCCCAAACGCCGCTGGAACGACTGGAGGTGAGCTCAACTGAACCACGGCCTGTCAGAAGCACCTGGGATGAAACTGGAATGCCATGGATACAAAACATGAGGTTTACTCTGTGCTAATGCAGACGTCAGGGTTGGTGGAGGGTCAGAGTGGAGAACGTGGGCAAGTTTTCAGCACCGAATATACGATCGACTTTAGAGTTGAATCACGGGGTGATTTAAGCTCTACTAATGGCAGTCCATCATGCATGGAGGCCAAATACTGTTTCAAGAGAGACATTTCTTTGCAAAAACGGGCAATAAATATCTGAAATTTACAGTCACACTGATAAGTTACTGTGTCTATTAAGGGGATGCGAGCACACATCCCAACAACAGCCTTGGCCTTATCTGTCAGTGTAAGATACTTCAATATGCTGAATACACACGGATTAAACAACGTTTACTTATTTATGAATGCAAGCTCTTTACCTTTACCTTTATATATATTACAAATGGGATAAATCCTTTCATGACCTTGATTTAGTATCTCATCAAACTGTACGCACGAGTTGTTTTTAGAGCATGCTATAAAAGAAATACAAAATATAATAGTTTAAGAGTCGAAGATTCCGACTGGAGGAGCCTGATTCGATCTCACAATCGAGATGTTTCGGTTATACGGGGGTCTTCAATATCTGATTTCACATAGACCTACCTGTTTTCTTCAGCAAACATATTTTTGTTTGTTTTTTTTACGGTGCATCGATGTTGCGCTGTACTTTTCACCACAATTTAGCCGATTTTATTCGATTTGCTGACATGTGAAATGCAAATCCTGTCTGCCAAGACTTGACAATTCTGATTCGACTATGCAAAATCCTTAGCCCTTTATTCAAAATATTAGCATGTGCTGGATCAGGTGCTATTTTATAAGATGCGGAAGCCAACCATGTTACTGACAGCAAATATGAAAGGTTCTTGTCGATTGAAAACCTTTATACTGTAGACATTTATGGCATTTGGCACACCCCCTGAGTGACTTCCACAGCGACATACAGTACAACAACCTCAATTTTGCTGAGCATTTGAGGGTTAAAAGGCTCGTACAAGGGCCTAGTGGTGCTGGGAATTGAACTCATAACCATCCAAGCCAAAGCATATCATCATACCCATTGAAAAACCACTGCTAGCTAATCATAGTCGGAATGGTGTTCACAGAAAACTGACTCATAACCCAACTACAAAGAACTTTCTTTGTTTAATTAGTCAGTGGTGAATGAAGTACACAAACCATGGACTTGAGTTAAATTAGAGATACACTTGGTACAATTTTACAGCAGTAAAAGCCTTCTTTAAACTTTCCTTTGTGTAAAAGTACAAAAGTACAATAAAGTAAAGTGCAGATACGTGAAAAAGCAACTTATGTACAGTAATAATTTACGTTTACTTCATTACCGTCCATCACTTAATTATTTAAAATGCCCCCCCCCCCCCCCCCCCATTCGGTTCTCTTTCCTTTACATCTATTCTGCCTTTCTTTTTTTGTATTTCTCTCACACTCATGTTCTCTCACACTCCTTTTCCATCAAACCTTCTCGCAATTAGTTTTAACAACTAAACCCTTTCCTCTTCAAGCCAATGTAAACATTTTGCGCCTTGCCAATTCCCTCATATGTTTCTTTTCTGATGCAATAGTTTGGCATAAAAGCATTTGGAAAGCAACCCGGCTACTTATTTCTTGTTCTCGTTTCTTTTCTTGTTTGTCCAACAGCGAGGACGTTTTTCAAGCACCGCAGACGCTGATGCGTGTCGACAGCGGCTGCTAATTGGAGTAAATTCGTTTACCTCGGGCGGCGTGTTTGCACAAAATGGCGCGCGCCATGTGAATAAGTGATGATCGGCAGGGCTGGTATAAGGCCCGACTTTTTGAATCATTTAACAGCACGAGCCACTAATTAGCAGCGAGAAAAGCCGGCTTTCAGCCTCAATTAAGACAAGCCCGTGTCAGTGAGAGGAAAGAGATAGAGGGCACCGGGGGCTTCTGATTTATTTATCCTTTGAGCAGATTCTGGGTTGCAGTGGGCTTTGCCTTTGGATGGTGGTATAGAGGAGATGGAGTGAAGTTCGAGTCTGTGTATTAAGACGAAGCTAAAGATTTCTTCCACGGATTACCCAAACAAGAATTGAAAAATCAAACAACAGTAAAGACTAGGGGACAAATCAATTTCTGGGGGGCTTGTCAAGCAAGGGAGATGGGGATATTGAAGTCTAAAAGGGGTCTAAAGGCATCATCCCTCTCCTTTGCATATGATAATAATAATAATAATAATTTGTTACATTTTATTATTATTATTATTATCATAATCCCCTGATGTTCTCTTGGCATTATATGAAGTGCATCTTCTGAGCTTGAAGCAGCTTGGAGGAAAATCAGCCCTGGGATCTTTGCCACAAGTCATGGAAGTGGATATGGTCAGTCACGGCAGTGGTGCTGCCTTAAAACCAGTTTGCTTTTTGGTGAAGTTCGAACTTAGAAAAAACGTGGAAGAAAAAATGAATGAACCAATGTCTTAAACATTAAACTATCGCTTACAAGAGACTACACCGATCAGCCGTTATAGTTATGACCACCTGTCCAATATTGTGTTGGTCCCCCTTTTGCTGCCAAAACAGTTCTGACCCATCGAGCATTACCAGAATTAAGTCCTTTAGCAATTTAAGCTAAAGTCTGTTGAATCGGACCACACGGACCAGCCTTCGCTCCCCATGTGCATCAATGAGCATTGGCCGCCCATAACCCTGTCCCCGGTTCACCACTGGACCACTTTTTCATAGATACTGACCACTGCATACTGGGAACAGCAAACAGGATCTGCAGTTTTGGAGATGCTCTGACCCAGTCGTCTAGACATCACAATTTGTTAAACTCGCTCAAATCCTTACGCCCATTTTTCCTGCTTCTAACATCAACTTTGACAAAATTTTAAATGGCTGCCTAATAAACCCCCACTAACAGGTGCCATGATAAAAAAAAAAATCAGTGTTATTCACTTCACCACTCATAATGTTATAATGTTATGTCTGATCAGTGTATGTTCTTTCCTTAAAAGCGTCGTCATAGTTTTCAGCGAGTTTTTCTTACTCCATCACAAATAATCTATTAACGCAAACACTTCACATATCCATTTACACCGCACCAGGACCGCACGGTCTCATTTAACGTAATTACACGTGCATAATCAAGTGAAGTCAGTCTTCTTATTAAAAAGTGTCTCACTGCTACTCCTTCCTGCTCCCTAATTCACTCGGACACCGGTGGTAGAGCGGGATATTTTTAGAAACCGTTTTTGAATCTTTGACAGACTTCCTGGCAATGATTTTCCTGTCTGTAGTTTCGAAAGCCAAACTGTGCCCTCTGTAAATGAACGGCATCCGAGTTGACGAGGACGTCTGGGTCACGTTCGGGGGTACGTTTGGCTCGTTTTTAAGCAGCAGGAAAAATCCTGACCCAGTAGCACGGCCTCTGAAATTCAGCCCCTTGAAATGTGTCCTTGATCAAGCAAAAGGTACGAAGCCCTTTGAGCAAAAGAAGATGCACTGGATACCAGTCAAGGCAAGAGATTACAGAAACGCCACCTCTCACCATGGGACGTCCTTCTGGGTCCCTCACAGAAAATGTCCGGAAACTTCCGTGCCAAATTTGGTCCTGCAACACTCCCCCCTCCCCCTCCCCCCCGCCTTCATTCTTTTTGGAAAGCCAGACTGCAGGGAAATTAACGCTTGTTCTAGTGGGAAAGGAGGGCAACATGAATTTTGTTTCGCCCCGGCCGTGAAACGCAGCTGATTCCCAGCTCTGAGGTTTTTTTCCGGCTGCCGCTCAAATCCCAGCAGTGTTTATGGATTCTCCAGATCTCATTACAGTCAATGAGCCTGCAAAGACTCGCAGATCAAAGTGAAAAAGACTTTCTGGTGAGTGAGAGAGAGAGAGGAGTGAGCCAAATCAAGCAATTAGAGCCAAGGAAGTTCGCATCAGGAATATTTTAAAAAGCAGGAAGTGGTCGGTTATAAATAAATAAGGAAGTAAATAAAAATGGCAGCACTTGCAAATCATCTTAATCACCAAAACATACATGGCTACAGTCGGAGTTTTAACAAAGAACTGCTTTTCCAGGAGGTAGACAAGACAAGACAAGACTTTTTCATCTAACTCCAAATGTGACACAGAACATCTCAGCTGTTGTTTGTTTAAACATGCTATGCTTTAACTACAATGCTAATATAGCTAACAATCCACAGACGCATTATGAAACCGTCCGACAACTTGTGCACGATGATCATCGGAGAACGATCCACATGCTCTCACTTTCCGGACCCACCCTACTCGCCAGATTTGGCTCCTGTGGACTTCGCCCTCTTTCAGAAGATGAAGATCCAGCTCGCTCGACTCGCTTCGAAAAGAAGACTTCCAGGACACATTCCAGAAGTGGCAGCAACTCTGGGAGCGCTGTATTCTTGTGCAAGGGGACTATTTTAAAGGTAGTAGTGTGCAAACGTAGATAAAAAGAAGCACTTTTTGATATCACCTTGTATGGTGTATCGATGAAATATCTGTAGCTCTTTCAGCGCTAGGACAACCTTTCCGCACCTGTTTACCATCTTACTTTAAATGTTCCAATTGAATTATTAGAATGATGTAGTTCAAGTCACTAAGCTTGGCAGATATGGATTAGATTTCATCCACAAAACAAAAGCTCCCTACTTTGTGAAGTTTGGCCTTCTGGACAGCAGAAAGGCAGACACGACACTCTGCATTATGGTGTACACTCATCTCTCTTTGGACCTCGGCTTTCATGCCAGTTTATCCTGTTTATCATTAATAGGCATAAACAACCCCAGGTCCCGAGCTCAATTATTTCAAATGTGATTTCGCGGCGGCGTCGTGGCTAAATGCTGCATCCAGGGTAAGAAATCGAGAAAGAGTCCTATCGCCATGTGCTTCACAATTTCACACCGTTGTCCTTGAAAGTTTCAGGCTTCAACCAACCTTCGTCTTGTCTTTTCTGTCTTTTACTCACCCTCTTTCTGTCTGTCTACTTTATCTGACGGTTGGCACGTTTCTCTGCTGCCAGGCTTTAAACGACATCATCCACCAGCTGCGAGTGTGAACCACACACACACACACACACACACACACACACACACACACACACACACACACACACACACAGAGCCATTAAAGGGGCCCCTTTAATTAAAGTAGGCATGTAAAGGTCGTTAAAGGCGAACAGATGGGTCCTTGGTTTACTCATCGTTGCACTCGGCCCCTTTTGTCCTCCTGTAAATATCTTTTTTTAAACGTTTGTGATGTTACAGGTCCTGAACACACACTGAAATCTGGTTTACGCCTGCAATCCTACCATCTCTGGATACTACAGCTGGAGATCAGTACCTCGGATTTACAATGAATATGATAATTTGGTTTGTTCAACTTGTCAGATGGCAGAAATTTCTGGATAAACATCCCAAAAAGTAGGCGGCACACAAGAGAAACTCTTCATGCTGTTGGAGTTGGGTGTCAGAAACAACATACTGCCCCATGTGGTGCTTGGGCCCCTAATACTAGCACTATTTTACTACATGTACAGCAGCTAGTGCCTATTAACAATCAAGCAGACAAAAATAATAACAATTAACCATTCCGATTTGTAAATAGAGTTTGAGAGTATAAGCGATTGAATTGAGGAAATCCTGTCATCCGGGGACCTCCTGAGTTTTATACTTTTATTTCTCGAAAGTTGACTGAAAATAATTGCCTTGCGATACCGTACATTTAAATACTTTACCTTTGTTTATTTTATTTGTACAACGTCGTAACACGCGCAGGTGTTTTTTTTACCAAATGTCCTCATAAGTGCTATAATACTTTGTGGGGTGTTTTTGCAACCCCCTCCCCCCTCTTGTGCAAAGCCACGAGTGAAGCCGTAATTACAGCCTTCTCTATACGTCTCAAGGCACTTTCCTTATGGAGACCTGCATTTCAATCCCTGTGACGTCTCTGGTCCCCATGAGACAGGTGTGTGTGTGAACCGTGTGTAAGACGACGTATACGAAGACTTCTACATACACCATAATGCCCCATCCTTTTCTATTAGATCTTCATGGTTGTGTAATAAGTCGGCCTGTCGAGAGTGAAATGTGGCCTTGTTGTTGAATGTGCAGGTCAGATAGTGAACTTTTTGAAGGAAATTAGGACCGTTACATGCTCAGACACTAGACAGAAATACTCCCTGAAGGTGTAAATATTGATATATAAAATTTAAGAGAGGTTAAGACTTCTCAGTAGGGTTATTTAGACTTTGGCCCCCTCGGCTAAAGCATCAGTTGTGCACCGGTTTACCAGGATAAAGCTGAAAAACGTGTGTCCCAAAATGGCTTGATGCTTTTCAAAATTTTGCCCTCCATCTTGTTGCAGGCCGGCCAACAGTAAATGGATGCAAAATGGTTATTAAATACGTTATTAAAAATGAAAAATAAATGAAAAAAGCTTCCTTACATTTGTTTGTTGGTAGCTAGGAATAGCTATGTTTTTTATGCAAAAATGTCGGTGAGAGAACATTTATCGTAAAATTGTAAAAAAACAAAACAAAACGTTTTCTCTAACATCTGCACTACAATGACAAGTTTGTGGACATGTGCTTTTGAACATCCCACTAGTCATTTGCTTTTAGAATAACCTCCATTCTTCTGGGAAGATGTTCCACTAGATCTTGTGGAGATTTGCATGACATTCATTCATCACTGAGGGTGTTCAATAGGGTTAGAGCTCTGTAGCAGGCCACTCAAGCTCTTCCGCTCCAACCCATGTAAAGTTTATCTCCAGCGTGCCTCCAACTTTGTGGAAACAGTTTGGGGAAGAACTACAAATGGCTGAAAACTACTGTTTTTTTTTTGTATGTATATGCTGTACTGTGTATGTTTGTACTGTGTCTCTGCTTCATATTTGCAAATTTTTTTTTTGCTGCTGTAACATAGAAGTTTCTAGTGGACAGATAGTATATCCTTTTTTATTAAAATGAGTGCTTTAAGTCATTCTTTGTATTTGATTAACAACTGTGCCAGAAAACTAATGCAAACGCTTCCATTACCAGAAATCTCAAAGTCCACAAGGAACTTTGGAAGACTTTCGAATTTCGTCGTCACAAACAGACTCCATGATGAGTCCTTGAGCCTCCGGTAACCGTAAGCGAACATGCTTTCCTTCCTCGCATTCCTGTTATTAGTGACAAGTCGCGTTACGTCGCCCCGATCCTGATCCGCTAATGCAGACACAAAACAAATTAGAGCCGAGCCGCTATTAACGCTCGGCTCCCTGGAGGAGACAGAGATGATATTAAAGTCATCCTCCCACTGCTGCAACACACTTGATGATGGACAGGTAAATTAGGAGAACAAGGGAACAACCTCGACACTGTTTACATTGAAAAAAGAGAGCAAGAGAAAAGAGGAGATATACTGAGCCGGTTTCTACTAATACCTCAGAAGACACCATGTTCTATTCTTTCTCTCGGGTATAGGCGATGTTTCTGTAGGCAAATATTGTTGCTGGCTAATAAGCAAATTTAGATTTAAAAGAAAAAAAATAAAAAGGATATTCTCTTTCATCAGCCAATCATAAGGCAGTACGGCAGATCCTGAACTCACTATGGGCTCATATTCTTGTTTTTTTTACACAAAAACTCCTCATCTAGTCAAGACTTGCAATCTTATTTCTAGCCATAAAAATCTTATTGGTCTTGTTTTGAGAATAAAATACTACCCAAGAGCCGATTGCGTAAAATTATTCTGATTGGTTTAAGATTATTGATCTTTTTTCCTTACTTAGTTAGTAAAGTTACCTTCAAATTGAGCCTAATTATCATCAGAGAAATCATTTGAGACCAGCTTTGTATCTTTTAAGACTTGATTTAAATAAAGCGGTAATAACTGGTTGTAAGGTTGCCCTGTACTCAGTATGCTCAGTAATCACACTTGAACACATTATCCAGTGTTTTTAAACTTTGTTGTTTATAAAAAGTACTGATGGATTTTTATTTCTCTGTGGTGTGATTTCAGTTTCTCATATTGAATGTCTTTCAGTGTTCAGTTCATCATGTTTTATGTTGCAATACGTTTTTTGAGAAGCAGTAAGTAATGATTTTGCTTTGTTTTTGCATCGTAACTATTGGGTTTTTACAAGAGAGTCTTTATTTAAATGAATAATTGTTGACAATACGCACAAATGCTTGATCTTGAATTTAATAGTAATCTTATATAAAATATAGAATATATAATAGACAATATATAATGCTGATGATTCTTGTTTGGTAGCTCTGGTCTGGTTTTTCACACAAATGAAAGAATTAACACGCTAGTTTTAAGTTACTCAGACTAAATAACTGTTTGATGCTTATTGTAAGACATTTTGTTCTTCTTTAAATATGTTTTCGCATTTAACGAAATCTTACCAAATGTAATTCTCTTACTGCGCTGGCAGATTTGACTAATTTCTAATCTTTATCTTCTTATATCATGCATTTCTTATATTTTGATGGCAATTTTTTGCAGTGTGGCAGTCAGGAGTGGAACCAGAGGTGTATGAATGAGATCAATATATCAATTTCATCACGGACAGCAAATTAGAATAAAGAGCAAATGTGAAATTCTGGGTGAAACTGGGTAAATCTGTCACAAAGAACATCACTGAAAGATAAAGAGAGTTCAGGACTGAGATGTCGAAATCATTTGGCAACTTGTGCATGATGATCTTCGGAGAAAGATCCACATGATCTCACTTCCGCACCCACGTTACTCGCCAGATTTGGCTTCTGCAGACTTCGCTCTCTTTCCGAAGATGAAGATGAAGTTTGAAGGTCGGCGTTTTGACATCATTGCGTTTTGGATATCGGGCGAGAATTTGCAGCAGGTGCTTGACACACTCCGAAAAGAAGACTTCCAGGACACATTTCAGAAGTGGCAGGAACGCTGGGAGCTCTGTATTGCTGTGCAAGGGGACTATTTTGAAGGTGATTGTGTGTAGACGTAGATAAATAAAGTACTTTCTTGAAACTTTTTAAAACCACCTGATACCACGTACATCTATAGTCCAAGTTTATTAAAAGGCTCCTGACTCACCCAGAGATACAGTCTAATCTTGCTGTATAGTACATAGAGGTTAGAAGTAATCACCTTTTAGCATCACTACCAGAAATCCTCAGGGCTCCGTCCTCGGCCCACATTCATTCTTCTGTGCCAAACTGATTACACACAACACTTTTCCTTTCCTTTCCTTTCCTTTCCTTTCCTTTCCTTTCCTTTCCTTTCCTTTTCTCCTCTAACGCAAGACATCAGACTTGGCACAGAAATAAGATTTTTACAAAAAAAGCCACACCTGCACACCTGAGTGCGATGTAAAGATTTGCCACGGTGGCTCCCGAGAGGCCGAGTCCTTCTGTCGAGAGCGTTTTGGGACAGAGAGGAAGTGTGTGAGACCTCCATCTGGTCCTCCTTGCTGTGACCCCGGAGGAGCAGGCGTCATGGCAACGTTCCCCTCGCTCAGCAGCGTTTTCGAAGCGATTATTACGTCCATTTCTGTAAAAAGCAGGAAACAGAAAGGAGCAGAGATTATAATAAGGAGCAGATGGCAGGACCAGCGGGGGGACTTGGAGGTCATGGCATTGGTCGAATCAATAAATAAAAGTTTTATTGTTTTTTGGGAAAATGTATACTTCTTACAAGATGAGTCCTGAATTCCCAGAACTGCAGGTGTTTTAAATGCACTAACAAAACACGAGCACTTAGAAGGGTTTGTATATTGGGTACTTGAGGAACCATGTGTACTACCCATAATGCATCACAAACATAAGGCTTTGTGTAATTAAGTAAAACATTAACAAAACGTTTTGAAGCGTTTGATAATCTGCATTATCTGATAGGGGGTCATACGTGTTTAGGGTGCCTGTGTGCTGTCTGCTAATTAGCTCATTACCTAGCAGACTGTTAGCTGAAAACACAATATGTTCCCAACTCCACATTTTCTAGATTTTTCTAGATTCTGGAATGAAAAAATAAAAGCATTTTTCCACTGCTACTCAACACCAGCCAAATGATCTAGCTAGCTAATCCACTTTATTTGAAATCAGCTAGCTAGCAATATAAACTATGTAGCAGAATGGTCAAGTATAAAAAAAATCCACAAGAATCTTGCATTCTGATACAGAAATCTGTTTTTGTGCAATTTGAAAAATACCTCACAGCCTTCACCATATGGCGACTTTTAGCAGCGTGAGTATAAAGTTCTCGTTTTTCACCATAAAACGTGTAAAATATGGCCGTACGACTCGATCCTGGCGCCTTACCAGTGCTCTCTAGTCTAATTAGGTTTGATTGCACAATCAACTCTGACCAAATGGCTCATCATATGGTTTGGGGCGTTACTAGGAAAAAAGCTCGGGAAAGCTACGTGAGGGCTTGAACCAGCAATATTCTGATTTACCGAGTTGCTGAAACATGAAAGTACGAAAATATTGGGTTGCTAAATTTACAGATTTGATGTTTGTGGACGCCTGACCATAAATTGGTATATGCTCCTTTTTTAACATTCTATTCTGCATTTACTGCTCATTTGATGTTATAAGGAGCTCCACTCTTCAGTAAAGAGGTTCCACTAGATATTATGGAGATTTGTGGAGATTCATTCAGCCACAAGTTATGAGTAAAGTCAGGTGCTGATGTAGGTGAGGTTCGGGCCAGTCAGCAAAAACAAGAAATAACTTGTTTCATGGATGTTTAAAAACATTAAACACAGCTATAACTGTATTAGTGCACATCTGGAAAGGCTCCATCAATGCTAAAACGTATGTGCAGGTTTTAAAGCAACATATGCTTCTATCCAGTGTTTTTCAGGTAAGGCCTCATATATTTCATTAAAAGAATGCTAAATTGCATACTGCATCTATTTTCCCAGAGGTGTTGAGTGTTTATTGGTTGCTTTTCCTTCACTCTATGGTCCAACTCATCCTAACTTATCTCAACTGGATTTAAATCGGCTGATTGTGGAGGTGGGGGTCATCTGATGCAGCACTCAAACATTCTCCTTCTTGGAGAAATTGCTCTTACATAACCTTGAGGTGTTTGGGGTCATTGTAGTGTTGGAAATCAAATAATGGTCCCAATAAGTTCAAACCAGGTGCAAAATGCAGTGGTAGCCATACTGGTTAAGTGTGCCCTTAAGTATGACTAAATCCTCCTTCACCATGCTTCACATTGGGAACCACACATTCAGTAACCTTCTGTTCACTCTCTGTACATCTAACAAAGACTTGTTGGTTAGAACTGAAAATCTCATTTTTATCAGACTTATCAGTTTTCCACTAAACTAATGTCCATTCCTGGTGTTTCTTAACCAAGCGAGTCTCTCTTCTGCAATTCAATCATGAAAGCCTGACTCATGCAGTGTCCACTGAACAGTTGATGTTGAAATATGTCTGCCACTTGATCTTCAAGAAGCATTTATGTAAATCTGATTAAATCTGATTATGTAAATTTCTGATTCTGGTGATTCTAATAAATGTATCCTCTGCAGCAGAGGTAGCTCTTGGTCTTCCTTTCCTGGGACGGCCCTCACTGAGCCTGGCACATCATAGCATTTAATGGTTTTGTAGACTGTATTTGGGGATGAATTTAAATCTTTATTTTGGATTGACTGACGTGAATGTCAAAATATAGATTTACTACTACAGTAGTTGTAGTAGCAATAATAAAGCTGCTGACTCTGCACTCAACGTTTCCTCTGCACAAAAGAAAAACTGATGGTCTAAGGCACATTAAGGATGCAGGTCACAAATGAATTCACACATCTGTGAATTGAAAACCATTTTATGTAATTACCTCATGATTTATATTTTTGCCAAACTTAAGTCAAAGTTAATTGGACAGGCTAAAATATAAAACATTCTTTTGTATATTACATCATCTTTCACAGTCTGGATGTCATCAGTATTAATGTAAAATGTTAAAAATAATAAAAATAAGGAAATACACACACACACACACACACACACACACTCACACACACACAGCTCAAATGCTTATTTAAAGTCTGAGCTGTAGCGTCACCCCCGAAGACGGGCATTTGTTTACCGTCAGGTCAGAGGTGTTGTCATGTGGTGACCGCAACTTCTCACATTTAATATGGAGAAGAAAACAAACAGATCTCTCTCTCTCTCTCTCTCTCTCTCTCTCTCTCTCTCTCTCTCTCTCTCTCTCTCTCTCTTTGTCTGTATCTTTCTTTCTGTGTCTCTCACTCGTTGTTTCTATGGCTTGTTATTTTTAATGGCAGGTACACATAGGATTTGGAGCTTCTGTGGTTCAGTGTGTGTGTGTGTGTGTGTGTGTTGTCACAGCACTGTCGGTAGAGTGTGTGGAGTTGTGCTGTACACACTGAGTCCCTTGTGTGTGTGTGTGTGTGTGTGTGTGTGTGTGTGTGTGTGTGTGTGTGTGTGTGCGTGTGTGTGCGTGTGTGTGTGTGTGTGTGCGTGTGTGTGTGAAGACGGACTCCTCCTCACAGATGGGGCTTTAATTAACACATGGGCTCTCTCATCACAACACCGTGGCCAGGTGTCGCCCTGGAAACCGTCTCCATGCTGGACGCAGGGGACACACACACACACACACACACACACACACACACACGCACACACAGTAGCACGAACATACAGGATGATGACGATGATGATTATCTGAATGATGATGATTAGTACAGTTGTGATTATTATATCACAAATAACAAAATTCAAGGAGAATTCCAGATTTTCAAGACTCTGTCGAGACCTGCCATACACGGGTATTTTGATTCAATCAATTTATTTTATTTTATTTCTGCAGCCTGTTCAAATAAAATTAAAACGAAAGGAATGAAAATCCATGCTGATGGAAAATTATGTGTAATCCCTCATATGACGTGTGGAACCCAGTAGGGGGCGAAAGTTTGTCATAAACTATTACGTCAAACGCCTCGAGAATAAGGCTGGAGACTGTGTATTGAGCGATCAAGATGAAAAAATAGAAGCAAGGTTAATGGCAAAGAACAAATACTTAAATGTCTTCAAACATCTGTTGGTTTTATACAAGCCAGGTTTCATGAAAACACAACAAACTTCTAACCTAGAATAATTGCGGAAAGAAAATAGTGAGTGAGTCGCTGGAATGCGAATCAATTTTCACAGTGTAGATACGAACAATTTCTAGAAGTTTAATTTAATGGATTGTTGATGCAACATATTGACAGCAACCATTGGAACTTCCGTAGAGTAATTTGTTTTATTACTACTTTCCGTACAATACAAAAATTTTCATGAAAGCACACCAACCGTTACTGTAGGCTATAAACTGTTCCAACAAATGACTCAGTAATACCCTATTGTAAATGCTGTTTTCATGACCCCTGGGAACTACTTAACCTCACACATCCATAAGAACTCATCTAAAGTTTAATCTTCTCATTTATCTGGCATAATTCCACATTTTCCCTGAGGTGGTCTGAAGTTGTCGCGCTACTGTAATCGCGTCATCGGGTTCGGCACTCCTGTTGGTTCTTGGTTTGACGGTTTGAAACCTTCTGGACACCAGAATTTCAGTGGAAAAACAAACTATTGCACGCTTTTTTTTAATCAGCTGTCTGTCTGAACAAACACGGCGATTAAACTCTACAGATTTTAGCCATGGATCATCAATCTTTATATCTTTATAAGAATCTTATGGTTCTCATTTACAGCATCTGTAATTTCCCATATTCACAGAGACTTACACATGTCTCATTCATACAACTAATTAATTGAGGAACTTGCTCAAGAGCCCAGCAATAGCGCTGAGATTTGAACTTATGCCCTTCCACTGTTTTATCCACTGAGCTACCACCTTTACAGATGCTTTTCAGACTCGATCTTTACTTTGCCTCGACCCTCTAAAGACTCGAGCTCAACCTAGTCCTGGTGTTTTGTCTTGACATCGATGACCTTGACCTCACCCCCAAACAGAATGAGTACTGAGGACGGTGTAGCACTTCCGATTCATGCTAACACAGCCCAAAGTAATAATCAAGGTGATGCTATGTTTTAAAACATGTCCACACGATCCAAAGGTTGTTTGTGTTTTCCTCAATGTTTGTAGCGCCAAAGCGCAGACGCTACAGTACGTCTCTCAAACTTTGCCTTTGATCTGTTTTCTGAGGTGAATTAAGTTTCACACACTTGCGTTCTCTTCCTCCTCTCCAACACACACACACACAGATCCTGTCTCTCTTGCTTTCCTCCTCCGTCTCCGTCGCCTCAGTTGTTGCTGTGCGTGGAGCTGACAGCTCCTCCCGAGCGAAGAAGTTGGTGACATTCTTCCCCGTTCCCGCGACATCTGGCCACAAACGAGCGCGTCAAATCCCACCCAGTGGCTGCTTAAAGGGTGCCAACTGCCGGTACTTCCCATTAGGGCCCTAAAGACGAGCACTTCAAACGGCACGCGCACCTTGGGAGGGACGCGCATCATCATATTTTAATCGAACATGTGGCTCCTTCGCCGTTGTCCCGCGTCCAAATTGCAATAGTGAATTCTGTCCAGCTGTCGGGCTACAAATGGGGCTCAATTATAGTGCCGACGTGCACCTCTGTTTCCCTCACATTCCCTCTCTTCTTCTTCTTTTTCTTCTTCTCGGCTTTAATCGTTAAACAAAGTGAGTCGGACTCGTCGAAGTCGCTTTAGGGTTAAAACCTTTGTCGGCGTGACGGCTGACATCATGCGCGCTGACACCATTCGCTCTCCCGAGTCCACACTCACAAACACATGAGGTTAAGACAGAATCTGTCGTCCTGCTAACGGAGCGTCTGCCATGTAACAGCTCCATGTTCGCTTTACAAACAAGTTTGGTCATGTTTTATTGATGCCACTCGAAAGTGTTTGTGCCAGGTTTGTTTTTTTCGGGGTCGTGTTTACTATTCATTACTGTTCGCAGTCAATTATTTAGATCCTCCAATACTTTTTTTTTGTTATATGGGCTATCTTGCTGAACCGGGAAATTGTTGCTATCTTATGAATGAAAAATTACATCAATCTAAGGAGTTTTTTTTTTTGGTTTTTGCATTTGCTTTTTTAAAAATAATTTCTTTACACATTTTTAACAATCTGTAGTGAGAGCAAGGTGGATGGTAGATGGATAGGTGTAAAGGTATAAAGATGGGTAGATGGATAGGTGTAAAGATGGGAAGATGGATAAATGTAAAGGTGGGTAGATGGGTAGATGGATAGGTGTAAAGGTGGGTAGATGGGTAGATGGATAGGTGTAAAGGTGGGTAGATGGGTAGATGGATAGGTGTAAAGGTGGGTAGATGGATAGGTGTAAAGGTGGCTAGATGGATAGATGGATAGGTGTAAAGGTGGGTAGATGGATAGGTGTAAAGGTGGGTAGATGGATAGATGGATAGGTTTAAAGGTAGGTAGATGGGTAGATGGATAGGTGTAAAGGTGGGTAGATGGATAGGTGTAAAGGTGGGTAGATGGATAGGTGTAAAGGTGGGTAGATGAATAGATGGATAGGTTTAAAGGTAGGTAGATGGGTAGATGGATAGGTGTAAAGGTGTGTAGATGGTAGATGGATAGGTGTAAAGGTGTGTAGATGGTAGATGGATAGGTGTATAGGTGGGTAGATGGATAGGTGTAAAGGTGTGTAGATGGTAGATGGATAGGTGTAAAGTTGTGTAGATGGTAGATGGATAGGTGTATAGGTGGGTAGATGGATAGGTGTAAAGGTGGGTAGATGGATAGATGGATAGGTGTAAAGGTGGGTAGATAGATCGGTGAAAAGGTGGGTAGATGGGTAGATGGATAGGTGTAAAGGTCGGTAGATGTATAGATGGATAGATTTAAAGGTGGGTAGATGGATAGGTGAAAGGTGGGATAGGTGTAAAGGTGGGTAGATGGATAGGTGAAAGGTGGGATAGGTGTAAAGGTGGGTAGATGAATAGATGGATAGGTGAAAAGGTAGTAGATTTGTTTTCATTAGTCACCCTGCTAATGCGTCTTTGATGTTTGCATATTGATATTATCAACATGTACCACTTTTCCAACTGCCCTTATCTGATGTGTTCTTTATTAATACAGGTTTCACACCCAGAAGGTGATGACTAGGACACAACTTTTGCTTAGTATTAAGAGAGACAAAAAGCATAATGTTTGCTGTTTGTTTCACCAAATCCCATGTGACAAGCTGAGGATCTGGAATAAACGAGCTGGCACGATGCCACCCCTTCTGAAAAAGCCGTTTATAACATACACTCATTCACATATTGATGTGGAGGTTATTATCCTACAAAAAAGCAAAAAAAAAGCTTCTTGCTTTCTGTCACAGCACGTCAAGTGTTTTCCAAATTTGCATAATTTGCGCTACGTGCTGCATAACAAAGCGCTACGTGTTGCCCAGAGATGGAAATGTGCCGCTTAGCATGTGATGGCATTCGTTTGTTTTCTCATTAGCTAGCGTTAACTCGCATTTGTTTCCCACCGCATGACAAATTCCGAAATCTGATTGGTCGGGAGGCGAGGAGAGACAGGAGCGATGAAGAAAGAAATGCTTAACAGTTCTTCAGACGTTCGTTAGCGTTAGAGGTAGCAATAAATGGATAAAAAAAATCATCTCTTTCTTTAATTGGTGAAAATGTTTAGTGGGTAATTGTCAGGGAACTGCTGTGGGGTGGGGAATAAAACACTTTGGAGACGGAAAAGCTGATTATTTTCATATGGAAAGGCGGAGACGATATAATTAGTGCCGGATCAGACGTGACTTGTCTAACGTCATGGTCACGTCTCTAAACTTCCTGTCTTGACTGTCTCGGACATCTGAATGAAAGCCTGGTTCATATTGTTGATCACCGATTCCCTTTAAACTACTTGTAAAGACGAATTTTTTACAGATATCGACATCACAGCCCCAAAGGAAAGAAAGACCTTCTCTACTTCTCTCTATCAGAAATACTGTCAATCACCGTTTTAATATATTTTTGTCCAGAAATGTTTATTAAATTATTCCTAATAGTCGCTGGAATAGTCGCTCCGATCGCACTTCTTTTTAGCATTAACTACATGTTGCCTAAAACGTTGCTTTAACCAATCAGATCGCGACTTAGTCATTCCAAGGCGCCTGATAGGGCGGAGTGGAGTGACCAAGTCTCAATCTGATTGGTAACGACAATTTACCCTAATTTCAAATCCCCTAAAAAACGAGGTGATGAGATTAATATCGATGCTTCTGCGAGAGATGATGAATGTGGGGGGTGCAGCTGTGGCTACAGTGAAAGGAGACTTGTTGAATTGTGTTCGTTGGATTATACTGAGGTGGATCGGATCAAACAGGACATCGCTGAAGGCCTAAATTAGCATAAATTGACTCCTTTATATAAATTGCTTATTTAAAGTAACATATCACACCTGATGACATCAAAAAATCTGTTCAATGATTCAAAAGCATTAACGATCATCCCGGTCACTATGGTGATATGATGCCTCACAACTTGCTTTCCCCTGGTGTGATGTCATTTATTTAAACGTTCCTTTTTTTTTTTTTTTTTATTTCCCTTCGGGTGCGGCGCATTTCCCTTTACAAAGCCTGCGAGCATTAGCTGAAACATTACAGCGCGCAGCATGTGTTTGATTAAAAAAGTGTAAAGTTACAAATTAGTTAATAAAATCGTTTAGGCCCGATCACTGCAAATGGTGATAAATGCGTTCCATATGCTCTCAATAAAAAAAAAAAAAGAAAAAAAGGAGGCAAGTGCCATGTGCCAGTCCCCTCTGTCTTTTCTCATAAACAAATAAATTAAAACAATTACCGCCGCTCCCGCCCTTGCGCTCTATTACGAGCGCGCTGCCGGATAAAAGATGCCACAGCTTCCATTTAATCAAACTGCTGCCTGTCTGTATCTGGAGTGGACAGAACGTTCCAGATGTTTGCGGTCGAAAGGGCTTCTTCCTCTCTTTCATCCTCTCAATCGCTTACAACATTCCACACGTCAGCGCTTTATGACTTGGGATTAAGCGCGTCCTGGCGTTTGTGTTCTCCTTCTCTACTCCTGCGTTACCGAGCGTCGACGTTTTCCTGGAGAACGTCAGAGACTCCTGATCGGTTCTGGAAGTCATTTTAAAAAGAAAGAAAAAAAGCACTAGCATTGCTGCTGCTCGGGGATGTGTGTGTTGAGATGATCCCCCAAAAAAACGTGACCCCAGATCAGACGTGTGAGGCTTGAAGTCAAGTTTTTTTGTTCTTGACTGTTCTAGATTTTTGTGTGAAAGCGTAAATCAACTATAAATTATATCAGGTATAAGTTGCAACAGCCCTTGTGTGAGCGTGAAATTGATGCATGCGAACACTAATTCGCTAATGCCTTGCAAAGATTTATGAAAATAGGAAGAAAGTAGCAACCAGGAGGCAAAGATTTCGATATTCAGCATGAAGCTCCCACCACCATGCTTCACCGTAGGGATGATCGGTTCTTATTCTCCAACTTTGCCAGCCTTCTAATTAAGTCTGGGCACTTTGACTCTGTGCGTTTGCTACCATTTCAATAAATTACACACAACCGCGAGTGGGTTTATTGCTGAGTCAGCTCTCGTGTGGCGCGAACCTGATGTCTCCATGTCTGGAGGGCCTGGCTGTAGCGTCACGTCATTACTCTTCATCTAAAGGGGACGACAGCCAGAGCAAGGAAGTGAGAAGTGTGTGTGTGTGTGTGTGTGTGTGTGTGTGTGTGTGTGTGTGTGCGTGTGTGTGTGTGTGAGTGAAAAAATTGCCTGCAGGGTTCTCACACCGATCTGACCTAACCCCCCTCACAAACACACCGACACACACACACATACCAGGCCCAGGGTGATGCGATATCAGCTGAGATGTCTGTTTTCCTTCACTCAATCATTAGCGTGTGGCCGTTTTTTTAATGGCCAAGCGAAAGTGAAGGAGGACAGAAATTTCACGATGATGGTGCATTTTTGCCGCTCTTTCTAATACGCCTGATAGAGAAGGGAAGCTTGATATGCTGGAAAAAAAAAGAAGAATAAATGCATAACAGTAATTTATAATTAAGGGCCTATTCGCAAGCCACATGAAAGGGGAAACTATTAATAAAAATATTTATAATTAAAGAAATAAAATAAAATATAAAATATAATAATGAAGTAGATTTTTCTGCAAAATAAAATGTCAGTTTGCGTTTCATAAAGCGACTGGTAGAAATGAACAAAAATTAATCTATCACAGATTTAATTTATATTTTGAGCAATAAAAAAAAAAGAGGCCTTTTACTGCTCTCTAGGCCTGAGATTAAAATGCTGTAGTACTACAAAATGTAAATGAAGATCACAAGGTTCTGTCACTTCAGTTTCCAGCACAGGTACATCATGAGAATCATGTGACCATAAAAGTGTCATATAGAAAAGATTTGAAGTGAAAAATAAAGAAATTATTTGCAAACATCACATGAAAAAAGTAAGCAATGGTTTGCAAATGAAAGTAAAATGAAAAGGGAATCATGTGGAGAATAAATGAATCGAGGGAAGACACACGTGAAAGATATCGGAATCCTACAAAAAAATAACGTTTGATAAAAAAAAAAAAAAAAAAGAATCATTTGAACATAAATGAATCATTTGGAAATAAGTAAATCATTTGAAACAAGAAAAATATCAAAATTGTAACTATAAAAAAAAGATCCTGTGATTAATCATTCCCGTATCCACGTGGATCAGGTGATTATTCACGCGTGACATTCACGTGTCTTTGTGACGTGTTAATTCCACTCTGGATTAAATCTGACTCCTTCTGGTCATTATGGAAAAAGACTCGTTTCTTTTGCTGCTAATGATCCTTATCAAGCCCAGGCTGAGGGTTAGTGAGCACAGGCGTGTGTGTGTGTGTGTGTGTGTGTGTGTGTGTGTGTTTGTGCACTCAGATGCAGTCCACTGGTGACCTTCACAGTTTTGAGGACTCCAGCCAAGATCAGCGAGCTAAGCTCTGAGCTCTGGAGCGCATGCAGAAAGGGAAAAAAAAGAGAGCGAGAGAGAGAGAGAGAGAGAGAGAGAGAGAGAGAGAGAGAGAGAAAAATGGACTCGGGAAGCAGATGAGAGGAAATGAGCCTTTTAATTGGAGGCCTTATTAGGAAAATGAAGAAAGGCCAAAAGGACAGAACGCGTCATTCGCCTTTCGTCTGACTGGATTTAATACGCCTTAATCTCACAAATCCGATTTTACGCTGAATTTACGCAAGAAATCATTTGTCAAAAAAAAAAAAAAAGTGTGTGTGTGTGTGATGTGTATAACGGTGTATAATATAAACCTGTATAATGTACATACAGTGGACTGTATTATGTTTCTGTAATAAATTAACTAAAATCCAAAATCACTTCAAAAGAATAAGTAAATATATTTAAATAAAAAATTACATCAAATAAAATAATATAATAAAATATAACATTTAATGTTATATTATATTTTATTATTTTATATAATTTTATGTATACATTTTTTATGTATAAATTATCATAAATTATCTCATCATTTAATGGGGGAAAAAATAAAATTAATATATATATATTTTATAATATAATTAATTTTCAGCATTAAATACTTACAATATAATAACATAATTAAACAATACATTAAATTAAATAGAATTGGAACATAAATAATGATTGTTTTTCTCTCTGTGGTTCGATAATCAACCATTTATAAGCATGTAACAGTCATTAAAGCTTCAATTCAGGAAAATTATAATTCATTCAAATGAATTACTATATAATATTCAAAACATGTTTTGCATCGTTTTATTTGTCTGTAAAAGATCAAATATCTTATAATACTACATTAATTTTTTTTTTAAATGTCACTGGGAACCTGATGTTTATTATTTACTACAAATTGCGTAAATAATGTACACTACATGGACAAAAGTATTGGAACACCTGACTTTTGTAGCCAGATGTGGTTCTTTGCCACATATGTCCCATAACATTAAGGGCACGCAATTGTATAGGACGTCCGTAAAGGATGTGTGGTTTTCATATTTCCCTTCTTCAACTTGAAGATCCAAACTTGCACAAATCCAGTGCCAGGAAGAAATGTGATTTGGAGTGGAAGATCTTCTGCTCTAGAGCTCTGACCTCAACCCTGATGAACATCTTTGGGACAAATTGGAACTCTGACTGCACCCCAGGCTTCCTATCAGCCTCGGGGATGAATGAAAGCTCACACACGTCCAGAAAATCAAGAGGAACATCTTCCCAGAAGAATGGAGCTTACGTATTATAACAGAAATCTGGCAAAAATTCTTGCCGGATTGTGCATGTCTAAGAGCAGATCATTTGTATTTATTTATTTGTTTGTTTGTTTGTTTGTTTTAAACTCTAAATCCAGATTTAGAGACGGAACTTCTTTGGTTTAAGAATTTATTATTTTGCACATCAGTACCACATGTTTTTTTTTTTCATGTTTAAATATATTATATATATTATATTATGACCCTTTTTGGATTTTGTTGTTTTTGTTTGTCTATTTATTATCCAAGTTGATTTTATTAAGTCAATATGTACAGTATACATTTAATAAATGCATATTATGCCATTAAGATAAATAAACATTGGATTATATATTTAATTTGTACTTTAGATATAAAGCAAATTAATGTAAAATGTAATGTAAAAAAATAAATGAATAAATCAAAAAGGGTTGAGATTCAACTTAACTGAATAATCAGATGAATATAACAACAAAAAAACCTGCTGAAAGCCAGTGATGTTTATAAAAAATTTAATATATATATATATATATATTTATATATATATATATATATATATATATATATATATATATATATATATTTATTAACAGTGATACTTGGCAAGTTCAACATTAGCCTAATTTTTATATTTAAAAATATATATAAAAAAAAAATAAAGAAATTAGATTTTTCATATCAAATCAAACCTGATTATTTAATAAGAAATGTTAGATTTTTTAAATAAAATTAAATCAGTTCATCTCATCCGCTCCCCAAAAAGACCTCGAGCGTTCGCCATTTTTCATCGCAAGAAGAACGACAGACGTTTACTATGCGGTGTGATCCGGTGTCTTCTTTTTTTTTTCCCTATCCGACTTTGCTGTGTATAATTTAACGGGGTGATGTTACACTTCCTGACTTTTTTGACAGATCAAGAGAAGGTGGTGAACTTCAGAGGTTTGGGATGACGAGCGTACTCTCAGAAGGTGTTTTATTTTTTTCCGCCGTCGCTCTTATTATTCAAACGCGTTTTGTTCGACGTCGGAAAGAGATTGGAATCAAGAGAAATAAAGAAAACGTCGTGTTTATTTGTGAAACGTCACAAAAAAATGAGAAGAAGGATTTACAGACGCACAATACATCACTGGAGAAAGTGTGTGAAGGCCACTTGAGTAAATTGATGATTCGCTGTTTTTTCGAACCAAAGAAATAAAAGTAAACTATTTGTATCATATTGAATTGCGGAGGATCGGATTTTTTCCATTGCATCGCATTGCTTTGTGTTGAATCCAATTGAAATCCGATCACACTGCATCGTAATGAGGTGAATCGTATCGCAACACATCGGTAGCTGCTTCATATCTATCTTTAATATATCCTTTTATTGGGAATAAGGATATCAATATAAATAAGGATCGCAGGGTATAAATGGAAATGGGTAGCGATCATGAACAAGCAAAAAAATGAAACATCAAACATCAACGGCTTGGAAATTGCTAAAAGATTAAACCAGCACCTTCGCAATAAAACCAAGGACACAAGTCAGCATTCGGATTCGTCCCGAACATGTTCAGTAGGAAACAGGATGTTCGAGAAGCTCATATGAGTTAAATGATGTGGTGTCCATAAACCTTTTGTTCATAAGGTTCTGTCAGAGAGCATTATTTAAAGAACATGAGCACGTAGGGACTCAGTGACCATCCTCTGGCCTTAGAGCCTTAGAGATTGGTAGAAGGACACAGGAACGGCTGAGACTGAGAAAGGAGACGCTGTCCTTCCTGTGCACGCCTAAGAAAGGGAGGAACATTCGGTTGATCTAATTCACAAAATAAAAAAATTTATATATTACCAAATTTCCAGGTACAAAGATTTGCACCATGTTGCTGTTTGTTTACTTATTTATATAAAGTGTATTTATTGTGTTGTTTCATGCACAATGCTTTGGCAATACTGTACCACAGTCACAGAGAGTGAAAGAGTAAGGGGTGATAGCGAGAGGGGGGGGCAGAGATGGGGGTAATAAGAAACAACTGGACAAATAAAGGCAGACAGACAGACAGACAGACAGACAGACAGACAGACAGACAAAAATGGCAAATTAAGAGACAGAGACGGGGAGAGAGGGAAAGAAATGGGACAATATGTGGAAGAAAGACAATAAAAGACAGAATAAATTAAGGAATTTGAAAGAAGATAAACAAAAAAGACAGAAGAAATTGTGAAAGATTGAGGGAGAAAGACAAAGAAGACAAGAAATGAGGAAATATGGGGGAAGAAACGGGACAAAAAAGCCAATCAAGAAAGAGAAAGAGAGAGACATTTAAGGAAAAAAAAAAAGAAAAATGGCAGAGCATGGGACAGACAGACAGACAGATATATTTTCTTTAGAGATTGTCTGAGATCTTTTTATCTATAAACATAACTTTCTCCGTCCCCCAAAACGTCGCTGTTGAGTGTGTACGAAAACCTTCCTGTTGAACTCGTTTCCACATCAGTAACGCAGCATTAACAGCGAATCAGACGCACACAGTTCAATCAAAAGGCAGGAGTTTGACAGCCGAAAGACGCGACAAGAGGGAAAGAGTTTGTGAGTGGGTGTGAAAAAGAAGCGCTCGCTCGCACTCGTCTTTTCCAGTTTAGGGACTCCAGATGGGGAGTCATTTTTTATTCGTCTTGAGGCGGCACTTCACATCTGCTGGCCCAGATGCCTAATGAATACGGAAGCAGGGCCGAGCTGTCGCCTCATTAATACTGAACTCGCGCAGGGAGCCCAGGCGCCGTCCCGTGCCCGTCGCCTCCACCATCCGCGGCCTGTTGGCACGGAAACGCCGTCCTCGGTGCCCGCTACTCGGCAGCTGGCGCCTCGCTGGAACAAAGCAGCGCCGCTTTGTCGGCCCTAATGCCTCTCCGTGTTGTCACTTAAGGTCTTTATTGGTATTAATTGATACCATCAGCGCTTCTTTTGCTCACGTCTTCACGTGCCTGGCCCCCAGGCCCTGTCCTGTCCCGTCGTCACGTCCCACATCCCATCCTCTGTCCCTGCAGTTTCGTTTTTTTTCCCCAGAGGAAGGACAAGCATGCTCAAAGTCATTTATGAGATACTTTGCTATGTTAATGTAAAGGAAGAGTAAGGCAACAGGTGACCACTTCCTCTTTCAGTACAAACAGCAAGAAAGAAGAAAAGCAAGAGAGAAAGACATGATGGAAGAGGTGGGATAGAGGGGGGTGGCGGTAAGACTGAAAAAAAGAAAAAAGAAATAGAACAAAAAAAAATTTAATGAAGAAAGACTATAGAAATTGTTTAATAGAGAGGAGGAAAGACAAAAAGATCAAAGAAATAGTGAAAGATGGAGGAAGAAATATGGAAAAATGTGGAGGAAGAAAGAAAAACAAGGAGGAAATGGAAAAGAAGGAGAAGAAAAATCAAAAAGACAGAATAAATGGAGAGATTTGGGGGATGAAAGACAAAAAACCTTTAGAAATTGAGAAAGATGAAGAAAAAATACAAAAAAAAGAAAGATGGGGAAGAAAGACAGAACGACAGAGAAATATAGGGGATGTAGGGCAAAAAATTAAGGAAGAAAGACAAATTAAAGACAGAAGAAATGGAATCAGTTTAAGAGGAAAGACGATAAGATAAAAAAACTGAGACAGAAAAATGTATAAAGATTGAGACAGAAACGACAAGAATTTTTGAAAATGGCAAAGAAAGAAGAATATGGAGGAAGAAAGACAAAAAAGACAAGAAATGGAATAAGATTTATAGGAAATACAATTAGAGAAAAATTGAGAAAGATTGAGGAAGACAGATGGAAAAGGCGGAAGAAATGGTGAAATGGAGGAAAAAATAAAATTAAAAATTACAGAATAAATACATTTTTCAGTGTCCCTTTCCCAGTGTTTCTTGTGTGTGTGTGTGTGTGTTTGTGTGTGTGTGTGTGTGAGAGAGAGAGAGAGAGAGAGAGAGAAAGAGGGTGACATAGAAAGATGCTACTGTTAAATAAATCCTGAAGAAAACACAATGCTAATAAAAGACCTGAAACTACAGATATGTTCATGCTAAGCTGTGTGTGCTGAATGCTAACAGCTAACTGCTTACCAGAAAAATCCAAAGTGAAAACAAAAGTAGTAAAAAAAATAGAAAGGGAAAGGAATAAACCAGGAGTTTATGTGTCTTAGTTGCCGGGTGATAAAAAAGTCCAAAAGTGCCGAGCCTCGAAAATCCGTGTTTTGTCACACCGATGCCAAACTCTCGTCGTCTCCAGACCGCTGTTATTCCGAAGAAAAAAAAACGGAAAGATCGAGGAACTTCAGCCAAGCTTTGTGTTTTCGTTTATTTTCTCTACCTTTTTATGCTACGCTAACGGCACCCGTGAAGCCCTGGCTGCCACCTGGCCGGTCCTGAGTGCCAGGCTCGGAAAAACCTAGAGACTAGCCTAGTGCTAGTTAATGACACTTCATTAGTGCGGATAGTGCTGGATGCTAATGGCTCGAAGAGTTGCTCCTGTTTCATGGTTTGTGCATGAGGATTAGTCTGTTAGCTGGGCTGAGGAGATTAGCGTGTAAATTGTCGAGTCAAATTAAATCAACAAAAAAAGGAATCAAATCAACTTATAAATATATTACATACTTAAATATCATTATCGATCGACTAGAACATTATAGTATTTATTTAGCAAGATGCTAGTGCGCTGATTTTAAGCAGCTTATTGATCAATTATACGATTTGTTTACGTTCTTATTGTATTTATACCTAAACCTGACAGACATCAGCAACACAAACAAAAAAAGATTAGCAAACCTAGCTTGGGATTAACATGTATATACTGTAGCGTAATAAAATGACAAACTCTTTTACTAGCAGATGTGCTAATTCTTATCAAACTAGCAAACAGTTGTAGGTTTCTGATTATTTGATTCA
Organism: Silurus meridionalis; assembly: GCF_014805685.1. Classification (NCBI taxonomy): domain Eukaryota; kingdom Metazoa; phylum Chordata; class Actinopteri; order Siluriformes; family Siluridae; genus Silurus; species Silurus meridionalis. The sequence continues at coordinate 21,746,266 of NC_060897.1, read as the reverse complement.
TTAATGCCATAAGCAAGGTTCTGGTTATCAAACTAGCTAGCATCTATAACACAAAAACGGTACTGTAGCATGCTTTAAAGATATTGAAATTCAGTTTCAGGCGTTTTGGACAAAGCGTTAGCTAAGCCAGCAAGCTTTTTGTGAGGTGAACAATCTTGTCTTGGTTTGAAGTTTCTCAGGGTTTTTTTTTCTATTGGAATTTTCAAAATCTAGTTTGTGAAGGATATAAGCTAGGTAGCTAACTAGTTAGGCTAGTACAGAGGTTTAGCACATTTTAGAGTTCAATTTCTTTTCGTAATTTGGGAGAAACTTTGAACAGGAGCTAAATTCTTTGAATGAAACCTTTTGGAAATACTTTTTTCAGAGAATTGATGCTAATTGTGAGTCTAAGGCAGTAAGATACCACAAATGATTTTTATTAGCGTTTTAGCAGGTCCTTGCAGCTTTTGTTCACATTTCCTAATGACCTGACTGATCTCCATGGAGGATTTTTGTGTAGGGTCCAACTTATATTGTGACACGACGAGGAATTTGAAAAATCTTTTGAGGCACAAGATAAGTTTGACAAAACTAGAGTAGAAAACATTCTAATGAGAAACAGCACCAGGAGTTAACGCCAACAGCTTCAGCATTAGTAAACAGAGGACGCAGATGAATTCGAAATCATTCAGATAAATGTCATGGAACTACTCAATCTGTGTGTTAATTGGAGTAGCAGATCTCTTCATGTATGTAACATGTATGTACAATAAGCGTTATTTTGTTCTATTCAGTCAGTTTTTGACAACTTTAACTTGTCAGTGTGGGAAGTGACCATGGGGTGAGGTGATAATCCATGGCTAGGTGTGAAGCGGTACACCAATTTATTGCCCTCCGCTTCACCTCAGGCTTTAAATATATGCATATATTAAAAACTCTGTGTCTGTGTGTGTGTTTACTGGGTGCAGTGCGATACAGCAACCTCTGCTGGCTGAACACTAAACCTCAATTGTCTAGATAGATAATGTGTGTGTGTGTGTATGTGTGTGTGTGCATAAGAGAGAAAGAGAGCACGTGAATAATAGTTTGATTTATAACGAAACGCACAACTCTTAATCTCGAATACACACAGCTCTCATCACAAACACATTACATACTCCACGCCAGATCCGTTTCCTGCTCCGACTCTGAGATTGATTATGAGCGGATAAATCGTTTCCACATGTTAGAAGATGAGCTAGCGACAACGCGCTCGGCCGCGCTGAGGGGTTGAATAAACCCACGCATGTCTCAGAGTCTGTTCTCACAAAGGTGAATTGGGGGAAAAAATTATACAAACAACAAATAGAGAAATGAAAATGTGGCCTTGCTGTGGTGAAAATTATGGAACTGTTCCATTAGGAGGCTCATTTTCAGTATTTAAATCGTGCAGCGGTTCGTGTCATTGATGGGAATCGGATGAACTTTTAATAGTGCGGAATCAGAGTAATGCAGTTTGACAGCAGGCTTGTTCTGTTTCATGAGCGGTTGTTCGGGAGAAAAATGAGATCGATGACATTCACAAAATCTTGTGTAAACGCTAAGTTTTAGTTTTCACCGACATTTACCAAGATTCAAATCATACGGACTGATCCTGACCTGTCTTCAGTGCAGGTTTTTGGCCCATGCTTCTAATACAGGGGGTCCTCAAGCTACAGCAAAATTCCATACCTATAATTTTTTCAGCAACCAGTCCGCTGTGGTTACAATAGCGGCCTCTAGAGGCGAATCACTGACACCACGTGCTGTTTGAGACTGCATGCTGCACGGAGAGCGCAAACTTTTATGTATCATTTGTATTATTTTATTTATTCATTAATATATATTCATATTCATTTCCTTTATAACATTTTCCTGATTCAGTACTGTTTTTTTATTTTTGTAATAAAGTTCACTACTATTTTACATGAAGTTGTTTGTTTCTTTATCCAGAATAAATTTTAAAATCAGATGATTATCGGCAAGTACAATTCAACCTAGCTATCGGTATCGGTAAAATCCACTATTGGTCGACTTCTAGTTATTAACATAGCCTGATTATTTGTTTGATTGACACATGAATGTTTTTGATTTCAGTGAATATAAAAAAATGTCATTATGATAGTAAAACAGTGGTTCTGAACAGAGTTCTGAAAATCCAAGAATTTTGGACGCACCCCCGCAGCCCCAATGGTACCTTAGTGGGTTTACTGTAATCCTTGTGAGTAAATCGTGAACCAAATGACTTGGCAGATGGAATGATGGATCGATGTCCCACCCTGACTGTCTCTCCACCTCATTCTCAGTGTAACCTGAGAGAACCTACTGACTTGCCACCATCTTGCGAAAGAAAGAAAAATCTGAAACCAGTAGGAACATTTTCTTCAATTCTATGCAAACTAACCCATAACACTGCAAAACATATCAAAACAATTGGCTGGAATAAGTCCTTGGATGTAACCAAGTCCGTAAGTTTCTACAGTTCAGAAATTTGGGGAAATACTTGGTTATAAAACCAATTTACAATCGATATGGATATTACAAAAGAGAGCAATCAAAATAAATAATAATGTGGGATATTTGGACCAGACAAAGTCATTATTTTACAGTAAAATATATTGAATTATATTTATCTGATTCAATTTAAAACAGCACACATTATGTTTAAAGTGAGAAATTATTTACTTCCCGGAAATAAAATAAAAATGTTTGTGGAAAGGCAGAGTGGAAATAACTTGAAGGAAGAGTTCAACTCTAAAATGTTTTATTTAAGAACAACTTTAAATAGTATGTGTGTTATAACATTGCAAAAGTATAAAACAGTTTAAAACATGGGTCTTCAACTGGGGGTCTATGGGGTCCATGGTACAACATTTTAATGGGTTTTCGTATTTTGTATTCTTTGAAATAAAAAAAATAATGAAAAATGAAATCAGACGTCATAGCGTCCTCCTGACCTGCCTGAAGCGTTCGAATTAGCGGCTAGCGAATAAATCGCTAAATCTCTGACTAGACACGTTGTAATTTTTCCTTCTAGGATTTTCGTACAGGTCAAACGTGAGTCCTCGAGTGGATTCAAAAAGAAAAAAAAAAAAATTATAAATCACTACAATTGAAAATTTTTTCCTCTCGGTGTTGTTTTAGCTGTTAGCGTCGACAGGAAACAATGTACTAGTCAAACCTGATTTGTCAGGAGTTTTGGCAGTTCTCGGTGTGTGTGTGTGTTTGGGGTAACCTTATGTGACATCCTCAAACTGCTCATTCTCAGTCTGTCATTAAACATGATGAACTTCCTGAGCGCAGGCGTCTTTTTTTTTTTCTTCTTCTCATTCTTT